>NC_067473.1:75678101-76291435 GCF_947179515.1 Apodemus sylvaticus | reverse complement strand
TCCTCCTACCTCCCCTCCTCCTGCTCCTTCTTCCCTTCCCTTCTCCCCTCCCTCTCCTTATTCTCCTCTTCCTCTTCCTCCTCCTCCCCCTTTTCCTCCTCTTCCTTTCTTCCTTCTCCTCTTCCTCAGAAGGCTAATAAGTAGCTACTGGCCTTGTTAAGGGACTCATCTTTGTCTTAGCCCTAGTAAGGGGTTTTATAGTGTTAACACTGTAGTTGATTGTTCCCCCTGCTAACATAACCTATGAAAGAGGTTTTCCTGAGCTTAAAGACTGAGGGTCCTGCTCCGAATTTCCCACCTTAAAGATGTTGTACTAACAACTTATTTTCATTACTGTGGAAAAAAAATATCCAGCAGGAGCAACTTAAGGGAGGTTTGTGGTTGGGTTTTTGTTCATTGGTTTGTTTGCTTGCTTGCTTGTTTTGTGCTCATAGCATAAGGGGAGATATAGTCCATTGTGGTGGGCAAAGAAGGGGAGGAAGGGACTGCAAGGCTCTGCGAGGTTACATTTTGTCTGCAGTCAGACAGCGTAGAGATGAACACTGCTGTTCAGAAGGCTTCCCCAGTTCTCCCTTTATATTTGTTTGGCCATTCTCCCCTGCCCGTGGGAAGATGCCACCCACACTCAGGACAGGTCTTCCCTCCTCAGCCAAGCCTTGCTTGACACACCTTCACACTGTCAGTCACATAGGTGAGTCTCAAAGCTGATTTCCAATTCAGTTAAGCTGGCAGTGAAGATTAAGTATCGCAGATGTCACATGTGGTCTGATAACACTGTCACTGGGCAAGTGACGTTTGAGGTATATATCTTCCCTAAACAGAAGGTAATCTAATGAAAAGTTGACCTGTGTGGTGGATCTCCTCACTATGAGCTCCCCCACCTGCTGCCAGGGGTGGGGTGGGAAGAGACTGTGGGCCAGAGAGAGATCTGTGAGAGCACACATTCCAGCCTTTTGCTGTGCAGCTGTGGCAATTTGCATAGGTCTGAGCTATTTATGACTCTGCACATTTGCCCTAAAAGAACCATCTCATTTTCGGATTGGCAGCTGCCCACACTGTGCTGGCTGCTGCTGGGGTTTTCCAGAGGCCACCACGCTGCCACATCACCTCAGAGCATCTCCCCAGAGTTCTTTCTGCTTCTGTCCCTCCCATGTGCTCAGGTTTCGCTCTGACTAGTTCACTCATTTAGCAACTGTGCATCTCGAACCTCTCTGGGCCAGAGCTTGTTCACGGTTCTTGCAATGGGAAGACATGTGTGCTGTATCTTCCCACTTCAGGGGTCTGCAGACTCCGCCTGAAGACCAGCATGGTTCAGATCCGTGACCTCCGCTGCTCTTGCTGCCTTTGCATTGCTCAGTTTTCCTGCCGGGGTTTTGCACCTTGAAGGCTTTTTTTTTTTCTTTTCTTTTCATTAATTGTCAGACTTTATAGTATTATTGCACCTGGCCAGGAAACTCCCTGTGGCTTGCCTTTTGACCTAGAGGAGGGAGGGCCTCCAAGGTCACCAGTCATTCACACCTGCTCCCTTTCCCAACAAAAGGGGTGTACTTTTTTTTTTAAAGATTTATTTATTTATTTTATGCATATGATTACACTGTAGCTGTACTTGCTTCCACCCAAAGGTTTGTTTGTTTATTATATATAAGTACACTGTCGCTGTCTTTAGACACCCCAGAAGAGGTGTCAGATCTCATTATGGATGGTTGTGAGCCACCATGTGGTTGCTGGGATTTGAACTTAGGACCTTCAGAAGAGTAGTCAGTGCTCTTAACTGCTGATCCATCTCTACAGCCCAGGGGTACACCTTTCTAGAGTTTCATTTATGTTTTTTATTGTGATAATTGTATGTGTGTATCTGTGTGTATGCCTGTGTGTATGCCTGTGTGTGTGTGCCTGTATGTGTATGTATGTGTCTGCATGTGTCTGTGTCCCAAATACCTGCATGTGTCTGAAGATGGTGCCTGGTTTTCCCTAAGGTCTTCATTATGCCCCTGTTCTGCTTTCTTCAAATATGAGTCAAATATGGCTTCTCCTTCCCATCTCCCCACTCTTCCTTTACACTCCAGAAACCCCAACTAATCTTGACTCTCCTTCTTACTGGTCCTTAATCCAACAGATTCCAGGCCAGTGTGGTCTCTTCTATCTCTGGATCAGTGGCTTGGCAGGTGGTGTTGCATTTTGTGTTGTGGACCAGGAGTGTTGCTTTGTTATAACATAGTTTGGTTTTTCATGTAGACCGGACTAGTTCCTGTGCTCAGAGGCAGTGAGCAGCCTCTCCTTGCGTATCTGTGAATATTACATTAGGTTTTATCCTTCTGTTGCAATTAGCTGGCTTTTTTGGAGTATGGCTGGGAGCTTGGCCATATATTTCTTGTTCTCCCTAGCTCTCCTTTGTATTGCAAATGGCTGAGTCCAATGGGGTGAGCTCCCTGGATCCTGGGTCAGCTGGTTTGGGGACAGGTTTGTCCAGTGGAGGATCCAAATGGGAACTGGACAGGAACTGGATGGGAATTGGACTGGAACTAGATGGTAGGAAGAAGAGAGAACTGAATCTGTCCGTGACTTTCTTTTCTCAGCATCTATGACAGCACTCTATGACTTCAGGCCCTAGGACAAAGTGCCCTTCGGTCCAGTGTTCGCAAAATCTGGTAGCACCCTCAATTTCCCCTGCCCTCCACATTTGGATAGTGCCTTCCTGCTCCTGCTAATTTCTGGGTGGCCTCATCACCCTCTGGTAGTAGCTTATCTTTGAATCCTGAAAACAGTTTTTGTTTGTTCGTTTTTTGATGGGCCCATGGCTGATATGTCCTTGAACAGAGACCATAGCTGCTTTCATGGTCTAACTCTGGATGAGGTGCTATCCTGTTCTGTCTCAGGTAATATATATGTTGGAAGTATGTCCAGCTCATGGTCAAAAAAGAAGTGCCCCAGTGTGTGAGCATTAGCAGGTATTGGTCACTGAAGGCCACCTCAGAGATGGCCCCTCTTCCTTCTCTTCCCTTTCCTCCCCCTCTCCGTCCCTCCCCTCTTTCCTTCGTTCCTTGCCTTCTTTCCCCCCTTTGGTCCACCTTTCTGGATGGTTTGACAGGATTTACTTTCAGACGGATTTCCTAAGACCGATTACTTCTCTGTGGGTCTCGTATATTTCGTCTCTCTTGGCACCATCAGTAAAGCTACACATCCAGGTGTCTCTGAGTTTATCTGGGAACTAAGTGTGCATCCATGGAGGGCAACCTCGGCATTTTATATTCTAGATGTGCACGTGATTTTGGGGTACAACCCGTCAGTAAGGGCTTGCCGGAGTAACCACAGTAACAAGTCATTACAGAGACTGTTAACATCAGCGAGGCTCATGTTCCTCCTGGCTTCATTCATTCACCTGAGATTGATACTAAAGAAAATATTTTGTTCACATTCTGTCCCAGGTTCATCAGTGTGTCCATTTCTCTCAGGGATGAACTGGATCATGAAGGAAGGGACAACAGATGGCAGAGTGGTGTTCTCAAAGATCATCACCCCTTTAGAAATAATGCACAGTTCTCCCCCCCCCCCCCCCCCCATTTTTCAATGTCACTGAATTTCTTGGTGTTGGCAGGAGATCCAACTTACAGGATACTCTCCACCATGATGGCAATCTTCCTCCAAAATGGCACACTGAGTTGCGGGGTTTCATTGCTCATACAGGAGAAATGAAACAGGGCTTGCATAGGCCATTCTTCTCCCCAGATGTTGAGAGCCGCTGCTCTTTTTCCTCTGGGGAATTTTCCTCTATTTCTGTGCCAGTCTTTGGGAAAAAAAAGAAACAAGAGTCAAGAGGGAATGAGAACTTGTCATCGCTGATTTCTTTATAGGTGCAGGGGCCACTGCATACTATTTTTGCCATAAATATAGAATACTATGGATACCTGCCCAATACAAGAGTCACCCACGTGTCTGCCAAAATAAATACAGTTCAGCCCTGGGTTGTGATTTTTGACAGTATGAAAAGATGCCAATTTTAAAAACTGAATTTTAAACGTTATAACCATACCCATGGCTTGTCCTTCCTGCTGTCTCAGTAGGGCCCACTTTTTAAGCAGCCATCTTTGAGTAGTGAGGCCTGGGAAGCAGGCACTACCTTCACCGTGTTCTAAGGGAGATGAGGAAAGGGAGGAGGGGGATTATGGGAAGGGGCTGTGGAGCCTCAAAAGTGAGCCAGAACCCTTGCACCCCAGGGCAACTCCCAACAATCAGAGCAGGAATTTCCGTGGTAATTTTGCATACACGACTTTCATGCCTAAGTTTCAGTGCTTCTGCACATGTGTTCCATATGCTCACCCTGAACTTAGCTTCCAGCTGGAACCGGCTCAGGAATGACCTGTGACATTTTCACATTCGCACATGGAATGGACCAGTGTGTGCCAGTGCCTCCTCGGATGGCACGCCTTCGCTTCGCCGCCACTTCATGCCCTGTTGCCATTTTACAGGGTAGGTTGGAAGGGGCCCCTAAGGTAATCCCAGTGGGTCCAGGTGAGTGAAAAGAGCCAATGTAAAGACAGAGGCCAATTGTTGTAAAAGGTCATAGCTGCTTTCATCAGCTGACATAGGACCGGGAAAGGTACCATAGCAATGAAAATGAAATATCACGAGAGGTGGGAACAGGCACCCTAAGTCCCATGTCCTGTGTGGGTTTGCAACCAGTCTTAATGCTGGAGGGGGTAGGACTGGGGGCTGGAGAGTATGTTTGCTTTGGCTGAAGGAGACATTTCTAAAACAGGCTAAAAATAGGCAGAACAGGAAGGCACCCATGCCTTTATCAAAGGAAAGTATGCCGGTTACTAATATTGAGCACTGCACACTTCCAGACTAATGGAACTTAATGGAAACATTGCTCCTGCCGGCTTGGTAGGAGCACGGGCAGTGGCAGTGACCGTGGGCGCCTGGAGTGGGAACTGTCTAAGAAGGATAGCGTAGGAGACGGATGAACTTTGCTGAGAATGTTCTGGACTCATACCATGCTAGATGACTTGCTGTTCTAAAAGCACACTGTTTTAGATGTAGACCTAACCCAGCCCTGTGCAGCTGAGAAACAACAGAGAGGCCCCTCTTGTCATAAAGGTGTCCACTGAGCCTCCTGTGAGCAAGCAGACAGAGCCCACCATTTTTGGAAGAACCAGCTGTGCAGGTCTCGCCTCTTCTGTTAGCAAAGTCAGGGAGAAACTTTGCACAAGCCAGCACACTGGAGCCAAATTACAGGCATAATTGAAAACATTTGTAAAATAAACAGACTCTGTCTATATATATTTATATAGACAGTTCTCTTGACATTGAGCTTGAAACTGAAATATACAAGAGGGTTGGGGAAAGAGATCCTATTTAGTTTTACTTTGGGTGACTTTTAGTTTCCACCAATAAAAGAAGACATAGTTAATGGCATGTACCCTTCACAGTATTGGAACATTACTTTTCAAGAGAGCTTATTAATAAATAACAACAACAACAACAACAATAACAATAAGCTAGACAAACTGGATACCTATGTTCTGCTGTGGCTCTGACACTAGGCAGTAGATGTGTGACCTGGGCTAGATCACTTAACCTTTCTTAACTTTAATTTCCTGCTCTAAAACCTAAGGCCATTGGCATGGAGCAGTGGCATCAAGCTGGCATCCTTGACTCATTAGAAATCACAACAGCAACTCAGTGAATTGAGATCAACATTAAAAAGAAGAATAGAATGAAAAGTGTTGGGGTGCATACCATGTTGTGTGGCCCGTTATTTCTGAAAGTGGTTTTTTCTTTTTTCAGATACACACAGCTATGCCTATATATGGCTGCCATGTGAAAACTTTGCCTCAACTCTGGAGTGAAGTTTAAAAGTTTGAATGCGATGCAATCTCCCCCCACCCCCCAAGCCCCTCAGGTTCCAAGCTGGGGCCCCTGAAGCAGCATCCTCACTGTGCACGTTAGGATCTATGACAAGCTGCTCAGGGCAGGATTGAAAAGAAAGCAGAGCCTGTGCAGGATCTTGAAGCAGAGCTTACAGAAGTGGTGACTCCCTAGACGGAGCATGTGTTCTATCGCTTCTTCAGCTGAGGCCTCTGGTACCCCCCAGGCTGCATTTTCTGGGGGTTGCTGAGACCCCTGTAGCAATCATCTCTCTGTCCTTTCTTCCCCTCTCCCCTCCACTGTCTCTTTCCACAAGAGCATTCACCAGGGAGAAGTGACAGGTGGTTGCCTCGGTGGTCTCACACACAGGGAAAAGAGCATCTTTCCTGGAGACCCTAGGATCAACCGTCATCACCATCCATAACCAGCCTTCTTTAAAAGGTAAGCTGTCAGCGAGTGGCTGACAACCTGGAGACCATGCATCTGGAGAGCAGAAAACCAAAACAAGACAAAACAAAGCAAAAGACGTATTTCTCATGAAGATCACTGACCTGGTTCCCCTGTTCTGGAAGAGATTTTGTCTTGATGGAAACCCTTCACTACAGTTAACACTATGCATCTTGCAACTAGACTAAGCAAAGCTTTTGTGAATGCCAAATGAGTCTCTTGTTTTATGTTATAGGTATTGGCCTGCAAGGCGGGGAGATGAGTGTCTTGCTCTAATTTTCTTTCTAAATAGAATAAAAGATGTCAGTGTTTTCTCATCTTTCCTAACTCGCCAATGTGAAATGATATCTTTGTTCAGTTGACACATGGGCTATATGAGTTAGCAGTGAACCTAGGGGTAGATTATTGGTGACAAAACCCTGTGGTGAGGCTGGAGGAGGAAGACTTGTTGGAAGTGTTCCTGAAGGAGGAAAGCAGTGACTGTTGCCTGGCAAGTGGGTATGTCTGGATTCCAGGCAGGAGAAGCAAAGTGAGTGTCTGGAACATTCTGAGCTCTCTATCAATTTGACAGTTTCTTACTTCTTTTGGGGGCTGGGATGGGGGTGGGGTTTGATGTCTATAATTGTCATAATCAAAGTCCCATCCACAAGGAGAAGTAGTCGTTCAGTATTGCCTCCACCAATGCTCCTCCTGTTTAACAGTAGAAACTGACCCCAGAATGGGTACCCCATTAGGGAGTGGTTTCCCTAGCTCCTGGGCTGATCTGAGCCTGTCTGCTCTAACGTGAGACTGAACAACTCTGGACAAATCAGATACTCTACTAGGAGCTTCACAGAGTGTGGAGAGAGAGACAGCATTAGGGAATGTGAACTGTCGGGGCAGATTATGGGCCCTTGTACTGTTTGAGAAAAACAAGCCATCTTCTCATTTAGAAGCTCTTAGAAAGTACCATCGGACGGAGCACTCCACATTTGAAATAATACTGCCCCAAAGAGGGAACGTGAACTCTGGTGAGGGTGGGCCTATCTTCAGAAGGATAAACAAACCAAGCGGTACATCAGCTCAGTGTTGGTTGAGGCATAACATACAAAGAAAGGAGAACCTGGAGTTTGATGACCTAACATAGTTTTAAATAAGATGGTTCCATATATAGAACATCTCCACAAAGAATGCCAGGTTGCAGTATATATTTAAAGGCAAAAGTGGATTTTCCCTGCCCCCCACTACACTGTTGGTCAGAATCAGTATGTTCCCAACTGTTTTAGCGCTTCTTGGGGAGTTCTCCTCCCCTATAAAGATTCTTACAGGTTCACAGAAAAGGATCTGCAAAGCTGATTCGTGCAAGTTTGCCCTTCACTCCCTTTTTTACCTTCTGGCACTGCCCAGTTACCCTGCCACCAAGCATTTATAGGAAGCCTCCACAGCCTGTGTGGAGCTGTCTTAAGGATATGATGATTCTGTCCTAAAAGTCCTGTCTCCAGGGAGCCTACAGTCCTGGGGACAGCAGGGAGTACAGAAAAGACTGGGTGCATGGGGTGTCAGGCTGTGATCTGTGAGGGAAAGGGTGTGGTGAGTTCTGAGCACTGGGGTGGTATGTCCTTACACCACACAGTTCTACCAGTGTTGTCTGTACTATTAAGGGAGAGGTGCTGGAGAGGGTTAAGGGGGCTTGCTGCTCTCCCCAGGCGGCAGGTTCAGGTCTCAGGACCCACATTAGGAGGCTTGCAGCTGCTTGTGAACTTGAGCTTCAGAGGGAGCCAATGTCCTCTTCTACCCTCCACAAGTATTGTGCTTGTGTGCAAAACCTCATACCTATACAAATAATTAAAAAAGAAAAATATTTTTTTAAAGTAAAGAAGGAAAGTAAGTGTGTGTCTGAGAGTGAGAGATGAGGATCCAGGAAATGAGTCCCGTTCAGACCTGGAGCCCCAGGGCAGGCTGGAAAGGGAACCCAGACAACAGGCAGACGGAAGGCAGGGTGCGGTGTGGGTGTGGCGTCAAGAGCCTTCCCTTGGATTTTCTTCATCTTTTTAAAAAATAATTTATTTTATTCTATGGGTATGAGTATTTTACTTGTGTGTGTGTGTGTGTGTGTGTGTGTGTGTGTGTGCTTGCCTGGTGCCCAAAGAAGTCAGAAGAGGGGACTGGATTGCTGGAATTGGAATTACAGACAGTTGTGTGCCACCATGTGGTTGCTGGGAATTGAACTTGGGTCCTCCGGAAGAACAGCAGGTGCCCTTAACCACTGAGCAATCTCTCCAGCCCAGCCAGTGATTTCTTAAGGGTCCATAGCAGTTTCTGAAGTCCTCTGGAAGAAGAAGCTACAAGAGAAAGGGGTCTCCCCTCCAGTTCTGGGAGGAGGAACACAGAGGAGAGACTCAAGGCACAGACTGCAGAGCCAAGCCTGGTGCTGTTTTGTGTAATTGTCCACAGTGACTATGGAGACCCAGCAGCTGCTGTCCTGGTTTCAGGAGCACAGTCTCTCTTCCTTGTCAAGCAGACTGTCAGGTCACAACAAAACCTGGAATGAAAGGGATTCTAGCAGAGTTGCCCTGGTTGGATGGAAGGATTTCAAAGGATGAAGATGTATGGTATGGTGCCGGATGGTGGGTGGCATCTCCCAGCACTTCTGGCCGGATGGCAGGTCGCTTCTAGCAGATGTTAATGGGCTATATTGCAGACTGTTTATGTGATCAGTACTGAAGGGGTCACACAAGTTTGAAAGCTGTGTTGGGAGAGTGAAATAGCCTGACGTAGTCAAGGAATTTCCTTGTGGTTTGTAAATGTAAGGTCTATGTTTTGTCATGTGGACAGTTTTTCACATCACATCTTGGGGGAGCCTGTATCCTCAGAGGACAGATCTGAAAGCCACAGGACTCTCTTTTAGCCCTGATCATCTACTTCCCATAGCTGGGCATAATAATCTTCCCTAAACAGATCTTTCAGAGCAGATCTATTTTGTATAGAACCTTAAGGAACAACTTTCCTAGGGGCAGGGCTGTTTCAGAAGAGTCAGCAAATAAGCTTGTCTGAGCTACTTCAGAATAACCTTCCTTATGCTCTGCCGCTTGGTTACATAGAGCAATCACATGCGATAAGACAGGCTTACCGTGTGCAGTCACTCCATGTTCCCATGGAGAACTCCACTTACGGGTCCCTTCCACTGTTTAAATGCACAGGCAATGGGCATCCTATGGGGTAAAACTTTGGACTCAGTGAGAGGCCTCAAGGGGAGGGGCCATGGGTGAATGAAGCCGATTCTGTGACTTTAAGAAAGACACCTACATAAGCTTGTTGTCTCCCTTTCATGGATAGCATTATCTCTAACGGAGCCCATCCTCAGCTTTTACAATTGGTTGAGGCCTAAACATTATCCATTGCTCACCCATCGCCCCTAACTTCTTGGTTGAGGCCTAAACATTATCCATTGCTCACCCATCGCCCCGTTCTGCTGGAGAGCCTTTCTATTCATCCTGTTTCCCTAGCTGCTCCATTCATATCGGATCTACTGTGCTGAGGTTTATCTAAAGCTTATAAACCCATTTCAAATAGAATTTGAGCTTATGATTTGACCTCAGGATCATCCTGCATGGTTCTAATCCTCATAGAGAAAACCTTACTGGCAGGATTCCATGTCTCTCTTCATATACATGGCTATGTATGTATGTATGTATGTATGTATATGTTCATGCTAGTTTCAATCTGTACATTGTAAGTAAAGAATGGTTGCTTATAATTGCCACTTCAGTCCCTTTCATGGTATGCACTTGAATTTCCCTATTAGCCCATCTCTGTAGCATGGCTGTAATACAACTCTTAAAACAGAACTAGGCCATATGAATTGCTGTTTTGTAGGTCAAAAGGGTCAAATATCAATTATTTGATATGGTTTTACGTAGCTTGAAACCCACTTATTCAGTGAAAATCTCAAGTGTCTGAAGTGAGTATTAAGCCAATTTCCACGGGAGATTAAAACACGAGAATGACGTAGATTCTCCTTGACATGTGGGGTGTGTATCACAGCATGGGCACAGATGGAAAGTGATGTGCCCTCCAGGGGACTGGTGGAGGGGTGTGGGGACAGATGTCTGGGTAAAAGCTGGGACAATGCTTTAAAATGGTAATTCATCACACCACTGTAGTCTCTTGAAGCCTAGAAGCCCACCATAAAACCCCAACTCTAAGAACCTTTGGTTTCTCGCTGCTTGTTAAGGGAAGACCAGTCTTTCAACTGGGCCTCACCCTCCTGACGTCACTGCTCAGTTTTTGTGCCTATAGCAATTTCCCATCTATTTTTGCTATTTCTTCCTTTTGGAATGGTCTTTCCACTTCAAAAGCAGTTGAGTGAAGCGGTTAAGAGTGATCACTGAGGCCTGTCTTTTGGGTTCAAATCCAACTGTGTAGTTCCTGGAAGGCTGATGAGTTGCTAAGAGCCTTAACTTAGCTGTGAGTAAAAGAGAAACAATATTTATGCACCATCATAGAATGGTTCCTGTAGTTTGGGTTTTGAGTGGTCCTCAAAAGCCCCTTGGTTATTGGCTCATGTTGCAGAGTGGTAACTCTGAGAGAGGGTGGGGCCTTTAGGAGGTGGAGCCTAGTGAGCAGACATTAGACTATTGTAAGCATGCACTCAAAAAGCATTTGGGAATCCTGGCTCCTTCCTATTTGTGATTTTGCTTCATAACCGTGATTTGAGCACATTGTTCTACCACGTACTCCCTGACAGTGCTGTCTAGCATTCCTACCTGAGAGCCAAAAGCCTTGCGTCCATCCAGTCATGGGCTAGATGACCCCTACAACCACCTGCCCAAATCTTCATTCCTTATAAGTTAATCACCTTAGTTCATGACTAACATTAACGTGCATGTTTATTACTCAACCGATGCCATGTTTTGCTACAAGTTTTGGATGTTCAATCTTACTCATCTTTAAAGGTGCCAAGCAAGATCCCTGTGCGTCCTCCAGAGTGACATGAGGCAAGTGCTGCTTCGTTCCTCTGATGCTTTACCTTCCTATTGCTGTGATATGACACTATGACCAAGGCAAGGTATAGGAGAAAGGATTTACTGGGCGCTTATGGTTTCAGAGACTTAAGAGTTCAAGGTCATCATGTCAAGGAGCATGGTAGCAGATGGGTAGACATTGTGTTGGAGCAGTAGCTGAGAGCTCACATCTTGAGATAGAACTGTGAGGCCGAGAGAGTTAGGTGGGAATGATGAATGTCTGCAGTCCTAGATCCCAGCCCATGGAATGGTACCTGGCTCATTTAGGTGGTCTTCCCACTCCCCACTAATCTAGACATGCTTAGTGATTTTAAATCTTGTTACACTGAAAACCAAGATGAATTGTTATAGCATTTGAATATAGAGGTATGACTGAGTAAATCATTGGTGGCCTGACTGAACTCAATCTCCAGCTCCTCTTCCTTGCCTGGACGTGGATTAATAAATATCACCACCCACAAAGGCTCAACCCTCTGGTCATATGGTCCTTTCATGGTGACCAATCTTCTCCATTCTAAGCCATTAGCTACTCAAGTGCGTTCAAATAGCCTGCTATGGACAAGAAGCAGCTTCCTTATTGTGGGACAGAGGTTCTATCAGAACCATCTTTGAATCTTCTCCAGAAATGATCACATATACATACACATACACATACACATATACATACACATACACACACACACACACACACATACCCATACACACACAGATACAATGCTTTGTATATGATACACACTCATCATCCTGGTTTGCTTCTCTGCTGCTGTGCTAAGATACTGACCAAAAAATGACTTTGGGAGAAAAGCCTTTATTTCACACTTGCACTCAACAGTCCGTCATCAAGGGAAGCAAAGGCAGGACCTCAGGCAGGAACCTGGAGGCAGGAAGTGATACAGGCGCCACAGAGCAGCACTGCTCCCATGGTTTGCCCTACTTACTTGCTTAGGGCACCCATGCCCACCTGCCCAGGGGTGGCACACCCACAGTGGGCTGGTCTCTCCCACATCAATGATTAAGAATAATCCCAGGGCTGGAGAGATGGCTCAGCAGCTAAGGGTCTTGACTGCTATTCCAGAGGTCCTGAGTTCAATTCCCAGCAACCACATGGTGACTCCCAACCATCTGCAATGAAATCCAATGTCTTCTTCTGGTGTGTCTAAAGACAATGTAATCATATACATAAAATAAATATATCTTTAAAAAAAGAATAATCCCCATAGAGACGTCTACAGGCCACTCTGATGGGAGCACTTCCTTAACAGATGTTCCCTTTCTCCAAGGTGTCTCTAGTTTGTGTAAAGTTGCTAATCAGCACACTTTTGTTTATAGAAACAATGATGAAAGTTAGGCTTTAGGAAGTTAACACCTTACATCAGATTATGGAGACTATTAAGACAACTGCAGTAGGACTGATGTGATTCATTAACTCTCAATATTTTATCGATGATGAGACTGAAGGAAACAGCTGTAAGAGTTCAACGTGGGTGTCCCTTGTGTTGAACTTGAGGAAAGCGCCCTCTGAGACATTAGAGGACGTTTCAGGTATGAACAACTGAACAACCTCAGAGGTTTGATTAAAATAGTTTTTGATAATGTCTGAGTAACGCGGCTAGTGCCATTGATAATATTCTCATGGGAGCACATCCTCACAGCACAATATGGGGGCTGGGGAAGGGCGGATGAAACAAATGGTCTCAGTTACTGGTTGCTAAAAGCAGTGTTCAGTGACAGACTTGTTTATACTCCTGTGTTGGATACTTTTATGTCAACTTCACACAACTAGAGTTTTCTGAGAGAAGGGAATTTCAATTGAGACAATGCCCCCATCAGATTGGCCTGTAGACAAACCTGTGGGCATGTGCTTAATTATTGATATGGGTGGGCCGACCCACTGTGGGTGGTGCTACCCACGGGCCCATTGTCCTAGACGCTATAAGAAAAAGTCTGAGCAAGCTGTGGATAGTAAGCTGTCGCATCAGTCCTCCATAACCTGTGCCTCAGCCTTCAGGTTCCCGCCCTGTTTGAGTTCCTATCCTGACTTCCCTCAGAGAAAGACTGTGGTGTGGGAGCGTAAGCTAAAATAACCCCTCTGCTCCCCAGGTTGCTAATTGTCATGGTCTTTAACAGCAATAGAAACCCTAAGATAACCCCTATACAGTTTTATATCTATGTTGTAGGATATACTGAGACTAAATCTTTTCTTTTTGAATTCTGGCAATTTTTCATGGTAAACGTCTTTTTCCCCCCAAATTTATTTTTAATTCCTTATCTGTGTATAGGTATTTGCCTGTGAGTACGGGTGAGCACAGGGGCTAGAACAAACTCTGAGCTAGAGATAAGGATGGTTGCAATCCGCTGAACTTGAGTCCACTCTTCTGCAGAAGAGGACTGCGCTCTTAACTGCTGAGCTATTATTCCAGCTTCATCAAAAAGTTTTTTAGAAGTTAACAACAACAGCAACTTCGTGTCTAAAATTTAGGATCTCTTACAAAGTGGCTTGTAAAGATTAGGGGCCGTTCCACCTTTACCAGGGAGTGTTAAAAGCCTAGAACCTCACCCTGAACAGGAGAATCTGTGGCACTCCATCTCCACAGATAAACGCTGAGAGCAGGATGCTGGGTACGCTGCTGATACTCCTAAGACCACCTTCCTCTCACCCCTCCTACCATGAATGCACTGTGGGTCATAATGCAGTGAGCACTGAGGTGCACAAGTGTCCTCTCCGGCTTTACAACCAGAGCCTCACCAGTTGCATTAGCTCTGGGCTCCCTCCTCACGCTCTTCTCTCCGAATCCCACCACTAACCACTTCCTTGACGTTCTCCTGACCATCTTCCTGCTTAGCTTTCACTTCACAAATGCCTCAGACACGTTTAGTGTTGCTCATGGCCGAGCTTTGTGCAGATAGCAAAGTGTCTGTGGTCTCTGGAGACTTGCTCCGTCTCCCCCCTCACGTGTCTATGCCCCAGTCAGTCAGGATGGTGGGAGGAGCTGCTGTTCAGGTTTGCTTTTTTTAATGACCTGCTATGTGAAGAAATGTCTGCAGCCATTGTCGTGCATCATCCACATCTGGTTTGTTTGTTTGTTTAGTTTTTTGTTTTTTCCAGACAGGGTTTCTCTGTGTAGCCCTGACTGTCCTGGAACTCACTCTGTAGACCAGGCTGGCCTCAAACTCAGAAATCTGCCTATCTCTCCCTCCCAAGTGCTGGGATTAAAGGCGTGCACCACCACTGCCTGGCTCCCACATCTGTTTTTGATTCCAGATTTGTGCATTTTGGCTAACCTGGTAAGAAAAAAATATTTGATTAAAATCTTTTTTTTTTTTTTTTGACAGGATCTCACCGTGTCACCTAAGCTGGCTGTAACTTGTGATCCTCCTGTCTCCACTTACCGAATGCTGCGATTACAGGTCTGAGCTAGCATCACGGCTTCACTGAAGTTTTAATTTGTATTTCCTTTTCACTGACAAGGATTAATGTCTTTATGCTTCTTTGTCATTTGATATTTTTTTCCTTCTTTGGAGGGGGCATTTTTTTCCCGGTCTCTATAAGGCTATCGTTTTATCTATAGAGGTATCTTTTTTTATACTATAGGATTACTTTTAATAGCAATGCTTTATTTTTATTGCCTTTATTGATCTTTAAATTTTTTAGAAGTATTGCATTTAGAACTAGAAAGATCTTTTTCAAATATATCGATCCTTTCCCGCACATTCTCTCAGATTCCCCAAGAGGAAACAGAACGGGAAGGCTAAGGCAGCTGGACTGCGGCTGCAACTCACATTTTACTGCCATACTGAGGCTGAGACTAGCACCTGGCCTTCTAAACCCAACTTCAACTCTTGCTATTATACTTGAGAACCTCTTATTTTTTGCCTTATTTTTTCTTTCTTTCATTTGTTTTTTTTTAAATTGTTGAGATAGGGTTTCTCTGCATAGCCCTGGCTGTCCTGGAACTCACTCTGTAGATTAGGCTCCACTCAAAGTCAAAAGCTCTGCCTGCCTCTGCCTCCTGAGTGCTGGGGTTAAAGGTGTGTGCCTCTACTGCCCAGCCAAATTTCATCAAACTTTTTAATATTCATGGTAATTTAATGAAATTTAATGTTCATAATAAAAGAGAGGAAAAGAAAACCATTTACAAAATGAGGAAAATTTAAACCTGTTTTAATTACTCCATCTACCGGATCTACTGGCACAGTCAAAGTTTCCTTTCCAGGTGATACTAGACAGAGTCACCTTGGAACGCTTGCTCTGCAATGACTACTGTGTAGTGCTTACCATACAGATTAGGTTTAGCACGATGCTGAACATTACATATTTTATTTCATGTTTCCTCACAACTCTCTAATAGGGATTATCACCGTTATCTTGAATGTGGCAGGCGATCTGAAGATATTTGCATCCTTTATTCTTTTCTCTCTATTTCTTTCTTTCTTTCTTTCTTTCTTTCTTTCTTTCTTTCTTTCTTTCTTTCTTTCTTTCTTTCTTTCTTTCTTTCTTTCTTTCTTTCTTTCTTTCTTCCCTCTTTCCCTTCCTTTCTTCCTTCCCTCCCTCCCTTCTTTCCTTTCCCCTCCTTCCCTCCCTCCCCCCTCCCCCCTCCCTCCTTCCTTCCTTCTCTCTCTCTCTCTCTCTCTCTCTCTCTCTCTCTCTCTGATAGGGTCTCATTTTATAGCCCTGGCTAGCCCAAACTCACAGAGACCCTCCTGCTGGGTCTAAGGGCAGTGGTACCACAGCCACAGGTGTTTATATCCTTATCTGGGGAACACGTGATTGTGTCATGTTACTTGTTATATGACATAGGAAATGTAAGGTTGAAAATAGATATAAGTTTGGTATTTGGTTGACCTTAAATTGTGGAGATTATCTACAATGTCCCTATCTGGGTCCACTATGATCTCAAGGGTAAAGGAACTGGGGTAGAAGAATCGGTGTCAGAGGACTGAGACACGGGGAAGAGCTGCCCCCATTGGCTGGCCAAACACAGAGGAAATGTGAGCTGCCTCTAACCAACTGGGATTCACTCCAGGAGTTCTCAGAAGGAAATATAGTGAGTACTGCAGATATCTTCGTGTTAGCTCAATAATGCCTGCAAGTCCCAGTGATGACTAACATGGTGATATCAAGAGAATCTTGAGTTAGGGAAGATGACTCTTGATTACCCAGGTGACCTGATCCCAGCATAAGCACAAAACTCCTTTCTTGAGGAGGCAGGAAGGTCAGAAGCAGGAGAAGAAATGATAAAAACAGAGATCTGAACTCTGCACCACCCAACCTTGTAGTTAGCGGGTCCAAGAGGCATTCTAGAAAGATAAAGAGGCAGGTCGTCCTCGGAGGGAGTGAGTCCTGACCCTTTTTTTTACCCAGCAAAACCCTCTTTGGTCTTACAGTACCAGTTCTTGTAAGATGCAAAGTAGTGCTACTTCAAGCCTGTAAATTTGTGTGCTTTCCACAGGTGACAGGAGACCAACATACTTAGTTTAGAGCCAATGTAGCTCGCTAGTGATGAAGATGGGATGTCCCAGAGGCCATTTCCCTGGCCACTGGAACACACTCCTGGACAGATAGAGATTCCAGTGACATGCATGTCCACAAATGCAAATATCTCCTTAGCCAGCATATCTGTGTGACATATCTGCACCCCAATGAATGCAAACCCACTAGTGTATTTTATGATAGGTCCCACGCTGCTAAGTTGTTCCCAGTGTTTGATTCAATGGTACGAAATGCAAGTGATAAACTTTTCTTTAAGTAATAGTATTTTTTTTTTAAAGAAGCACTCTTAGAGAAGCTGGATAAAAAAAAAAGATTTTAGAAAATGGCCAAATCATCCTCCAAAAAGATTGCAATGAAATGTAATTTAAAACAAAGACAACTAGAGTTGGAATGATCCACCTTCTGTTTCTACAACGCTCTTGGTATTAATCCATTTTCATATCTTAAGATCCACACTCAACATAATTACGCTTTTGTCTTTCTATTATCCTTTCTTCTGTTAGAGGGGATTCAGAAATCACCTCAAGTTACCTTTTACCTTCATGCTACAGGTAAAAGCAGAGAGGCTGGTGAGAGTGAACAGATTTGCCTGGGCTCACCCAGTGGGAATGCCTGGAGGACCCACATGCCTCACTCAGGTTCAGAGCCTGCCTCCATCAACAACTGGACAGCAGGGGCCAGCAAGCTAGCCCCCAGGCACTGGTGCTTTCTGCTCTGGTCTTCCCTTTGAAATTAAGTGAGAAATGTGTTGTCCTTTAAACAGAGGCACATTTTGGGGCAGAAGGATAAGAAATGAGATAAACAAGACTAAAAGGTAAACTCTGCTTGTCCTGGGGCAAGCCTATTTTCTTTTGCTCATTGTGAAATTTGGCAAACCTATGGCTGAGAATAACTCTGGATCTTCTAATGTTTTACATAAGAGTTCTCATTTAAATGAACAATAGGACATTTGCAATAATCACCTTCTGTTTTTTCCTAACTTGGTTCTGGTACCACCCAGGAGCTGATGTGCACACACAGAGGCCAACCCCCTCCCTGTCAGCGAAGCAAACAATGAAATAGGAAAACGCATTGCCATTCTCTGACTGACCTCAGTCGCTGAGGGTGGACCCCGCACGTTACATCAGCAGGCTGGCTCCATTACACTGCCCTGCGTTGTGCTTGAGCTACTGAAATATTGATTTTTTTTTTACAGAGCGGCGCACACACACTGAAAAATCAATATTCCAGCTCACACAACAGAACCTGCAGCAGAGCCCGGACCAACTCCGAGGCCCAGCGGGCACTGCTGGCAGACCTTGGCAGAGCAAAGGGATGGGAGGCTGGAGGAGACAATGCCTGGGGAGAGCATCCTTCCCCAAACCCGGAAGGGTCAGATAAACACGCGAGTGTGCAAGTGGAAAGATCCCTGAGGATAAACAGTTGGAAGGAGCAAGGATTTATCTTTCCATAGGGGGAATTGGGGAGAAGGGACGAGTAAATTAAGAAGACAGGATGGGAAGAATTTTCCAGGTAAGAATCTTCCCATGAAAATGTATCTTTCATTCTGTATCATCCAGCCAGACTTAAGATGGGGAAAAAAATGATACAGACGTTTTATCACAAAGAAAAAACAGGCCTATTCTGAGAAATATCTGTATTTTAAAAGATGCAGCTCGGTTTCTTCGGTGGCCAGAGGCTGTGGTTTTCACCATAACCTGGGCTCTACCTGTACCTTGACATTTCTGTCTTCTCTCGGGGAGGGAGGAGGGAAGGAAGACATCTAATCATGTGGCCTCTCATCAGTCCCTTTCTCCTACAAAAGCCTTCCTCCATGCGTGCTTGGGGAACCACTGATGGTGATTATGGGCAATTCTGAGCACCTTGAGTTATACGCACCTCCTTCAGATGCAGGAGACCTTGACTCCAGGTTCCACGCCCCTCCCCCCACCCGCCCCCATGCCTAATGTCCAGCAGGGGTCAGAGTGCAGACAGACCAACCTTTGGGTTAGTCTCTGTAGGTGATACAAAAGAAATCGGTATTTTTGATACTTTTAGGTAGCTCTTGGCCTTTTCTTACTTACAGTTGGGCAGTGGGCAGCTAATTCAGAAGGATGGCTTTTTAACTTTGATGAATTCTTGATTTAGCTTTGTTTAAGAAATCTCTTAGCGAGAATTCCTCTGCCAGTTCTTGTAACACTCTGCCCCGGGGGAGGCGAAGTGTCCTCCTCAAGGTTTCCATTTCCCATTCTGCTTAGGTGGCAGTCTCATATTCTCCAACCCAGCAGAGACCCAGGCCCGAACTGGGCTCTGGCCCGGCCTAGCGGAAGGGGCTGCGGGCAAAGCTGTATTCAGCGTCTTCTTGCACGCGGGAGGGCTGCACACCACGTCTACCCAGACTGCCACACGGGGCTGAACCCAGAGGCCGGGTGGGGCCGGACTTGAAGCCAGGTGGCCACCTGGAGTGTCGCGCCCCACCAGGCTCAGACTCCGCCCCCGCCCCGCCCCTCTGACTGCCGGCTCCGCCCCCTCCCTCCTGGGGCCCCTTCGTCGCTCTATTTGCATAAGGAGGCGTCTCCCCGCCCCGCCCAGAGCGCACGTGACCCCGGGGAGGCGGAGGGAACCTGCTGACTTGACACAAGCCGTTTTGCTGCTCCCCTTGGCGCGGAATAGCAAGAGCAGCCGTGACCTCCGACCCCACCCGCCGGCAGCCAATAAGAGCGCAGGTCGTCTCCAAACCCAAAATTTCCACGTCGGCAAAAGTCAAGATGGAAGGGAGCGGAGCGGAGCGCCTACTGGAAGCCTGGCTCAGCGGCCCGGGGGCGCATAGGGCCGGGCTGCGGCGTGCGGGGGGCCCTTGGGAGGGCGGCCAGGCCAGACAGACCGATGCAGCCCCCGGCCGCAGCTCCGGAGCTCTGGACCCCCGTTCTGTCGTCCACGCGCACCAACAGGGCAGGATGGGGACTGCGCTCTGCGGACCTGTTGCACGCGCGCAACAGCTGCTTGCGCGCTGTGTGTGGGGAGGCGTGCGGGACTCTGCATGGTGGTCCATGCTGGATGGGCTGGGGGCGCCAGGCCTGCGTCGTAGACTGCATGCAGATCGGCTGCGGAGGCGCTGCCTCCTCGGGCAGAGGGAAACCGGGAGAGTGGGTGGGTGGCACCGAAGGGCCAGGGCTGCGTGGACGCTGATTCCCGGGACTGTGCGCGGGCAGCTGGATAACCGGAGTAGTGTGGTGAGAATGGCTGAGGGAAGGGGAGGCCGCAAAAAGCCTGGCTTTCCCGGGACGTCCCATCTGCGGGAAACTGCTCCCTCGGGCTTCTGTTCGCCTGCTTTGACTCCCTGCTCCAGGAATTTGTCCTCCTGCAGTCCTCCCTGCCCTCACCAACTTTCCAGATGGGAAGGTAAAAAGTTACCACAGTCTAGATGGAGTGAATTAGCTTCTTGCCAAAGTTTAGTAACAGGGCCAGAGGAGGTGGGGGCTGGACCAGCAATGGATTCTTGTGTGGATTGGGTAGGAAGGAGGGGGCATTGTGTGATTCCACCGGTCCGTTTGCTGTGACATTGCCACTAGAGTCTGTTAGGATACCCTTTCTACTGGACTTTTACTCCTGCTGACTGTGGCAGTAATTTTCCATAATTAACGATCCGTTCCACTATTGGTTTCATCCTGAGCTAAATTGCTTCTAATGAGTTATTCTTCTTTGCCTTCGCGGGGGGTGGGGGGTGGGGCAGGCGGGGTGGCGGGGAGCACACCTGCAGGACGAACCTTCCAGAGGAAGACAGCCATTTGGTCTTTTGAGACAAAGTTCTGAGACACTCCGACTCTGAGTATGATAGAAGTCAGTGCACTACAGAACTTTGTCTCTAGAGGCTGTGGTCGCCGCCTCCCCGGGAGGGCCCTGGATGCCAAGCTGGTGGCCCTGTTGGCCACGTCGTTGCACCTTTCCTTTGGGGGAGGGGCAGCCCAAAGGGGACACAAGTGCTTTGTGAAGAACTTGACAGACTCCTTTAAAGTCAATGGGGTAGATCCACCCATTTTCTTCTTACCCTGGTGGACTTCTGATTGCATAGTTTTCAAGGTTATTTTTAAAATACCAAAATAGTCTGGCTTCACTTATTGAGCAAGGAGAGGAGGACCACAAGTTTATTGATGAGTGTGTTGGTATGTTCAAACTGTACCCTAAGAGAAGGAAATGCATTTGTGCCAAAGCCACAGATAATGCTCCTTTTACTCAAATGTCCTGTTAGATAAAAGCCTGCAAGGACTGGGTTTGGGGATTTAGTTTCAGTTCTGAGTCTGACTTAGGCCCAGTTCACTTTCCTTTTTTCATTTTTTTTTTTAAAGTGGGTTTGTTAATGGAAAGGAAGTACCTTTTCTAAGAAAGTGTTTTGACAGTCATTTATGAGGTTAGTGTTTACACTTTGGAGCTGTGAGATACTGTACAGAGAAACTGCTCTCCTGGATCCTAATGGGATGTGGGTTGTGGCTGGCAGCTACAGTCAATAGTGTGCTCTGCAGTGGGCAGAGGCTGGCATTGGACTGTATCCTGCGCCCCGGTCATTGTCCTATTTTGATTTTTATGAGTGTGGCTAGAGAACTGATAGAGTCAAGGGATTACAAAACCACCCTTAACAAAGGCACTTACCTGACACATGCATGCCCGAGTGCCAGGCTCTGACACCCAGTGATGAGCAAAAAGGAATGGAGCCTCTCTGGTGCTCATGGACAGACAGGCCAGTCCCCGCACTCTTTGTAGAATGCTTCAGAAGCCCTGGGGTCACCTGTATTCTGTTTCTGGGAAGTCTTGTTCTAAAAAAATGAACTTTTACTTCTGAGCGCATTCCTATTGGAGTAACGTAATGGGGGAAGTATTGGAGCCCAATGGAAGGACTTGCCAGTGGTATCTCCTGTCTGGTCCCCTAGCCAGGCGCTCTGCTGAGACTGTTCGCTACATCCAATCACCTTCCTTCCCACCAGTGATCGTTGAGTTTCATCGCTTCAACTTTCTACCCAAAAGGTAGCTTAATTTTATTTTTGCAGTTGAATAAAGTGATCCAAACTCGGCTTCTTTTTGTTTTCATTTAAAATATAAGGTATGCTTCCTGGTAAGGAGGATTTTCTTTCCTGATTTTTGTGAATGAATATGTTCACAGGATACTATGAAATTACTGAATTCTCACAATAGGTATAACTAAACTTGTATGAGAATGTAGGTGGCCCTTTGAGCAGATATGGTTAAGTGGCTGTATGGGAGATAGCCATCTGTACTAAGGATTAGGTCAGGATTTTACCTTCAAGAAAGAGCGAGGTTTGGAATCCCTCACTTGGATCCAGCTGGTTTGACCTCATTATAAAAATGATTTGGTTAACAGTCTTGCTTTTTCTCCTGCTATGGCCATGAATAAGTTAAAGGGACAGTCAGACAGGAAGGCTTTGTGGCTTATGCTGGTTTTGTGCATGCCCGGAGTAGGGTCTGGGAAAGCCAGATGGGTGTACTGTAAAGCTGGTGTACTCTCACTGACTTTAGTCATTGAGCAACCAGAACCTTGTCACCAGCTAAGCATCAGGTGTTAGATGCCGGGGTACAGCTGTGAGCAAAATCGGCTGAAATCCCGGTTCTGGAGTTGGTTTTCATGTTAGAGGCTGGCAATGCCATCATCATCTGGAAGGGGGGTAAGCATGGCAGGGAAGAGTGGACAGACAATGCTGGAGAGGCTATGTGTTATTTTTGCTGCACCAAAGGGCTTTGTCACCAGCAACCCAATTTGCATGGCCCAGGCCCTTCTTCATTTCTAGTAAAATAACTGAAGGTGCAGTTGAATTATATGTCATGGACACCACTAGCCTTTCATTATTGAACAAGCATTTTTCTCAAATGCAAAGGCTGGGAACTGTGGGCTTGGTTCTGGAAGGTACCTGAAGAGAGAGGAACTAGAGCATGTTGCCATGGACCACCATTTTTTTTTTTTTTTTTTTTTTTTTTTTTTTTTTTTTTTGTTGATAAACTCTAGGATTTTGGATAACCTTGAATTAAAAAAAAAAAAAAAGTTCTAAAAACTCCATGTGTACTCAGATACTCCTTAAGGACTTTTAAACTTATTTTAATTACATGTCTGTGGGTGTATGCACATGATTATCAATGCCCTGGGAGGCTAGAAGCATGGGTTCCCACCGGGCCTGAAATTATGAGCAGTTGTAAATTACCCAACATGGGTGATAGGAACTAAAATGAGCAGTGTCTTAGGGTTTCATCGTTGTGAAGCGGCACCATGACCAAAGGACAACATTTAATTGGGACCAGCTTACAGGTTCAGAGGTTCAATCCATTATCATCAAGGCGGGAGCATGGCAGTGTCCGGGCAGGCATGGTGCAGGAGCTGAGAGTTCTACCTCTTCATCTGAAGGCTGCTAAGAGAAGACTGGCTTCCAGGCAGCTAAGGTGAGGGTCTTAAAGCCAACACCCACAGTGATATACTTCTTCCAACCCACCTACCGCAACAAGGCCACTCCTTCAAATGGTGCCACTCCCTGGGCCAAGTGTATTCAAATCACCACAAGCTGCATGTGCTTTTAGCCACTGAACCACCTCTATCCCCTCAGAAAGTCTTTAAGTCATTGGGAGCACAGTGGATACTTTTTGTGGGCTTTCCAGGAGGCACCCGTGTGCTGCTGGTAAGTCCACGTGTGATGTTCAGGAAGCACGTGCTTAGCTCTTGTTCTATGACTTATATGTTCTTGGTGGACAGTGCATATGGCATATACAGGGGTTTCCTTGGCATAGGCACTGCAGACACAGGTTGAAGTCTTAAAGCAAAGGGGGGAAATGGCAGACTATTGGTCACACTGCTGTAGGTGAGAAGAACTAAAAACCCTTATGGCAGCCTTGGAAACTGATAGAGGGAAGATGGTATCCCTTCATGGACCCTTGGTAGCACTGGTGAGGATTCTTGTGATTATGATCCACACATTTATTAACTCGATGCTAGGGAAATTAATAGAGGCATCCCGTGAGGAAAAAGCCAATGCCAAGATGGCTTTACTCTGCTACTTAGTTACTCTCTTGTGGCTAGTTCATAGGAAAATGAACCAATGTAATTATATAGCACTTAATCTGAGCCTAGCATAATTGTACAGTACTTATATTTGTGGTGAGTATCATTAGAAGCATTCACACGTTAAGTCCTTGCAGTTGTTCATTCCCATGTGACAGATGAGGAAACTGAAACATAAACAGATTAAATAAATTAATGCAGGCTCTCAACTAGTCTGGCTGAAGTCAGATACAAACCATGTGTTGGTTTTAATGTCAACTTGATACATATTGGAGCCTTACGTGAAGAATTGTCCTGGTTGCTTTAATATGGGAAAGTAAAACTTTAGTTTTAGTTTGTGTCTCTGTTGCTGTGCTAAAACACTGGCCAAAAACAGCTTGGGAAATGAAAAGTTTTGTTTGTTTGCTTGTTTTGGATTATAAATTACACTCTATCATCAAAGGAAGCCAATGCAGGAACTGAAGCAGAAGCCATGGAGGCTTACTCCGGGTTTGCTCAGCTGCTGCTCCCCCCCCCCCCCCAATCAACAATCAAGAAAATGCCTCCCACAGACACCATCAGGCCAGTTTGATGGAGGCAATTCCTCAGGACAGACTCCTCCTCAAGTGTGTCAAACCTGACAACCAAGATCAGCCATCAGAGCCAGCATTCAGGATCACAGTTTGCTCTGAATACCCATGCTATAGTATAGTGCAGTAGTTTTCAACCTGGGTGAGGTATGTGTGTGTGTGTGTGTGTGTGTGTGAAATGACCTTTTCACAGAGGTCACATGTCAGATATTTACCTTAAGGTTATAACAGAAGCAAAATTATAGTTATGAAGTAGCAACAAAAATAATTTTATGGCTGGGGGTTCACTTCAACATGACGAACTGTATTAAAGGGTCCCAGCCTTAGGAAGGTTGAGAACTACTGTGTATAGTGGTATTGTTTCCCTGCCTGACTATGGTGCTCTGAAGCCTGGAAGTCTGGATTCAACGTTAACAGTGTCGAGAACCAGGCATTTGCGCAATGCAAATGTTAGTTTCTTCTTTAGTGTGGGAGGCTGTTTTCCAGGGTGGCCATAGCACTACTTTGGAAAGTGTTGTACTATTTTGGGTCTACTGCCCACATTGGCACTGAGCAGAACTGAATGCTGAGGGGAAAAATAGCAATTTCTTCAACAAGTGTCCTGGTTAAAGCTATTTGAAAAAAAAATAGAAATAGGAAACAAACAGCATTAATGAGTTCAGTCAGTAACTCTTGAGTTCCTAACAGACATCGACGTGAGAAACTTCAGGGGAGGTGCACATACAGAATGCTGCTCCATCCGCTGGAATGTCCAGTAAGGCTTCCCAAAGGAGAAGATAATGGAGCTGAATATTAAATGTCTGGGTAGAGGGAAGGAAGGGCATTCTTGTTACTGGAACAGCAAGTGCAAAGTCATGGAGCTAGGCACCAGGGTGGCGTGCTTAGGAGTTAGCAAGCCTTTACATGTGGCAGGCATAAAGGGTTTGTGCGAGCAGCAGGAAACAGGCTCAGGAGATTGGCAGGGGAAAACCGTGAGCACCTTGTGTGCTACATTTAAAGGTTTGAACTGGTCCTGAAAGCGCAGAGAACAATGAAAGATCTTAAATACAGCAGCCCTGCTGCTGAGAGAGAGAGAGAGAGAGAGAGGGGGGGGGAGGAAGAGAGGAAGAGAAGGAGAGGGAGAGGGAGAGGGAGAGGGAGAGGGAGAGGGAGAGAGATGTTTGGAAGCAGAATCCCCATTATGAAGCCGTTAAAGAATCACAGGGCAGTCATCAGACATGGCAGTAACCAGAGGTGTGCAGTGTGCACGGGGGGAGGGGTGTGCACAGGACAGGTATGAGTTGGCTTAGGACAAGGGCAGGAAGACACCTGGCATGGCCACATGAAAGAACACCCAAGACAACTTGCATGTGAGGTCCTTTTGTGTGTATTTCTGGTAGTACTAACCCAGAAAAAAAACCACCACACTCAAGCACATTGTGGATAAGATTTCCAAACAGTGGGCCTGAGAGATGGCTCAGTGGGTAAGAAAGAGCACTGACCGCTCCTCCAGAGGTCCTGTGTTCAATTCTCAGGAACCAGATGAGGCTCACAACCATCTGGAATGGGATCTGATACCCTCTTCTGGTGTGTCTGAAGATAGCGACAGTGTACTCACATACAAATAAATAAGTCTTAAAAAAGAAAACGGCTTCCAAACATTAAACTTTGCTTGGCTGTAGCCCTCAGTAAATTCCAGAGTACAATATTAGAAATATTTCTTTACCCCTTGATGACATATGGGAAATTTTACTTGGTTGATAAAATCTAAAGAATTGCCGATTGCCAAAGCATATCAAAGGTGCAAGA
This sequence comes from Apodemus sylvaticus, assembly GCF_947179515.1. NCBI lineage: Eukaryota > Metazoa > Chordata > Mammalia > Rodentia > Muridae > Apodemus > Apodemus sylvaticus. The sequence goes on along the minus strand of NC_067473.1, from coordinate 76,265,236 downwards.
TGCAGAGGGTATCTGAGCTGCAGGTGGAGGCTGGAGAGGGCTTTTGTGAGGAAGAGTCTAAAGCAGTGGTTCTCAGCCCCCCTAACGCGACAGCCCCCTCATAGAGTTCCTCATGTTGTGGTGAGATATCCCCCGAACCATACAATTATTTTTGTTGCTACATCATAACTGTAATTTTGCTACTGTTAGGAATTGCGATGTAAATATTTGTGTTGTCCAACAGTCCTAGGCAACCTCTCTGAAAAGGTCGTTTGACCCTCAGGTTGAGAACTGCTGGTCTAAACCACTGGTGGCCTCATAGACCAGGTTAGAGATGGATCGGGGAGGAAGAGTGGGCAGCTGCTATCACTCAGCATGGGACTGGAGGCTGTAGGAGATGGTTGTCCACCTTCTACAGGCAGCAGCCACGGCTTTGGGGGGAGCCGGAGGGCACCCTCAGAGCCTCTCCATTTTCCTCCCACTGGCTGAACACAGAGACTAGGGGCACTTAGCACATCTGAACAGCCCATGGTGGCCCGTGTGATCTGAGGGACAGATGGGGAATTTCCAGGTCTGTTTTGTTGTCTTGATGTTCTGCTACTCTGGTGAAACATTAAGAGAAGAATTATAAGATGAATCAACTGTTGGGAGTATGACTAAAGGCTCGGGTGCCAGTCTGGCAGCAGTGGCATAAATGACAGGCACAGCATTTAAGTCAAACTTGAACAGTATTTTATGTGTATTACAGTTTTGCATGTATGTATGTGCATCACATGCCTGCCTGGTGCTTTCAGGGTTCAGAAAAGGGTTCAGTTCCCCCTGGAACTGGAGTTATGGATGTTGATAAACCACCATATAAGTGCTGGAAATGAAATCTGGGTCCTTTGCAAGAGCAGCAAGTGCTCATCGCCGCTGGGCCGTCTCTCCAGCCCCAGGTGCTACAGTCCAGCCATTGACACCTGTGCAGGTTTTGACACTAAGACTTTTTCTCCCTTTGACTGTGGTGAATTCACATTGCACAAAACGTGCTGTTTCCCGGGCAAGGTTCAGCTGCGAGAGCACCTTCACAGCACTGCCTGTGCAATTGGCACGATTACTTACCTCCAGAAATGTATTTTTATTGTGTCAAACTTCAGGTCTGTCCATGTTTAATAGTAACACCCAAGGACAACGGGGTTTCCTTGCCCTCACCAGGACGGTTAACGGAGTGGATTTCTGTGAGGGAAAGAAGTAGTTGTGGCGTTGTGCTGCCTAGATGGTGCCATTTGTAAGACACTGCTTTTTTTTTTTTAATGAGGCATTTGAATTTCAGAGATATTAAAGTGTGTGTGTGTGTTTAGATTCAGTAAACCACAGTGAATCATTTTAAAGAAGCACTCAAAACCAGTGACCCATGAATGGGTTTCCTCATGAGTGAGTTTCTGATGGGTCCTATACTTGCTCTCTTCCTTTCTTAGGGAGACCACACAGGAACCCATAGGATGAACATGACTACCCTCTTACCCCAGTGTGCCCTAAAATGTGTGCATTTCTTACCTGCAATGCACTATGAGGAGGGCTAAGAGGCACGCTCTGGCCGATCTCCATGTTTAGCCTGGTTAGATGTCTGGGTTTATGTTTAATTCAGTATCATCCATGTGCATCAGTGGGCAGAGGTACCCGGTGGATAGCTGCACCAGTAAGTCTCATCTTCCATGGCAGGATAGCGAAGGCGCAGCCAGACCATTGAAACCAGCATCATGCTAGAAGGAGAACAGAAGCTAGTCAGGGTTCTTTGCACAATAGAATCCGTACATCGCCTTTGAATCTGCAATTCCCCTTGTCTCTGTTAGGATGCTCTTGGCTCTAATATAAACCTAATTTACATCAATTTCCTGAAAAAAATAAAACACACTTCTAAGAAGTCTAGAGGTAGCAAGTCTCCAGGACAGCTCAGCAGTGCTTTGCAGTTTTGAATTTTTTCCTGTCGCCCTACGTGGCCATTCTCAGCCTCTTTGCCTCTCTCTCTTATGAGGTTCTCTGGTAGCTGAAGGCAGAAGCAACACTCAGCATGATGGCCTTGCAGAATGTCCCTGTGTGCCTTGATTTTTCCCAAGACCATTAGTGACTTTCTGCTGTATCTGCTGGGACAGAACTGCATGGGAGCAAAGCTAAGTTCTGTTAGTACCAGCAGCGAAGAAGAGGTGGAGAGAGCCTCTCAGAAGGTTATTAGCAGCAGGGTCTGCTGAAGGCCCACTAAGGGAGCAGTCTCACAAAACTGCAACTCTGGTGATTAGCACTCTTGGCTAAGTCATTTTTAAAGGCAGAACTTTAGAACTACGATGCCTATCGATAGAGGAAGAGCTAAATCTGATTCAGCCACTCAGTGAAAAGTGAAAGAGATACATGTACAGTCAACATGAAGTGTTTCATCTCTGTCAGCAGTCAAGGTACATGTGTTCTTAAAGCAGACATCGGCTTCTCTAGGTACAGACTGAGGGGGTTAAGATCAAGGGTTGTAGAAGAGCTTTGACTCTTATGGTGGTTTCAATGAGAATGATCCCCATAGTCTTCCATATTTGATGACTTGGTTTCCAGTTGGTGGAACTGTTTGGGAAGGATTGGGATGTGTGGCCTTATTGGAGGAGGTGTGTTACTTGGAGTGGGCTTTGAGGTTTCAAAAGATGTAGACCACACCTAGTGTTTGTCTGTCTCCCCCCATTCCCTCTGCCTCAGCGGTCAGGGATCAATATGTGAGCTCCCAGCTCTTTCTTCACTCTGTCATCATGGACGCTAACACTCTGAAACCATAAGCCAAATTAAATGCTGTCTTTTATACATTATCTTGTTCATGGACCACAGCAATAGAAAAGTCACTAAGACAACATAAAGGGTTATATTTTTTTAATTGAGTTTAAAACAGTGATACAGTGCTCTTGAGGACTGAAGAGATGATTGGGTGGCTAAGAAAGCTGTTTTCTGTCTGTGGAATCTGTTTCCCTCCCTGGGCTGCCATGTCTGGCCTCAATGGGCAAGGATGTGCCTAGCCCTGCAGAGACTTGATGTGCCAGGGAGGGGGATACCCAAGGAGGAGAAGGGGAGGGAGGAGGGACTCTGTAAGGAGAGATGTCTAGGGGATGTAAAATGAATAAATAAATGGGGGAAAAACCCCACCAAACAAAGGTGCCTTGCTCTTCCAGAGGACACTAGTGTGGGTCCCAGCACCACATGGATGGAGCAGCAGCTCACAACCTCCTGTAACTCCAGCTACAGACCTCTGATGCTTTCTACATGTGATACACACACACACACACACACACACACACACACACACACAATTTGTTTTAAATCTTAAAAAAAAAAACCCTTAAAATAATGTATTACTCTTATGATTAGAAATTACATTTGCCACATGGGTGTCTGTCAAATAGAAAATAACACAGTGACATCACACCAACAGGAGCTTGATGAGACACATCTCCCGTGTTGTATGTATAAAGAAGATTGTCCCAACTTTGTAGCTCTTACCCTCACCAGGCACATTACTCTTTAGTGTTAATGGTTTGCCTTCTTGAGCTAGGCTCCCTGAAGTGATAACTACTAACCATATGTAGCTATTTGAATTTAAGTTCTTTAAAAATTAAATAAAATAAAAAATCCAGACCCTTAGACACATTTGAGCATTTAACAAATCTGCTGAATACTAAATCTGTGGGTGCAGCGACAAACCCCTGTAATCCCAGCTTCTTTGAAGGTCGAGACAGGAGGTCACTTGAGTGTAGGAGTTTGAAGTCAGCCTGAGTTACACTGAAAGATCTTCTTTAAAAAACAAGATAGCCGCATGCATGGATGGACGAGGGAACGAAAGGCCCCACAGACACGCGTGGCTTGAGGCTGCCTTGAGGCTGCAGAGAGGCCTACTGCACAGCTTGCTGCCAGCCGCTGTCCTGTGCCCAGGCATAGGCTTGGTCTTCTCATAGCTCTGAGGTTTGGGGCAGACATCTCATTCTTTGTACTTAGCCTTCTGATTGTTAACGCAGTTAGAATGAGAGTGTGCAGCTCACAGAATTGTTGGGCAGATTAAATTGGCTTTGTTCCCTGTGCTGTCAATAAAGTAACTTATTATAGCTCAGTCACTGGGAACTGCTCTAGTCTGGATATGATTTCTCCCTCAAAGGCTTGCATACTGGAAGCCTAGTCTCTGATGGCGGCAGGAATGAAAGGGGTGGGGCTCTTAGGTGACTAGGTCACATGGTACTACCCCTAGAGTGGGTTAGTGTCTTTGTCAAGAGCTGGGCTACTTTTCTCCAAAGTGAAGTCCATTTAGAGGGCGAGAGTTATGTCCCTCCAGCAAGAGTGGGCTGCTGGCAACGGGTTGGCTTCTGCTATCACTTGCACACAGGCCTGTTTTCTTCCCCCTTTCTGTCAAATTGTCACATTACCAGAAGGTGAATGGCTGCTAGCACCATGTCTTGAACTTTCTTACCTCTAGAACTAGAATCCAGAACAAATCTCTTCTATCTATAACTTATCCAGTCTTTGGTATTTTGTTATAGTAATGGGAAAGTGTGGTCTAACACAGGAATATTTCCATCTGTATAGAATCATCACTTGCTAAATGCAGGATGTAGTTCTCATGCCATGATTCCGTTTTCTGCATGGAGAAAATGGAAGGACAGGTTTAGCAAAGTGTCCCTGTCACACAGGAAGAGGCAGAGCAGGGAGTCACAGACAGCTCTGTTCCCAGCGCTTCTGGCTCCTCAGTGTCTAATCCATCAGTGACCTTTCCTGGTGCCCTTGCTGTTCCTTCTCTGCGCTTTTGAACAGAGCCACTGCTTCCCCAAGACCTGTAAGCTTTCAAATTCATCTGCTCATTCACTCCCACAGACTCTCCCCTCCTACCTGCCTCTTTGCCCACTCCATTTTTTATGGCAAGGGCCGTGGAGAGGAGAGGACAACAGAATTTGCTCTGTACCACATTTTTTTTCTTTTTCTTTCTTTCTTTTTTTTTTTTTTTTTTTTTTTTTTTTTTGTGTGTGTGTGTGTGGTGTTTGAATCCTCCTGGTTTCTACTTGTGAACTTTCTCAAAGTTGAACAGTCCCTCTGAAGGAAACCACTTGGACTGAATTAAGGAAAGGAACCTTGCCAGAGGACTGAACAGGAAGAGGTGATTATCTTGAAAAGCTTCTAATCAAAGTTAAAGTCACCGCTGTCTCCCTGGAAGGTTCAGTCTCACAGACTAGGGCTGGGTATGGGAGGCCCCATAGGAAAGCATGAGGGATCTGGAGATGGGGAATTGGGGTTGGGGTGGGCTCAAAAGAGACAAGGGGCTGCTTACACTCGGGCTGGAAGGGGCTGATGTCTGTCATAGACTTCTGAGGGGACCTGGTCTTCAGCACTGTAGTTAGAATGCCTGCAGACTCCCCTGCCTGCATCACGGACTATCAAATAGATGTGCTCAGCCCTCCGGGTAACAGGAAAGGACTACTGCTGGAGGGCCTTGCTCTGTGCTTCCTTCTGAACCCCACTTCCCGTTCGCCCCGGTTCTCCAGTGACTTAACATCTGTGCTGATATTTTCATGGGCTAAAATGTAGAAAACATAGGACTCCTTTCAGTCTTCCTAATTAGTCTCTCCCCCTTCCCTTCCCCTTCTCCTGTCCCCCCCCCACCATCCTCCTCCCTTTCCCATCCCTCCCTTCCTTCTTTTCCTTCCCTCTCTCCCTCTTTTCTCCTCCTTTCCCTCTCCCCCTCCCCTTTCCTCTCCCTCTGTGTCTCTTGGGGGTGGAGTGGGAAAGAAAAGACATCTGATACCGCTTTTGAAAGGCCCCTGAGAACTGGTTTGTTAGGGTGCTGTGCTGCTGTGGCCAGGATCAGAGAGAAAAGCAAGCCCCACGCTCCGCCTTAAGCCTTCTAACATGAACAGCTGATAAGAATTTATCTGGATGGTTGGAAACTGGAATCCGAGTCTAGCCAGGTTGTTCTGCTGTAGGAGATCTGAAATCACCTGAGGCATCGAACTATGCATGAGATCATGGAGAACTTACTTTGGCAAGGGTTATCTGAGGAGAAATCTGGGGCTCAGTAGGAGGCTTCGGGCTGCCATGTTTCTTTTGCCCCAAGCCTAATGGTGAGGTTTCCTTTCATTCCTGAAATAGGCTGGGGGCAAAGCTCAGTGTTATAACACTTGATTGTGTGTATGTGTGTGTGTGAGAGAGAGGGGGGCAGACAGACAGACAGAGAATGTTCATTTTGCCATAAGGCTTCCACTTGAAGCCTCCCACTTGGCACATCTGTTCTATATGATATATATATATATATCATATATATCCCAGCACCGAGTACTGTGACAGGCACAAAGTGACCATTCCACAACCACAGATAGTTGAATATCTTTAGTGAATTTGTGGGTCCGCCCATCCCTCTTGTCTCTGTTTCTTGGTCACCTCTGTCTGTCTTTCTGTGTCTGTGTATCTTGACCTTGAGAGCTAATATCCCTTCAGAGTTTACACTGCTGATGTCCTGAAGCTGAGCTGGCCACACCCTCCTTTCCATGCACCTTCCTTCCAAGTTCTTGTGTGGCATGAGTTACGCATGCGTGTCTGGCCCAGCATTTCTTTTTAGGCTGATTCCGGTCTGGAAAGCATCCAGCCAGGAATGATGACACTGAAAGAGTCAACTCTTCTTTCTGAAGCCAATGGGTTCCCCCCAGAGCCACTGCCATGGAGCCAGATTTCCATCCTAAAGCTCCAGTTGCCAGATTTGGAAAAGACGCAGTTATTTGTTGTTGCCTTTGCTGTAAACTCTCACAGCAGAGTCAGAATCTTCTCCTCCTCTGGGGCTTTTGACTTCTTCCTGCCCTTTATCCACTCCTCTTTGTCTTCTAGAGGAGTTGATACCCTCCCTCTGCCTAGCATGCTTCAGATTACAAGCATCATAGGGACAGCTTACCTGACCTCACATACTTGCTGAGTGGCTGCCATGTGCCAGGCACAGTTCTAGGTGGTCAGACATGCAGCTCTTCCTCATCTTTACTGTACAAAAGGACAATATAGTAATAAAAAAGCTTCCATATAAATATTACATAATCAAATAATTTCAAGGAATTTATGATTCTAATGATTAAATGAGAGCTTGTTCATATACATTTTAATAGATAATTGTTGATATCAAATCACTGGAACATTTATATTTTGCTTGGCACATGTTTTAATGAATGCCTCTATTTTCAAAATTCAGTATTTTCAGTTACCAGAAGTTACATCCTTTGCAACGAAGGAAAAATATTACATATCTCCTTAAATATGTGCTGGGGAAATAATGTCTCAAGATTTTTGTGGCGAAAAGGGGGCAGCTGTACAAATATTTAAAGGAAGATGGTAGGTGGTTTGGCAGAGTAAATCCATGGCAGTATTGTCTGGTTATAACTGGTGTTTGGCTGGAAATTCCAGAGATTGTTCCGAAAGGTTAGGAAAAGAAGTGTAAAGATTCTTCATACTACTAACTTAACTACTGGTGTTCTGTGTGATCAAGCAATCTACTGGGTGTGTGGTCAAAAGAAACTAAGCCAGTCTCCTGAAGAGGTGTGTAAACTCCTGAATATTCCATGGCCCAATTCACAAAAGCCAAGCTGTGGACAAAACTGTGGTGAGTGGCTGTCTTAGTTACACACCTAATTTAATTTATTCTCATAATAACCTAAAATTACTTTTATCCTGTAGAGTAGGTAACAGAAACACAATGACACTAAAAAGGTTTTTCAGTGATACATAGCTATTAAATGATAGAGGCAGGAGTCAATCCCAGGCAACACACAGACACAGACACACACACACAGAGACAGACACACACACAGACACATACACATATACATACACATACACAGAGAGAGACACATACATGTACACACAGATACACACACATAGGACACACACACTCCTATACACATTTAAGACAGGGTCTCACTATCTTGCTTGTAACTGCTTCTCCAGTGCTGGGATTAAGGGGTGAGCCACCATTCCGGCCTGACTCCCATCTTAGGGTTTCTATTGCTGTGATAAAATACCATGACCAAAAGCAACTTGAGGATGGTTTATTTCTGTTTGCAGTTCTACATCATCCATCATTGAGGGAAGTCAGGGTACAAACTCACAGGACAGGAACCTAGAGGCAGGTCCTGAGGCAGAGGCTATGGAAGGGTGCTGCTTACTGACCTGTTTCCATGACTTGCTCAGCTTGATTTTCTATACATTCCAGAACCACCAGCCCAGGGAAGGCACCACCCACAGTGGGCTGGGCCTTCTTACATCAGTTATTAATTAAGAAAATTAAGGCTTGCCCACACGCTTGCCTTTAGGCCATTCTTATAGGGGTATCTTCCCAATTGTGGTTTTTCTCTCCTCAGATAACTCTAGTTTGTGTCAGGTTGACAAAAACAAAACAAAACAAACCAACACAACAACAACAACAACAAAACAGCAGCACACTTTCCCATCAGGGAATTGAACCCTGAATGATGCATAGAGGAAACTCATCACTGTGCTAATGAGGACAATTCTTAATTATAATACAAGATCTCTATTTTCAATTATAACAAAAGTGATTAAGTTTATAGGACATGTATCAGGCTTTATGTTAGACCCATTACTTGTATTACCTCAGTTAATTTTCATAATGAAGTTAATCTAGTATCATCCCCAGTGTATAAGGAAGTACAGGCATAAAACAGTTAAGTAATCTGCCCAGTATTTCAAAGTTGTCCAACAGCAAGGCAGGTGCACATCTAAATTCCAGAGGAGCTCCTTGCAGAATGCAGCAGAGGGCCAGAGAGCTGGTGCCGGGGGAGTGGCCAGACCTGATCTCCCATCAGTAGCAGGGGTCCATCCTTAGGACCTTATAGGATGTCTGTCACTGCCCCCACAGCATTGTAACATGCTGTGTGAATGACTTCCAACTACCTTTCCCTACGGTCATCCAGGCTAGTGTTAGAGCATGTGCTAGCTCTCATAAAGCCCCGGGTTCAGTCCCTAGTACCACAAGTAACTAAATCAAACCTGCAGTGATGTTATCTTTGTATAGACCAAAACGATGCTACAGGTGTTTTGAGGATTGGGGTGGGGGTGGGGTAAGGAATTCACATACAACCTACCTTCTTTTCCTTCATTAACTTCATTTGCACCTGGGCCAAAAGCTAAAGGGATGATATATCAAAGATGGCTCTGCATACGTCAGTGATACTGATGGACACTTAGGACACATTGCTGTGAAACTGGGATACTATTGGGATTCACAGAGACCATCTTAGGATTCTCCACGGACAACCGCCTCGGAGCAATGCCTTATTTACAGCTGTAGGTATCATGCTTCGTGTATCCAGATGGCGTTGTTCAGTTGCTTTCCCTCCCCCTCCTCTTCCCTCCCTGCTTCTTCCCCGCCTCCCCTCATTCTTCCAAACCCCTTCCCCTTTTTTTCTGTGCTAGGCATGGTACCTAGATCCCACGCAGACCAGGCAGACACTGCGTAGCTGAGCGGCACCCTAGCTTTAGTTTCCTGTTTGAAATAATATACTGTAGAAAGCTGTTAGCCTAATACACCTGTGTCCATAGTGATTTAAAACTTTTTGTTTTGTTGTTGGTGAATAACTTAACAAGAGATCATACAAAAAAAATGATGTGACGGTGTTATCACCCTGGTGTGTTTACGGTCGGGCCACCATCTAACTACACTGTAAATGGAGACTCAGCCTTTCATCCATATTTGTCACCATTTGACTTGAAAAGTTTGATATGAAATGGTGGCTTCTGGCCGGTTGTTTCTAGGTAAAGGTAGTTGAAAGTCACTCACACGGTATGTGACAATGCTCTGGTGGCTTCTGACAGCGATTCAGTGACAGAGTAAAGGTGACCCAGAGGGCCCCAAAGATGGACCCCTGCTATGGATGCTAGATCAGGTGCGGCCACTCCCCCTGGCATCAGCTCTCTGGCCCTCTGCTGCAGCCTGCACGGAGCTCTTCTGGGATTTTAGATGGCACCTGGTTTGCTTATGTTTTACATATGAGCACACAAGGACATAGCTGTGCCTCCCAAAAGCCATGTCTGCTGCCACAACTGTGGCCAAGTGGTGCATAACTCAGTTCACAGCTGAGATTCTCACCAGAACTACCTGCCAGTTGCTACTCAAGGGCAGAGAGACAGCAAGTGCGGGCTTGCCTAGGTGCTGCAGGGCAACAGGTTCGTTCACAGGGCACCCCCTCCCAGTCAGGGCTTTGCTTTGTGGCTCAGTTCTGGGGGCTTGTTGCTTGGCAGATACAATCAGTATTAGTTCTGCAAAGATGAGTAAGGTGTGGTTCCTGTCCTGCAGAAACTCAGACCCTGGTAAGATGGATTAGTGTGTAAACGAATCATTGTAGCATATGGGAACAAGGCTGGGATGGCACCAAGGAAGTGGTGCCAATCTGGTGCCAGAAGACAGAGTGAAGAAAAGCTTTACAGGCACGGGTCTTGAATGATGACAGATAATAAACTTCAAATGCTTCCTGGAGATCAGAGAAGGACATTCTAGATAGCTCAGCATGCCCAAATGCATGAGGTCACTGGGCTTTGCGGCAGGCTTGAGATCTTATATTGTTGGGGTCATGTGGACTTAAATATTTCAGAATGGGGGTCAGGGGGAATAAGCTTAGAGGAAAAGCCAGGGGCTGCACCTCACTGAGGCCCTGCTGCATTGTGTCTGTGCCTTGGACTTTAGGCTGAAAGCCAGGAGTAGCCCTGTAGGGCTCTGGGCAGCAAAAGACTTAGTCAGATGAGCACCCAGGAAAAGGCTCCTGTTCAGAAAAGGACATGATCTGAAAGGAGTGTGTGTGGTCTCAGATGGAGGGACGGGCAACAGGTTAGGATGGTGGTAGACCAGAAGGCAGAGCCCCTCCCTGAAATTGCTCAAGAGAGATTAATGAAGTAGAATAAACCACACTTAAGGCTTGCCCTGGCATTGGAGAATGAAAGAAGTAAAGGTTTAAGATGACAAACTCTGGCTTGAAAAGTGTCTGGCCTACTACTTTTATAATTGGTGGCAATTGCAAAAAGAGAAAACAGAGAAGGTTGAAGGTGACAGAAACTCAAAGCCCAGTATGTGATGGGAGCCATAAATAATCTCCAAAATCTAATGCTAAGAGCCTTTTATTTAAATAGCAGTGACATTTTTCAGGGTTGTTTATATATAACCATGTGTAAAAAATATTTTTAAATCTGTTTTTTATTCCCATCAATAACAACTCTGAGACTAATCAGTTATTATTAAATGCCTAGGCCATAAGCTCTGGCTCATTCCCTGACTGGCTTGTAACTTATTTAACTCATTTTAACTATTCTATGTCTACCATGTGGTTAGTTACGTCTCCTTCAGGCCCAGCCTGCTTCTCCCTTAGCTTTTCCTCAATATCTCCCTGCTGGTTTATGTCTGTCTTCTTGGCCCATTTCCTGTCTTGTCTCTCTCAGCTCTCCCACATCTCTCTTTTTTTTTTATCTTTTGTTATCTTTTACTATTTCCAAGAATCCTCTCTTTTCCTGCTATTTCCTCTCTTCCTGCTAATCCCACCTCCTATTTCCTGCCTCAGCTCACTGGCCATTGGCTTTTTTATTGACAGGTGATATTTATAAGAGCTTCTCTCTACCCTTCCTCCTCTTAGTCCAATAAAAGTATCTTTTTTATATATTAATACATTATATATAATATTAACAATTTTGAAAAACATCAAGTAAGAATTACATTCACCATGTCTAGTCCATTTGTATTTGGCAATTTTGGAGAAAGTATTCTATTATTTATACTAGCTTGGTGAGTTAGAGTTCTGTACTTAAATCATTTTCTATTTAACTTGAGTATACCTTAAAATTTTTTCCTAAATCTTAACAATTTAAGCTTAATTGTGAGATTACCTAGTTTTCAACCCCATTAGAGACCCAAGAAGCAATAAATATTGCTTGACTGTGCAGAAAGTATAAAGCAATCAGCTTCCAAAACTATTGAACCGATGGAAGTTTCTGGCTGCCTGGACAGTCATCCACTGATTGTCTCTGTAACACTGGAGCACCATCTTTAGCCTCTGGCCCAGGAGATGAGAGGCATTTTTGTGAAGCGGGAATTACAGAGACCGGCCTGTCTTAAAGCTCGGCAGTCGACTTGGCTGCCTCTTGCTTGTCCAGTCTGGAGAGTGTTCTGTCAGCAGTCGAGGCCAGAGCGTCTTCTTGCCCAGGGACAGCTTGCCATATTTGAAGCAAACTCCACGTGGAGGTTCTTTGATGCTCATCTTCTTCATTGAAGTGGAAGGAGGGTGCTGCCAGGAGCAGACATGTCTCCATGTCAAAAAAGATTTTTAATGAATGAAACATCTTTAAATGCCACATTTCTGAGTTCCTTGAAGGCTATCTATTCTGTCCATAGTATGTCTGAATTGTTTGTGCTATCTGCTCACTATCTGTTTAAAACTTTGAAAATATATTTTTCCAATAAACTACACTAGTATTTAACATGACCTTGAATTTGATTGTTTGACTACTAACTTGCATTTCTTGTTTATCCTAAACTGTCTGTAATATCATATTTCAAATAGATTAGAATCATGTGCATGTGCCTATGTTCTTGCCAATATAATGGTGTCTATTCATATTCATGGCATTTAATTTACCAAAGTGATGACTCAGCACTTTTAATAATTCAATAATGGTATTGAATTGATGCACATCTGGTTGTTAATAAAAGTATATTATGTACTCCTTTGAATGGTACAAAACCCTCTAAGTGCTTTGTGCTGGGTGGTTTTGCCAACATGACACAAACTCAGACATATCTGGGAAGAAGAATTACTAATTGAGAAAAATATCTCCATGAGATTGGTCTGTAGGCAAATAATCAAATATTATTTCAACTTGTGACAAGCTACAGTCATCAGAAAGGAAGGAGCCTCAGTTGAGAAAGGCAATCCTGTAGGGAATTTTCTTAATTAGCGATTGGGTGGGGGAGGACCTATCCCATTGTGGGTAGGGCCATCCCTGGGCTGGTGGTCCTGAGTTCTATAAGAAAACAGACTGAGCAAGCCATGAGGAGCAAGCCAGTCAGCATCACCCCTCATGGCCTCTGCATCAGCTCCTCCATCCAGGGCCCTGCCCTTCTTGAGTTCCTTTCCTGCGTTAGTTCTTGTTTTGACTTCCTTTGATGGTAAAGAATGATGTGGACATGAGCATAAGCTAAATAAACCCTTTCCTTCCCAATTGCTTTTGGTCATGGTTTTTCATTGCAGCAATAGTAAGCCTAAGACAAAAAAGATAAATAGTCATTTATATGGACGTTAGCTGTTAAGTCATTGATAAGCAGGCTATAATCCATATAACCACAGAAGTTAGGTAGAAAGTAAAAGATTGGAGGGAAGGATGGATCCGCTTAGGAGGGGAACTAGCATAGTTATGGATGGATCAAATAGGAAAGGAGAGAAAAAACAGATTAGGAAGGGAATACAGGAGAGAGAGCTAAAACTAAGGGTCATTTGAAAACCCAATACAGTTGAAGCTCTCTAAAATACATACATATGTGAAGGTGATCTCCATGGAATCATCAAATAACAGGAGAGACAGAGTCCCAGAGTACCAAACGAAGCTTCCTGTACCAGGAATGGGTTACATCTAATTGAGTCATTGGCCAAAGGGATCACTTTGGAAACCCCAAATAACCCAGGCTACAGCCAGGGCTATTAGTGGCTCTCCATAAACTGATGGTAAGATACTATTGTTGAAGATAATACTTACACAACTCATTGAACATAGAGAAGCTGAGCTAATGCCTACCTAGAGTCTTCACCTCTATGGAGTAGTGTTCATTGAACTGGAAGCTCTTCTGCATGCTACCAAAGGACAAAAGTAAACAAAAACTAGCTACAAACCCTTTATTCTACAATGGCGGCCTGCCTGCAAGATATGCTGGGGCAATAGTGGCAAAAGCTTATGGTTGTAACCAACACGTTTCTGATTTGAATGAAGTCTCAGTGTATGAGATGGAACCCATATCTGGAATTGCTCAGGCATCCAAGAACCTGGGACTAACTAGGGCAGAGACCTAGGGGAAAACCAAATACTGTTACTCTGCTAAGGGAATATAGCAATAAAATGACTTTTAGATCAGTGCCTTGCTCAGCCACTAGCACAGAAGCCGCCTCCTCCAGCAGATGGGAACAAAACCCAGAGCCAGACAATTCACAGAATGAAAGACCTTGTAATACTTAGTCCTAAATGGGATGTCTCCATCAAATCCCTCTCCTTGGGGCTCAGGGGATTCTGGGAGATGAGGCAGAAAAAGTGTAAGAGTTAGAGGGGATAGAGGACATCAAGGAATCATGGCCTTGTTTAAAAGGGCTGGCACACAGTCTCACAGACTATCGCAGGCAGCACACACAGGGCCTACAAGGGCCTGCGTACTAGGCTGAGTTAAAAGGAGAAGTTGTTAGGCCCCCATCCCTAACCCAGAAACTGTCTCCATTTGATAGCCACTTGCAAATGAAAAATTAGTTTTTTTCCAATGGAGTCTCACTGAGAGGGAAAACACCACTCTTAAGGGTGACCCTATGCTAAGCAGCAGATGCCAGCACAAAATGAATTACTCAGTGGCCCTTTCAGAGGTTCTTTGTCTCATAATGTTGTTTGGACACTCGTGGTTTTGTAATCTTACAGATCCTTTGAGTATGTACTATGGCTTCCAGTTTTGTGGGGTTTTGTTGCTGCTGTTTTTGTTTTATTTTGTTATTTATTTGTTTGTTTGTTTGTTTGTTTTTTGAGACAGGGTTTCTCCATGTGGCCCTGGCTGTCCCAGAATTCTCTCTGTAGACCAGACTGGTCTCAAACTCACAAAGATCCATCTGCTTCTGCTTCCTGAGTGCTGGGACTAAAGGCGTGCACCACCACTGCCTGGCTGGCTCAGTTTTTTATTTTTTATAGGAGTCCCATGTGTACAAACATACATGTCTCTGTTTCTATATAAGTTTCTTGTGCTTTTTCTTTGACTCTTTTTCCTGTTTTGTTTGTTTGTTCTATTTCAAGCTGGTTTTGTTTAATCTTACTGTATTTTAGTATTATTCTTTAGATGACTAATCGTTTTCTAATGAGAGACAGAAAGGGTGGGGAGGAGGTGAGAGTGGAAACTGTAACCAGAATATATTGTTTGAAAAAAAAAACAAACCTATGTTCAATAAGAGAAAAAAATGGTTTATAGGCAAATCTGTGGGGCACCGTCTCGATTAATGATTGATGTGAGTGGGTGGGTGGTCCTAAGATGTAACAAAAATCAGGCTGAGATCGAGAGGGCAAACGAGTAATGGTACTTCATGGTTTTTCCTTCACTTCCCACCTCCAGCCTCCTGTCGTGAACTCATAGCCCCCTACCCCTACCCCACCAGTGTGGAGTGTTACGTGAGAGGTGTAAGCTGAAATCTACCCTTTCTCCCCAAGGTGCTTTTGGTAATGTTTATCACAATGAAAACTCTAAGACATATATGTATTGCTTCTTTTCTCTGAAAATTTGTTCTAGCCATTCATGTTTGTGTAGCATGTATAGTGTACACATTGTGCTGTGCTTTTACACAGATAAATTATATACTTAATAGGGAATAAAATTTCTGCTCCTGTACATCTGTAATAAAAAAAAAAACTAACCCTGTTAGAATGAATACAGTACCCTGGGTGGTTATAACCAAGAGCGGTTTACTTGAAGGAGGCGATACCTTCAGGAGTGCTTCAGCACTGAGGTTCCCTCCTCTTGTTTCACTGAGGCATAGGACCTGATTGACTGCCCTCCTCGTTAGCAGCTGCTGCTGGAGAAGCAATTGCCCTGAGAACAGGAACGTATTAGTTGCAACTGAGAGGTAAGTGACTCCTGGGGTTTCCTCAGCTCAAGTATGTCTAGAGTTCAGGTAGAGGAAGGATTCAGAGGCCTGCATTACACAAGAGATAAGGATGGACCATGGCGTGCCCCTTTGAAGTGAACTAGCCCTATGTGGTGGTTTGATGAGAAATGTCCCCCACAGGCTCATGTATTTGAACACTTGGTGCATTCCCCACCCCCAACCAATTGGTGATGCTGCTTGGGGGTTATGGAACTTTAAGAATACAGAACCTGGCTACAGGAAGTATCACTGAGGGAGGGCTTTGAAAATTTAGAGCCTCACTCACTTCCTGTTCATTTTGCTTCCTGTGTATGGATGGCAATATGATTTCTTGGCCTCCTGCTGGCATATGGATTCTCCCATTACAACTGTGAGCCCTAACACTCTTTCTTCTGTAAGTTGCTTTGGCTATGGTGATTTCTTACACTGACAAAAATGAATTAGCACATACACTATATATTTAAAATATAGTTTCAGGATGTTGAGATGGCTGAGTACCACACCCAATAACCCAGACTTGAGTTTAATCCCTAGAATCCACAGTGGAAGGAGAGAACTGACTCCTGAATGCTGCCCTCTGACCTCCACACATTCTGTGGGGTGTATCTGCATGCATGTGCACATGTATGTGCACATACATACATACACACACACAAATAGACAGACAGACAAATAGATAGAATGTTGTTTGAATTTTAGAACACACATTTCATAGGCAGTTTGGGGAGTGGTTAGGTCCTAAATCCATGGGATACAGAAGTTTAGTTTTCAGGTTATTTGTGACTTTACTTCCATAGCCTCTCAACATCTAAGTTGAGACACTCTTTAGAATTTTATGGTGGATAGAAATGGTGGTTTGGTGGCAAGCTATTTAGTTATTAATTGAATGGATAAAGCTCCTTAATGCACTGTAAATGCTAACAGCCTTTGCAAGGCCAGCTCTGCCTTTGGCAGGGCAGTGTGTTGTTTTCTGGTCATATACTATGCACTATCTCATCTTCTCTTCATAACAGTTCCATGAAGTGAGAAGCAAGTTTTATTTAACAGAATCCAAAGCCACAGATACCAGAAGAAGTAGAGCAGGGACCAGAGCTGAGCCTTCTTATCTTGGTCCATGGTACCTCCTGTGACCCTGAGAGAATCCTCTCTAAATGCTGTTGGGTTTAACATGAGCCTACAAACTCCCATTTATCATTGTGACTCCTATATTTTGTATAACATGCACATCTCTACGACAAAATCCATTTTCTTCTTTTGTTGGTATGTTGTAATCATCTTTGAAATGAGGATTTGGTGATTCCAGTATTTCATTTGTAACTACAGATCTTGGTAGTGGAAAAAAATTCACTCTTGAAACCCTAGGGGAAAATAATATGTATTGTATTGTATTATTATATAATATAATTGTATTTCTGTCTTGCCAAATTCACATCATCTTGTTCATACTAAGTAGGAAAAGATGTTAAGAGGTGCATTCATTTATTTGTGGTGGTAAATACCTATGCAGAATGGGAATTTTAAGATCCCTTAGAAATAACTCAAGGTTTTAAATTAGTTAAGTCCTCTTTAGTAGTACATGGCAAATGTTTTGAAAATTATAAACAGAAGCTGGAGAGATGTAAAGCTATTTTCTTGCAACCCTGGGACCCTGGGTTTATATACTGTAAGAAACTGCTCATGGGTGTTCACATGTACTCTAAAACTGAGGGTAAAGACAGATGGATTCCTAGAACATTGAAGTGGAAACTTGAGGATTCTTTGGAAAGTTGGTTGGATGATGTTTTGCTGGGGCAAACATGTGAAGAAACATTTTGCTAAAGTGGACAGAGGTGTGAAAGGCAAAGACAGACTCTTGAAGGAACATTTTGCTGAAGCAGACACAGGAGAGAAGATTTTTTTGTTGCTAAAGCAAGCATGTGAAAGGACATATGATGAACAACAACATATATGTATTGGTCTGCCTTACATTGCATAGTTGAGCCACATTTGTCAGGATTCCATAAAAAGAAATGCACCAAAAAAAAAACCTTCTGGTGGTATGTTGCAGTTTCTTTGTCTCTTTCAAGGACTCAGGCTGATTGGGTGCACATGCTAGGGCAAGACCCATGCTGAGGTAAGGCACGTGGAAGACACGTGATGTTTGGAGGGTATAAATAGGACTCCATGAAGTGCTGAAGACAGAGCTTGGCTGGCTGGTATAGTGAGCTGCTTGTGGGTCTCAAGTCTTTGTTGATCTTCTCCTCCCCAAAAGAGGCACAGTCAAGAACTTCTGGTGTCCATCTGGGTTCCTCCTGCTGACTTGAGCCCAGGCTGAGGCTTGGCTGTCTCTGCTAGGTCATGTCATCGCTGTTGCTAACCCAACTCTACCAAAAGGGACTGCCAGTATATCCGTGTAGTGTTTGCATGTGGATCAAGCTGCCATTGCTAACCTGTGAATGGAACTGCTGATTTCCAGACAACACAGACAGGAATTGTTCCAAACAACTTTTCTAAACAGGTCCACTTCCCCCGTATCCTTTCTTTTCCACTACCTCTGGTGGGTGGTGGGCTACAAGAGAAGTTAAAACGTTTAACTTCAGTATTAACAATAAGGTTTGAAATAATTAGTTACAGAACATGCTGTCCCTCAAGCCTAGTCTAGTTTGTATAGTTCCAGGAAGATAAGCTATAACTGATTCTGTCTCAAACAAAAAGATCAAAAGTACCCTAAGGCACTTGAGGTTGTCCTCTGACTACCACAGGCACATGCACCTAAGTACGTACACACACACACACACACACACACACACACACACACACCTCCCACACACATACATGCACACACACATCTGGATATATATACACATAAAGAATCAAAAATTAATCCAACTATAATAAGACATGTCATAAAGAAGACAGGTCTTAGTTACTGTCCTATTGCTGTGAAGAAAACCACAGCCACTGCAACTCTTAGAGAAAGTAACATTTGATTGTAGGCTTGTTTGCGGTTTCAGAGGGCTAGTCCATTATCATGGCGAGGAGCATGCTGACATGCAGGCAAGTGCAAGATAAAGTAATAAAAATAATGCGCAGTGCATGATGACATGCATATGTGCAAGAGCCATGTGCCAAATACACTGAATACACCGTAGCTGTCTTCAGACACACCAGAAGGCGGCATCGGATCCCATTACAGATGGTTGTGAGCCACCATGTGGTTGCTGGGAATTGAACTCAGGACCTCTGGAAGAGCAGTCAGTGCTGTTACTTGCTGAGCCATGTCTCCAGCCATTGATTAATTCTTAATCCATTTGGGTTGCCTTGACATAGGCTGGTAGCTTAAGTTCATCACAAGTTTGTTTCTTAGTATGGAGGCTGGGAGCTCCAAGAGCAAGCTACCTGTGTGTGCATCTTTCAGAAAGGACGTTCTCACAGATGGTGGCCTCGTAGAGTAGAAGGGATGACCTAGCTCCCAGGGGACTGTTTTATAAGGGCATGGTCGTTCCTGTTGCTTCATGAAGCACTCTGGCAAAAGCAACTTAAGGGAGAAAGGGTTTGTTTTAGCTCACAGTTCAAGCCCACCACCATGGCGGGAAAGTCAAGGCAGCAGGACCATGAAACAGTTGGCCACATCTATCGTACAGGACGGTCCTACTGGCCAGACTGCCACCATCTCAGGCTTTCAGCTGTGCCTGCTTACCAGAGATCACCACAAGCTGAGCTTGATGACTGTTAGTCAATAGTTTCAATAGTTATCTCTCTTGGAAAGAGGGGCTGGGGAAAGTCATGAGACCCTCACCCAGCCGCCCTTTCCATCAGTCATATTCAATTATTCCCTTATTGTGGGGAAACATTAGGGGAGGTGACTCCATCTACATAGTGGGGGAGGGGCCATCACCCATGCTGGGTCAGACCTACCAGTGTGGCTGCTTTAAGATAACCCACTGCTCTGTACTAAAGTCTAATAAATTCATTGGGTTTCCAGAGAGAACTTTGGTAGAATCATACTGTAGCTTTCTTTGAGACCATAGGAGCAGGGATTAGGTGTTATTTATGTTATTATGCTATATAGATTGTTTTGGATAGTACAAAACTCTTAATTATACTAAGTATAGTGACATTTTAGTCCACGAATAGGGAAGGGTTTCCATTTATTGTGCTTCCAATCTCTTTCAGTAATGCTTATTTTTCTTGTATTTGTGTGTGTATATGCATTTTTATATTTATGACTGTATGTGTGGTATATGTGTGTGGAGTATGCACCTGTGCATATCAGGTGCCTGCTCTGTCTCTGTCTACATTATTCCCTGGAGACAAGGACTCTCACTGTAGCTAGGCTGGCAACCACCAAGCCCAAGCAATCTTCCCGTCCCTGCATTCCTGTCCCCCGCACTGTAGTTATAGACATGTATACAATAACATCTGACTTTTTACATAGTGCTGGGGGTTTGAACTCAGGTCCTGAGCCTGCCCCCAAGCCATCTCCCTAGCCCCAATGTTTTATAGTTTTCTGTATACAAGTCTTTTGTCTCCATGGCTAAGCTTATCTTAAATATTTTATTCTTCTTAATGCTTTTATGTCCTTTTCAGATTGATTGTTGCTAGTGTATAGACAGTTGACTTTTGTGTCTGGCTTTGTGTACACAACATTTGATGAGCATAGTGTGTTCTTCAGCTAACAGGTGGCATCATTTTGTGTGTGTGGGTGGCATCTTCAGAATGTTCTGTGGGTCAGCTGTATCATCTTGATTCGAGATAACTTTATGTCATCTTTTCCAATTCTGATTCCTTCTACTTAGCTCACTCGACTTGCTTTCCTGGCTAAGGCTTCAAGCAGTGTATTCAAAAGATGCCGCAATGGAAGGAAGCCCTGTCCTTTTGGGGGTGTGATGGGGTAGAAGCTTCAGACTTCCCGCATTGAGCCTTGTCTTTGCTTTAAATGTTTTATATGTTGTGTTCTGTTTGTAGTTTGTTGATAAATTTTTGCCATAAAACCCTGTTAATTTTTGTTAGACGCCCTTTCCATGTTTAAAGAGACAAAGATGAATTATTTTTCACTTCGGCCCGTTTATGTGATATATTATTATATTATGTGATTTTTACACAATGAACCATTGGCACATTGGAGTACTAAATGCTGCTTACTTGTGGGATCCAGTCTTTTTTTTTTTTTTTTTAGATATTTTCTTTATCTACATTTCAAATGTTATCCCCTTTCCCTGTTTACCCTCTGCAAACCCCCTATTCCCTCCCCCTCCCCCTGCTCACTAACCTACTCACTCCCCCTTCCCTGACCTGGCATTCCCCTACACTGGGGCAATGGGCCTTCACAGGTCCAAGGGCCTCTCCTCTCATTGATGTCCGACCAGGTCAACCTCTGCTACTCATGTGGCTGAAGCCATGGGTCCTTACATGTGTATTCTTTGGTTGGTGGTTAAGTCCCTGGGAGCTCTGGGGATAGTGGTTGGTTCATATTGTTGTTCCTCCTATGGGACTGCAGACCCCTTCAGCTCCTTGAGTCCTTTCTCTAGGGGAGCCAGTCTTTTAAGGATTTGTGTGTAGTATTTATCAAGGGTATTGGCCTATAGATTTGTTTGTTTCTCTAATCTTTGTTTTTTGTTGTTTGTTTTGTTCCTTCTGCTACTTTAGTTGTTAGTTGACTTTTACATGTATTTATCATGGAACGGTTTGGAAATGAGCTCTCTTACTCAAGTATTGGAAGTTGAGAAATGGGTGTCAGTTCTTTTCCTGGTGCTTGAAAGAGTTCACCAGTAAAGCCGTAAGGCCATGAGCTTTTCTTTTGTGGGGGGCTTTGGCTCACCCAACTACTCTCCTCCACAGCTACAGTTTGTTGAGGCCATCTCTTCCCAGCTCAGTCTTGGTATTTGTATTGTTCTACAGAGATCAAGCCGCTTCATCTAGCTGTTCTGTTTGCTTCTGTATGGCTATTCACAGTACTCTCTTACAATCTTCCATATTTCTGGAAAAATCACATAGGCTATACCTTCACATATAGTCCAGATATTTGAACACATTTACTTTCTTTCCAATCAAGCTGAAATTTCATCAGTTTTGTTGACATTGTCATTTTGGTTCCACTGATTTTTATGGTTTTCTGGTCACTATTTTGCTGTGATCCTTATTATTTTGTTCCTTCCGTAGCTATTTTAATACTTCCCCCATCCCTGCTGTAGTTTTGGCCCTACATGTGCCAGCTACCCATGATGTTCTTTACTATAGACTCTAGGCTTGGATTTTTTGAAACCTACTTTTAATAAGGGTTCTTAAATGCTCTAACTTCCCTTCTAGACCACCACCCACCAGAGGGAGTGGAAAGGAAAGGTTAATAGGACAAAGGGGGATGTGGATTTGTTTAGAAATAGTTATTGGGAGGTGATTCCAATCTCCATTCTCAGGATATCAGCAGTTCAGTTTACATAAATCATCAGTTTACATAAATTTAGCTTGATCTGCCTGAAAACACCATTCAGAATCAGCAACAGCAGCTCATCCAGAAGAAAGCTTCAGTCTCTGCTAATCGGTCCAAGTCCACAGAAGCAGCAAGAAACTGCCCGAACACCAACAGAAATTCTTGGTGTGCTTTTCTCTATGAAGTCACAACAAACAATGATCAGTGAGGAAGGAAGGTGAACCAATGCTTCGCAGCATCAAAAACAGCATCAGCAAAGCCCTATGATGACCAGCAAAGAGTTGCAAGGCAAACCATTGCAATAATCTCATCCACTGTGTGTTGGGTCATACTTATACTTTTTCCAAACATCACTTATCCTCTCAAGCAGCTGCTCCAACAAAATATCACACGCCCTTTCACCAGGTTGCTACCAGAAAAACGTCACTTGTCTACTCTCAGCAAAACATCACACATCTGCTTCAGTGAAATATCCTCTCATGTGTCTGCTTCAGCAAAGCACCCTCTCATAAAACAGTTTCCAGGAAAACATCACATGACACAACAGAATCTCCAAAGAAATCAGAAATTTCCACTTCAATAGGTTTCCCCACACACATTGTAACTTCTCTGTTATGTGAACACTGCTGTGCTATTCATCGTCATGTGCTCTCTTCCCATTCAAACCAACCGCTTCTGCATCATTCCAGGAGCTTGTTTCAAAGTTGAGTCCATGACATTTCATCAAAGATGCTGAACCAGCATCTCTGGGAGCAGGCCTAGGGGCCTGCATCTCTGTCTCTCTCTCTCTCTCTCTGTACCTCTTCCCCCAACCCCCATGTGTGTGTGTGTGTGTGTGTATGTGTGTGTGTGTGTGTGTGCTGCAATGCATGGACTCGTATAGCCTGCTTTTCTTATGTGTTCTGGGGATGTCACTCAGGCCTTCGGGTGTGGCAAGCATTTTACTGACTGAGTCATTTCCTAGGCCCCTGGACCTGAGTTCTCGCAAACAGGAGCTAAGAAGGTGACTTCTGTTCTGGAAGGATCTCAAGGACTCAGAGACTCTTTGAGGAAGATGGTGCAGGCAGATGTGAAAGGCCTCTCTTTGTCCTTGTGGCACCTTGTGAGGGTTAGGTCCTAAGAAGGAACTGGCATCTCTGTTTCTCTGAGGAAAACAGAGACAGCCTTCTGGCAGAGTGAAGATCGACAGTGGACAGTGGAATCTTCCATGCATGACAGAAGTTTCTCTATCCTTCTCACAGAAACCAGAGTAGGGTGTGAACTGTTTCTCAGTGGCTCCCAGGCTCCCATAAGGACTTGTAGCTGGTAAGTGTGACACTCACCGAGGCTTTCCAGAAACAGCCTTGGATACAGGAGGGCATGAGAACCTCCAATGAGACAGGCAATCTCAGCCCAGTGACTGCTCCAGGTGTATGTCAACTGCAATAAGTTACCATCGTAACCAAGAAATTCTCAAACCAGCAGGAAAGCCTCTCCTTGTATCGGGCATTTCCACACTGCAGCCTGTGCATCTGGAACCACTTCTGCCTGATTCCATCAGGCAGGACAGATGTCTTGCTGTTTTGCCAGCTCTGTCCTATCTACGTGTCTCTAACTCACACACATATTTTCTCCTTCTAGTGGGGGATGGAGCTTTCATATTGGAAGAGCCGCTGGGAGTGCCTTGGCATTTGCTGCCACTCAGACAATACTGGGATGTGGAGTGGGCATCTGAGGTGACACTGTGCTCATGGCCAGCATAGGCACCAGGCCTCCATATCTATTGTGACCTTATAAACTGGAAAGTATGGGTGTGGGGGTCACCTAAAGGTTTGAAGAGCCATTGCCTATAGGGTTAAATTTCCAAAAATTTAAGATCCACATATGTCCTTGGTGTAGAGTAGAATAAGAAAAGGCCATACTAGGTCAGCATGCAGAAGAATGCGAATTGATCCATCCTTGTCTCCTTGTACTAAGCTCAAATCCAAATGGATCAAGGACCTCCACATAAAGCCAGACACTCTGAAGCTAATAGAA
The DNA here is from genome assembly GCF_947179515.1 of Apodemus sylvaticus. Lineage (NCBI taxonomy): Eukaryota > Metazoa > Chordata > Mammalia > Rodentia > Muridae > Apodemus > Apodemus sylvaticus. Next base: position 76,240,933 of record NC_067473.1, on the reverse strand, counting down.
ATGAAACTAGGGAAGACCCTTGAGGACATCGGTACAGGGGGAAAGTTTCTGAACAGATCACCAATAGTGTATGCTCTAAGATCAAGAATTGACAAATGGGACCTCATAAAATTACAAAGTTTCTGTAAGGCAAAAAACACCATCAAAAGGACAAATTGGCAACCAACAAATTGGGAAAAGATCTTCATCAACCCCTTCATCAGATAGAGGGCTAATATCCAATATATATAAAGAACTCAAGAAGTTAGACTCCAGAAAACCAAATAACCCTATTAAAAAATGGGGTACAGAGTTAAACAAAGAATTTTCACCTGAAGAACTTCGGATGGCAGAGAAGCATCTTAAAAAAATGCTCAACTTCATTAGTCATTAGGGAAATGCAAATCAAAACAACCCTGAGATTTCACCTTACACCAGTCAGAATGGCTAAGATTAAAAATTCAGGAGACAGCAGGTGTTGGTGAGGATGTGGAGAAAGAGGAACACTCCTCCACTGCTGGTGGGGCTGCAAATTGGTACAACCACTCTGGAAATCAGTCTGGTGGTTCCTCAGAAAATCGGGCACCTCACTTCCAGAAGATCCTGCTATACCATTCCTGGGCACATACCCAGAGGATTCCCCAGCATGTAATAAGGATACATGTACCACTATGTTCATAGCAGTCCTATTTATAATTGCCAGAAGCTGGAACGAACCCAGGTATCCCTCAACAGAAGAGTGGATGCAAAAAATGTGGTATATATACACAATGAAGTACTATTCAGCCATTAGAAACAATGAATTCATGAAATGTTTAGGCAAATGGATGGAGCTGGAGAACAACATACTAAGTGAGCTAACCCAGTCTCAAAAGATGAATCATGGTATGCACTCACTGATAAGTGGATATTAACCTAGAAAACTGGAATACCCCAAACATAATCCACACATCAAATAAGGTACAAGAAGAACGAAGGAGTGGCCCCTTGTTCTGGAAAGACTCAGTGAAGCAGTATAGGGCAAAACCAGAACAGGGAAGTGGGAAGGGGTGGGTGGGAGAACAGGGGGAGGGAAGGGGGCTTATGGGACTTTCGGGGAGTGGGGGGCTAGAAGAGGGGAAATCATTTGAAATGTAAATAAAAATATATTGAATAAAAAAAGAAAAAAAAGTAAAAACAAAAAAGGGAGCCCCACTCCAATGGGATTCAGCCTCCATGTGCAATTAAAGAAAGCTTTGAAATCAGCAGCAGTATGGCAAAACTTTATGCATTTATCTAGACACTGGGGGCTCCTAGAAGATCAAGTATTCATGTGGGTATGTTTGTGTGTGTGTGTATGTGTGCTTCTTTCTGTGTATATGTCTCTCTGTGTCTATCTGTGTGTATGTGTGTCTCTATCTATGTGTCTGTGTGTATGCATGTGTGTCTGTATGTGTGTATGTATATGTGCATGTGTGTATGTATGTGTGTATGTATATGTGCATGTATGTATGTATGTGTGTATGCATGTGTGTATGTATGTGTGTATGTATATGTGCATGTATGTATGTATGTGTGTATGCATGTGTGTATGTATACGTGTGTATGTTTTGTGTGTGTGTGTGTGTGTGTGTGGCAGAAGACATACTAAACTCTGCACCTCTGAATGCTCCAGGACAGTTCCTATACTTCAAGAAAATTTTCTTTCTAATCTAGATACTTACTTTCTCTGGATATATACATTTACTTTGACTTTTGACAATGTGAATTATTACATACATTTCTTCCTATGTTTTTCAAATCTTACCAATGAGTAACATTTTTTTTATTGCATTAAAATTCAGTTGGCAGAGAACATTTCCATTTCTTCTAAACATAAACACAGGAACAGCTTCTGTTAGGGCATTGAGGCACTGCTGGGGTCTCATGTGTGCAGGCTGTGTCTGGTGGAAGATATAGAATTTATTCTGCAACCGAACTGTCTGAGGGTGCTATTTTTCCCACAGAGCATATTTATTTCCTTTTGACAGCGTTTGAGGTTATGGACTCTATTTCTGTTGGACAAAAGAAAACAGTGCACCATAAAATCTATGATATTATACTGGGGAAAACCAAGTGCATTCATTTTCTCTGAGATGAGGCCTCCCATTTCAGTAGCTGAAGGGCTGAAAGCACAGACACTGTGAGAGCACGCTAAGCTTAATTTAAGCAAAAGATGATCCTGGTTCTCTCAGGCTCCATTAAAAATAAACTACATAACTGAATGACAGTCAGATTCTCAGCAAACACGCCAACAGTGAGGGAGGATTCCTCACATTTTGGTAAAATGGAGAATCAATACCCATCAGGGGAAAGAAAGAAAGAAAGAAAGAAAGAAAGAAAGAAAGAAAGAAAGAAAGAAAGAAAGAAAGAAAGAAAGAACAGAAGGAGAAATCGTCACAGGAGCCACAGATAATAAAAGATTTAAAATGTGAATAAAATATTACAGGTCAGCGTTAAGGCAGATGATACCATTCTCTGCCAAGGCAAAAGTCTAATCAGAGGTGCAAAAGCAGACTCCAGCACAGAGGGCAGGTGGAGAAAGCTGTAGAGTTCCTACCTCACTGTATCCATGGAAGAGTCCCCTTCCCCAGGGAGGTGTTTGCTCCAGGAGCATCGTTGGGAGCCAAATACCTCCCCTCCTTGACCATAGCCAGAGCTGTGAATACAGCCCATTGTTTCATAGACTCGTAGAATGAATTTTAAGCCTGAGAACAAAGAGACAGTGCTTGCTGTCAAACATAGAAAGATGAATCTATTGGCTCCCTCCATAGATAAGAGCCTTTAAAACACAACCCGGAGAAATGACAGATGGGAGAATTCTGACTGGATGACTGTGGGAGCCATCTCTAATTGAAAGGCTTTTGTGGATACAATGGGAAAGAATTGTTGGACGTTGATAATTATAGAGTTCTTGCCAAGAAGACTATTATGGGGATTTCCATATTCTAAAGTCAAATTCTTATTTTAAAAAAGCTCAGGAAATGATATTTTAGTATGTGCACTGTATTGGTTATTTTTGTGTAGCTCTGATCCAAGATCTCAGATGGACCAGCCTCCAAGGGGGTGGTATTTATTTTGACTCATGGCTTCGAATGGTTCTGTCCTTCATGGCGGACAGGGCTTGGAGGGGGGACAGGACTTGGAGGGGTAGAGTCAGTATCTTCATGCAGAGAAAGGGGGTGCTGGAACTGAGCTGGTGTCTCCTTGTTTCTCTTCTGTTCTTTCTGGGTCCCTACAGCACGGAATGGTCCTGTGGGCATTCAGGGTAGGTCCTTCCCCAGTTATTCTCCTCTGAAAGGGAAGACTCCTATGAATCCATGAGTCAAGAGGAATCTTTCCTCTTTGTGAGTTATTCTCTTGGGTATTTTCATCAGAAGTAACTAATACAGGCAGGATGCTAAAATATTGGTTGTCAGGCATCTCTGGCAATCACATGTACCTGTTGTCTTAGGTTTCTATCGGTGTAATAAACACTATGACCAAAAGCAACTGAGCTTACCATTTGTAAGCCAACATTGTCCAGGGAAACCCAGGCAGGAACCTGGAGTTAGAGGTTCATGCAGAGGCCATGGAGGAACTCTGTTATGACTTATTCCCCACGGCTTGCTCACACTGCTTTCTTAGAGGACCCAGGACCACCAGATTAGAGGCGGTCCTGCTCACAATGGGCTGGGCCCTCCTGCATCAATGGATAATCAAGAAAGGGCTCTACATGCTTGGCTACAGCCTGATCTTACAGAGGCATTGTCTCAACTGAGATTCCCGTCTCTCAGATCACTCCAGTTTGTGCCACCTTGGCAAAGAACTAGTCAGCACCCACTGAGCCATATTGCCAGCCCAGGTTAAACTTTTTATTTACATTAGTTTTTACAGTTAAATTTTAAAGCATCCTAATGAGGTAGAAGCTTATTGAGATTATATTCATTACATATGTATTTAGGATATATATATATATATATATATATATATATATATATATATATATATATATATATATATATATATATATATATCTCCTGGAAATGTAACATATATTTGTGTTGGCTAATCTTGAGTCATTTTGACACACCTGGGAAGAGGGAACCTCAGCTGAAGAATTGCCTCCATCAGATTGCCCTATGGGCATGCCTGTGGGGCATTTTCATGATTGTTAATTGATGTAGAGGGAACACCTTGTATCTTAGTTAGGGTTTTACTGCTGTGAACAGACACCATGACCAATGCAAGTTCTATAAAAGACAACGTTTAGTTGGGGCTGGCTTACAGGCTCAGTGGTTCAGTCCATTGTCAACATGGCAGCATCCAGGCAGCCATGGTGCAGGAGGAGCTGAGAGTTCTACATCTTCATCTGAAGGCTGTTAGTAGAAGACTGACTTCCAGGCAACTAGGGTGAGGGTTTTAAGCCCACACCCACAGTGACACACCTACTCCAACAAGGCCACACTTCCTAATAGGGTCACTCCCTGGGCCAATCATATAGGAACCATCACACCTTGGATAGTACCATCCTTAGGCAGGTAGATTCGGCCTATATCAAGCAGGTAGCTGGGCCATGAACCTGGAAACAAGCCAGTAAAAAGTGTTCCTCTGGTTTCTGCCTCAAGCTCCTGTCTTGAGTTCTTGATCTGGTTTCCCTCCATAAGGGACTGTAACCTGCAAGATGAAATAAACTCTTTCCTTCCCAAGTTGCATTTGGTCATGGCGTTTATCACAGCAACAGAAAGCAAGCTCCCATTTATGTATATAGCAGCCCGCTACATTAGATTCATCTTAACGTGAGCAAACTGGAGCCAAGATCACTTGGCTGAGACCATCCAGCTCTACCACCTTGCTCCAGCAAAGCAGCCGACTGAGCTCTGCCCGCCCTTGCTATGTCCTCAGGCAGACCCACATCAGTGTTCACAGCATGTCACCTCATTATTCGGAGGCTAATGTCCCTGACCTGGCACTGCTGGTATTTTCAGGCCTGATAAACAGCACCCCATGGTCTTCCTGTGAACCTTACTTCACTCATCCTCTCTCCATTTATAGCTCTGTTTATTTTGCGTGGTGTGGAATTATCGGGAAACACTTGTTTTCTTGGTGTTAAATGAAACTTGTGTCATTCTTTGGTTTATCACCCCTGTTGCTTTAGCTTGCCTGGCTCTCTACACTCAGTGTGGACAGGGACAACCTGCCATTTGCATCCATGTGTGAGACCTAGGAAGGCAGTGGTGGCATTTGGTAATGTAGTGTGGAGACCGCAGATGCTGTATCTTTTTCCTGTTATGTTTGAAACCATGATACAAACCTGTATTCGCGGACTTGGTCATTCTGGGGCAACCTGATTATTTCTAAATATCTAAATTGGACATCTCCCTCACTCCCTTTTTAAGTGAGTATTCTTCCTTCAGATGATATGTATAACTGGTTTCAGACTTGGAACATTCTAATTAACAAACATAGTCCCAGCACTGCTCACAATGCAAAAGGGTTTGAAGGTCTGTGATTGAGTGCTTGCCTGGGCTCAAGACCCAGCCTGCAACAAAAGAGAGGGAGGAAAGAGGGAAGAAATAAAGGGAGAAAGGGAGGAAGGAAAGAAGGAAGGAATGGAGGGAGGACTTCATATATAAAATATATTAGTGAGCAACAAACTAGAAATATGAATGTTTATATCCACTGTTGCATTTGTATAATAAAAAAATTATGCGAGGGTGCCAAAAATGACTAGTTCCATTTTTAAACTATTTTATTTTGTTTCTAATTAGCATATGAAGTAACAGGTTTATGTAATTCTAATACACAGTTGGTTTTGATTGGTCCCCTCCCCCACCTCCCTTGGCTTCCATCCCTGCTCTACCCTTCCACTTCCAGTATTTCCCTGATTACCCTCATATCATCACCCTGTGCTATTGACCTCTGTAGCCCCCTCCCTTAAAGCTTAATTTCCTGGCCTCTACCCACATTTATTTTGAGCTTAAATGCAAACATATAGTTTTCTCTCAGCACCTGGAGCTGATCTTGTACCATAGTCCTCCTTACCCAAATACCTCCAGGAAAGAGTGGGTTTCCCAGGAGGGCTGACAAGCCTGTGAGCAGAGGTAAGACCATCACTTCTGCTCAGAAGGCCCTACCCGAGCCCTCAGGTCACAGGAACCGAGGCGCAGTCTGGGACAGGATCCTTCCGGTTTCCGTCTGTACCCCGGAGCTGACCCTGTGCCATAGCTCTCCATACCCAAATTCCTCCTAGGGAGAGCTGGTCTCCCAGGAGTTCTGACACACAGGCTTCCAGGACGGACAAGCCACAGTCAGAGACAGCAAGACCAGCTAACACCAGAGATAACCAGATGTCGAGAGGCAAGGGCAAGAATATAAGCAACAGAAACCAAAGCTACTTGGCATCATCAGAACCCAGTTCTCCCACCACAGTGAGCCTTGGATACCCTAACACACCAGAAAAGGAAGATGGATTTAAAATCACATCTCATGAAAATGATAGAGGACTTTAAGAGGGACATAAATAACTCCCTTAAAGAAATACAGGAGAATACAGGTAGACAGCTAGAAGCCTTTAAAGAGGAAACACAAAAATCCCTTAAAGAATTACTGGAAAACACAACCAAACAGGTGAAGGAATTGAACAAAACCATCCAGGATCTAAAAAGGGAAAGAGAAACAATAAAGAAATCACAAAGTGAGACAACCCTGGAGATAAAAAACCTAGGAAAGAGATCAGGAGTCATAGATGCAAGCATCAACAACAGAATACAAGAGATAGAAGTCAGCATCTCAGGTGCGAAAGATACCATAGAAAAACATTGACACAACAGTCAAAGAAAATACAAAATGCAAAAAGCTCCTAACCCAAAACATCCAGGAAATCCAGGACACAATGAAAAGACCAAACCTAAGGATAATAGGTATAGAAGAGAGTGAAGATTCCCAACTTAAAGGGCCAGTAAATATCTTCAACGAAATTATAGAAGGAAACTTCCCTGACCTAAAGAAAGAGATGCCCATAAACATACAAGAAGCCTACAGAACTCCAAATAGATTGGACCAGAAAAGAAATTCCTCTTATCACATAATAGTCAAAACACCAAATGCACAAAATAAAGAAAGAATATTAAAAACAGTAAGGGAAAAGGTCAAGTAACATATAAAGGCAGACCTATCAGAATGATATCAGACTTCTTATCAGAGATTATGAAAGCTAGAAGATCCTTGGCAGGTGGTATACAGACCCTAAGAGAACACAAATACCAGCCCAGGCTACTAAATCCAGCAACTCTCAATTACCATAGATGGAGAAACCAAGATTTTCCATGACAAAAATAAATTTAGACAATATCTTTCCACAAATCCAGCCCTACAAAGGATAATAGATGGAAAATACCAACACAAAGAGGGAAACTACAGCATAGAAAAAGCAAGAAAGTAGTCTTTCAACAAACCCAAAAGAAGATAGCCACACAAACATAAAAATAATATCAAAAATAACAGGAAACAATAATCACTATTCCTTAAAATCTCTTAACATGAATGGACTCAATTCCCCAATAAAAAGACATAGAATAAGAGATTGAATATGTAAACAGGACCCAACATTTTGCTGCACACAAGAAACACACCTTAGTGTCAAAGAAAGACACTACCTCATAGTAAAAGGGGTGGAAAACAATTTTCCAATCACATGGTCCCAAGAAACAAGCTGGAGTAGCCATTCTAATATCGAATAGAATCAATGTCCAACCAAAAGTTATCAAAAAGGATAAGGAAGGACACTTCATATTCAAAGGAAAAAAAATCTACCAAGAAGAACTCTCATTTGTAAACATCTATGCTCCAAATGCAAGGGCACCTACATTCATAAAAGAAATTCTACTAAAGCTCAAAGCACACATTGCACCTCACACAATAATAGTGAGAGACTTCAACACTTCACTCTCATCAATGGACAGATCATGGAAACACAAACTAAACAGAGACATACTGAAACTAACAGAAGTTATGAACCAAATGGATTTAACAGATATCTACAGAACATTTCATCCTAAAACAAAAGAATATATCTTCTTTGCAGCACCTCATGATGCCTTCTAAAAATGACCATATAATTGGTCACAAAACAGTCTTCAAAAGATATAAGAAGATTGAAATAATCCCATGCATCCTATCAGATCACCACAGACTAAGGTTGGACTTCAATAGAAACAAAAACAACAGGAAGCCAGGATACCCACATACACAGGGAAGCTGAACAACGCCTTACTCAATGATACCTTGGTCAAGGAAGAAATAAAGAAATTAAAGACTTTTTAGAATTTAATGAAAATGAAGGCACAACATACCCAAACTTATGGTAGACAATGAAAGCAGTGCTAAGAGGAAAACTCATAGCTCTAAGTGCCTCCCAAAAGAAACTGGAATGAGCACACACTCCCAGCTCAGCAGCATACCTGAAAGCTCTAGAACAAAAAGAAGCAAATACACCCAAAAGGAGTAGATGGCAGAAAAGAATCAAACTCAGGGCTGAAATCAACCAAGTAGAAACAAAACGAACTATACAAAGAATCCACAAGTCCAAGAGATGGTTCTTTGAGATAATCAACAAGATAGATAAACGCTTAGTCAGACTAACCAGAGGGCACGGAGACAGTATCCAATTTAACAAAATCAGAAACAAAAGGGAGACATAACAACACCAAGGAAATTCAGTAAAAATCATCAAATCCTACTACAAAAGCCTATATTCAACAAAACTGGAAAATCTGAATGAAATGTACAATTTTCTAAACAGATACCAAAGACCAAAGTTAAACCACAATCAGATAAACCATCTAAACATTCCCATAACCCTGAAGAAATAGAAGCAGTCATTAAAAGTCTCCCAACCAAAAAAAGCCCAGGACCAGATGGATTTAGTGCAGAATTCTATCAGACCTTCAAAGAAGACCTAATACCAATACTCTTCAAACTATTCCACAAAATAAAAAACAGAAGGAACACTACCCAATTCATTCTTTGAAGCCACAGTTACACTGAGTATTTTCCCTTGGAGATGGAACGATTTCTGTCTAATCAGCAACTTTTCACAATTTCTTTTCAGAGAGAACTTCATAAGAGATTTATTTTTCTATTTCTATTATGTTTAGTGTTCCAAATAGATTTTAAAAACTGACAATACATACGTATAGTTATATATATAATTATATACTGTATATAATATATACTAATTTATTACTAAATATACTGACAGTATTATATATACTAATATTGCCATATATATATTAATATATATCATATTAGAGAGCATGTAAAAATTTGTCAGTACCATCCTGGATTACCTTGCTTAATGTGATTCTCTAGCTTGATCCATTTCCCTGCAAATTTCATTTTTTTATAAATGAATAAAATTCTATTGTATATATACACCACATTTTCATGGTCTATTCATCAACTGATAGGCATCTACACCAACACCCTTTTCTTGCTCTTGTGAAAACAGTGGCAAAAAACAAGCATCTGCGTAACCCACGAATCTTTGGGAATATGCCCAGGAGTTCTATAACTGATTGATTCAAAGAAAAAATAATCCCAAACTGTCAATCAACACACTGGCCAAAAAATTGAACCGATGGTTCTCAAAAGTAAGTGAAATGGCCAATATATACTTTTTAAAGTTGTAGAGAGCCAATGAAATCCTGAGCAAGTGTCCTCTTGAGTGAGCCAAGTCCTGAGTGCTGTTGGTGTGGGCACAGCCACGCCAGTGCCTCAGCCCCATGGGAAGGGCAAAGCCTTCTCCAGGAGAGGCTCAGAGGAAAGGGAAGCCTTCCTCAGGTGAGTACTAAAGACCGACCAGTGTGTGCTAGAACAAGCCACTGTCACTTCCTCCCCTGGATGTGTACAACCTGAGACAGCTGGCCTACTGACACCCACTACCAAGACCAGATGACCCCGCCCCCTCTCTACACATAATAAATGTGCAGAGGTTCCAGGCTGCCGCTGTAGCTGGTACTACTCCAGCAGAGCGCACACAAGCCCTCACCCCAGCCTCTCTGTATGTGAGTCTCTGTCCTTTCTTTATTCCCCCATTATACTAATCAGGTTCTAGGACCTCAGCCTGTGAGTTAGAGTGGAGAGTACTAGCTGAGCACGGCCGAGCCAGCAGGGAAGGAAACTGAAACTGCTCCAGAGTCCATTTCACCCCATCATGGGGAAAACAAAGGCCAACAATTGCTGGTGAGGATACAGGAAAAGGAGAGCCATATTTATGCCTGGGACTATAAACTAGTTCAGCTGCTATGGGAGTCAGTGAGAGGCTTTTCAAAAATTAAAAATAATATCATATTTAGAGATATAGGAGACCCAGTACCTGGGATGCAGAGGTGAGTGGATCTCTGAGTTGGAGGCCAGCCTAGTCTAGAGAATGAGTTACAGGACAGCCTGGAAGATTGGAGATAAGTAAGGAGAGAGAGAGAGAGAAAGAGAGAGAGAGAGAGACAGAGAGACAGAGAGACAGAGAGAGACAGAAGCAGAGAAAGAGAAACAGACAGAGAGACACAGAGAAAGAGAGTCTTAGAGAGAGGGAAGAGGGAGGGAGGATATGGGAGAAATGCTGATGATAGATTGATTATAAAGGTGTAGCCGGGCGTGGTGGCACACGCCTGTAATCCCAGCACTCTGGGAGGCAGAAGCAAACAGATTTCTGAGTTCGAGGCCAGCCTGGTCTACAGAGTGAGTTCCAGGACAGCCAGGACTATACAGAGAAACCCTGCTTTGAAAAACAAAAAACAAAAACAAAACAAAAGGTGTTATACTATTCCCTAATCAGAGAACTATTATATAGTTTTTCACTTCTAATTGTTCTCACTTTTATACTCAATTTTTATCTTGCTGTACACATAGAGCATGTTCTGTATGTGTGATATTAATTTTTTGAAATTTGTTATAATTTCTTCTGTCTTTGGTACAGGTTCAAAGTTTCTTTGTGAGAGAAACATATGCTTTCTATTCATTTGGTATCTGGTGTTACACATGTAAGTATACATACACGGCATTGAAACATGATCTGCATATGTGGACACATGTACAAATAGCTCTAAATTATCATTCCTGTGTGGACTCACATATTGGTGCGCACATACATGGGGAGTGCATGAAGTGCTGAGTGCGTGTATTATTCACAGGGTCACGGCTCCATCAAAAACCCCAGTGCCTCGGACTCATAAAAATGACAAAGCCTTCTCCATATGAGGCTCAAGAATTGGCAAAGCATTGCTCTGGTCCAAGCATGAGTGTTTCCCGATGACTGGCCAGTGTGTATTTAATAAACTAGCAACCGCTCTCCCTCCTCAGGATGACAGCCACCTGACTGATATGAACTGCATTCCTTCCTCCAGACAACCGATGACTGATGTGACCACCTGCTCACCTACTAAGACTCGCTAGCCCTTTTTCCTGGGCTGCATATAATAAATGCTCTGACTTTCCAGGTTATGTTGTTGGTGCCCTCCATCAGAGTGAGCATGGCCAGCATGAGCCCAGCTTTTCTGTCCGTGTGTTGGTGTGTCTGTCTTCTTTACACTCCCTCTTCGCCTCAGGTCCTTGATCTGAGGTCTTCTTTCTTTCTTTCTTTCTTTCTTTCTTTCTTTCTTTCTTTCTTTCTTTCTTTCTTTCTTTCTTTCTTTCTTTCTTTCTTTCTTTCTTTCTTTCTTTCTTTCTCTCTCTCTCTCTCTCTCTCTCTCTCTCTCTCTCTCTTTCTTTCTTTCTCTCTCTTTCCTTTCTCTCTTTCTTTCTTTCTTTCTTTCTCTCTTTCTTTCTTTCTCTCTCTTTCCTTTCTTTCTTTCTTTCTTTCTCTTTCTTTCCTTCCTTCTTTTTTGATTTTTTTTTTTTTTTTTTTGAGACAGGGTTTCTCTGTATAGCCCTGGCTGTCCTGGAACTCACTCTGAAGACCAGGCTGACCTCGAACTCAGAAATCTGCCTGCCTCTGATCTGAGTTTTTCTGTTTACTTAGACCATAGGATCTCTTTCTTGGCATGTGACTTCATGTAGACCCACATGAGGCTGCATCTCACACGAGCATTAGCTCCTGTAGGGCCATTCTCTGTGCTCCGAGACTCCACACTGGGAAGTTACTGGGATGTCTCCCCACCTGAAGGGGGAGCTAGCGTTCAGGACTGACAGATTTTCACTTGTACATCATATTATAGCGTGAATTAACTTGTGCATTTGATTGAGGTTGGCAGCTCAGACTTTCTCAGGCCTCTTAAATTCAAAGTGTGTGGTGTTCACCCTAGCATCTGGATTCGGGAACATACAAAACACATCTCTGCCAGCTCTAGTATGCAATATACTATCTTATCCTGTGGGATTGGCCACTTTCTTTTATACAAATGTCAATCAGTAAGTGGTGATCTGTTGACTGGCCTCTGTTATGCAGAGATCAGGGTTTCTCAGCCTCACATGGTCCACAGTTTGAGATGAGTGATGTTTCCTGAAGTCAAGCTGCTGTTTGTTGCACTGTAGGAGGCTCTGCTGAATCTTTGACCTCTGCCCATTGGATGCCAACCAGCTGCACCACACCTCCTTTCTGAATGGTGATAATTAAAAATGTCTACAGAGTGTGCAAAATTTGTCCAGGGGATGGGATGGGGGGCATCACCTCCAGTTGAGAACCCCATTATCAGAAAATGACACGTTTCCCTTTAAAGCTGATGACTGTGTGTTCGTCTCACTGAGACAATAATCCCATTGATGTAGTCTTTCTGCTCTTGAGGCACCATGATTTTATAGAAGCAGCTTTACTTAGACCCAGAGAAAGAATGGGACATTCTAGCAGTGCGCTCCACAACCACTCTGTTCCTGTAGAGTTCTTGGGAAGATATGTGCAAACTGGCCAGGTCCTGCTGGAGCAAGTGTCACTTGGCACTGTTCTTATTACCCAAACTGCACTTGTACAGACAGAACAAGGCTCATCCACCAACTTACCAACTTGACCATTTTCCCCCTGGCTCTATCATATGTTGCTCGTTTCTTTCTGAATATGTTTGTGGAGACAAGCCAGCTAACATAAAGAGTCGAAGGGAATCATGTCTTGACCTGTAAGGAGTTTAAGCTCAGGTCCCAAGTCCCTGTCACAGAGGAGCAGTGGCTCGTGCACCTGCATTGGTCCACACATGCTATCTGTACCTTGTCCGACCCTGGGCACTAGTGCTGGGGAAATGAAGAGTTACCAGGCACTTCCGTAAGCCTGGCTCATTATCTGGTAGACACTTTCAGGGCTCCGTCCGAGCAGGCCAGCAGGAAGATTGCTTTTGACTTAACAGTGCTCTGAACAAGACCCTCCTATGGCTTTCTAAGAATTAATTACAGAGTTTTGGGAAGACGCCTGTTGTCCTGTCCCATGCATGGCCTAGTGAGCAGTCACAGCAACCACACAGATGCCAGCGGCTACAGAATTTTCTTGGAAGACTGCTAAAAAGATCAGAGGCGCATGGGCTCACCGCCTCTACTTGTGAGAGAATTTGAAGTCAAGGGGGCAATTGGTTCACCAACATAAAGTGTCTGTGATTTCCTAGACTGCCGTGTGTGTGTGTGTGTGTGTGTGTGTGTGTGTGTGTGTGTGCCTCAAGGACAGCCTTGAAGAACAGAGGGCCCAGTATGAACTGGAGAGAACAGGTTTCTAGCCACTAGGCCCTCGGTGCAGACAAACTTTAGACCAGACGGCCTTGCTCCTGAGCCCAGGGAGTTCAGCAAACATGCAACCAGCAGCAGAGCAAATCCCACTGAGAGTGCTGCTGAATTCCTCGCCAAACCCTTCCTGTTGGTTAGAGCTGCAGAGGGCAGAGGAAGGAGGCCACCAAGGAGTGAAGATGTGGGAGATTCCCAGACGCCTACAACCTGCTGCCTCCTGCAGGGCAGTTGCCTGCCCTTCAATATGGATGGAGCTGGACTGACCTTCCACAGCTTGCAGACTGTTTGCCCACCCACCGTGCCCGACTCTACTCTCTGCAATCCAGACACCTTTTCTGTTGTGAGGTATGAGTAATGGGAAGATCTCAGCCTCCTGCTTGTAAGGTAACCGCGAGACTCTGTAACACAAAGGTCTGCTGGTGTGTCAGTGTTACACAGAATTAGCTGGGGTCAATCTCATCTAAGAGTTATAATCCCTTTCCTTAGTTCTTGGATACTGGGCCAGTCCTGTGGATTTGAAATCTGGCTTCTGGGGACAGTCCTAGAGATTGTAACCTTAGGACTCTGCAGCTCTTTCTGAAGCATTTTTCCTTCATTTTATTTCATTTGTTTTTGTGGTTTTGTTTCTGTTTTGCTTTGAAGGCACTTATATTAGAAATTCTATGCTTGCTGCTCACCTAGGCTGCTCTGAGTTCTTTGTACAGAGGCACGTGACTCCTGAACAGAAGCTCACATCATCACTGTGAAAAGTAAAATTTAAATACTTACCAAGCAACCCCTTTACTTCTAGCAATTTCAGCTTCTTTATGCATCTTGGAGAAAATGAGATTATCTGAATAGGTGGACCATTTTCACCAGCTTTTGCCAGCCAGTAGAACCCCAGAATGGTCTCCACCAGTCTTACAGCTTCCAGAGAAGGCAAATTCCCACATTCCCACCTCTAGACCTGACCTTACTTTGAACTGCCAAGCGCTATCTCTGTCTATCAGGTCCACTCAGGGCCTCCTCTTAGAGGGCTCCTCCGGCATCATCCACATGCAGACAGACCACCCATAGACATCAGCAGAGGGTGGTTAGATACCCTAGAACTGTAGTTGGAAATGGTTGCCAGCTATTCTCTCTCTCTCTCTCTCTCTCTCTCTCTCTCTCTCTCTCTCTCTCTGTGTGTGTGTGTGTGTGTGTGTGTGTGAAGCATGTGCTAAGAATTTAACGAGAGTCCTCTGCAAGAGTAACAAGGTCTCTGAGTTCTCTCTGCAGCCCCATTGGCTGGCAACTTTCATTAAACCTGGCCACACCTGGTGTACTCACTTATAAGTGGGCAGTAGCCATAAAGTACAAGATCACCATGCTATAACCCACAGACCCAAAGAAACTAAGTAACAAGGAGGGTGGGGGGGGGGGGAGACGACACTGAATCTTATTGAGAAGGGGAAATAGAATGGACATGGCGGGTAGAGGGAGGGAATGTGGGGCAGGGGTTGAGAGGGAGCAGGAGTGATCAAGTTGGGGAGGACGAAGGGAGAGAGGACTAGGGGAGAGGCCTGGAATCGGTGTTGGGGGTGGGTGGGCATCTCTGGGACAAGCTAGAAACATAGGATAATGGAAACTCCCCAAAATCTATGAGGGTGACCCTAGCTAAGACTCCTAGCAATGAAGGATGCATATCCTGAAATAGCCACCTCCTGGAACCAGAAAAGATTTCCAATGGAGGGACTGGGACGCCAACCAAGCCACAAAACCCAAGACCCACAATTTTTCCTGCCAATAAGACACACAGGGGTAAAGATGGGCAGAACTGATGACAGACCCAGCCTGAGACCCAGGCCGTGAGACAGAGCCCACCCCTGACTCTATTAGTGATATTCCGCTCTACTTCCAGAAAGGCGCCTGGCATGGCTGTCCTCTGAGAGGCTTCTTCCAGCAGCTGATGGAGACAGATGCACAGACCAGACATTAAGCAGATCTTGAGGAATCCTATTGAAGAGGGTGAGAAAGGATTGAAGGAGCCAGAGGGGTCAAGGCCACCACAAGAAAACATCCAGAATCAGCTAACCTGGGCTCATAAGAGACTGAACCACCAAACAGAGATCATTCCCGGTACTGGGTCCTCGGCACGTATACAATAGTGTGCCGCTCAGTCTGCACGTGGGACCCCTAACAGCTGGGCCGGAGGCTGTCTACTCTGCTGCTGCCTTTGGATCCCTTTCCCCTCTAACTGGGCTACTTTGCCAAGCCACAATAGAAGGTGTGGCTAGTCCTATAGCAACTTGACATGACACAGCACAGCGCGCTGACATGCATAGGAGGCTCCCTTTTCCTGGGCCTTTCTTGGTGGGGTGGGGGGACTAACGGGAGGGGGAGGGGGCATGGCTGAGAGGTGAGGTGAGAGGGAAGAACTGAGAGGAGAAGCTATGACCAGGATGTAATTAAATTAATTAATAAAAAACTATATATATATGTATACATGATATTTTTTAATTTCAGAAAGTTTTGTAATTCTGCCCACTCCCTGACCCTGTATGTATCTATACCCAATCCTGGCCCCATTTGCTACCTTTGGATATTTTAAAATTCTTTGGTCTTTCTGTGTTTGTAATCCTCAAAGATGGACATTTGTAATTAACAACCTGATGTAATTTTTGAAGATACAGATATGATCTCTTAAGTGCAAAAAAAAATGCAACCCCCACCCCAAGCAACACCATATTGGGCAGTTACAGGGATAATAACGGTTTGTGTTTAATGGGGGAAAACCAAAACCTGGCCAAGCTGAACCCTGCCTTGACGGCTCTGTGCTAGCTGCACCTATAGTCCCCATCCTTCACTCTCCACTTAGAACCTTAGATTCACCACAGACCTCATCCCTCCCGGCTTTCCCCACCACCCTAACCCAGAAAACTGGGATGTCCCTAATCCCATGATGCAACTGTTTCTCTGTCTCTGCTACTATCAAGGTCAGGGTTACTGCTTTCTTACGCCTGGATTATTTTACAAAGAGGCTTCAGCGTTTCCTGATGGGTCTTTTGTTTCCTCACTAGTCTTCCAAGGTATGTTTATAACCCAAAGGTTGAAACGCTCAATTTAGAACCTAAATCCCATCATATCCCTGCCCACTCATGGCCATTTCAGGGATCAGCATTCAGTTGAACAAAGCCAGGGCCTTTATCTCTGCACAAGGACATACAGGGCTCCATGTCGAGGTCCTGCATGGCGTGAGCATCTCCTCTCACTTCCACCACAAATTCCTCTTCTCCTTCCTACTCCCTCTGCATCAGTGATTTTGGTCCTCTGACTGTTCCTCCTGAAGGTCCTTGAACTGTCTGGGGGCTTCCGATTTGTGCCTATCATGGGCTAGCTCCTTTGCCTGCCAGATATTTAAATAATCCCAATGAGACTAGATCTGGGTACCCTTTAAAATGACAATCACACCATACCACACACACACACACACACACACACACACACACACACATTGTGCCCATATGCTCAATCCCTTTAGCCTTTGTGGGCTTTTCTCTTGCCTGCATCATCTTGTAAAAGAATAATGTAATTACTTACTGTGGTTATCACTTGTTGTCTGTCTGTCTGCTTTAGTGATGCCTTCCAGTGAACGTAGATGTTCCTGCCCATAGCTGGTGTATGGATTTGATGAGTGAATAAAAGTGTTCTTCTCTACATTTAAAAGTGTTGAACATATGGCAGGAACCATTGAAGAATCTGAGTAGACAAAGGGTATTACTAGAAGAACCAATGCCTTTGATCACTTTCATGTTTTTCTCCTTCATGACCCAATAATGTGTGACAGAAGAATAAGAATCCATTGGATGATTAGGTTCGTCAGGCCGGAAACCACTTGGTGTTTACAGGAACCAGTCAGGCTTGGCAAAGTATGCTGACCCCTGACACACAGCCCTGCAAATACAGATAGGCAGCAGCCTTGATGGAATGCAGAGTGACACATTTAAGGGCTGGTCTTGCCTTCTGAATACACTGCCACTTCAGGTCATTGGCACATTTTAAGTTATCAGTGTGCCTGATTACCAAGAGCTACACTGATGGCTATTTTAAAGTGGGAGAGCTGAAGAGGCGGATCACCACTTAAGAGTACTCTGCTCTTCTGGAGGACCTGGGTTCAATTCCCAGAACCCACAGGGTGGCTTACAACCATCTGTAGCTATCCAGGGGGAATCTGACACCCCCTACAGGACTCTGGTGGTACTGCATACATGTAATACAGTGTTCCATACGCACATGCATATACCCAGGCAGAACATTTGAACACATAAAATAAAATTCAAGGGGCTGGAGAGATGGCTCAGCGGTTAAGAGCACTGACTGCTCTTCCAGAGGTCCTGAGTTCAAATCCCAGCAACCACATGGTGGCTCACAACCATCCTTAACAAGATCTGACGCCCTCTTCTGGAGTGTCTGAAGACAGCTACAGTGTACTTACATATAATAAATAAATAAATCTTTAAAACAACAACAACAACAAAAAAAAACCCTTTAGCCTCAAAAGTAAAGAAGGGCAGGAGAGATGGCTCAGCAGTTAAGAGCACTGACTCTTCTTCTGAAGGTCCTGAGTTCAAATCCCAGCAACCACATGGTGGCTCACAACTGTCTGTAATGAGATCTGATGCCCTCTTCTTGTGTGTCTGAAGACAGCGACTGTGTACTCACATATAATAAATAAATAAATCTAATAAATAAATCTTTAAAAAAAATAAAAAAAAATAAAATTCAAAAAAGTTAGTTGGGGGTATCCCATTACTCAGGAGGCAGAGGCAGGTGTATCTGTGAGTTCAAGGCCAGCCTGGTTTATATAGTGAGTTCTAGGACAGCCGGGGCTATATAATGAGACCCCATCTTAACAAAACCAAAGCCAACCAAATAAACAAACAAAAAACAGCAAAAAGACTGGGAGTGTGTGAGTGAGGCTAGAGAGGTTGCTCAGTGGTTAGAGCCTACTCAGTGGCTCACAACTGAAACTCCAGTTCCAGAGTTTCTGACACTTTCTTCTGGCCTCTGTGAGCACCAGGCACACATGTGGTACTTAGACATATACACAGACAAGCACAAGTACATACAATTAAAAAAAAACTTTCAGAAGAGCTTTAAAGAGCTGTGCCGTGGTGGAGAGAATCCACCTGAGAAGTGAGACTCCTGGCAGCCTGGGCATACTGTGGATGCCAGTAGAAGCATCTCACTTGTCTGAGCATCTGTCTCCTGGAAGTGTGGATGTGGACGGCCCCGCAGCGTGGCTTAGAATGGACGGCAGCTCCACTAAGCACCACTTCCTATCTGGTAAATGGGACTGTGATTCCAACCCTGGCTGAGTCACCTCTGTGACGTGAGCTCACATCTGTGGCATCCCACGGAGTATAGCTGTTGTGTGAGGGCCAGTGGAAAGGAACAGCCACAGACATAGTAGGAGGACCTCCTGGGAGGGCCATGGGTGTGGAAGGAGTAGAGAGCTTTGGAGGCAACCAGCAGGACAGACCTCAAATGTGCATACTTTAGGATGCACTTGGAAAGCTGTGAGAGGTGGTCATGGCCACACTTCGT
Organism: Apodemus sylvaticus; assembly: GCF_947179515.1. Lineage (NCBI taxonomy): Eukaryota > Metazoa > Chordata > Mammalia > Rodentia > Muridae > Apodemus > Apodemus sylvaticus. Next base: position 76,221,694 of record NC_067473.1, on the reverse strand, counting down.
AGCAGCAGGATGAGGTGAAGACATGTCCTCTCAAGATTGCCCGTTTTCCCCATGTTACTCTTTAGTCATGGCTATTACAAGAGTGGGGCCTATTGGCAAGGGTTGAGTGCGTTTGACCAAACCTCTTGTCTGTGCGCCTGTCTGTGCTAAAGGGTGAACACCCACCACTGACCCTTGAGACTCCAGCCAGGACTTGGTATAATAGAAAACTATGGTTTTTAAAAAATTAAATTGGATTAGAAAACCAAAAGTCCAACTGAATGTTCTTCCTCCAAAGCAGAATTTGTGAGCAAAACTGATAGCCTTATGACAGGATTCGTCACCACGTCTGACGATGACCCTTCTCTTCAGAGAGATTGCCATTGGCCTCTCTGTGAGTGTTGAATGTATTTAATTAGAAGTAATTTTTGGAAATGAGGGGAAAATATTACATTATCTGGTTCAGAACAAAACAAAGGATCCTGATTTCAGTTGACATCGAGTGTAGTCCGTGCTATAACTCAAATGAAAATATTCCACTTAAAAGCACAATGTCCTCACCCACGCTGTCGTTATAGGAAATCGTTAAAGCTTTTGCTCAGCACCGGGCGCTGGAAGAGGGCTGTACAGTTAGTTTTATTGCCCAGCAAACCCCTCTGAGGCAGGCCCTCCTCTACATCTTCAATCAAAGCGGAAGAGGAGATTAAATTACTTAGGTTTTAGAGAGAATAAATGAGTGGACCAGAGTGAGACCTCGGAAGATAAAGGCAGTTGTTTTAATCTACTCAACCATTACGTTAGAAATTTATTCACTGTATAAAATGTTACTTAATGTGGGCCTAGACCTGGTATGTGAATCACTGCTGTGGTTCGACAATGTTCCTTCTGAAAGTGCTGAGATTTAGTCCCCATTAAAAGATTCTAGGAGACAGGACTCCTAAGAGGCCAGGAGGGCTCTGCCCCTGTGAGGAGTGGCTCTCTATCCTGTGATTAAGTGAGTAAAATGTTATCTTGAATGTGCATCTCCTACGAGCGAGTTTGGCCAGCTCTCCCTTGCCATGCAGCTCTCCCTCCCAGCACTCCAGGATTCAGGGAGAGGGCCTTCACCAGACCAGCCCCTCAACCCAGACCTAGAACTACGAGCCCAAATAAACCTCTTTTCTTCATAATTTTCCTAGTCTGTTGATATTGTGCTATCAGCAACACAAAACAGACTAAGGAAATTGCACTGTTGGGTAACTTTTAAAAACCTCTGAAGAGCATTAAATTCCTGGTGAGATTTAATGAAAAGGCTAAGCCACTGTATTTGAAAAGAGAGGCCTCACTGTGCTGTTCAGCTGCTACGGCTGTAACTCAGTCCACAAGTGACAGAGGGCATTCCAGGGAGGAGGACACACAGGAACCCAGGTCCTCCTCGGCTTCCTGAGTGGGTTCCAGGACCCCGGATGTAGCGATGAGCGGGTCCGGGAGCCAGGCTGTCTTCCTCAGCCTGGACCAAGTTACTACGCTGTCCTTTAGCTCCTCTGCCATGGGCGTTACCCCGCGGCGTCTATGGCCTACGCCAGACCCATACCAGCCCTTGCTTCATTTGCAGAGCACCGTTCCCTATTCCAAGACTGGCTTCAGTCTGATTTTAAAGTCTTTCTTATGAATTTTGAATTAAAATGTTAGTGGTAGTTCTGTCCAACTTTTGCTTGGAATAGATGTTGTGTCACCCCTTAAATATGTTGTGGTCTCCCATTTTCTTACCACCCTATTATCTCCAGAGTCCTTTCATATGGTTCATCTCATTTGCTTCTGGCAAAAGAATCTCTTGATGGTCAAGGGACCAATGTTCCTCCATTTCATTTGCTTAGGTTCAACAGCTATGGAAGCTTTGGAGCAAAATCTTCAGCTCAGGGAGGGCACATCCATCATGACAGCTCAGCCCTGGATCCGGCCTGTCACAAAGCACTGAGGTCAGAAGGTGGCATGTGCCTTACCACCGGCACTGTCCTGGCCGAATGTCAAACCTCATCTTTTTCTTTTTGTCTTTTCTTTTCCTCTTTCTTTCCCCCTCCTTCCCTCCTCTCTCCTTCTCCTTCCCTCTCCTGCTTTGTCTTCCTTCCTCCCTCCTTTCTTTCTTTCTCTCTTTCTTTCTTTCTTTCTTTCTTTCTTTCTTTCTTTCTTTCTTTCTTTCTTTCTTTCTTTCTTTCTTTCTTTCTTTCTAATAGTGAATCAATGATGGTCTTGGTTTCACCCTGTCTGGATTTGTGTAGACAATGGAATGGAGAAAATGGAATGGAGAGAGGAGGGAGGAGGGAAGAGGGAGGAGGGAGGAGGGAGGAGGGAGGAGGGAGGAGGAAGGGAGAGGAGAGATGAGGGAGGATGGAAAAGGGAGAAAGGAGAAGGGAGGAAGGAGGAAGGAGGAGGGGGAGGGAGGAGGGAAGATGAGATAGAGCTACCGTGCCTTAGTCTGAGCATGGGGTTCATCTGTGCCATTCCTCAAATGCGGAGAACCTGGTATCGGGAGATCTTTACACCCTAATTTAGGTACTAGTATTTATTTATTTATTTATTACCAGCCACAAGATAATTCTAAAACCAATGGTAAGAGAAGATAGAAGTGAACTCAAAATGGCGTGAAAAAGTTTGTCATGGACCGTTCTGGACTATTAAATGACTTCCCTTGGTAGTGGGCACAAGTGTAGAGTGCCATGGTCTCGCTCCTACATATTTATAAGACAGGACTGCCAGCGGAGCAGATGGGGACCAACGACTTCACTCACTGATTGGTCAGAACTCTGACTTTCGCCCTACGTCCTCAGCTTCTGCAAACCACTTTGACCTCATTCGAGAAGGAGGTTACATTTGGCTCCTTCTCAGAGCCTCACTCAGGCTGGCTGCCAATACTCTCCCTGAAACTGTGTTGTAAGTCTGAGGAAAGTTGTTTTGGGTCACTGCCCAGGGCCTGATGCCCCAATTGTAGACACATATGTCACAATCTTTATATCCCTTTATAGAGCTGAAATTAGGCATCCTGAGGAGCAGAGAATTTACCCTCTTTACAGTTGTAGCAAGTCTATAGTCTGGAACCTTAAAAGCAATGTTCCCTTTATAAATAAGGTTTTAAAACCCTCATGTCTACTAGGCTTGGAAAGGCGGACATGGCTGTCCCCATTAACTTTTATACTGTCCCTTTGACTTGCTCGTTTTGGGTGACTTTCTGTTTCCTGACAACATATGCCCTCATGAAGTCTCTGGACATTTGGATACTGCTGGAATTCCAATTTATTTAAAACAAAGTCGAGCGTCACCTGTGCAAATGCGTCCATCGGTGCACTCACAGCCTGACATTTTCCTGGGAGGTTCTCATGCTTGTGCTTACGGCGGCCTCTTGCATGGTTTTGTTTTGAAAAGTGTGACGTCCAGTCCGAAAGGAGATGCATTTTTAGCAAGGAGTGGGGAAGGCGGCTCAAGAGGAACAGGGGGAAGGGGAAGAAAGAGCACAAAACCGTCCATGGCAGCCTCTGCCGCAGGGTCTCAAGCTATTCTTGATCTTGACAGCAGGATTAATGAGGGGAAAACAGCCCACAGAAGAAATGTGGCCAGAGGCACTGACCTGCCCTCCATCCCCTCACGCCAAGAGGGACAAAGTCTAGAGAAAATTTCCCCCGTGAGGGTTACTGGGAAAACAAGGCTTTGGCTCTTGGTAAACACTCCTCGACCTCGGGGGCAAGCAGCCTAGGGTCAAAGCGTACGCAGAGCTTTAAGGCAGAGGAAGAACCTTCTGGAAGGCTTCACAGTTTGGATGGGGAAGATCACCTTCACTTGGAGACAATGTGGAGCCCTTGCTGTGCTGGGAAGAGTCAACCTAGGCAAGCCAACCTAGGCACGCACGGAGCAGGCGGAGACCTTTGCAGGTGGAGCTCCCTGCTGGGAAAGATATCAGGAGAAAGCAGAACCCGGGAAGGTTTGGAGGAGACGGATACAGGGGATAGGAGAGTGGAAAAGAGGTGCTGGAATGGTAGGAACGGGAGTGTCATAGTGAGTTGTGACAGTTAAAATGGAAAAACTACTGGGCAATGGAAGTGTACACCTTTAATCCCAGCGTCGGGGTAGCAGAGGCAGGTGGATCTCTGAGTCTGAGATCAGCCTGGTCTAGAGATCTAGTTCTAGGACAACCAAGGCTACACAAAGAAACCCTGTCTCCAAAAAAAAAATTTTAATTAAATTTAAAAAAAAAAAAAAGGGAAAAACTCTCTTCTGTATGCTTTTCTCGCTTAGATTGTCCAGAACCCACCCTTTACAAAAGTGGAAATGCTTGACTGAGACTGTATCGGACAAGACAGCTGCCATTTCCCAGGCTGATGTCAGGCAGCCCTCCTACATAAAAACAGATGCATATAGATAAGGGCCTGGCTTATTTCAAAGTCAGAGATGTGAGAAAATAATCTTTCTCTTAGTTTTTAAAAGGTGGTTTCAAAGCAGTACCTCCATAAAAATCTATTTTTTGTTTGTAATTTATACACCCCATTCCTCATGTTTCATCAACACCTAAGTAGTGGGTGGATGCCTCAGTGACATTATGAGCTGGACAGTCTCGCATCAACTTGACATAAGCTAGAACTATCAGTTAGGAGGAGCCTCAGCTGGGAGCGGGCCTCAGAAGATCAGGCCGTAGGCAAGCCTGTAGGTCATTTTCTTAACTAGTGATTGATAGAGAAGGGCCCAGCCCACTGCAGTTGGGGTAGTTCTGGGTAGATGGTCCTGGGTTCTGTAAGAAAGCAGGCTGAGCAGGCCATGGGGAGCAAGCCAGTAAGCAGCACCCGCCATGGCCTCTGCATCAGCTCCTGCCTCCTGGTTCCTGCCCTGTTTGAGTTCCTGTCCTGACTTCCTTTGATGATGAACGGTGATGTGGATGGATGTGATGTGTTTTGGCCATGGCGTCTCACCACAGCAGTAGAAACCCCAAGACGTGTTAAACTTTTTTTTTCATGTTATTTATCCCATGGGGTAGTCAAAGTGTTCCCAGCTTTTATTCTTGCTAATAAGAGTTTTCTGAAAAGTCAGAGCTATGTAATAAGAGACTGAAGTCAAGCTCAGGAGGTCTCCTGATTCCCAGTCTGAAGCCTTCCTTCCATGGCTAGCCCATCCATTTTACCAGCAGAGGTGTCTGTAGCTAGCGTCAGTTAAATAGCAAAACCGTAGGCCTCCACATGAATGAACACAGAGATCGGGTTCCTCCCTCCACTGACAGCAGGCTGGCCCTGACGCCTAGGAAGGAGCTAAGCTCCTCCCTCCAAGGGGCGGGAGCATCCGTTGGTCAGCATCCACTGGAATAAAGTGATGCTGCAGAAGACAACAGCTACCTTACTGCGGTTCCTATGCTTTGCCCCAGGAATCCACTCCCAGGAATCTGGTCTGAGTAGGAAATGAGCTACACGTCAAGAACTTCCATAGAAGCAAGCTTACAGTGATGCTATTCCTAATACTCAACAAAAAGATTAGTTATAAACGCCCTAAGGGGACTGTGTTAGGTTTTATTGCTGTGAAGAGACACCGTGACCAAGGCTGTTCTTATAAAGGACAACATTTAATTGGTGTTGGCTTACAGTTTCAGAGGTTCCGTCCATTATCATCACAGTGAGATGCATGGCAGTGTCTGGAGAAGGAGCTGAGAGTTCGATGCCTTGATCAGAACACAGCCAGGAGGAAACTGACTCTTCTGCAGGCAGCCAGTGGGAGGGTCTCTTTCACACTGGGTGGAGCTCCAAAGCCCACCCCACAGTGACGCACTTCCTCCAACAAGGCCACACCCCCTCACAGTGCCACTTCCTATAGGCCAAGCATATTCAAACCACCACAATGACTACCATCATTTTTGCAGCTCTTTGGAGGTCATGAATTAACAACAACTCAAGATTGGGAAAACACTTCTGCATCAAAGTAAATGGCAAAGGCCTGTTACCCCAGAGTATGTATGGCTAGGGAAGAAAAAGAAATGCACCCAGACTTAAAATGAAGAGAGTATACATTTAAAAAGTTATACCCCCTTTCCATAAAAGGGATATGGTCACTTGATAATTAGCAAAATGATTTTATTTTTAATTCTTTAAGTGGTAAAAGCAGCCAGTTACAGCAAACTAAGATAAGGAGTGATTTGGGATTTTAAATGGTCGTTTTTACCAAGATTGATCTCTGAATTCTATAGCCTTATGTTCAGGGAAAACTAACTTATATAGTGTGAAGCTGCCACCTGTCCAAGGAGAAGATTAGGACGAGGATTCACAATCACAAAATCAAACCGCAACTGCGGTAAAGCATGTGGCAATTATTTAAAGCAGGGCGAGTTTGGCTAGAAGCCTCTTACAGTCCTTAAGGAGTCCCCAAGCCCCAGGGGGGCCCGGGAGGTCTCGGAAGCGCAGGATGGTCCCAGGACTTTCTGTCATTTATTCTCTTCTGTTCTGTTGCAGTAAAATCAGTCGTCGTTCAGCCATAGACTCAGTAAGAAAAGCTCAAAAAAGGGTTAGAACTTTCTAGCACAGGATGAGGCTGCGCGGGCCCCGCTGCAGGGGCTGAGGCTCCGCTCTGAAGGAGACTTCAGTCCTTGGAGGGCTTCCGTCATCAACAGGAAAACATGCGCTCTGCATTTACTTTGCCTTGCCCCCCAAGGTTGCCACATCAGTTTCTGCGATTGCTGGAGTCCCTTTCCATCTCAGGGATTCCAGGGTACCAGCACCCAGGATGCTGCCAAAGGCACTAGATAGCTCACACAGTGTCTGAATCTCCCACCGCAAACGAGCAGGTAGCAGCAGGCCTGCTTTGTGGGAAAAGCCCCTTTATGGCGCAGGGAGTAAGTCTGGAGAAATTTTCACCAACTCGGCTATGCAAGATACCCAGTAGTGTCCAAATTATAACGCTATGGACGACTTCCTATCACGTGGCCACTGGTATTTGTGTTCTCAGCATTTTTAATTAGCAGAGATGCCACCGCTGCAGAGGACCGCATATAACCCAGAAAAACTGTCAGGGGCACACTATAAAAATTGAGTATGTGTCACCCATAGATTTAGATTCTTCAGGTTAATATTATTTTTGCAATTAGGTAGTGAACTGACATTAATTTACTCGTGCTGTGTGATTAGGTTAATTTACTTCAGAAAAGCTTACATTTTCAGAATTAAAAATGGTAGCCATGTCTTCTCACTATCCATCAAAGCCGCAGCTGTGCCATAGAAACGCGGCCATTTTGTATTCTCATAGGCTGTGCAATAATGGCTGAAGATGAACCGGGCCCCATAGATCTTGATGCTTAAGTACCTACGAATGAACAGTTAAACTTAAGCAATTACTTTTCTTATAGGATGATAGTTCAGCTTTTATAAATAAAAATCAGCATATAATACGCAGAGCACAGAATTGTAGATGTAATAATGCCTCTGTGTGTGCAAAACAACAGAGGCTTGCAAAAATAAAGCTAACTGGTTGTTGACCTTCGTGGCTGCAGATGCCCCCGCTATGTCTGCCCGGATCAGTTAAGCCCCTTAATGATGCAAACGTGCTCGCTCGTCCGTCCCTGGAACTGTGGTCCTGCTGGTGTTTTGAAAATTACGTTAATTAACCTTATTTCATCTTGGGTAGTGTTAGAACACTTTTGTTTGCTAACTATGCATTCGTTTGTTTCATCTTTAACCTTGACTTTTGCCCTTGGAATTGATGGTAATTTATATTGTGAGTCTCGGTGTTAGAAAAACACGCACTGGGGTACCCAGCAGCCGTGCCCTCGGTGGTTAGGATTCTGTAGATTATGGGAGACAGAAGTAGGAGTCGGAGGGCTGGAGGGAGAGGATGGTGGATTCTAGTCTCCAGCCGAGGATGTGGATTTTGGAATAGCTTAGGCTAGGGCAGGCTCTCAGGCTACTTCCCAGCTACTCCTGAAGTCAGAGAAAGGGATCATTTATTGAAGGGGACTAATAATGGCTAGTCCCAAACAGTTCCACTCTAATAGTTAATAATAATGATGATGATAATAATAATACTGTAATATTAAGAATAGCATGCCCCTACTTTCTGAGTGTCTCTGTCTTTCCCTCTCTCCCACTCTTTCCACAGCCAAATACCTCTACCGTATATAATCAAATACTTCTACCATATAGAACCTTACATATATAAAGTCCTTGCCTTTGTATCTGCACTCTTGTCATAGCACACAAAAACCCAGGCTCAACTCCTGCTGTCTGTTTTGTTCTGTTTATTCCTAGAAATGCTGTGTGTGTGAGTCACAAGACCCTGAAAGCCAGGGCACTGTGAGGCCACAGACAGGAGGTACTAAGGTCCAACTCCAGGCCCCAAGGGCGTGGCACTTGTGAGCTGGCAGAAACGACTTTTCCCTGAAGTGCCTTGGCAAGCCAGAAGGGGGCGAACCGACATTCCACACATATTCTTTCGCTAGCGTTTCAGGGTCTGTGTGGCTGTGTGCCATCATTATTTCCTGTGCATTGGCCCCCACCCCTTCATCCCGGGGGTTAACACGTGAGCCGCAGAAAACTCATTTACCGTCTGTGCTTCTTAGTTAACAGATATCAAGGGGGGAGGGTGGGATCATTCAGAAAGTCAGTACTTTTCAAAGAACCAAGCCGATCTATTTTCTTCTCCATAAATTCCTCAAGATCTAGGTCTGCCCTCAGCCTCCCTCTTGATGGAAGAATTTTGTGGGTCTAAGTTCCCACGAAAGCCACTAGGTGGGCAGAAGTGGGCGGGGAGGCTGTGGCCAGCCGAGCAGAGCCCCCAGAAGCCGCCCACGCCGGTCTCCTCCCTCACTGCACTGCTGCTGAGGCGAAGGCAGTGTGTGTCCGCTTAGAGCTGTCTAGAGCACAGGGGAGAGGCATAGTGGGGAAAAGGGGGTCTTGGATGGGCAAACCTGTGGGCAAAGAGCCTCTTAGCAGGGACAGCTTCGTCCTAACGGTAAACCTGAGTGGTGAGGGGCGGGGGCTGCAGGGGGTAGAAAGACTGTCGTGGGATCCCAAGATTTGCTCAGGTGAGGAGGACACCCTGGCTTTGACACTTCCCAACTCTCAAGGAGACTGTTATTACAGAGGACTAGGTGAGACTACAAGATCCGAGCGGTCAAATCTCCATTTTTTTTTTTTCATGGAAGCCATAGTCTTCCTAGTACGTTACTTAGTGAGTGCCGACTAACTCACAGTTGAAGTCACACCTTGATCACGGACCTCCCTGTAGAGCTTGTCAGTACCCTGAGTGGGTACCTCTCCCACAGCAACTCGGGGGCATCTGTGCCTTCCGTGCTGTGGCCCCATGGACCCAAGACTTGCTCTAGGTCTCTGCGTTCTGCTGACACTGACACTTGCAGGTGACAGGCAGGCCTGCTCACGTTCCTTCGGCTAGAAGCCTCTGTTGAGAGAGTCTGGTCTGCGTCATCCTGCTATGGCACAGGAAGAAGGTGGGATGGGCATGGACACACATAAAGGTGAGTCCACCATTTGTAGGTGGGTCTCCCATTTGCATTGCTGACCCAGACTCGGAGATGAGTCAGTGGACAGCTGTTCAGTGAGTGATCTTGAATAATTCAGGACTTTTGATCTTTGGAGTCCAGAAGACTTGGGGTTTGATGTTGTTGTATGATCTGGGGCTGAGAATTAAGCCTCGGGTTGTCCTGTAGGAAATGGGGGCTATCTCAGGGGGTCGCTGTGACCGTGAAAGGAAACAATAGATACAATGCCCATGTGGCCATGCATGCTTACTCGTGGGAGACCTTGGGACTGGGTGAGAGGAAGGAAGGAAGGAAGGAAGGAAGGAAGGAAGGAAGGAAGGAAGGAAGGAAGGAAGGAAGGGAGGGAGGGAGGGAGGGAGGAAGGAAGGAAGGAAGGAAGACTCTCTTTGTCCTCTTTGGATCAGCCATGGGTACCAGCCGTGCCCAGCTGGGTCCAGGGACCATCTTCTGTGAGACAGAAGAACGGTTTTAGCTTTCAGGCTCTTGCTAAATTTCAGTTATGTGCTTCGATAAACATGGAATTTGAAAACAAAAAGCAAAAAATTCCCCAGCCCACCGCATCCATTTTCTCTGATCAATAGAAAACCATCACTTAGCAGAAAGCTCCCACAAATCATCTTTGTTCAGTCTGAAACTGTCACGGATAGAAAGCAGTGATCTCACTGGGTTTTTTTTTAAAAATATGTATTTCTAAAGACAGTAAAGAGAAATAATCTTTTTTTAAAAATCATTTTTTTAATTAAAGATTTTGGTGTTGAAGGGGTCAAAAGAATTATGTCCTCGGTTTGAGATCCCGGGCATGGGACTTGGCTGCGGTGCCTGGTGCATCCAGAGTCTGGCAGAGTGTCTGGCATGAAGGATTTCCACAGATATTTACTGACTGGATTAGGAGAGGCATGGAAGCCGTTACCTGAGTAATAACAATTAAGATAATGCTGGAAACAGAGGCTGTGTGTGGGGAGCACTGCAGAATAAATGTGGTATTTCCTAAATGGTTCCTTCTACAGTAAACAACACACACACACACACACACACACACACACACACAGAGAGAGAGAGAGAGAGAGAGAGAGAGAGAGAGAGAGTCATGTCCTACACAAAGCAACATGAAGAGGAAGACAAACTCCTTTGCACATTGTCTTTTTAACTAACCTTGTAAGCCTTCCTAGTTAAGCTTTGTAATGATGCAATATCTAAAACTATAAACAAAATAAAAAAACTATAAACAAAATAATGTCTGGTGCTCAGAAGGTTAACAATTTTTATTTTGTCTTGGTTTGTTTTTGTCTGTTTTTCTTCAAAAAATGATTGTACAATTTGAGGTGGGGAAAAAAGGGCTCCTGAAATTGCAAACCATGGTCCTGTAGTGCCCCCTGGTGTCAATTTTGTAGAATTGTCAAGGTCTGAATTGTGTTCCACCCTAGTTATTAGCATAATCTTGACTTATTTATGAGCCTGAGCTAGGTTCATTTAGAGGGGAAAGTCCTTACTGCAGCAGCAACCTCTCTCCCTCCCCATCCCCCACCCCCCCCCTCTCTCTCTCTCTTCTACTGGTGCACTATCACAATGTTAAAGTAATTGTACGTCAACACTAGCATAAGATTTAAACTAAAAGCAATATTACATTGGAAAGAAGCCTTTTAACCTCAAAAAAATTAATGATTTTAAAAAACTATTTTTCAGAAGGCAGATTATTAAGCAGTTTCTTTTGTCCATAAAGATATTCTTTATAAATCAGTCTAAGAGAGGACAGTTTTAATTTTAATTTTAGAGATTTATTATCACATGTAATAATTAAGCCATTCTGTTGTTTTTTTTTTTGCTGAGACCCATTCATTTATAGAAAAGATACACAGAACCAGTCTATTTTTGTGAGAATAAATAGATCAGATAAATCCTTTGATTCCTAAACACTGTCACTAAAATCGCACTTAAATTTATTTAAGAGGGAGGATGCAATTCCTTCTTCCACACCCTTCTATGATGAAGACAGTCAATTTAGTGCAATTGGCAGGTTTTTATAAAGGGCCAAACGTTATCCATGCCCTTCAGGAATTCCAGACCTCGGACCGGTGCACACTGGCCCTACTCACTATATGGAGCAAATGTTATATAAGAGGAAGCATCTAGACTGCAAGAAAGGAGGGGAGACGTCCCCAGAGCCCGGGACTGTGGAGGGCCGCCGCAGCAGAGGGAGCAAGAGGAGCAGGACCTTACACTGTAGAGTGGAAAGAGCAGAGCCAGCCCAGCACGGAGTGTGCACAGGGCAGGATAAGCCTCTGCGGGGGGCGGGGGGAGGTCCTACAAAGAGCCCCGGAGGGTCCCGGGGACTTAGGCGTGAGCAGCAGCCTACGCCCTCCCCCGCTCTCCACCCCTCCCCGCTCCGGGTACCAGCTGGAGACGACACCAGATTATCAGTGAGATGAGTCTCAAATTCCCTCTCCTGGCTTTCCAGGAACCGGGAGATAAAGAGCTTGGGTGTCAAGGAAGAGGCGCGGACTCTGTCCTGTCCTCAGACAAAGCTCTGGTTGGGCGATGCTAACCTCAGGCATGTTTTGTGACTTCTTCGGTCTCAGTCCTTTCTCCTGTAAGGCAGACATGATATTTTCTTCTTTCTGGGATTGGAGAAGGCGTGGAGGGTGTGCATGGTAAAGGAGCTGAGGCGGCAGGTACGCTGTGAATGGCGGTTACTTCCCCTAAGCGGGGGCGTCCTTGCAAGGGATTTCATTATAAAAGCACCTTGTTTGCCTCCGTGTTCTTATGTGACTGTAGCATCTGCATGTAGGCTGGGAGTGTCCTGTAAGGCAGGGCCACCACATCAGCACAAGTGGGTGCAGGGAAACAGTCATTGTAAAGTGACGGTCAGGAGATCGGTCGAGTGCACGTCTGCCACAGCTAGGCTCAGTGATGAAAGGAAGAAGCTGGAGTCTTTCCCATTGCACCGCCTGAGCCCTGTTTAGGGAGCCCAGCTGAATAATGGCGTAAACCAAGAGGGGGAGGGGGAGGACAAAGACTGGAAGCACAGGCTGCAGGGTTGGAGAGCCCTGGGTAGGAACTCCGGTTTCCCTGACCCTATGTCCTCCGTGAGACAAGACAGACCCTACCCAGTGCTTGCCTCCGGCCCCTGTGGATGCTATTACTGATTATTGCATTTAAGATTTAAGAACAACTCAATAGAGTGCTCGCCTAGAGTGCCCAGGTCCCCGAATTTGAGCTCTAGTGAGTACACAGGGCATGGTGGCCCACGCCTGGAATCCCAGCACTCCGGAGCCAGAGGCAGAAGGATCAGAAATTCAAAGCCAGCCTTTGCTACCCGGTGAATTTGAGGTCAATCTGAGTTATACGACACCCTGTCCCCAAACCAAATCAGAGCTGGAAGGATGGTTCTGTGGGTCAAAGCTCTTCTAGAGGATGTGGGTTCGAGTCCCAGGACACACACCTACAAGGCAGCTCACAATTCTCTGTAATCCCAGTTCCAGAGGCTCCTCTGCCCTCCTCTGGTCTCTGTGCGATCCGATGCCCTCTTCTGGCCTCGATGGGTATTGCATGCACTTGACATGCTGGCAAAACTCACATAAAATTAAAACATTCTTTTTAAAATTAAAAACAAACCCCCAGGAACTTTTAAATCTAGAGAAACTTTTAAATCCACACAGCAGAAGCTGTAGGTATCTGTAATTATTCAGTATGCTGTGTGTGGGTATGAAGTACACGTGTTTTCATAAAATGAAGAATAAAACTCTCTTGAAATATAGTAGGAAAAGATTTACTTTTATACAAAATATGAAAATGAGAGACTAATGACTAGTCATCCACACCCCTGACACAACACACACACACACACACACACACACACACACCACCACCACCACCACCACCACCACCACCACCACCACCAACGTCACCAACGCCACCTCCTGAGGAGAACAGCTTTGCTGTAACATGTTCCTGTTATGAGACAATAAACAGAGGCCCAAACAATAGGGCTACCCAGTCACAGATTGCAACCTTCAAAACTGCGAGCCACTATCTATTTCCTCTCTTTACAGGCCTTGAGTGTGTTGTCATAGTGACAGATGTTGAGTAGTACACGGGGTGGCCTGGTACAGTTTAGTTCTTTTACAATGTTTCCTTCAGACATCAAGCCTAAGGACTCACATTGCACGCAGTAGAGTTTCTCCGTGGGCCAGCTGCAAAGGGCCGGCCATGTTCGGAAGGAGCCGAGGCTCTTAGAGGGAGGGGTGTAGGCCTCCACTCCATGGCCTGTGGTTTAAAATTGAGCTGTTTTAGGTCATCAGAGGAATAGACTAGGCAATAAAAATACTCAGTGCTTAGAGGCCAGTGTCACGGAAGCCTCCCTTTGCCCGAGATGATACAAGGAGATCGTTCTGCCCTGTGGGCAGTGGTCAAGTGTGCCAGCAGACAATCACCGAGGAATTAAGTGCCTGCACCCTTTTATAATTAAACAGAAAAGTCCAGCGATGTTTGTTTTCTCCTTTTGTTACTCTGAAATCTTCATGAAAAATTAGGAGAAAGTTGTACTTCACTGAGTTTGAACAAATGCCCACGTACTGGGGTGCAGGCAGAGTAGCAAATGCTGCCTGGCATCACGGTAATCAAAATTTTCGGTTTTTAATTTACACCACAGATAGAGCACTGTAGAGCTGTTGTTCCTGATGCTGAAGTCCCGAGCCCATGCAGGTCATCCTGGTGCTTCGTCTCCACAGAGAGGAGAGCCCTGCAGAATGTCAGCTGTTAGAGGCGGAAGGGAAGGAAAGGAGGCTTCACACTGGGGTCGGGACTGGAAGGCGGTCCTGGCAGGCACAGAGAACACGGAGCAGGCACCTGCAGGCTGACCCAAGTTTATGAGGATTGTCCGCACACAAGTGAGGCAGCAAAGAGAGAAATGGTAGGCACCGAGGCTGAGGGTCTGTAACAGCTTGGCAGGGTAAGCCCTGCTCCTCCCCAAATCTAACTTCCTCTTGTCTCGACTTTGTTCGTCTACAAAATACCAAGGCTTACTTCCATGAGATCGGTGTGCCTTTCTTGGCTAAAACCCCAGGGTTAGTGAGTCCCAGGATCCTTCTGTCTCCAACTCTCCCCCTAGTACCGGGGTTGCCAGTCCTTGCCTCCACGGGGAGTGCTGGGATCTGAACTGGGGTCTTCATGCTTGCCTGACAAGCACGTCGTTACCCAAGGATTCATCTCTCCAGCTTCTATGAGCACCTTTAAAAAAATGATAGCCAGACAGAAGGTGATAGAAGGATCTGTGGTTTTTATAAAGCTTCAATCTTATATGGTTTTTTTACTTATTGGAAAATTACAAAGATATATGAGTCACAAATATGGCTGCGGACGATTTGTTATGCAACCTTGAGATAGATATTTATTATTTTGTTTCATGATGAGAATAATAATTATCCCTACCACCAACTTTATGAGATTTAAGTGAGATAATGATTCCTCAGCATGTAAGCATGTCTTGCTGTAGGTTGTGCCAGATGAAAATGATTTAGCAAGCAATTTGCATAACATAGTGAATATATTTCACATTAGTCACCTGCGCACTAGAAAATATTAAATTTAATATAAATTTATGCCATGTGTTTT
Organism: Apodemus sylvaticus; assembly: GCF_947179515.1. Classification (NCBI taxonomy): domain Eukaryota; kingdom Metazoa; phylum Chordata; class Mammalia; order Rodentia; family Muridae; genus Apodemus; species Apodemus sylvaticus. The sequence continues at coordinate 76,206,612 of NC_067473.1, read as the reverse complement.
TACCACAATTTTAAATACCAGAGTGCAATGTGTGTATGCAGTAAGAGTTTAATAAGTACACAGTATCTATTTTGTTTTTCAGGGATGCTGGTGTGACAGACACAGTGTGCTGGGCCAAGAATTTACAAAGAAGAGCACCATTGCTGGCCCTGGGAGCCCCCGGTAGAAGGGGTAGTAGCGTGTGAGGGGTGGGGGCTGGCAGGGTGGGAGGGACTGCTTTCTACTCGCTGTGTCTTCTGTGATGAAGACGTATCAGAGAAGCCTGCAGAGGGGTCGGGGGAATGAACCAAGTCTTGGGGGACACCGTGGAGCTGCCAAGGGACAAATGGAATGTTCTGAGTCTCTGACTGTGTGCTGGGAATGTAGGCCCTGCCTGTAGGACTTAGTTAAAAGCAAGGAGGTTAAAACTGTACACCTTCTGGCTGGAGAGATGGTTTAGAGGTTGTGAGCACCGATTGCTCTTCCAGGGTACCCAGGTTCAAGTTCCAGTACCCAGCATGGCAGCTGACAACTGTCTGCACCTTCAAGATCTGACACCTTCACACAGACATGCATGCAGTCAAAACTCCAGTACACACAAGATGGAAATAAACAAAAACAAACCCTGTACCTTAGAGAGGGCGGCAGCTGTGCCAGGATTAAGGCTAAGGAAGGCCCAACCCCACCACCATTCTCCCACAGAATCCAGACCTCTGACAAGGGGGCATCAGGTCACATTCCCCTGTCTGTGTGACACGTGTGACAGGAAGATGATGTGTCTCTGCCTGTCACTGTGGGCCTTCCCCTCACCAACACTGTTGGGAATCTGGGGTAGAATTCTCTTCAGGAGCCACACACCCACCCCACCTTCTGGAATTGAAATGGTAGGTATGGGCTTTCCTCTGTAAGCACCAGAGCCTTGGAATTAATCTGCACCTGAGCACCACAAGTCAACAAATTGCATTCTGCATTTGTTTTATTGTAGACTGGTGGTTATAATAAAATTAGTTCTAGTCCATATTATTGGCTCATAATTAGAACTTCATGAACAAAACTGATACAATCTTGTTGAGCCTTCATTGGCTGAGCAACTGAACTGTGTGCATGGCTCCTCCTTCCCTCTTCCTCCTCCCCCTCCTTCCCCTCCTCCTCCTCTGCTTCCCCTCCTCTCCCTCCTCCCTCTTCCTCCTCTTCCTCCTTTTCCTCTTCTTTCTTCATCATCTTCCCATTTTTAGGTTGTTTGTGAATCCCTTAAAAGAACAAAGCCTATTTCAACTGGATTTTTTTTAATAGTTCCTAGGTAGGGTGGCTATATAAGTCAACATCCAAACTGGGACAGTTGTGAGGGCAAAAGGCTGCCTATTAATAATTAAGCTGGCACAAGAGCAGACACCAGCAGGCTACAGCCACCCCCTTAGGTGGCAGTCCTTTTTTTAGGGACAGGTTGACCCTCTCCAGAGGTCCTGCTAAGCAATTCTGCTTTCTTAATTTCTTTACCTGCCCCTCCAACCTCTTAAACTATTAATTTAGGGCAATCGTCTTTGTACATTTAAAGTTTCTCCTTGTGACACAGCTGGCTATTGTACAACTTCAGAACAAACTTGAGAAAGTCAAAAGATGAGAAACGGGAATATTTATATCCAGTCATAGGAGATTGTTAAGGACATCCTTTGATGTGACCACCAGACTTCAAAGGGAAATCTGGCTGGTAATTCTTCAAGCCAAATTTGTGATCTGAACCTAAATGTGGAAAGGTCCCAACTTTCCCTTAAGTCATAGGAAATATTTGATAGGTAACACCAGAGTCTCCTCTCCATGAAAGTCATGTTTAGGCCTACAGAACGTCCACCCTTAGGCCTGGGGTAAAGTGCAGGTGAGTGCTTGCTTAACACGTGTGAGGCCCTGGGCTTGATCCCCGGCACCATATAAAGCACTCATGGTGACACACACATGTAATCCCAGCTCTGTGGACGTGGAGGCAGGAGGATTTAAAGTTCAAAGCCATCTTTGCCTACATAGTAAGTTTATGGCCAACCAAATCCTTCACCTTCTCTAAAATAAAAAAATACAAATAAAAGTGCATTCTTCGACATCAGAACGGAATATATGCTTGTGAGACATAGCTTCATTTATCCACGTGGTGGCCAGGATTTCAGCCTGATTCGAGCCTGATTTGAGCAGTACTGATTAGTGACTGTCCTTGACACCATTATCCAGTGACACTGGCCACGGGATGGCTGTCATCAGGAAAGCACCATGCTCTGAGTTTGGTTTCTCCAGCCAAGCAGCAAGGGCCTGGAGGCAGGAACCACTGTCCAATCAGAAGGACTGGTTTTCCGCATGTTTAAGGTTTCTCCGTCCTGTTTTCTCCGGTCACACAGGTTTGTCTGAAGTCCCACTGTGATCACACACATCAGCGGAGTGAACAATACCCGTGATAAAGGCCTCAAACTGTGTGAACTTCAGTGTCGATGGGATGCGTCGAACATTTTGGCAGTTACAGGTTGAACTGTTGCATCTCCAGAGGTTTGCAGGGTCTGATATATGTTAGCTGGGGCTGGCCCACTCAGGTGTGTTTTGTGTGTGGCCTCAAGTTAAAACATATGGAGGGGGGCTGGAGAGATGGCTCAGTGGTTAAGAGTACTGGTTGCTCTTCCGGAGGTCCGGAAGCCACATGGTGGTGTCACCATCTGTAATGGGATCCGATGCCCTCTTCTTGCAGGTGTATATGCAGATAGAGTACACACACACAGGCACACACACACACACACACACACACACACACACACACAGCTATTCCAGAGGACCCAGGTTCAATTCCCAGAATTCACATGGCACTTTATCCCTGTCTATAACTCCGGGTCCAGGACCTAACTTCACACAGGTGTATATCAGGCAAAATACCAATGCACATAAAATCAAAATATAGGGAGGGAGAGAGGAAGGGAGGGAGGAAAGGAAGAATGATAGGGGTGCAGTCAGCAAAATGGGAGAAAGGAGGTGCAAAAAGACACGGAGCTTGGGAATTTCTAAGGCTTTCAAACAGAACGCTCTCCAGTCCCTGAACAGGGAGTGTAGCCACCGCATCATCGTGAGAGTGGGCTCGGATTTTCCCATCATATAAGATATAAAGTGGCAGGTGAGTTGGAAGCACACCTCCATCTTGCCTCGCATGGAAACAATTTGATTTGTTTCCTCCCTGTGTATGGACGATCTCAGGTACCCAAAACTGGCCCCGTGTTGCCGTCCACACCTACAAGGCCCGAGTCGCAGGGGATTGCCAGCTGAGGTGGAGGACTGACTGCCTAAAGCAGATCTTCACCTTCATATTTTATGGGGCCAGTTCTCTCTCCTAACCTGTAACAAACCTGTCTGTACTGAGTGTACATGTGTGTGCATGTGTGTGCATGTGTAGGGAAGTATGTACGAGCCAAAACGTGTGCACATGCATAATGTCTTGTTGGGTATGATTAAAAAAGAAAATGGGAGCTTTCTTTGTTTATTTTGCAGATAAATCTCATTTCTAATTCAATGCACAGCAATGCCTTGTGCAAAGGAAAGGAATCCCCCGGCGTCACTGCTGACCTCCGTATAAATCATAGGCTTTATTCCCAACCTGCAAAGGGCTGTGCGGATTGGAGCGACGTCGCACATTCTCATTGGGTGATGCTTCATTACTTGACGGAAAATCCCCAAGGCTGAAATGTTATTTAAATGTGCTATGAAAATAAATGTGATTTATACACATGTCGTCTGTTGGGATGGCCTTCTCTGCTTCTGCAGGTGCTGTCGGGCCTCAGGATTAGTGCCTCAATTTATCGACAGTTCGAGGTGCACACGTGGTCAATGACAGAACGTTGTCCACAGCCCCAGAAGTTCCAGAAAGAAGACAATGTCTACTGAGTTAACTTTGAACTGAGTGTGTGTGTGTGTGTGTGTCTACACATGTGTACACATGTGTGTCTGCACTTGTGAGCGAATGTGCTAAAGCCAGCCCCACTTCCTTTGAAGGGCTCAGGGAACACATGCTTTGAAGCAGACGCACCAGTTTCCAGAAGTGGGAAGACGTTTCTGGTCAAAAGAGAAAGAAAAAAGTATGGTGTGTATTTGGGCAGGGCTGGGACCCACATGTTCAGCTCAAAGTGAGTAGAAAGCTCTTGAAAGGCAGGTTTAGGATAATCAATGTCAGCGGGCTTTCGGCCTAAATGAGATGTGACTCACAGGAAGGTGTGTGCTTGGGATGTTTCCATTACTGAAGGGAAGGACTTGTCTGAAGGGGTGAGGACGGTCCTCCCAACGGCCCACGGAACCTTTTCCAAGGGTTTCCGTAAGTACTCAGAGCCAGCTCCTTCCGCCTCTGCTCTCCTTCTCCCACATGGGGAGGGTTCTCAGAGAGATCATGGATCTTGTTGTCTGCGGACTGCATGCATGCATATAATGCATTTTGAGCAAATCATTCTCGTTCTTTCCCTGCAATTCTTCCCTCTCCACTTTCCTTTCACAACTCTATGTTTTGTTTTTAAACCTAATGAGTCTCCTTTGAGTATACTGACTGTAGTGCAGGGTGTAGGACCATCCACTGGACCATGGGAAGCCCCTTGACAACCACATCCGTGAAAAAACTTTCCCTCATTTCATTGCATTGCCAATTGCTACTCAGCTAGGGGTGTGGCTTCATGGCTGGCTTCATGGCATCCTGATCTTCTGTCTGCAGTCACAGCCACTGTGAGTTCATGTGTACCAGCACTGCCATGGCCAGCAAACATTACTTTGCTGTGGATGTTCACTGGCTCTGGTGCTTACAATCTTCCCATCCCTTCTTCTGCAAAGATCCCTGAGTCTTGCAGTTAAAAAGATAAGGACAGTTGATTGTTGTGACTATTTTCAGAATAGTAGTATTAAGTTCTCCTAACGACTCCCCATGACTTAACCAGACATGGGTTTTTAGCCCAGTCAATGGTACCAGGCTTGGATTCTTTCTTCCAGTCAGAAAGTGCTTGGTTAAGAACATAGTATTCGTGTCAGGATTGCACCAGTGGACATGTCTTTCCAGGCCAGCCTTTATTATAGTTTCCAAGGTTGTGACAAGGTTACAGATCTAGAAAAGACTGTTGATTGTTTTCTCTTCAGGTAGTATACAATGACCCTTCCATCTCTATGGAAGGTAGCTAGTAGGGGTGAAGTTTCCAGATGGGACCAGAATGATTCTTCCAAGTACTATGACCCAAGTGTGTGGTGTCTTCAGCAACTGGGTCTTACCATTAAGTTCTGGATGGTAACTAAGAACAACGAGAATAGTCTATAATGTGTGGGAGCCCCCTGACACCCCACCGACCAATGAACCCAACAAAGGCAACCTATAACTGGCACTGGTCTTTTACCTGAAAGTGTGGGGGAGGCATTGTCCCCTGTTACAGGGCAACTCAGTTAGACCTTTTCTCATATATTTTTTTTTCAGATATTTTAGGAAGCTTCTATAGTACTAGGGTTCCAGTTGGCATTTTCAAAGGTCTTTAGTGTTAGCGAACTCTTCATACCTATTCATGTGTCTTCCCCTCCTCCTGTCCCATTCAATCTTCCCTCTATCCTTCCCCCTTCATACACCAGTATTCTCTATCCCTTCCCTTGGACACGCCCTCATCCCCAGCCTTCCTAGTTTTCTGGCTTCCTGGGTTACTCCAGTTGAAACACAGACATCTAAAGATCTGATTTAGTAATACCCTAAATGGAACATAATTTAAGTTCTTTGTAGACCAATGTTGGCAAGAAAAATACAAGCTACTTACAAGTACAATCTGTTAGAATTTTATTTTGAACAAGCAACAATATAACCCCAGCTACTTTAGAAGCTGAGAGGCAGGAGAATTACAAGTTGAAGACCCGACTAGGCAACTTAATGAGACCCTGTCCCCAAAATAAAAAAAGTAAAAAAGAGGCAGGCTCAGTAGTAAAATATTTGCCAAGTATTTGCAAGGCCCTGCACTGAATCCTGAAATAGAATATATAAACAAATAAGCAAGAAAAACTCTGAATGCCTAGATATAATGACTTAAAAAAACTTAAAAATAATTTCTGATCTGCATAAAATTCAAAAATGGTAGTGAACTTTTCACAAGGTTTCTCAGATGGCTTGATATTTGCTTTATCATTCTCTCTCTCTCTCTCTCTCTCTCTCTCTCTCTCCCCCTCGTGTGTGTGTGTGTGTGTGTGTGTGTGTGTGTGTGTGTGTGTGATTTCTTTGCTCAGTGGTTTGGGAATAAGTTGTAGAAATACTGCTATTTTATCCCAAAAGACTTCTGTACGTATGTCCTAAATCTATTTGCATAACTAGCAATCCAAGAAATTAAAAGTCTCCTCAGATTTATGCGCAGACAATTTTCAATCATATGCAGCCACTCCCCTTTCTAGAAAACAAATGTTTTCACTTACTTTGGGAGAATTCTGTTCTTTTTGTGAGGACCTCTTTGAAAAGGCAGAGTCTGTTCAAGTTTTAGTATATTAAACTTAAAAATAACTTTATTCTTAAAATATGTATGTACTGTACCTGGGTATATATTGTAGCTACGTCCGTCTTTACTTGATACTATAGCTATAACTAAATGTCTATGGCTGGTAAAACCTTTATATATCCTTGGGACAAAACAACGGCAGATGATGGAGTCCACATGACTTAAGTTTAGTCGTCTGGTCAGAAGCTGTACCTGCCCGGGTGCCACTCACAGATTCTGAAAGCCTTGGCCAGGACTTTGCCCCTGAGCCTGGGGCGAGTAGGATGGAAGTCTAAGGTTGTGTTTGCAAAGTGTTTCCGGACCTGGTGATGTGGTTTGAAAATGTGTCTCGGTGAAACACGGTGCCTGGTGAACTGACAGTGGGGTGTCACTCATTAGAGCTGGTTCCCACGAACACAGCATAGGTCCTGAGAGCCAGGCACTGACCAGTTGTAAGAGGAAAAGACAGCATCGCTCAAGGCCTGACAGCTGACCAGAAACAGATTGGTGGATTGCCTTTATAATGGTGTTGACAGACAAGACTCGAGACTGTTTCATAGGCTACTGCGTGAGTTCTGTCAGACCTCTGCCAGGCAGCAGCTATGTTTCCGTGACATGATCTGACCTGTGGTTTATCCAGATCTCAGTAGTAATAAGCTAGGTGGTAAGGACATTCACTTAACTGGGTATGTGCCGGTATAGTAAACTTGTTATAAAACCAAGCCAATAAGGGCTTCTGTTGTTCCCGCTAGTTCCCGGGAGTGGTAGTGGAGCAATCAACGCGCTCCTGCCAAGCCCTATGCATCCAGGTTTGTAAACGTGCTTTATTCCTCTCGGGGAAATGATTTTAGTCTTAGGAAGGAAACACATGGCTTTCTTCTTACAGCTCAGCCTTCTTGCCAACTGCGTTTATTTCCCTTGGCCTGGCACTAATGAAAGGAGACTTTGATGAGCTGTGAGTGGTCACTCCAGTTTGAGGGGAGCCTAAGAGACCCGACCGCTAAGGTGCTCATTTGAGGAGACTTCTGCCTTATCTCTAAACACACATCTTAGAAAGTCATCACTGCTTCCGGGTGAAGGAAAGGCCCATGGGGCCTGGGTTACCTGCCATGGTGGTTTTCTGCAAATTGGGCTCCTCAGGAAATCAACACTGGGAAAGTCAAAACAGCCTCATACAGTCCACTTCTGTCTCTTCCAGTCCCCACTGGGCTCAGTATACTTTAAAGCAAATTTCTGCTTTTTTGTTTAAATGTGTGTTTTTTTTTTCTGTAAGGTGTTAGCAATCTGTCTTATGTTTTCCCACCCCTGCTGGGATTTATGATCCAGTTCGTATTTTACTACACCATCTTGGCAGGTTACCCTACTTGAAATTCAAACCCAAGCAACTTGATGGGGGAACAGACATAAAAATATTAATTTGGTGGATATTAAAAAAAATCACACTGGTTATAAATCAGGGGCTGTCCACTGGTTCCTTTCATCATCTAAATGGTCCTTCTAACCAGACTACAAATCTTCCTGGAGAGGAGGGGGCTTTGAAGGTGGGGGTTCCCTTCCTGAAGTTTTGGAGACAGCTTACATCCAACACTTCCTCAAACCTGGTTTTGTTTTCTAAAGGTAATAAAAAGCCAGTACTTCTGGTATAGGCAGGCTAATTAGCCAGCCTCACAAAACACGCTCAGGGCTTAAAAGAAAAGTTGGCTTGGTCTGAAAGAAGTCAAGACTGTAGACTTTCTAAATGGTGATTAGGACTGGGGCTAGGAAACGTGGGCTATGTGTCATTCCTTTTGGAGGCACAGTGACCAGGTTGAGTGGCCTACTCTGCTACAATAGTGATGGAGTGATGAGTCCGGATTAAGGTAACAGAAGCAGCATGACACAGTAGGCGTGTGTACCTGCGGCAGAGCTGGGCTGGGAGGCATGCTCGTAGCTCCTGCCAGCCTTCCGGTGTTTGATAGCGCCCAGGACTAGACAAAACCAGGAGCAGTTCCATTCCTATGGAGTAAAATTAAAAACTAGCCAAGGATGCTGTCTCCCACAATACTATCTTAATAGATTACTCCATTTCCATCTCAGAACTGATCTTTACGTTTAAAAGGTTCCTGATAAGTGTTTTTAAAATTTTATGAAAACTCTGGGAATCGATTTTTAACAACTGTGGCTGGTTGGAAAGTTAAAGCTGTTCTTATCACAAATATCCAGGCAGACAGACAGGCAAGCAGACAGACAGACAGGTAGGCAGACAGACAAACAGGTAGGCAGACAGACAAACAGACAGACATACAGACAGACACACAGACAGGCAGGCAGGCAGGCAGACAGACAAAGACACACACAGTTTGTAGCTGTGAGGGAACAGGATATTGAGGATAAAGAGGAAATCTGCCAGCTAAGAAATGATAACCAGTTTTTTATAAAAACCAAAGCAAGACGTTGATGCTAGGTTGCCAGCAGAAGAGAGACACTAGTCAGTGCTGCGGGCTTCTTTTTCTTTAAAGGAGAAATATTGCTAATAATCGGCTCATATTACCTTTTTTTTTTTTTTTACCATCTTCAGAGGCATCGTTGAAGGGAGGCCTCATTCCTGCCTGAAGAACATAATGACGAGAATGATTTCATCTTTAATGGGTTGTTCTACCAGGCTACTGTGCAATCTCATCCTGACAATGCCTTGGACTTGAAAAATGATGCTCTCATCTCTAAGAAATGGGAGTTGGGAGAAGGTGCGGGCCTTCGGTGCTTCACTCTAGAGCAATTACGGGCTCTTCACGAGTCTCGGACAAGAATTGATTTTTAATTTTAGATGATTAAGCTGTGGGTGCAAGGGAGTTAGGATACCTGACCGTCTTCTGACCTTGAAGGCTGAACTCTTCTTGAACGGATTCAATAAAGAAAAGGAGAACTGACTGCAGCAAAGTTCTGTCTTACTATTCCCAGAGGCACGGCCTGACTTTTTTCTTACCCAAACCTTCCCAAACCTTCCTGTTTCAAAAGATAGACAAATAAGTAGGATCATATATGGGGTGCTGGATGTGAGCATAAATATATTTGAAGTGATTGCAGTGTGGTAAAGAGACCTAGCCGCGAGGAAACCTTCACAGGGCACTGACGGACGAGGCCCAGGTCCCCTGGCGCCGCCATTGCTGAGCCCACTCCCCTGCAGCCAGAAGAGTGGCGGGTTCGCTACTCCCATCCTACTCACGAGTTTTGGAAATAATGTTCACCTACATATTTAGATACTGCTCTTATAGGATGTATCTTTATGTATGGACAAATAAGTAGGATCATATGTGGGGTGTTGGATGTAACCATAAATACATCTAAGTAATGGAGGCCAGAGGAGGGCATCGGATCTCCTGGAGCTGGAGTTACAGAAGGTTACACGCTGCCATGTGGTGCTGGGAAATGATCCCTGGGCTCCTCTGCAAGAGCAGGCAGTGTTCTTACTTTCTGAGCCATCTTCCCAGCCCTGAATACTGATTTTAATAGCCTCAAGTGAACCTTGAAAGCTCTTCTGGTGAAAGGCAGGGGGAACCTGCCTTTGCTGCCCAGGAGAGGCTCCAGGCCTCCTTCTCAGTCTCTTCAGTGGGTCAGCCCTCTGTCAGCCCGCTGTCAGCCCTCTGTCAGCCCGGTGTCCAGATTGAGCCATCTTCCAATGTCAAATGCTCATGCAGTCTAACTCTCCTAGATACCTCCCACCCACCCAAATCCCAAATGCTAGGATAAGAAGGAGATTGGGGATGCATCACAAACTTCCCAGATGCCCACATAAGTGCAGACCTCTAAGGTGGGCGTGGCCAACAATTCAGAGAGTACTGAGATAACACGGGGGGGGGGGGGGGGCACAAGGGTGCAGTGACTCTTCCTTCAGGACTCCTGAGAGAGGTTGCCTGGCTGATTGTGGGACCCCCTCCCTGGTCGATACCTGAAGTACTCAGGAAGCAAAACCTTAGAGAGTGCCGTCCCTGCTGAGATAGAAGCAGCGGACATTTGTTATGGAACAGTGCATGTGCATGCATAAATGCTATAAAATTATCGTAGACAGCTGGCAAATCATTAATTAACAGCAGAAAGGGTCTTCAGATAGCACTCCGGGGAGAATGCAGGAGGAAGAGGCCCTGGGCCTGGGTTCAGTTTTACCCATGATCTGAATTTGTCCTCGTAAGAAGGTGAAGCGGAGGGAAATAAGACACCACAACATCTATGCTATCCTTCCCCACCAGCTCCGGAGGGAGCAAACAAGAAAGCCATCACACTGCCCGGCTGTCTGCCAGCCGTACCCCCAAACCAGACACCAAATGAGCACTGGGCATACAAGGCTGTGCCCAGGACAGGATAATTGTGCCATAAATATAATTAAAGTCAGCAGGAAGACCATTAAGGAGAAAACCAAACTTTAAAAAAAAATTAGTACTAGTGAGGAAAATATCATACATTCTTTTTATCCCGGTCTTAATTTTGTTTACATGATTCATACAGTTTGCAAGCGCATCCCTAGAGAACATTAGGATGGCACCGCATGCATAAACATTCATATATAACATGCAAATTAGAAACAATCTCAGGATTTATATAGAAATTACAGCCACTTCTAGCAAATTAATTCAATGACCGAAAAAGCCTTACTGTCTCTGTTCAAATCAAGAGGGGAAAATATTGGGCAGAGCAGATTTATTTATTCAGGAGGCCTGTGCCTTTTCTGGGGATGATGTCCCTTTAGCCTGGAGATTTCCATTTTTTTTATTGGATATGTATTGGTGATTGAATTTACTTTGAATTCGAGAGCAGTCAATGGGGGCCATAATGGGCTGTTTTAAGTGATAGCGTTGCTAATATCATCATAAAGCTGATTAGGCTGGAAGAGGTTTCTGTGGAGACACGGCAGAAAGAAGGAGGTTGCTTGAGTTAAAATATTCAAGATATTGAGTCAGGCAGCCCCAGGAGTGCGAACATAATGGTTTATAGATGAAGAAACTGAGCTCCAGAGAAGATTCGGCCTGACCGAGAAAATAAAGAAAATGATTTACAAAATCCAAGCAAAGCCTGGGTCTGCTCTCCAAAGCACTTCATGAGCAGACTGGTGTTTTCAAATAGATGGGGCAGGTGACATTCGAATACATTTTCATGAAAGATTTTCTCAACATCATTTGCTGGCGCTGTTCCCTCTGGGGACTCAGGTAGACCAGCTGTCAGAATGACACCTTTCCCTTCGCTGCATGCATGTCTTTCTCACTGTGACTTTCTCATCCTCCTTTTGGAAGAGGGCAGTGTGACTTACATTAGACCCCCACTGATGGTGACTGAGCCTGCTTCACCGTGTTGTGTCTTGGTAGCTATGGGAACAGGCTCCAGCTGGCCTGCAGGAGACATGAGAGAACAAACATTTGGAACATACTTATACCAGAAGTTAATTCTTGCTGATCTGAAACTAATAGAGTCCTTAATTTCATCTGTGAGTCAACACGTCGAGGAAATCCCAGATTCCACCACTCTGTATTGGTTGGTCTGCCACAAAACCATCACAGGGCCTAGCCAAGAGCAGCAGATCTGTGCCTAGACCATGCTCGAAGACAGACGTGTGAACGAGCACAATTAAGGGCGAGGGGGATGGGTAAGTATACAGCTCTTGCCTAGCACACACAAAGCACACAATTTTAGGGCACACGAGCACTAGGTTGTACGGGTGTATCAGTAAACACTTGTAACACTATCCAGGAAGCTGAGGCAGGAGGATTATGCATTTGATGCCAGCCTGAACTACATAGTGCAAACCTATCTCAAACAAAACAAAAGATTTAAAAAGGTGCCCAGGGGAGGCCATCAGAAATGCTCTTAGACACATGAGCAAAAATAATCACTTACTGGCACATGACACGTAGTTTGTGTGTTTGTTATATGGTGGTTTTGCAGTCAGAATGGCTAAGATTAAAAATTCAGGAGACAGCAGGTGTTGGAGAGGGTGTGGAGAAAGAGGAACACTCCTCCACTGCTGGTGGGGTTGCAAATTGGTACAACCACTCTGGAAATCAGTCTGGCGGTTCCTCAGAAAACTGGGCACCTCACTTCCAGAAGATCCTGCCATACCATTCCTGGGCATATACCCAGAGGATTCCCCACCATGTAATAAGGATACATGCTCTACTATGTTCATAGCAGCCCTATTTATAATCGCCAGATGCTGGAAAGAACCCAGGTATCCCTCAACAGAAGAGTGGATGCAAAAAATGTGGTATATCTACACAATGGAGTACTATTCAGCCATTAGAAACAATGAATTCATGAAATTCTTAGGCAAATGGATGGAGCTAGAGAACATCATACTAAGTGAGGTAACCCAGACTCAAAAGGTGAATCATGGTATGCACTCACTAATAAGTGGATATTAACCTAGAAAACTGGAATACCCAAAACATAATCCACATATCAAATGAGGTACAAGAAGAAAGGAGGAGTGGCCCCTGGTTCTGGAAAGACTCAGTGAAGCAGTATTCGGCAAAACCAGAACGGGGAAGTGGGAAGGGGTGGGTGGGAGGACAGGGGAAGAGAAGGGGGCATACGGGACTTTCGGGGGGTGGGGGGCTAAAAAGGGGAAATCATTTGAAATGTAAATAAATTATATCGAATAAAAAATTTAAAAAAAAGAGCAAAATTATGGTAAAAAAAATATGGTGGTTTTGGTTTGGTTTACTGTTGTAGATGGCCAGGAACTCTGTAGAACAGGCTGGCTCAGATTCATAGAGGTCTGCCTGCCTCTGCCTGCTGAGGGAAGGACTGAGGCGAATATCACCACAGGACAGGTTGTTAAATAGTGTTTTAACAATGGCTACAGTAAGGATTGTCGACATAAAAAGAGCTTGTTTCTCCCACAGGCTGACTAGAGCTTCTTCCCATAGCTAGCAAGAGAAAGCACCGCTGTGCTCAGACTGCATCACTGTGTTATTCTGGCCAAAGTCAGTCACGCTACCAGGCTCAGTTTATGAAACAAAAAGTAAGATCTTGAGAAAGGGAATTAGACTGGCTCTCAGATGGGAGTCTTTTGGTTGTCATGATATTGTCTGTGCACCCTATGCAGTAAAGAGAGGCATTTTCATGTACACTCTGGGGCTCTGGAATCTATAATAATCACACACAGCAGAATGGATGCCTTGTTTGTAGCATTTAAGGTTTGCCCTTGTTCTAATATTCTGTATGATCAGTCTGAGGTTACGTCTGCTAGAGAAGACAGTGATAAAGGAACCAATGGCTTTTTGGGTCTCCTGCGGTCCTGTGCTGAGGCTTTGGTGCTGACTTTGGGTCTCTCATGGCCCTGTGCTGTGGCTTTGGTGCTGTCTTTTTCTAGCTCCCACGAGCTCTCTTCTTCTTTATACCGTTATGTTACAGAATTCAGTGATTATGTTACATAATACGGTGATTCAGGTGCTGGTCATTTCAGGGCCCAGCATAATCCCCACTCAGAGTTGCATTTTGCAAAGCTCAGCTTCTTGCATCCTTTCACTGAATTCCTTGCTTCCAAGTGACACCTGGTAGCTTTCAAAGCTCTTCCACTTTTGTCCCTTCTCCGACTCCACAGTCTCCCTTGAGAATTGTTGTCACCTTTTTGAAGATGAAGAAACCAAGGCTCAGCGAATCCAAGTGATTTTCCTAAAGTAACTAACAGCCAAGCTAAGGACACAGTTAAGCTCGAGTCCAGACTCCCACTTTCTAACCTTGAACTTCTGGAAGGCTCTGCTATCTCCAGTCTGGGGTTTTGCAGCCAGATGCTCATGGGTTACCTGAATAATGCTTCTGTCCAGGGCGAGTCAAGTGGAAACAAGGTATTCTTAAAGAGGCTGCTAGAAATCCCCGCTTTAGGAGGTCTTGGTATAGATGACTGAGGACTGTTATAAATGCCCGCACCTTGTAACAGTCTGCCTGGGATTCCAGAACACAGCCTTGCATTGTGGATTAATCACTCCATATCTATGTTTTAAAACCCCATTATGGGTTTTTTAAAGGCGTGTTTAAAGATGTAATGCTCCACCAGGAGGCATGGTCCATTTCAAAGCAGGGCTGTTTGCAGGTTGCTGCTACAGGAGGGTTATTAAGAGCAGAGGCAGTGGGAGATCTCTGCCTCCTACTTCAGGTAGCTTCTTTCTCTTTGACCCTATGGAAGGAAGGCGTTAGCTGGCCACTTGGGAGTGCTATCTGCCCTATCCTTTGCTTCATCTTGGTCCCGGAGCACCAGGGAGCGATGCTGTTAATGGTCTAGGAGTGAACAATTATCCTGATTCAACTTGGACTGAGATGTTTCCTGGGATGTGGGACATTCAGTGCTAAAGCTAGGCCAGTTCCCAGCAGTGCCTGCCCACCCTACCCCAGCCTCTCTGTAGATCCTTTGAGGGAACAGATTGGCAAATCATTCCCCACCCAAAGGCAGCTAGTGTCTTCTGCATCCTCTGCTCTCCACACAAGAACTCTTGTGTGGAGAGAGCTGTGACAGGGGAGACGTAAAGTAATGAGAACAGAGCTTGTCTTGGCTTCCAGAACTAGGCTGTGTGAAACCGTGCACTAAGATGCTTGGAAATTAGGAAATCCTGCTCAGTTTCTGTCCTAGGTCACTAACTCATTCCTCTGTTTTCCTCTGTCTGAAGAAGGGAAACCCACCAAAGTTGTCAAAAATTCCATCTCTATTATGTATTCTAAAGTCGCATTATGAAGACATCAGTGTACCCCCTTCCCATCATCCTAAATCATTTCAGTTGCCCTCCCAGGAGGGTTGCCTTCCCACCAAGCCACCTTGGAAGGCTTCCTTTTTCCTCAGTGTAAATGAGAAAGGCCGGTCAGAGCCAGTCACAGAGAGAAGACCCAAGGCTCTGGCTTATTTCAGTGAAATCTTTCAAAATAGTGGAAATATTTTATATTTGCCTTGTCTAATGTAAGATTTAAACTTTGGTTCTTGAGTAACCAGAGACTGTTGAGTCTGGAGGGGGATCATGGGAAGGATTTAATCAGTAACTACAATTAAGTATGGCAGAACAGTGAGGTTTTGAAGGTCAATGTAAGGCCTCTGCAGCAACTGACCCTTCACTGACACCAAGGGGACAGGTAGTGTCGCTCTCTTAGGCCAGTCATTGTGCCATTGCGCCATTGCCGGGACTGGTTAACAATAGAGTGCCTGGAAGTAAGGTAAAATTCGATATATATGTCTGAAGGCAGAATTGCTTTGAGGAAGAAAGTGATGTTTTCTGCAATTAAAGCCTCAGTTGGGGTGTTACCATCCAAGAGCTCCCACCTCACCCCAGAGTGTGAGATCTAGAGTAGATTCCCTCTTTAGTCAGAGAGATAGAGTTGGCTGAGTCCCTAGCATCTCCATTATGGGATCCCTGTTGTGTTGACATCTCCTGGCTTTACTATCAACACTGATACAATGATGTATACACGACCTTGGCTGGAGTCACGAATAGTTTTTTTTTAACACTCACCGAGAGCATCACCAGCTGCTTTCTTAAGGCTCCATCACTGAACCTCCACACAGCCCATGCCTGGCCAGGCTTTCTGGAACCCACACACCTGCATGAGTCGGAACAGGTCCTTTCATCTCTCTCAGCTGATTCCCATTCCATATACCAAGGCTTGGGACCTTTCCCAGGCATGAGCTCTTTGAAAGTCCCTGTGTGCTGCCTTAACCCACACAGCTTTGGTCCTGGAATCCTGACTGGGGTGGTGAGGGAAAGAAGAAAGGATGATGCACAGAAACAGGTACAAAAAGCTGGGCTCAGGTCCGCTGTGTGCACTCCGACCGAATGGCCAGCTACAGCAAGCAGCAACGGAACGTTAGTGCATCTATTATGTACAGGACGGGGGGAAGGGTTGGCTGGTCTTGATAGCAAGTCTCTGTAGGCCCAAAGTCTCAGGCCATAAGAGGAAGAGGAAGCCAGACTGCTAGTTTTTGCACAAAGTCATCAGTGGGCCACAAATGTTCATACTTGGGTCAGAGGGAGCCGGCTTTGTTGATTCTGAACCTGATCCACATGGGGAGAGGCCTTGCGAATTTCCCATGAGTCTGGGGCAATGGCCCTTGTCATGCCTGTTCCTCCTTCCTCCCTAGTGGGCTGTGCTATCATGTATTTCAGAAAGTCCTTTCAGTACCCAGGAGCTTCCCAGAACCCCAGTGAATGTTCTTAGGTGCCAAATACTTATGGCGTCTAGGAGGATCCCCCAGGAGGCCTCTGGGGGCTTTTTCTTTACTTAGTTCCTTTCACAACAAATGTTTCTTCTTTTCCCTTTCTATCTCTTCCTCCCTCCCTCCCCTCCCCCATTCTCTTCTCTCCTTCCTCTCATGTAATCTGGGCTGATCTTGAACTTATCAGGTCGCACAGGACCTTGAACTTCTGATCCTCCTGCCTCCACCTCCCCAATGCTATCATTACAGAAATGTACCACAAGGCTTGGTTTATGCAGTGCTCAAGATTGAACCTATGGTTTTGACACCTCTTGTCCCTTCCTTATCTTTCTTTCAAATTCTCCCTATGTGTAGAGATTTCACAGTGCCCTCTAGAAACCTGGTCTGGTTAAACACAATCAACCTGCCCAGGACCATCTACCTCCCCTGAGTGTAGCCCCAACTTCTCTTCTTCTGACTAGGACATCATCTGCCTCCCCTTCCTCATTCTCTCTATTTTATGCAGACTCTGGTGCATTCTGACCGGCACGTTTGCTTTCCAGGACTTGCTGCAGTGAATTCTCCTTGTTTTCTGAATTAAAGACTGAGGTTCAACATGGTACGGACTCATTAGAGCCTGGCGGGAAGTAGTAACCCAGCTCTCCCAGACTGAGCATCACACAGCTTGTGGAAGAGGCGGTGCTTATGAGAAGTGATACTGTTATGGAATGACTGTGTCCACTCCCATTCGGAGGCTTAGACTTGTCCCTTCACCCATTAGCCATCTCTGGCTCCTAGGCTAAATCTGCCCTGTTGGGTCACCACACTCAGAATTTGTTTCTGTCTTCATAATCAAATAAATCACTCCCCCCCCATGTGACAAATACAGGAGATAAAACAACTAAAAGTGCTGTGTCTCTAGGTGTGCAGTAGATCATGGCAGAAGATAGCTGTGTGTGTGTGTGTGTGTGTGTGTGTGTATGTGTGTGTATGTGTGTGTGTATGTGTGTGTGTGTATGTGTGTGTGTGTGTAGCTGTTTACTTCCAGATAGCCAGGAAAGAGAGAAGTAAGTGGGGTCACTGTCAACATACAGTCCTTAAAGGGCACCCAGTAGGCTTCCCAGTAAGCTTAATGTTCTGGCAGTCTGCACTTTCCAGTGGTTACTCAGATTCTGAATGCATCGATGGGATGAAGGTCAGAGCCCTCAAGATCCAGTGGTGTCCAGGAGTGTCCACACACACACACACACACACTAACACACACACACATGTGTGCACACGTGTGCACACACATACACAGGTGTGTTTTACTAGTCCTCTTGGAAGCTCTCAATCCACGGATGTCTGTGATCAGGATCACCATCACAGCAGTCTCCCCAACTCTTAGCAAGGCTCTAAGAAGGGTCCCTGTGCCTCGGCCCTCTGCACTCACCACCCCTCTCCTGTCCTGGTCATTGGCCTCATCTGTTATTTTATGCTTTTCCCACTCATTCATTTGGAAATTTTCTATTGAGTGCTTGTTATGGGCACAGCACTGGTTCTTCCAATGGTCAAAAGGCAAGCATGCATTGGAAGAGGATTAGACAAAAAGAACCAAGTGGGAAGCCCCAGGTGCACAGATCCTCTGGAAGATCCCATTTACCCACATATACTGGTCAAATCACCTTGGTGAGATATATGAAAGAGGCCTGAAATGTCTTCTATTCTAGGCAAAAAGACTTTCTATTTAACACACAGGCCACTAATGCACATAGTATAAAAATAAGAGCAAGCAAACCAACCAGCAAACACAAGCAAAAAACTCTCCAGGGGCTGGTGAGATGGCTCAGTGCATAAAGGTGCTCGCCTGAAAAATGTGGGGATCTGAGTTCACTCCCTTCATTCCACATAAAGTTGACCTCTTATCTCCGCAATCGTCATAGTGTGTGAGCACCATGAGCATACGTATACACACACTAATAAAATTATAAAGTAAAAACAAACAAACAAGCAAACAAACAAACAGGGTATGGGGCAGCACAGGAGACGCAGAGACAGGCAGATCTCTGAGTTCAAGGCCAGCCTGGTTTACACAGTGAGTTCTAGGAGCCAGGGCTACACAGAGAAACCCTGTGTCCATACCAAGCAAGCAAGCAAGCAAGCAAACAAACAACAACAACAAAACCCCAAATGTTTGATTTAGTTTTCTAGGAGCTTTTTGAATATTAATAATTTTCACTAGTCCTATGAAGTGATAGAGATTATAATAATTCTAATCATAGAGGGAAATAGCGCCAGAGAAAGGAAATTCACCTCGCCTATTGTTGCACAGCTGGCCAGAGGCGGAGCCAGCACAGCAGGCAGCCTGCCCTACTGCTCCACTCTCCAGAACACTTTTAAAATTGGAAGTTGGCACCACCTGAGCGTGTTCTTTAGCCACCCAGATGAACAGATGCTCAGCTTATGTTACTTTGGGATCTGCCTTTCAAAACACCACTGTGTCCTAGAGAGGAGCAATTGAGTTCTCCTAAACTTAGCTCCCGATTTAATAATCAGAAGGGGCTGGTTTAAATTTGGATTCTCCATCTTGGATGCCTTTGATGGATTTCCCTAGACAGAAGAACAGAATGGCCCATTAAACTGGACAACAAGTGACGACGATTGGCTGGGACCTTTTAGAGTAAACATTTCTCAGAGCTTAACTTTCCAGGTCTAGACTTTCACTGCATTTGTAACATGTAATTTGGAACTATGTCACGTTCCTAGCATTTCATATGAGGAACCCACATACTGACATACCAGAGGCACAGATACTGGTCCTTGTGTTTCTCTAAAGTCCAGAAAGAAGAGGCAGTTTGAAAAATACTGTTAATAGATAAGATTGGGGATACTCTAGAAAACCCTTAGTGGCTGTTTTGATGGAAGGGATTCCCCTGGTTAGGAACAGTATTGTTCTTATCAATCAGCAAGGTAATAGATCTCTCCTGTCTGTGAGCTGCAGACGGACAGCCACAGCAAGAAGGCACGTGCTTCCTTGTAAGACTTGTAAGGCCTTCACTGTTGATGCCAGAAGCTAGAAGTTTTTGTTTGTTTGTTTGTTTGTTTTCTGGAAAGGCTTTAAGTCTTTGTAAGAGAAACTATGTATAGAAGAGGCAGGGATTTCTGGAAAAAAATCAAATGATTGTCAGCGCCTCTCATGAAGGTTAATTAATTTCTCTAAAGTAATAAAGCATACTATGGATCTGGTGTTAGTCAAAATTTTCAAGTGTGGGGTGAATTAATAAAAATGCCTTCTTCCTCCCTACCTCTCCCTTTATTTTTGGAGTTGGTATGGAATAAAAAGAGGAAGTGAGCCCATCTGTTTCTGATACTTCTAGACTTGAAGTATCAGAGTGTTTTGAAGGAGTTATTTGATGTTTAGCGTGCCTCTAAAGTATTTTCCATACGGTTGAAGCCTGTCCCTTTACTGACAAGAAGTTTGTTTTCACAGATTTAGATGTCAGTTTGACACTTAGAAATGAGAAAGGTTCCTGAATCGCGTTATCCCTCGACTCGGTTATTTTTCTTTACCCACCTGTAGGGAGAAAAATCCCCAAAAGAAACAGAAACAGAAAGAAAACAGAAACGCACCCACACTTGATTCTCAGGGTTTTCCGTAGCACCTCATCTCCTAATTCTCCTTTGCCATCAAGGTAACCTTTGTGTTAGGAAAGAGCTGCCCTTCTCTGGAGGTGGAGAACAACCCAAGGCCCCAAGAAAGGAAGGAAGCTGGAGACTTATTTCTGTGGAAGGGTCGCGCGCGCGCGTGCGTGTGTGTGTGTGTGTGTGTGTGTGTGTGTGTGTGTTCCGTGCGTGCGCTGCGGAAAGAATAGCTGGCACTCTGAAGGTGGTACCCAGCTTCCAGACCCGCTCGGCATTTGCACATGCGTGGGGGTTGTGGGCGCAGCCAAGATCACCCCAGGGATCTTGTTAAACCTACTTTGTAAGCTCAAGGGGCTTAAGGCGCCTCTCAACGCTAAACTACTCCCGGAGTTTGGAGACCTGGGCATCAAAGACAAACAAAATCGAAAACTTCGACATCTACTTTCTGAGTCCCTTTGCCACTTACCGAGGCAGTTCTACTTAGTTCTAAAATTGTTTATTATAAAGTCTCAGCCTGTGCTGAGCATCCTTTGGCCGTTCCGCTCCCCAGAATGCAGAACGGGAAGGGCTCTGTCTCCTCCGCAGGCAGTTAAGACTGCTTGGACTGCGCAGCAGGCCGAGGCTCCCTGGCAGCTGTGGAATGACTTGTGGACCAACGTCAATATTAAGATTATAATGTTTGGATAACGGTTTTTTGCTTTTCATTCAATGAGAAATTCTAAGCAGGAACTAAATAAAAAAGAAGAGACTACACACAGCACACGATGTCGCTTTCCGGGTCCCCAGCCACACCTGTCTGCATCCCTCCCCAAAGCCTACCTCCCTTGCCCCCCTCTGTTCAGCTCTTTGAGGGGGATCATAATAAAGAATGTGTGCAGCTTGAATTATTTTATTAGTATCTAAGACTACCACATTTTCAACATATGCATATGTGCTGCTTATGAATTAGTACAAGGAAAAGATAAAAAAAAAACACACACACACACAAAACAAAACAAAACACTATGTGTGGTAAACTGACCAGGAAAGAACCTGGTGTACCGAAACCTTGGCTGTGTGTGTGTGTGTGTGTGTGTGTTGATTTTTAAAAACGTAGTTTGGTTGAAACTAAGCCAGAAGAAGAAGAAGGACAAGAAGAAAAAGAAGGACAAGAAGAAAAAGAAGAAGAAAAAGAAGAAGAAGAAGAAGAAGAAGAAGAAGAAGAAGAAGAAGAAGAAGAAGAAGAAGAAAAAGAAAAAGAAGAAGAAGAGAAAAGAAAAAGAAAGAAGAAGAAGAGAAAAGAAAAAGAAAGAAAAAGAAAAAGAAGAGGAGGACGAAGAGGAAGAAACAAAACTAAATAAACCAAAAGACCCCAAATGCACAAAAGGTGGGCGTAGGGAGGAAAAAGAAAAGGGTTAAAAAGCAAAGAGGAAAATATTTAACAAAAGTTTAAATGTATACAACGGCTTTTACAAGAATCAGCCTACGCAGACAGTCAGCAGTTGAGGAATTCGTAGTGCATCCTATGCTCAGCACTATTTACAAAGTCAAGACTTTGAGAGCCGGATGGAGGACAGCTTGCTGAATAAATCCTGTTAGATTCTTAGAAGTAGACTGGACAGCCAATCTCCAAACATAGAAGAACCCTGAGGCCATGGGAAAAATGTCTTACTTTACCGAGGCTATTTTAAATCATAGTTTAAAAATCAGAATGCATAATATAAGTGCATTTTTTGAAATACAAAAGAATACCCAGAAAAATTCTAAGAATATATTTACATATTATTTGTATATAAAATAAGATATATAAAACAAATACCTCTATACATATATATATATATACATATAAATATGCATATATATGCAGTTGCTTTCATTGGTTAAGGATAAATTTTGCTTTCCTTTATTTTTAAGAATTATGTATGTAATCATATAATATATAATTATGTATATATTATATAAATAATTTGGGTGTTGAAAATACACAACAAAATACATCTTGAAACTTAAATTAATCCATACCTTTAATGATTAATGACTTTTAAGAATCAGGACAAGTCCCATGTGTATCACATTATCTGCCAACATCATGTTTTGAATTTAATCAGAATTTAGACAGTTGCTTTAATATCTGCTCGAATATGCTCATGAACGATACGATATTTTGTATCTCCTATCGGAGGCTAAGAGGGAAAGAATGAACTGCAATCATCTTTTTGTTTAACTCAGTAGTAGTTATTTTTCTCCTCAAAAATCTGTACCATCTGTACCATACCTACCCCTGGAAGTCAGAAAACTATTTTGAATTCACAATTTAGGATGTATAGTTTTAAATAACATAGTGTTCACCATCATGGAACTCTGTAAGGAGCTGTGCACATGAGACAGCAGACAAGTGGGGATAGTATGCTATTAATAAATATTCCTTTCTACTAAAGTTAGCTTTACAGTCAAGTTCAAGGGGATAAAATTGTTCAGGGGTCGGGGAGGTAGTGGTGGCTTTGAATTGCCCTTTCAACCAGCTTCAGGTAATTTCCTATATAATCCAAACTCTAAAGTAAAGTAAAAATGTGTCCATTTCAGAGATACACTTATCTATTATCTATTTTCTTCAGATATTAATTTTTTACCTTTACACAAAAGCCAATATTCTTGCACGTTTTTATTTTGTACATTTATTTCATGTCTGTGCTCATAAAAGTCTATCTCAGCTCCTTTAGGAACAGCGGAAGATTGTAGGATTCTTACTAAAGGCAGCCACCTGCGCCGATTCTGCTCGCCTGCTATCATTAGGACACACTGGGAACAAAACATTCTTGTTTTAAAGGAAGAAATGACATGCAAATGCATGAACATATGATCATATACATATAAATCCTTACTGGTAATTTTAAAAGCACTCACTATGAGAAAGAGATTTGAAATAAAACAAAGCCGGCAACGCCTCCCACTGTGTTCTTAATTTCTTTTCTTTCTTTCTTTTTTTTTTTTTTTTTTTTGTGGATGATGTTTGTCCACAAAGGCAAATGAAGTCTTTAAAATGTATATGAACAAGCACCTTCCAGCTGTGAGCATGTAATTGGCCAATCAGTTTTTATTCAAAGAGATTTGTAAAATGCCACTGTAACATTCCTGCTTAATTCCTATCTGGCCTGGGCTGCTGCTTTTCTACAGAGCATGCCAATTTTCCATGTCTTTTTCTTATACAGCCAGAAGAGAAAATGGATGAAATCACCTTTTCCCCCCTACATATTCATAAACATGAAAAAATGGAACAAAAATTTAATTTTTTCACTGTTAGCAACTTACTTTTATATGTTTAGGACGTGTTTCAAGTTATCATTTGAACTTTCTTTAGATGCGTTAGAATTAATTAATCATCATTGCAAGCTAAAGGAAACCAACATGAGAGTTCTTTTCACAACCATCTGCCACCACAATGAAAGAATTTGGCTCCGAAGTTTATTGGATACACGCTTTATTATAAATAAAAGTGTATTGCTGCGAGTTTATGATTTAATGATAAACAGAGCTATTGCTTTGCTGCTGGGACCATATCATCAAGAAGTGGGAAGAAGTAAATAGCATTAGAGACTGTAAAGCAAACCGTGAAACAGGTTCATTTACTCGTTTTAGAGGCCTGAACATAGCCAATCACGCATTTTGTTAAATACTTGTTTGATGATATTCTTAATCACACATCCTTTGTCGTTCACTGGTGTTCTCAGGTGCTGTTAATAAAAACCAGTATACCTAAAAACACAAATAGATTGGAAGCAGATGTCGTTAGTAAAAAGGAATTGGCAAAAGGAAAAACGTTTGCAATTTAAAAAACGGACTAATGTCTTTAATGTGCGAGTTCACTGTGGTTATGCATTCCTGCAGGATGAAGCCCAGAGAAAGAGCTCAGAAAAACGTCTGAAAGAACTGTGTTGGGATTGTTGGCAGACGTTGTCGGAGATAAACTAAACATGATAGATGAGGATTATCCTCAAATCAGCCTGTGTTAAATTGTAACATAAAATATGAATTCATGTTTATGTTTATTTGTTTTTAAACAAATCTTAAAATACGAAAAAGGTAAATTAATTAGGAACATATTTCTCTTTTAAGCAAAGTTCTAAGTACATTTATAAATGCAAATCCTTTTCCATATGTCAGGTATACATGATAATGTTTTGTAACTCTGTTTAAAACATGCAAGTATGACATCAGGAATTATCTATGGCCCGATTATCATTATAGTTTACTCATTTTATTGTTTTTTTTTCAAATGGTGATTTTGTGAGCATCTATTTCCGAATAATAAAATGAAGCTTTTCAAATACAACAAAAATAAAACTGAATTTTTTTTTTTACAAAGTTATAGTGAAAATGGAAAAAAAGAAAGAAGCTTGGAAAAGTGAACTCTTATTTATGATGTCATTCTCAATTTTGTAATGAAGTGAAACAAAGAGAAGTTTCTCTGAGAAACCTTTAGAGAAAGGTAGAAAGGAGACACCCCTCTCACAGATCCAGTCAGTGGTTGTGAGACTTGGGTTCCCTTCTGTGCCACTTAGCATTTCTGAATGTTTAAAAAATAGAAATACATATTAATTCACCAGCAGAACGACTTTGTTCACAAAAGCAAAACCCTCCCCTAAACAAAAACCACAAGCACCACTCTTGGATTAAATAACTGTTCACTTCGGTTTCTAAAATCCGTAGCTCCTGGAACCAGGACCGCCTCATCTATAGCCTGCTTCATAAATCGACGACATAAATATAAATGTAAGTTTTTGTCATGAGGTCATAAAATTAACTGTAACTACTAAGACGCAAGTGTGCAAAGGCGCCAGTGTTTTATTACTCTGCCTTACCCAGAGTTCAGTTTCAAATAACAATTTTGACAAATTATCAACTGACATCATGTTTCTTGGATGGAGGTGGATGTGCATGATTAATTGCCTATAATATTATAGACATTAATGTGCATTTCAACATTTAATCACTGGAATATTTGTGGATATAATTTCATGTAGGAGGCATAAAACAACGCAACCACTTACTTTCAAGACTGAAATATATGACTTGAGTTAAATGTCATCAATGAACTGATGTAAATCCAGGGGCAGTTATTAAACAGATTTTCTTAATTTTATTAAACATCAGAAAATGTTTTAGAGAAAAAAATAGCTCACACTAGCCCCACGTGAAATTTCTCCTTTTTCCTAATTCCCCTAAACCCAGAGCTGGCCAGGTTTCCACTTTTGGAAGCTACTGGCCTCAGCAATCAGTCCTGTGTGGAAATGTATCTGCCAAACAGGGAATAAAGAGAATTTTAAAAAGGGGATGGGCAGATGAGAAGGGAGACTTTATTTTCGTTTTTGTTAAGACTTTTATTTTTGCTAAAGGAAATAGAATCTTTCCCGTTTTACTTTATTATTATTATTATTAATCAATATAATTATTGCCACGTAGTCTTTAAAGTGTAGTCGACATTGAGCAATGAACACTCCCAAATTTGAGTTCAAAGAGATGACCTTCATGTGATAATTATGTTTCTAAAATTTGAAGAAATGTTACTGAAATGACAGTAATTTTAGACTCAGGGTCCCGGATTACCTGTCCATTCATTCGTTTTTTCCAAGTGTTTGCCACCCAGTACTTTAACAGTATCGAAAAGGTAGGTTTTATGTTTAGTTCAGGACATTAAACAGAAGAAATTTCATAAGAAAAAAAAAGGAAACATAGTTCTCAAGAACAATTTTTATTTTACAACGCCAATCGAATATCCTTGGGGCCCTTTCCTGTTGGAAAGAATTTTAACACTTGCCTCAATGACAAGCAACCCACCGGATGGTTAGTCTGAAAGCAATTTCTGTCTCTCTTTGGTTTTTACACTCTACTATTCAATTCAAGTCGTTGAAAATTGTCGGGGCAAGGAATCCATAGTAAAACAAACATGAATTTTAATAAAGAGAAACTTAATTATAAAGTTTGCTCCCACACAGAACTAGTTGTAGTAGAGTATATATTAAGATAGAAAGGAAATTAATTCCGAGAATGTGTGGATAATCTATGTATTTCATGGCACAACCTTGAACGATTTGTTAAAGAAAACGAAACCATGGGTTTAGGAATATATAATTCCCTTAAGAGGATGCATTAAAAAGAATCTCTTTTTTTTTTCAGAAAAGCATTCCTTTAGGATCGCGGAGTAAGTTGGGCGAGGCTGCCGGGGACCCGCCCACAACCCTTCCCTTGCAACCCCCCAGGGCGAGGCGGGTTCTCCAGTTACAGTGGGAACTCCCGTTTTTATGCAAAATAGGAGGCGGGCGTTTATTAATCTAGCCAATGAGCAAGAGGCATCCCTCTCTCTCTAAAGAAGGTGGAGCCAGGGACCCCAAGCAACGCCTCTCCGTTCCCGCCTCCTGTTTCTCCAGAGGCGGGCGCTGGGCGGAGAGAGAGAAACACCCAGGCGCTTTATTTACATGCACCCACACTATTGGCTTGAGCTGCTGCGAACGAGGGAGGGGCGGGGAGAGGTCCGAAGGGAAGTTCAAGGATTGGTCTAGCAAAACGATGACGCAAGAAAGGCATAATTAGCAAATGAGAGCACCGAATTAACGCCCCTCCTTCTAGTTCCACCCAGTAATGAACAATCCAACGAATAATGAGCCTGTGCAGAAAATTCCTTGGATATTTAAATAACAAATCTAGAACTTTATTTAAATATTTATGAGGAGGAGGGAGATATAGGATGTCTCCAGGAAGCGTCTCTGATTGGCTGATTTTCTCCGTTAGTGGTCGGGAAAGTACGAGGACTCCGATCAACTACATTATTGATTATTTTGTTTCTGGCTTTATTTTGCCTTCCTCCCACCAATTTTTTTTTCTGTAATTGTCTGCATTTGTAAGTCCAAGCGGCCCAGCTTTGTCATGATTCCCCTGTTGATATATTTAATTTTTCGTAACTCAAGCTCTATTTTCATCAATTTTTAAAACGCAAAGATCTGGGACAGATGGAAACAATTAGAAGCTCCGCTCTGTCGACGTGTATAATCTTATTAGTTTAATGGGTCACAGGGCGCGGAACCTATTTCCTATGGATCAAAGTGAAAACAAACACGGTTAATATCCCATTTTGTTTTAGAACCAAATCGGATCGGGTTCCCTCTGTCGGTCGTGGTAATGACAATATTAAGAGAACTTAGGCTGCCTTGAAGTTTAGGAGGAAACGGAGCCATTGAAATATTCCATTTTAAAAACTCATTAATATTACCACCAGGTAGCTGGCTGCAAGCTTCCTGGCCACTCGTGTGTTTATCACAGGAGCACGGCTATTAAGGATTTCTGCGTTGCTTGTTTTGATCTATTGCCTTAATGAAGTGAAAAATCCTGCATGGTTCCCTGCTAATTAGACCGCCTTCTCGGGTTCCTCTATTCCTGCTCAGTGTGAACACTGGAGTGCTGGGTGCAATTTTCAACTACAGTTTCTTAATAATTTCTTTCTTATTTGTAGATGGTGAGAACAGAACTTTTATTTATTTTTTTATCCTCAGAATTTACTTGATTATCTGGAGATGGGGTTTCCGTGTGCAGTTCAGGCTAATCTCTTTCATTCTACAGTCCCAGCCACCCCAGAACTGGAATTGTGGGCGTGTACCATGCCTGTCTGGAATTGCACTGTTATCCTTATTATTAAAAGTAATGAACTGAACAACGTGCACCCAAAATTTAGCATTCCATTTGCCAGCATTCAGACTCTTGAAGATCAGTGGACCCCAGGTAAGAATCAAACTGAAAGAAAACTGTTTCCACATTTTGAGTTGTATGTGGTTGTGCTATTCTGAGGTAAAAAATATAATCTAAGCACCTACAGGGTGGGCCAGGGCCTCTCTTCTTAGCAAAGCCCTTGTCTTTAAGCCCTTCTCCCCTGTAGTAACTTCTCACCCTAATAAATTAAATGTGACCACAGTGTGGTCCATTAGCCTGGAGTGTGAGGTGATGGCGCCTGTCAAAGGTGGCTGGCCCACTACAAAACCTTAAATATTCCTACAGATAATAAATATCTGCACAAAGAGTGGATGTAAATAATAGGTTTGTATTAAAAACAAAAAAACAAAAAACCTCTGTACCATAGCAAGGAATAAAGGCACCCCAGAGCTGAATCCCCACAAAATAGGTAGTAGGAGAACCAGATCTTGAGAACTTTTGGTCCACGTGCAGGCTCTGGCTCAGCAGGAACCACAGCCAAAGTGTATAACTCACCCAGGCCTTCAGAAATACAAACACATTTACATTTTTGTTTCTACTTTAACATGTACATTAAATGTAAAAAAAAAAAAAATCACATTTTTGTTGGATAGGCCAGGATCCTCCCAAAAAGAGTAAACACTGGTTGTTAGTGAATCATATTAATTCCAAAGGAAATTTACTAGTAATTGGCCAAGCAGGACTGGGATTGATTGAAAACACAAAAACAAACAAACCCGAACCATTGTCCAGGGGTTTCTGGGTCTTGGCTTTCCAAGTTTCCAAGCAGCCTTCATACCTGACCCAGGGCCTGAGACAGCTTTGCATTGTACCGCATGCCCCCCTCCCCCCCACCCCAGTGCTGGTGGATCTGTTCAGAAACCAAAACTAAAATGCATGCAGAGAGATCTGACATCTGGGACAGATGTGACTGAAGATCTCTTCAAATTTGTCATTGATTTTTTTCTTGCCTTTGATCCTTATGTCTCAGTAGAACATGCAGTAGGAGCAGGTCTTCTCTTTACAGTTCCTTGTCCTCTGTCCCCTGTTGGTAGATCAACAATATTTTATTTTGGAGAAGAGATTAGTTTTCAGGTGTGGGGGGAAGGGAATGGAGAGGAACAAAGCTTCAAGCCCCCTGTCAGTCCTAGTCCCAGGATTTAACTCTATTACTGGCTGCTGATACAATATTGGAAACTGTTAACATTTTGTTTAGAATTATTTTGTTTTCCTAGGTGGAAACATAGTCCTTTTATGCCAGTGCCTGCAGTACTATAGATAATCACATTCCCTTCTTTTCTGTGGACAAAAGAGCATTTACATGTGTGACAAAATAATTATTTATCAGAGGTAACAAAAGCTTTGCTCTTTCTTTTGTCTTTTTTTCTTATTTTTGCGTGTACATCTTAGTATCTAATGATAGCCAGGGACATTTGCACCCTCCTAATTTCCAGGGCAAAGGAGGGACCTCACTAAGAAAGGTCCAGTAATGAATTCCCCACTTCATTTTGGGTTTCTTGATCCTTTAGATATTTGTTTTAGGTCAATGGGCCCACTGCTATAGTATCTTTGTTAATCAGAGAGGTGCACGCAGTAAGTGTAGGGGAACTATCTGATTTACAGGCCTGAGGCATGTCTAGGGACACAGTCATTCCTAGTAGGAAGGAATTAGATGTGCGCCCTCTCCTGCAAGCCTTCAAGACTCTCTAGCACCCCACAAGCTGCAGCTCTTTATGCACTTCAACACTCAGTCTGTCTCAGTTGTCTTTTTCTTTCTTTTTCTTTTAAATATTTATTTATTCTTATGTAGGCCAGGCTGGCTCTGAACTTCTGCCTCCAGAGCGCTAGGGTTGTAGGCCTGAGCCGCCACTCTCAACCCCCGCCCGCCCCGAGATGTCTCTGACTTTTGACATGTTCTGTTTTATTTAAACATTTTGTTTGGTCACATTTTATTTTATTTTAACGTTTTATTTAACATTTTATTTAATCAATATGACTGCTGTGAACACAATTGCTTAGGATTAAAACACCTTTAGCTTTTTCCAGGCACTGGCTTCCCCTTCAACCAAGGAAGGCCAGCCAGGGAATTCAGGGATAGTACCCCTGGCATCTATCAATTTCAAGGTATTTGGTTCACCGGCGGGGTCGCCGGCTGGAGGGGAGGCGCTCTGATCGGAAAGTCCTGTGGGGAGGTTTTGACTTGACATTTACTGTTACAGGGCTAAGACTGGGCCTTAAAGTGGGCCCCCTGGAGACCTGAGGCAGACCCCTTTCTGGCCCCATCGCTTCTGTGTTCCTCCTCGCGTGTCTAACCAGTCCTGCACAGTGGCCCAGGTCCAGAATTCCCCATCAGGGGATGCAAGCCCGCCTGGGTTTAAAACCTGGCTCGGCTACCGGAAGTCATTTGACAAATCTCAGCCTGGCCTTTCTAATCTTTGCGGCTCCTCAGAGTTTTGTAAATCTTTAAACAAGCTGTAACCTCCTTCAAACATTTCGCCAGACAGACAACCCCTAGGGTCAGACAGAACGCATCTGCACCACCACTTCCTCCAAGGTCAGGCCCACACCTTTTCCAGGACTTTTCTGTTGGCAGATTCCCGTGTACCCATCCGGCCACCCAAACCCTGGAAAGTCTCCCACCCCGGAGGCCCAGGCCTGAGTTCTGGAGACTCATCTAGCCCCTAGGGGCAGACCAGGAAGAGAGTGCCCTCTGGGCAAGATCATCGAGGTGGGGGTTGGGCGGGTGATTTATGATGCTTATCAACGTTTTAGGAAGCAGAAATTAACCTGAGGAGGATTAGGACCCAAGCTTTGAAGTTCCTCATTTTGTTTCCCTTCTGTCCACTCCCATGATCAAACAGTTCCTCCCGACCCTCTCTCTCTCCTCCTCCTCTGGCTATCTCCTCTCCCCCTCTCCTTTGCCCTAGCAAGCCCTTTTGCATTGCTTTTCATAATTTCAAATAGAAAGCTCTTGACACTAGACACTAGCTAGAGTTCCTGTCAGTGGTCTAGAAACGGAAAGACCCTGCCCCATCCCCGCCCTCTGGAAATAGTGTTTAACGTTTGAACATTCACTTTCTGTTTGCGTGATCAGAAGTAGCAAATCTGGAACTCTTCTTTTCCTTGGCACTTTCTTTCCACCCAAAGCCCTTTGCCTAGTCCCGCAAGGAGGCTGGCCTTCCCAGGAAGAGGGCTAGGTTACGTGGTTAGCGTCCATCTCTGCGCGAGTGCTAACTTCGCTTAGCTCCTCACACCTCCAGGTACTGCGGATTCCTGGATAGTCCTCTTAGTTCGCCAGTCTTCCAGGGCCCGGGACTG
The DNA here is from genome assembly GCF_947179515.1 of Apodemus sylvaticus. Taxonomy (NCBI): domain Eukaryota; kingdom Metazoa; phylum Chordata; class Mammalia; order Rodentia; family Muridae; genus Apodemus; species Apodemus sylvaticus. The sequence goes on along the minus strand of NC_067473.1, from coordinate 76,175,349 downwards.
CTTGCCCTTTATTACCCCCTCCCCGACATTGGGGCTTCCCGAGTAGAATCGTCTCCCGCAGTTCTTTCCTGTAGGCGCCTGTTGAAAAGGCAATTTCCTTGGGGGGGGTGTGGTCCGTCTGAGAGCGAAACAGAAACCAGGTTTGTTTGGGATCCTGAAACCATCCATGTTTTATTACATCCGCCTCAGAGTCAACTAACTCTTAATGGGCATCCAAGCGGGAAAGGCACAAGGAGGTTTGCTTGGTGCTCGGGAGGGGACCTGAGTGAGGGGAGTCTGTTTACTTCTCTTGCAACTAGAGGTTGCAACATCTTCCCCAAATGGCTCCTTCTAGTGTCGGGGGGGTACAGACGGGAAAGTCAGAAGGCATCAGGTTTCAGCTCTCTGAGTAATCCAAGATCATTCAGCCAAGAAGACCTTCGAAGTTGGCCTTGTCTACAGCTTGTAATGAAAAGGGTAATCTGTCGTGTAATGAAAAACAGTACCCACAAAACAAACCAGCATCCGGCGGCCTTCCACCTCGCGCCACTCTACCCTAATACCCGCTAGTGACAAATATTACTATCCAGTTCCACCCCCAAAAGAGGAAGCAGTAGATCTTCCTCTTAATAACTTCCCAAAGTGTTACAAATAATAAAAGGGGCGCATAAATCATCGCTGGAGCGACTCAATGCGAACCACGAAGGATTTACTTCTCTTGAGCCTTAGCTTCCAATCGCTCTCTCATTGGCTTCTTTCTTGAAGTCCGCCCCCAGATCCGTGCTCTTATTGGTCAATATGGCAGAGTGACGCATAGAAAGGGCGTGGAGTTAGTAGGGGGCTGGATTTTTCCAGTGCGCAAGCGTCCTAGGGTATGTGGGTATGATTGACAGCCAGGGGAAACAAGTGCGCATGCGTGGATGAGTGAGAGAGTCAGAGACACAGAGACAGAGATACATGAGAGACAGAGACACAGAGAGAGAAAAGAAAAAAGGGAGAGAGAAAGGGAGAGGGAAAGGAAGGGAGGAGAGAAGATGAGAGAGAACAGGAGGGGGAGAGAAAGAAATAAAAAAAAGTGTAAGGAGAAGGGAGAGAGCGAGGGTGAGAGACCCAGTATGGTGAGGTGGTGGGTGCTGGCACCCGGTGGGGTGCAGTCCTAGCTGCAGGCATTTCCCGCTGAGTCAGGGTGTTGTTGCCTGTCCTCCACAGATCCCCTCGGAGGGCCTGGAAGGTCTTCACCAGGCTAACTGTGGGGAGGGAGTAGAGAGAAATAGAAGGCTTGTTTTCCTGAGGAATCAATCCACTTAAAATCTCCAGAAGTTTACTTTTAGACCGTGTGTTTCGTGCATTCCCGGAAAAGTACACAATACAAGCCGCAGTGTCCCAGGTAAAGGCATCCTAGGCGCTCCACTAAAACCCAGCCTCACTCCAGCCCAGCGTGGCGCCTCACAAACACAGCTGCCACCGCTCTCCAAGTGCCTTGTAATCATCGAAGAGGCCAGAGAAAAAGACACACTGTAAGAACGCTTTGGTGGAATGAAAAAAAAAAAAGAGAGAGAGAGAAAATACGTAAAGAACGAAAATTAGAAAATTGCAGCCACCAAAGAATAGTGACAGAAAACAAACAAAAAATCCAAAAACCAAAACAAAAAACAAAAAACAAACAAACAAAAAACAAAAAACAAAACAGCAGAAGGACAAGTCTGTTGACTACTGAATGGAAAATCTGGAAATCATTCCATGCCCAGCTTTATACAGAAGGAAGGAACCCGGTTTGTGTAGATGCCTGTTAACGCCTGCTACAAAATTCTTGAGAGGCGAGGGCGGCTCTGCAGCTGTAGCCTGGGCCGCTGCCCGCTTGCATCCAAATTCCAGCGTCTGGGAGCGAGAGGCCCCAGACTGTTTCCCTACTTAGACAGCCGATTTCTTCTTGCACATATTTTAGGGCAATAATAAACGTCTTATGAATCTGCACATATTTTAAATTACAATACCCCTGGAAGATCTATTTGAGAATCCAAGGCTTGGGTTTTATGAATTTCTAAATTTAAAAACTGTCCATGACTTCTTCACAGGCCCTGCAAATTTCTTTTTCCACTAAAAATATTTGTGTTTGTGTGAAGAGAAATGTGCAAACAAAAGCATTTCTGTCTGTGAATGCACGATAAATAAATACGGAAGAGAGGATGATCTAAGCGTGTCATTACTGATAAATTAAAAAATATTATTTTAGATTTTCTTTTCTGTGTTTTTTCTTACGAAGCCATGCTTTTTGCTTTCCTATGTATTGAAAGTAATATTTTGTAGATATATTTATTTATAAATGCCATATTCACTTTTAATTTGAAAATGATCATTTGTAACACAAAATTGTTAGCTTAATTTTAGGCGTTTTATTATTCCTTTGACTACTTTGATATTTTAAGCAGCAAACCTAATAACCAAGGCTTTGATAGTTGTTTATTTTTGCTTCATTTAACGTCCTTATTTTATTAGGTATATATGTAGCTGATTCAATTTTTGAAACAATGAATAAAAACGATACTTTTCTTTCGCTTTGCTAGAGCAAAAGTGTATTTTCATTCTTCTCCGTCCGAATCCTTCTCTTGTAGCAGCCACAGCAAACTGACAGGCTCCAGCCTTCTGGAGGACTAGTATGCAAATTTAGGATGATTGACACCTCTAGTGGAAACCAATCACGCTACGGTAGGCTGCTGATTGGCTGACTATGATTTGACGTATAATTGACGTTTTAAAAGTCTATTATCCAATCACAACAATTCATGCAAATAAGTAAAGGAGTCATATTACCAGAGAGCAGAGAAACTTGAGTACGCCCCCACGTGTTTAGTAGCGGGTACTGCAGAAACTACTGCCAAACTGTAAGAAATATTCAATTCTACTGCTCGCTTTAGCCTTTCTTAAACTTCGTTGTCACCAATTCAAATGATCATTAAAAAATTCCCCAAGAGGTATGATGGTTCGTTACAAAAAACTATGTGGCTACAGACTTTCATAATCCACCCTCTATTTTTTGTTTTTGTTTTGTTTTGATTTTGTTTGCTAATATTTTTATCTTCAAATTTAATCTTCTGTAAAGAAGACTGTCCTTCTTTGTCTCAAAAGGACGAAGTTTACAGAGCCTTTTGGTGAAGAAATCCCTGTAGGTTCAGACGGGTCAGTGGCATTTGGTGGCTTTCGTGAAGTTCCACGTGTTACCGCCAGATGGCATTAGGCTCATCTTTTCTTTGTGCCTCAGCACTTCCCCAAATCATGCAAGTAATTTAGAAAAATTAATAACCAAACAGTTTTATATTTTATAACCGAGTGAAGTGGGGCACACTTGTACTATTAGAAAGCTACATATTACGAAATCAGTTTGTTGGTTGTTGCTTTAATGTGAAGCTTCCTCTCGAGACTTTTGCCCAGCAAAGTTTTAGAGTAAACCAAACATTCAGTGTTTGCGAAAACTTTTCCTTAAAGGGAACTGGGCGGCCGTCAGGGAACGAGGTGGCCGCGCTTCGGAGAGTGTCATTTTCAGGTTTCTTAGGAATTAAAGTGAAATTAAAGTTGGAGGGGGAAAGCTAATTTTCCAACGACCGCTCTTCCCCCCGAGGCCGCCCTGGAGCGAAGGTCGCGTCGCTGCTTTTCGGACACGTTTGCAGTTGACGCGCTCGCTCTTTCAGAGATTCCGGTTGCGTCCTCGGTCACAGCAAGGACTTTCTACGCTTTAGTAGTGTTACTAGGTCAGCGCTTTTGTTTTACCAACTCCAGCAGAAGACACAAGGGTGAGACCCCGGGAAAGCTTTGTCTCCGCACCTCCAGTGTATATGTTTTTCTGTTCGGACCTAATAGGAAGAGAGGGTTCCTGCGACCACAGCCCCAAGGCCAGACTAAGAGCTAATGGTGTTTTCAAAGGGGAGAAGCCTTGTAGTCCACGCGCAATATCTACATGGAAACTACAGAGCTCGCCTATCAACTTGATTTTCTTTTCTTTCGTCCCTTCTCCCCTTTGAAAACCCTGTACTCCGCTTTTGATCACTGTACCTAATAATCATGAAATTTAAAAATCTCACCGAGCTTTCAAAAATAACTTCTAAAGAGGCATATTTATTATTTAAAAAATCGTTCAGAATCGAGCCACGAGGCCCTCATCCTACAAAATTGCGATTCATCAGGCTCGTGACTTTGGGCTTCCCGGCTGCTGAATTTTATTTAAAAGCCAGTGATTAGAGCCCGATGGAAACTCAATCCTCCCTCCTGTGGCATCCTAACTGAATTTATTTTACACCTTATCCCTGGATCCCTAGTGTCCATAGAGAAAGAATTTGCATTACTTCAGCTCTGGTGCCTAATAGCCAACTTCACAAACTGTAGGGAGATACACGCGAGGGCCTAACACTAAACTACCTTTGTGTTAGAATTACTTCTCCAGAAGTTCAAATCTTAAGTTTCGTATTTTTTAACTACCCGTAGGCTTGTTGGCCCTCTACCTTTCGAAACAAAACACACTTAGAAATGAAGTAAGAATTTGTGGGTACGCGTATTTCCCTTTTATGGGGGTGGAGGGACTTGAATTTTTTTCCAGTGTCTTAAGAAACACTTATTTCTTTAAACAAATGGAGATGGGTCCTGGAGGAGGACTAGGGGACCGGCTGCCTTGCCTAACTTCTGAGTCTCATGTTTTGGCATCTTCCAGACAAGCGTGGGTTTAGGGCTCACCGGGCAGCTTGGTGTGTGTGTGTGTGTGTGTGTGCAGCGGTACCCGGCAGTCTAGTAAACCCAGGCCGGGTGGAAGGCCGCAGTGCCCGCTCGGGCCCCAGAGCGGGTTTCACTTCTGCAGAGACCTCACCCGAGTCCCGGGCGCTGTAAATCTGCCTTCCCTCGCCAGGAGCGCGGGGATGAGCCCCGGCTCTCACGCTAGGCCCCTGGCCACAGCTGGACCGCCGCCCCCGGGGTCCATCAATCAAGCTCTCCCGCCCCAGCCGGAGCGCCGCCCGCCCGGGGGGCCTGCTTTGTGTCTGCCTGCCGCGGGCCTGGGTGGGGCGCCCCGGGGTTCTCAAGGGTCTGGGACGCCCCCTCAGCTTTTTCCACCTCGGGACATGGTGATTGGGACCGGGATCTCTTATCTACAGAGTGAGTCCCCTCCTTTGCTGACATACCAATTCTTCCCCACTTCCTGAGCCCTCCAACACTGTCACCCAAGAAGGGGCGAGGAAGATTAGTCACTAGCAAGTCAAAGTCACACCGTGTTTCTGCACCCCAGTTTCTTGACTGTAAAATAATAGCTTTTCTTTCTTTCTTTCTTTCTTTCTTTCTTTCTTTCTTTCTTTCTTTCTTTCTTTCTTTCTTTCTTTCTTTCTTTCTTTCCTTCTTTCTTTCTTTCTTTCTTTCTTTCTTTCTTTCTTTCTTTCTTTCTTTCTTTCTTTCTTTCTTTCTTTCCTTCTTTCTTTCTTTCGTTCTTTTTCTCTCTCTCCCCCCTCTCTCTTCCTATCTATCTATCTATCTATCTATCCATCTATCTATCTATTATCTATCAGTTATTATTTATCTATTTTTATCTAGTTCCAGTGTTCTTTTGTTTGTAGGTGGAGAAACATGAGCCTTTTGCCCTATACAATTTTTTAAAATTTCCTTTCCTTCCGTGCAGATCTTCCCTCAGTGTCCTGCGCCTCACTCCACCCCCTCCCGGCTCCAGGCTCACGGGACATCAGAAGACTGCAGAAAGCAACTCCATCCCTCAAGACGCAGCACCTGAACCTCGGGGAACTGAGCTCGGACCCCGCCCTAGTCCTCCTAGAGTGGCCACCAGGGGGCGATGCAGACCAAGAATAAAACAACAAGGAGCCGCATGTCTTTCAAAAAAAAAAAAACGTTGTCAGGCTGGGCCTTGAACACTTTTCTTAGATCCACGTGTTTCATAAATGGCACAGTGATTTCTTTTGCCGTTTCCACTTGATCCTCGGCGCTCCTACTGATGGCTGTAGCCTGGGTGCGTGGGGGAAGGAGGGTCACAAGCATAAGAAAGAGCAGCAGATGTCCAAGTGGAAAACCAAAGGAAATGTGCAAAATGCTAATCTGAAGCACCAAACTTTGATTCTTAGATTAGGCGGTTTAGCTCGAAGGCCACACAACTTCGTATGGCTCCGAGCTGGAACCATCAGAATACAAAACTGAGGCGTTGAACCTACGGAAAGCGCACTCCTGCTTTTGGGTTCTTCTGGTATGATGCAGGCACAGGTAGACAGGAGAAAGAAAGAAGCAGAGTGAGGTGAGGCCCCCCAAAGGTCGCCCCTAAAGCCCCCCCCCCCCCGCTTCTCTGTCGGTGAGCAGCAGCCATGGTCTAGGCGGGGGTTGTCTGCATGGGGAGAATGGAGAAGGCCCCCGCCCGTCCCTGCCCTTTCCGTGGGGTACTGTTAGATCATGTTTGTATTTGTGGCTCGTATGCTGTACAGTGAGGCTTAGCTGGGGCCCAGAGGACACTGGGCCTTGTTGGCTGTGGCCAACCGAAAGATCTTCAGGAGAAAACGTGTAAGGCTGAAGTATCTATTCCCACATGTGCAAAGGCTCTTGGATTGTGTTTGCTTTCAAGACCCATAAATGTTTTTATTAAACTATCTCTTTCTTGTGGCCCAGGCACGCATAAAGTATTTGCCACGTGTGTAAACGCTTCCATTTTGGTCTTCCTTGAGGGAAACTTTGTAGCTCTGCAGTAAATATTTGCTCTGGGGTAAACCTTGGCAGGCAATCACTGGACTCCTCGATGTGGTTTCAGAGGATGCAGGATGCATTTGTGTGCGCATGCATGTGTTTTAACAGCACACACAGAGGGAAAATTGCAGGAGACCTTGGGAGTTTATAATTTTATTTTATGTATTTATTTTTCCATGGGTAGAGAGGTGTGTAATGACTATAATTACTTGAGTGACATTATAAAATGAACCCAAGTCTCTTTCAAATATGAGTCTTCCTGTTGGGGCAAGGTGGCTCATGCCTGTGAGAAGGTGCAGTGGAGGGATTGCCGTGAGTTTGAAATTATCCTGAACGACACAATGCGACCTTGACTCAAAAAAGCCAAAAAGATTTTCTCTTTATCTTTCTTCATTTTTGACAAAAAGATTTTTTTTGATTCTTCCTTGTATACTGCAAGCCTCCTTGTCCCCCACATCATGTCAAATCAAAGCTCTTCTGTAGCTATCTTTCATAACAACTTCTAACATAGTAGTGTTTGGGGATAGTGAGTGTATTTTAAAGTAATGGAGTATAGATTTTGATTTCAAAATTCTATTTGAAATAGAAAGACTCTAAAATCAAACAAATTATGATCTTTATCTTGTTTTAAAATGTGATATGGTTTCATTTCCTTCAGTGTTTTAATTTGTAGCCATGTTTTAAAAATTCAGGAAAAAAAAAGAAGATAGAACAATGGGATTAGTTAAGATGTAGGAGTCTGATCCCTGAAGAAAACTATGAATTACTTAACTTCTCTGTCATGAAAGACTCCAGTTTTATAAAAAGATGCTGGTCAGTTTGATAAATTTGATGAGAAGGGACTGGATGGGAGATTACTGAGCTCTCCAAATGGCTACCATAGGACCAGCTTTGAGCGAATACTGGGGAATTAAAAGCTCTGCTTGGCCTCCTGAGCCTTGGCATTGTGACTGCAGAGCTGGTGAGATCCTGCTCTTTTAAAAAAACATCACCCCACCTTCCCCTGGACTGAGAAAATATGTCCTAGGCATGCCCACCCTCCCCACGGCAATGATAAAGATTTTATTTATTCTGCTGGTTGCTGCAGAGAAAAGAGAGAGCCCATCTCTGCTGAGGAGAAAAGGGAATGTCATGTCCAGGCTAGCTGCGGGCAGCCTGGCCACCGAAGTTGGAGTAAATTCTAGTCAGGGCCAAATGTGCTCTCAGACGTCTCTCCCTGCAGACACTGTCTCTGTAAAACACGCGTGGATCTGAGTTGCTCTCTGGGGCATCTTCCTGTCACGGTGCAGCCTGTGGTTTCAGTCCAGAGAATTATTCGTTAAATATTTTCTTGTCTTTTCAAAGAGCAGCAGTGTTCTGTCGCCTCACACTAGGGGCATTTTGAGAAATGGCCTGGTACTACATAGAGGAAGTGCCTTTGGCAAGGCCTGAGACTATGAGGCTGTCCCCAATGGGGGCTACATCTTCTGATGAACAGTTATTCATACTTGTGAAGGAATCCATGAAACAGAAGCAGCTGCATTCACGTTAGAGGACTTCAGGCTCCCTGAAGTTGGGCAGCGCGACCCTTAGGTTTGCTCAGCTGGTAAGTGCTGGCCCCCCTGAAAGATCCTATCTACCCGCTGACTTCAAACAGGGTCAACGCAGTGCGTTTTATTTGGGTACTATAGACAGGTTTTGGTCAAGCATTTATGTACGTGAATCTTATCTTTATCTAAAAGGTGGGAAATAGATTCTTGAATTCCATTTCTGCAGATTTTCCATCCTAGAGGATTTTGTTTCAATAAAAGTATAATATCTGGTATATAGGTAATTTCACATTTTCTAGAGTCCACATTTAATAAAGTAAAAAGAAATAGTTGAAAGCACTTCAATATGTTTTTATTAAATACAATAACTCCAGGATATCATTTTCATGCATAATTGATATAAATTCATCAATGGGACATCCAGGCTTCTTCCACTGTCTACATCTTATGTGCACTTTACATTAGAAGAACATCTCCCTTTGGACTAGCCATGTTCCAAGTGCATGGTAGCCACAGTAGAGCATGCTTAGAGTCCTGGGCAGCAGAGCCCTGGGCAGTGTCAGGCCTACAGAGCCTAGGGGCACATGAAAAATCAAAGTAAACTTCCGCACATTCACACCGAGGTCAACAGAAAATGTAAGGCTCTGAGAAAGGGCTGGGAGAAAAGATTGTATATTATGTATGGATTTGTGTATGCGGTTTCTTTTCTCTTTGAGACAGGGTTTGAGTTATAGCTCCAACTGGCCTTCAGCTCTTTCCCCCAGCCTCTCCAGGGCTAACATTGTAGAGAGCACTCCACACCTGGGAGAAAAAGCACATTTTTAACAGCACCATTATAACTGAAAAGGAGTCTTTGGCCTTATGCCTTGGGTGAAGGAGAGCCTGGGGTTTGAGGCGTGTGGGTAATTCTGGCTTGCAGAGATTCTTTTTTTTCCTGTTTTAAGGTGTTTATTTATGTGACTCAAAATAAATCTTTCCTTCTTACAGAACAAGGACAAGCTAAAGAAATCTGGGTCACGGAGAGGGCCAGATGACCTGAATTTGAATCCTCAGATTTCCCCTAAAATCTAGATGAAATGATAATAGTGTCCGACATTATCCTCTAAATGCCACTAGGGTGCTGTAGCATGGACACACGGACAGCAGAGAGACAGACAGACAGAGAGAGCTCAGAGCAAAGGAAGTGGCAACACCCACCTCGGATCCCACATCTGCAGATAACCGTCAGCATGTTCTCGCACTGCTGTCCTGTGGTGACTGGCTCTACCAGACTGAACATCTTCATGTCTAAGTTGCCTTTCTTCATGGGATAACAACCATGGGCATCTCTGAACTCACTTCTTCATAAGAAGAGTTTTTAGTGTCGGGGTGCTCTGTCATCCTGTGGGCAAACCAGAGGTTTCTGAGGTTGGTGACTTTTGGTGGCGTAGGAGCTGTGGCGCATTGCCCTCCAGCCTGGCCCGTGTGACCCCCTCCTCGTCAGTGTCCATGGATGTAGTCACCCAGATCCCTTTCTCTACCTAGGCTCAGTCTTCAGAGTAAATGCTCGAGAAAAGGCTCACCCCCAGCTTTCCTCACAAAATCCTCCCAAACCAACCAAGCCTTTTACTGCTCTGTCACTTCTGGAATGTGACCGAAGAGTAAAGAAATTTTCTAAAAAATTTGAATTGAAAACAAGAACATTGGAGTCACCTCACATGTTCATGTATATATGTATGTATGCACGTATGTATGTATCTCTCTCTCTAATCCGCGGTCCTGAAGCCATCACACCACTCTCTAGGTCCAGCCACCCTTGATTAAACCAGGGCTGAATTATTTTCACTTCCCTTCTTGGCCCTTCTTTCCCACCATATGTGACATAAATCTTGTGGAATGTTGGCTATGTGCATAGCAGGACGGATCCGAGGCTCCCATCTTGGGCTGCCTGGCCAGTGTAAGCAACTGAGGGTGGTGGGGCCTGTGGACAGACACTGCAGGGAGAGGCACCGGTGGGGGACTCTGTGGAAAAACACAGGATGAATGAAAATCACAAGGCTAAGCTTGAGGTTTGCCAGTGACTCATAATGCAGCAGAGCCCCTGGGAGGATGCACAGGTTGTCCTGACAGGCTCTGTGGTAAAGGCTATGGGCTGTCTCCAGCTTTTGTTTGGATCCTGGTGCACTGTCCGGTCTGGCCATTGTAGATGTCTCTCTCAGACTCCAGAGAAAGGCTTGAAGGAAAAGCTAAAAACAGTGTATCAGCTCCCTCTAATCTAGCTTGTCTTTTCCAACATCCAACTGTAGGCATTTGGAAGATCTTTAACAACCCTTTTTGGGGGGAAAGAGGGGGCTGATTATTTTTCTTATGGAAGACATTGAGGAGGAGGGCATTAAGCTGATCACTATGAATACAAGCGCCCCTCAACCCCTTCCCTTAATCTTTTCTCTCTCCAATTTGGCCCAAGCGATTGAGGGCAGGGAGTTTGAAGGACACGGAGTTTGAAGGACACTTTGTTTTTGAGGAGGCCAGTCTGTAACATAGTGAACTTTTTAACATTGCACTGACAGACAGGCTCAGCTCTAATAGAATTGATGTATTCATCAGAGCTCTCCCACCATGGCTTTCTGAAAGGGAGAAAAACTTGTATTTTCACCTAAGCACTGGCTGTTTTGTGGGCTGGGTACTTTTCCAAGATGTTAACCAGACTTGATGGAAAAGGTTTGCTCGCCTTGAGTTTGCCTTTCCCTCATTTTGTAATTTTTGGACTTGAGTCAGTTTTTTTTTTTTTTTTCGTCCATTCCTCTTCTCTGCTTGGGCAGAGGCCAGGGCCTCGGGCTTGCCCTCCCCATGGTGTTGACAGAGTGTGTTTCAGTTATACCAAAGGCCACAGATTTTATGTCAGACTTCAAGATACTCAGCTTGATAAACATGTCTGCCTCTGGCGATTGGCAGCATTCTTCCTGGAAAAGAAAACAGAAATGGTTTTACATAAATAAGGAAAGTGGTATGAATAGCCCAGAATAACAGAGCTTTGAAGGTGCATCCGAGGCCCAGCCCGCACACCCCTTTGTATGTTTTGTTCTTTAGCTTGATTTATTCCCGAATTCCTGTTTAAATCCACCACTGTCTGATGGTTTTCATTAACCATATGTTTTTGGTTTTGTTAGCAAATAAACAAACAAACAATTGATCTGTTTGGGGAGTTGTGTAGTGGTAACTTCAGGTCTGTGCGTGAAGGAGAACCCTGGCTTTTTGCATATTGTATATGTATATATGTACACACACATTGCTGTGTGAGATGGTGGATTATTGAAAACATTTTTCATTCACCTCGAACCACAGAAACTCCAAGAAAAGACAGCTGAAGAAATTTTCTTTCTTTGGTTTCTAGAGATGGAATAGTTCAGTCTCTCTTAGAACTTTGTCATCCTCCTGCCTCAGCCTCTCAAGTGCTAGTTACCACCTTGCATATTTTCAAATGACATTTTCTTTTCTTTTTCACCTTTTTCCTTTGTCCTCATGTCAGGCCCTCAAGTTTGGGCGAGGAACCAGCCCGTGACAGAGAGCACAGCTCTCTATTAGGTGGGTTGAACCCCATCGTCAGAGGACTGCAATATTGCTGACATTTTTTATAACAGAAAAGGGTCTTGGTTTATAATCTAGATTTCAAAGGCTGCTATTGAGAAGCAAGAGGGGCCAACATCAATTTTTCCATGTTTAATTTCTTTTGGAAGATTGATGGGATGCTGATGGTCTCTTCAGAAAACCTGTGTCCACTAGAAAGCTTAGGGTCAGCAAGAGAAGCTTCTCTGGGGTGGCCTGTTGGATGGATCAGTGTTGTCTCACCTAGATACTGGCTGTCGAAAGGCTGTTGGGACTCTGGGCCACTACTCCCAAGGTTCCCATGTGGCACTTAGCTTAGCCACTCCCTCACAGCCTTCTGCAAAGCTCAGTTCCAGATCCCTGATGTCATTGCAGGTCTATGATTAAATACCAGCAGGAGCTCAGCCCAGGGACAGGGAGGGTCGTCAGTAATGGCTCTGAGAGTGATTTCATGGCCCAGGGTAATGTGTTATTCATTACTGATGTCAGATGAGAAACTCTGAACCTGTCTGTTCTATGGTAGCTCTTTAGATGAAGCATCCCCAGGGCCATTGCAGAAGCTCACGGCTTTTACACAGGAAGTTAGTTACTTTATCAGGTATAAGGGCTGGGTGGAGACAAAGCAGTGTATCAGTATTCACAGGCATGGAGAGCTGCCCCAAAACACAAAGCATTGCTTGTTAGACAGCTGACGGCTCCTACAGCCACTGTACACAAGCAGGCATGTGCATATAGACATATCAGAATAGTGATACTGATGTTTAATATTTAAGAATAACTGGATTTGGGATGTCTTGAAGATGCTGTGTATCTCATTCTATTTGCAGCGGCCAAGGTGCATGCCTGGTGGTCCTCTGGTTGCTTCAACAAGATCTGAAAAACCTCCATAATCATAAGTAATTATTGCAAGATGGGCTAGTTGCCTAACCTCCACAGACATTTTTTAGTTTGCTTTTTTTTTTTTTTTCTTTTTGGTTTTTCGAGACAGGGTTTCTCTGTGTAGCCTTGGCTGTTCTGGAACTCACTCTGTAGACCAGGCTGGCCTCGAATTCAGAAATCCTGCCTCTGCCTCCCAAGTGCTGGGATTAAAGGCATGTGCCACCACTGCTTGGCAGACATTTTTAGTTACTGATAAGATAGGCCATGGTTGGCTGTGTTTGGTTAATGTAAGGGTTTGGTGGGAGAATCTATATAAGACGCCACATACTGCTCAGGCCCAAAGCACTTGGTCAACACTAGGGTTTCTTTTCTGTTATAATTATTAGTTATAGTGTGCCTATGTGTATGAAAAACAATTATCTATCTATCTATCTATCTATCTATCTATCTATCTATCTATCTATCTATCTATCTCTCTCTCTGTCTGTCTGTCTGTCTGTCCGTCTGTCCATCCATCCGTCCACCCATCTATCTATCTATCTATCTATCTATCTATCTATCTATCTATCCATCCATCTAACGTGTGTGAGAGAATGATATATAGAGAGACAGACACAGAGACAGAGAGAATGAATAGACATCAGAGGTTAATGTTTTCAGGACTCCATTCTTTTCTTGGTTCTGGGCAATGATCTCAAGTCATCAGACTTGCATAGCAAGAACTTGGACCTGTTGAGACGCCTTTGTGTCATTTCAATGGATGTGGAAGCCAGAATGAACACAACTGGGTGACAAGTACCACCCCTAATAGGGCTGCTGGAGAACACATCTTTTGCAGAGTCCACATCACTTTCTCAGAGATGGAAGATGAAGACCTGGGATTAGTGAGGTTGACTAACCAGGGGACTCCTGTATCCCGGCAGTCAGGGAGAGTTTGTCAGGGCTTTTTGTCATAACAGTTTTTCTTCCATCTTTTTTTTTTTTTTAGTTAAAAACATTGTTCATATCACTCTGTTTTTAATATTTTTCCTGAATAAATTCCATAAAATGTAGTTACATATTCTACATACATGTAAAACCGATTTCCTTACATTTTGGGGGGGTATTCAGACTGTTATGATGATAATAATATTTTAAACATTGCTTCTGTTTCATCAGTATAAGATAAAGCTCTCAACTGTCAACTGCAGCTTTTCCAGGAACATGGGTAAATGTGCCACATCCTTTTGACAGGCCTGCTTGGTGACCCAGAGGACAAACAGTTGAACGACCCCTTCAAGCTCTTCGAAGCTCATGTGCAAAAGTGAAGCCACAGGGGAACATCCTGTGTTCCAGCGACCGTGGGGAGTCTACTTACTACAACCTCTCCATGGCTGGTGGCTCTCCTTCTCTCGGCTTCATAAAGCATTAGGCTCTGCGGACATGGCTACAGTGACAAAACTGTCCTCCTAATAATCCTGGTCACTCACATCAAAATGAAGCCTACTAGCTAAGAAAGCTACAGAATACCAAATTATACATATTAAAAATAGAGTCTCAAGCCCCTTATCTAAAATTTAACTTAACTGGTTGAGGAAATAGATGCCTATAAAGCTAAATGGTATAATTTTTATATATGGAAATGGCTGTCCTTTCTTATATTTAAAATATACCTTAGGACATAATTATCTGCCCACAAGGCCAAGTTTTAAATAGGAAACATCCTCTTGGCTGGCCGTTCTTTCCTTTTCTCAGGGGCCCTGTGGAGCAGTGCCACTCTCTGACGTCAGGGGAACGAACGTGTCTTGGCGAGAGACAAATGTCCTCAGTGAACGAGTCACTAGGAGCCCCGCTCATCCATTGTTATGTGTTCTCATTGGGAGGCGACACACCGGCTTCATGTTTGATGCAGTGGTCCAGGGGCGAGGCACTGACTCACAACGGGGCCTCCTCGCAACTGCCAAGGGCAGGATTAGGGGAACGGCTGCTTGGTGAGTCGCTATGACATCCCCTTATATTTTGACTTTGGGCCCTCTACTATTCTGCATATAGGACTTGACTTTCTATAGGCAAGATGATGGCTCCAGGTCATTTGGCATTTTGGTGTTGTTGTTTGTTGGCAACAGTGGTCTGGCATTAGCTCCCCCAAGCACCGTCTTCACTAGTCTCCATGAGCTGCCAGAAAAGCCCATTATTAACTTCTATTTGAGTTTCCCACTTTCTTATTAAGGAACAAAGAACTTTGGGGTATTCCTAGTCTTTTGTTTTACTTTATTTATTTATTTATTTATTTATTTATTTATTTATTTATTTATTTATTTTTGAGACAGGGTCTCTTTACATAGTAGCTCTGACTGTCCCGGAACTCACTATGTAAACCATTTCTCAGGGGTCCCATTTCTTGACACACTCTAATCTTAAGGTTCAGCCTTGAACTCAAAGAACCCCACCTGCCTCTGTACCACCGTTCCTGGTAGGAAAGTCCCATGGGATGAGAGCAAAGACATCATTACTACAATATCAAACATTGGTGCTTGCGATGGCATCCTGAACCCAGGGGCAGAAGCAGGGGCCGTTGGTTTATTCATGAAGGTGATACTGCACTTGCTGGACTGGCCTGGATACCCGGAGGTCTGTTAGCATGACTGCAGCCTGACTTTACTCTCAGAGAGGAGGGGTGGGGAGGTGGAGCAGGCAGGTGAGAGGCACAAAGGCGTGGGTGTGGTATGCTGGGATGCAAGGAGATTCCTACGGAAGGTCAGGGACAAGAGGGGATGCTTCCAGCTTCTGCCTCGGGGGAGGCTTCTCAGAGGGGGGCCGAACCTGGTGCACAGGAGGGGCAAACCCAGAAAAGGAAGAGTCTAGTGAGAGTGGGATTTTGAGCCTGCTTTCTTGAAAGAATAACTCTAGATGAGTGTATTTCTTTTCATGTAAATTACGGCCTGACTTCCAGTTCTAGATTATATGTGAGGCATGTGATTCTAAGACAAGAGAAAGTCGACGTAAAAAGACTCAAGGCAAAGGAGCAAGTCTACACAGGCTTGTGTCCCACAAATGGTATCTCTTCCGCACTGGGGCAATCTGTTAGGTCATTGTGTCAGATAAACGTGATCTCTGGAGTTGGAAGCATAGCCAAGGTTCCAAATCCCTCTGGCTCCCAGTGACTGTCTATGGCCTGTACCTGTTTACAGAAGGAGTCCCTGTGGGCTCTGGCAATCATGTCTTTCCGGGAAAGTCAGGGGGCTGCATTTCCTGGCGCCGTCCACAGGACCTCTATGAGTCTCTCTGGCTGCCCTGCTGCTCTGCAGACTGCAACAAGCCTTGTCCTTGGGGCAGGAGTAATTAATGGGGTGAGTGAAGGTTTGTGGCTTTGGAGCAATGAGGGTGAAACTGCTTGTCCATTTCAGCCTCCTCATAAACCACTGGGACCCTGTCCGGAGTCAATGGTGATCCTGCAAGGCTCACAAAAGATACCCATTGATCACTGGCCTCTGAAATTGCTGCCAGAGTGAAGCTGTCCCTCACAACTTGCTGACATCTCTTGACGATTTAAATACGGCCAGAGCTCGAGGCCTGAAGCCGTTCCAGGGTAGGGCCAGGATTGGAAGGCAAATGTGAACTTCTGCCGCAGACCTTAGTGCAGGGTGCAAGGCACGGTGTCAACAGATGGCACTTTGTGTGTTAGGAGGCTTTTCAGCATCTCTGGGTTCTGTGTGAGTACCACTTCTGGCAAGAGAAGTCCAAGCAGTCCATGAACACTCTGCAAACAAGAAATTCGGAGGTAGCGATATATACTTAAGAACACAGAAATGTTCTTAGGTTGAAAAGCAAAGATGTTCAGAAGGCATGGACAGAGGCTGAGGCAGAGTTAGTAGATGCAGTTGAGAACAACTTTACGACTTGTCTGTATTTGACGCTCAGAAAACCATGACTGAGATTCAGGCAAATTCCCAAGGCCCAGAGTCACTTCCATATCTGCTGTTATAATAAAGCTTTATTGGAACACAGCTATACACATTTGTGTATGTACTGTTAGTGGCTGGGTTCCCTCTGGATCAGGAGAACTGAGGAGTTTTGATAGAGACTGAATAGCTTGAAAAGCTGAAGATGTCAACTGCTTGGTCCTTGACAGACAAACCTTACTGATCCCTGCTCCAGATTAATGAGGGCCAAGGGTGACTTTTGTGAAAGTGTGTTCACGTGTGCATGTATTCATGAGTGTACATCTAATTGCATATGTGTGGAGGTTAGAGGTCAATCTCCAGTGGTGTTGTTTAGGTATATCTACTTTATTTGTGTGTGGAATGGGGTCATGTTTGTATTTTCAGGTGTGTGGGAACACGTGCATGCATTTGCAGGTGTGGGTGCACATGTGTGTATTTGCAGGTTTGTGGGTACACATGTGTGTATTTGCAGGTCTGTGGGTGCACATGCATGCATTTTCAGGTGCATGGGTGCACATGCATGCATTTGTGCATGCAGGTGTGTGCACATGTATGTTTTGCAGATATGTGGATGCACACACATGTGGAGGCCTTTTCCTGTATAGTAGGGTTCACCAATTCAGCTAGGCTTTCTTCTGTCAAGCCCCGGGGATTCACCTGTTTCTGCGGTATCTGCCTTCCTAGAAGTGTTCTTAAAAACCTTTCAAGCACCGGGCAGTGGTGGCACACGCCTTTAATCCCAGCACTTGGGAGGTAGAGGCAGGTGGATTTCTGAGTTCAAGGCCAGCCTTGTCTACAGAGTGAGTCCCAGGACAGCCAGGACTATACAGAGAAACCCTGTCTTGGAAAACCAAACCAAACCAAACCAAACCAAACCAAACCAAACCAAACCAAACCAAACCAAACCAAACCAAACCAAAAACTGTTCAACTACACATGCTTTATTTTGTTGTTATTTTTCTTTGTGTGTGTGTGTGTGTGTGTGTGTGTATGTGTGTGTATTCTGGGACCAATATTATGCCCTCACATTTCTGTAGCAGGCATTAACCTGACTGGCTGAGGTGTCCCCTCAGCTCCCTTTGTTCTGCTTGTGAGACAGTCTGACTCTGCAGCTCAGACTATCCTGGAACTCATTATGTGGCCCGAGTTGGTTCCTCACCCTCCCAGCTGCTGGGATTCTAAGTATGAGCGGCCACACCAGGCAGGATAGATTAAGCTGGGCTTTATAGAAGGGGCATCTGTGGGAGCGAGTGAAAGCACGGTGCATTTTGTAGTCTCCGAAGCCGGCTTGAGAGAGTCAGGGCTGCAGTCTTGCCTTTTTATGGAGACTAACTCCAGATTATTCTCATTTTATTTTGATAAGATAGTAGTGCTTATGGGAAACAATTCCAGTCTGCCGTGGCTTTAGGGATCATGGGAAAACATGGGTGGAATTTAAATTCCCTTAGTGTTCTCACAATCCAAACTGCTGCTTCTTTATTGGAAGGGTTAAGTCGAAAGCAGGCTTTGGCTATGGTTGGTTTAGGCATGACAATGGAAATTCCCAGGACCACAGGTAGGTTAAGGAACAGTCCACAGACTTGTTCTGGCATCCTATAATTAAATATCTAAGCTTTGTAGACATAAATAGAATTCTTTATTGTTGACAACGATTAGCTTTCAAATGACCTGCTGCAGGGCTAGGGAGATGGCCTGGTATTTAAGAGCAGGTACCACACTGCTGGGCGGGAACATGTACTGCCCTTCCAGTGGATGGGAGTCAGGTCCTTAGCAACTAGGTCAGGTGCCTTACATCCACCTCTAACTCCAGCTCCAGGGGATTCAGCATCTTTAGCCTCCTCCTGCATCTCACATGTTCATATTCGAACACAAACTTAAAAATAATAAAACAAAAAATTTAAATTACCCTATTGTTATAATTATAAAAAAATTCATAGCTCTTTGGGTATAAAATTCCACAACCTTTCCTTTACTGTAACTGACCCAAACTTAGGTTTGTCACCAACACGGACGCTGAAGCAGGATTCAGAACCAGCGGCCCCTCACCCTGTTCCACTTCCTTTCTACTCTTACACTCAAAACTCTCACACAGACGTGCCACGTGCCTTGGGCGCAGGAACAGTGGGTTACTGTGCTGATTCTGAGGATGCTTTTAGGATGAGACCCAAGCTCCAAGACAAATGACTGACATTCACAGCACTTTGAAGGGCATGAGGCTACAAATGCAGTGTAATTCTCTCTCACATGGCACCTGGCCAGAGGACTGGAGGGCCGGAGGGCTGGAGGGGGGTCTTTTACGTCTTTGCTATTGGTTCACTCCTCTCATCAGTGAGCCTGAGACACCAGCCTCATTTTCCTTCCTTACCTCTGGTGACATCAATGCTCTATTTTATTTTTCCCTATCTTTCTTTCTTTCTTTCTTTCTTTCTTTCTTTCTTTCTTTCTTTCTTTCTTTCTTTCTTTCTTTCTTTCTTTCTTTCTTTCTTTCTTTCTTTCTTTCTTTCTTTCTTTCTTTCTTTCTTTCTTTCTTTCTTTCTCTCTGTAAAGAAAGAATTCTCAAGAAGTCCATTTCAGACACTTCTAGGCACAACTCCTCTTTCTGTGGTCCACAGCCAGCCACACAAGTGGGTAGTTTGTAGCTTAGGTGTCATATCTTAGACAAAGTTTCTAATTGGTCTGGAATTCACTACTTAAGCTAGACAGAGAGCCCCAGGGATCTGCCTGCACCAATCTCTCCAGAGCTGGGATTTCAAGTGTGGGCCACGAGGACCCTGTGTTTTGTTTTTGTCTTTTGTTCTGAAAATTGAACTCAAGTCCTTGTAAAACAAGGACTCTGTGCACTAGATGTTAGATACTTTCTTCCATCGCTCACCTTGCCTTGGGTTGGTCCAGTGTGAGCATTTTCTTGAGACATAGCTTTGTACTTTTTGTGAGCATGGCATTACTTTCTGCACGGCAAGTTAAGGCTCTGGATTATCCTTATTTTCTCTACCTTAGCCCAGAACCCATCCTGCTCCTGAGGAGCCCTGGATTCCGCTGATGAAGGTAATGACTAGAGCGCCAGGGGCCTTCACAGATAACAAGATATTTCCTTTAGAATCAGAAACAGGTAACAAAAAAAAATTGTACATTTATATTGATATGCTTCTAATTCTAATGCAACCTCGTAATCTTTGGTTTTCCCATTGCTCCTTTGTTTTTCTCTTTACAGTTTTCTAGAACCCCGACTCCCAGGCTTAACTCCTTTGCCGTGGTGTCAGAACTATGGCATTTGCATAAAGCAGCTCATGTTTCTTTCCTATCTACCTCCCTCGGTATCAACCCTGTGCCCGGAGTTTCCCAGGGGCCTCTTGGCTGGATGAGTCTTATCTTCTAGAAGCTTCCTGAAGCCTGGCAGGTGTTTCGTTATCCACCAGAGCTGAAGGCCTTTGCCAACGTTATTTCTCACTGCCAGTTCTGTAGGTTGGCTCTAGTTTGCTCTCTAGGACTCTGCATATTTTTTTCATGTCAGGACCAAGGTTGAAAGAGGCGCTTCTGCTTGAGACTCTTTCTGGGGCAGTGGGATGGGCGGAGCCAAACGACGTCAGCGCATCTAAACTTCTGCTTGGATGTGCTATAGGCTATCCAGGCTCACACCCTATTGGTCCGGGCCAGTTGCCTAGTTATTCTTCCCTTCCGCGCAGAGGAAGTATGGCACAAATGAGACCGGGACAGTATTCTTATGGGGAGGAGAGGGTTACAATGACCAAATGCAAGGTAAGATTTGGGGCATTTCATTTAGCCCAGTTCCCCAAGTTAACCAATCACAGACTCCCTTTCATGAGTCTTTTATGTCTGTAAGTTCATGTTGCCTGCAGGGCACCGGGGAAACCCTGAGCATATCCAGCCTGAGCCCTCGGAAATTATGTTTCTTTGACAGTCTCATTATACAGGAGCTTGTTATGTCTTAAGACTCAGGCTTTAGCGAGAGAGACATAGACTTTCAAACCTTCCTGGCCAATGACTTCAGAACCTGGTAGGACCTGTGTAAAACAGAATTGGACTAAAACCCATAACTTCACACTCTCCCTGTCCTGTGCCTGGTGATTTATCAGTGTCCTTTGCAAACTCCTGCTCCTTCCATGTTTTTTTTTTTTTTCTTTTTCTTTTTCTGCAACAAGATAAAAACTCCAACTAGTTGTCTGTCTCAGTAGATTGACTATCTTTGCTGGAATCGGCTACATGAATAAGGAGTTGCAGAGGAGGGCCCAGTGAGCACGAGCTGTGCTCGTGCCGTGGAACCCACATTCTTTCATGAGAGCAGAGAGTGAGTGGCTCTGCATCTTCAAGTCATGAGATGAAGGTCACTGGGCTAAAAGGCAGGAGGGACAGAGGTGTCCTCTTTTCCGAGAGTAACCGGGGCAACGCGTTTGTATTTGGTTGAGTTGGATTTCTAGTCCTATACTCTTTGGTCTTCTCTCCCGCCAACAGGAAATCAGACATAAGACCTAGAAGTTCTTCAAGGTGAGAGACGTGCCACCCACGTGTAGAAGGTGGCACATGATACTGCCTAAGTTGCCTTAGGTTTTTTTTTTTTTTTGGTTTTTTTTATTTTTTTTTAATTATTTATTTATTTATTTATTTTTTGTCCCAAGTGTGTGCTCTTTCCAGCCTCTTTCTAGCTTGTTATTGCCAAATGAATACAACTACGCACGACCATTAAAAATTTTGCATCCCCCTGACTGAACTAAGCTCATCACTAAAAACTTTCCCCGCCCTTGTCCTGTTTCCTGTCTCTGTGAGGGACCCACCTTTCCCACCTTGGTTCTGTTTTCTGTCTTTCTTAAGGTTCACCTACATGGTTACACTTCAAAGGGTGGGAACAAGCCGGCTTTTTGTTAGTCTCTGTGCTGAGCTTAGAATGGAATCAAGTTGTGTTTCAGCAAGTGATGGGTTAGCAGGCTTAGGTTCATCATCTTCTCCTAAGGTGCTTTGAATTAGATTGAAATGGATTTATGCAAAACAATAGTGTGTTATTAATAACACACAAACAGAAAAGAGCCTCACTCTTCCTTTGGCCAAATGATCTCCCATTGTTATTTGTGCCACATTTCATTTATCCGCCCATCTGTTCACTGGTGCAGTGGCGGTAGATGGGTGACAGAAAGCCTTGACTTGGAAAAAGCTTCAAGGCTGGCTGAGTCCTGCTCCTTTCCATATTAAGGGGGCCATTTGCTGTTGTGGGACTGAAAGTATTACAGCTGAGTGACAGTTGTTTAATATTAAAATTACATGAACTTTCCGTGTTATGGTTTTGCCGTTCGATGCATTAGCCTCTTCCACGTGATTGAATTTGTAAGCTGGAGCTGTGTTTATTAACAGAGACTGAAAGACTCTGCTGAGCGCTTCTATTAGATGGATTGCAGCGACGTGGGATCCAGAAAGATCCCCACACTGGCCATAGTTTAAATTTCACAAGAAACTTTCTTGGACATGAAATTCATGTTTTCACTCATTTGGGCTTATTATGTGATGATGGATGTGAGACAAGAGGAGACAGGGTCCAAAACAGAGGATTCTAGAAGTCAAAAGTCAGAGGGATTGCTGTTTTTCAAGAAATTGTCCAAGGGGGACCACAGAAAAGCACTTAATGGTCTGATTTTATTATTGTTTTTTTTCTCACAAGGCCTTCTTGGCCGTGGGTATAAATACACACTCATTAGTAGAAGTTTCCAGCTTACATCTTCTCTGGAGAATAACGAGGGTCTGCTCATTCCAGGATGGGTGAGTGGGTCTGGAGCCAGTTTCCAGGGTTGTTATGGCCCAGAAACGTGTGACGTCATTCCCTTCTGCTCTCAGCTGCGATCTGAACCAACTGGCCTCAAACCTTCAACGTGTTTTAATGTAGTAATGTTAGGAGTGTCCCGACCTGATAAGGTAGTCTTAACAAACCTATGCAAAACTCTGATGCAATACTTTTAAGATCCAAATAGATCAGAAAACTATAGTTATTTTCACCATCTTGAAAATTATGGTTTTAAATTACTACAGAGAGTTTATATGGTTAAAATCGTTAAGCAAACAGATTTCTTTTGTTTCTAAACCAGGTTTCAGTTTTAATTTAATAATTGATTTTTAAATTTTATTTTTAATTAAAATTTTTATTAAATTTTAAATTTATAAATATAACCACTCATAAATATGTTCATAAGAACATGCAACAGAGAAGAACTGCCCACAGTCTGACATTTTTGCATTTTTTTACAGTATATTCTCATTGTTAATATTTTTTCCATAGTTGTAACCACAATTTAGGGAGAACTTAGCATCTTTTTATTTTCACTTAATGTTGTGTGAAAATGTCTCCTGTGTTTTCACATTGCCTTCAAAGCCTCGACAGAAAATAGCTCAATCAAAGATGAACATTTAACACACAGCATTGTGATTAAATTCCAGGCTTAAACTACACAGTAGGCATTTCCAGATTTGTGATTCAAGATCTGGCCATTCCAAAGCTTTATGACAGAGGGCAACTGGAAATCTTTTTGGAGGCATCTAGGGAATCTGATTCACCAACTGGAGTCCAGGAGTTAGCCATCCAGTCCTGACCTGGTTGGTTGTTTAGAGTCAGGATCTTAACCTAATTTCTGGTTATCATAGTCTAGAATCTAAATATCTAGTTTATTTATTCATCTTTGAGTAGGTTTTAGCATGATGTAGCATAAAGGCCTAAGTACAGGCATTGAAGAGAAGGTCCTGAGAAAGGAGACTGCACTCTACCTACCAGCTTCCCTCTCCATAATTTTGATGGCTCAGTCCTGTCTATGGAGATCTTGGTTGACAGATCTTAGAGACCACCTGTTCCTATGGGAACCAGTTTTACCAGTAACATGTTTCTGTTGCAAACCCTGCTTTTTAGGGAATTAGATCTAGAGGCCTGAGGAGGACTGGGCTGTGGTGGGGAGGGGTGAGACTACGATGTCACTAATGAATGCAGGTGAACAGGACAGAGATCTTGTGGGCGATTGACCAGACCTGTTCGTCACATTGATGTGGCAAGGAACCTGGGGAGCTGATTTCTTCTTAGTAGGCATGATAGACAGCAAAGAACATAGAGAGTGTGGAAAGAGGAGAGTGATCAAGGCTAAAACCCTGATGAAATGACATGTTTAAGTAGAATACAGAAAGGATAACCCCTCTTCTTAACCAATACATAATTCCCATAGCTTCAGGAATGATTATTCAAACTCATTGTGAGTCTCCGTGTCCTAGAAAATACAGCCAGAGACCTTCCCAGAGTTCAAGGGGGCCTGTCTCAGCCACCAGACTGAGTTTTTCCTGACGCCGATACAGAACATGTACAAAAATATTAGCATTCCCTGTTTAAACAAATAGGGTATAGTCTGGGGACACACGGTTGTCTAATTTTACTTTGAAAAGATAACAGTTAAGAAAGCCCGGAGTATAAACAGTAGACGCAGGCTGTGCGCTGTGACCCTGGCAACCCACAGTGGAGTTCATACTCCGGAACAAGACGATTGCCTTGTGGAAGAAAAGGAAAATAGCCTTTGCTTTTTCAGTTTTGCTCTCGACAAAATTCCTGGTTAGACTCTGAAGATGTGTTTCCTTTCCCCTCCTTTTGCCCCCTTCCTTCTTAGAATTTTACACCCCTACCCGTCCATTCCATTTTTTTTTTAGCTGCCTAAGTGGACGCTGAAACACGGCCTGCATGTTAAGAGTACATTTCCTATGCAAACAAACACAGCTCAGACCCAAGAGTAAGGAAAGCAGTCCTGTCAACCCGAAAGGACCCAGAGCTTGGTAATTTCTGTAACTGAAGTATCCAAGGGATTCCAGGGTACAGGGATGACCCATAAAACAGGCCTAGGACCACACAAAACCAAGACCCTGGCTCCAGGTGGGCACCAAAGTTAGGCAGGCCCTTTAATAAGAGTAGGAAGCAGCCGACTTCCATCTTCAGAAATCCCTCTTTAAATGTAGAAATCACCCCTTTAAAATTAGAAATCTCCCCTTTAAAATTAAAGACCCTTTTAAGCCTCTCCTAGTGCTGGAGGCTGGGAGGAAACAGGGAGGCCACCGAGACTGAGACACCCCTGAGTTTCTCTCCTCGGACCTCTCGAGGTCTTTCCAATCTTTTACAAGCTTCCCCGGACTCATATCTCAAGCCAGAGATTGCCAGTGACTTAGTGTCAGTGGAGAACTTACACATGAGAGACTCAGAGACAAGGCGGCTGGGATACATATCATGTTCTTTTAATTCTTAATTTTTCTTTTCTTTTTGAGATTATATCATTTCCCCTTCCACTTCCTTCCCCAAACCTTCCTATATACCCATCCTTGCTGTCTTTCAAATGCCTCTTTTACCATTAATTGCACATATGATATGTGCATATATGTAATATATTTCTAAATAAAACCTGCTCAGTCTGCATGATGATGCATATATGTGTATCATATGTGTATGTATATATATATATACATATATATGTATATGTATATACATATACATATATATATATGTTTTCAGGGCTGACCATTTGGTATTGGATAACCAATTAGTGTTCTCTTCCCTAGTTTTTTCAAAGACAACATCAGTCAGGATGGTGGGAGAGTATCTAAATCCATTTTGGGTGTAGCCATCTTTGGATATCCTGTAAAATCAAGGATTTTTTTTGTCTGCCTATTATAAAATATTGAGATGTCCAAATATTCTGTCATCAGAATGGCTATATAATTTGTTCTTTTTATAGAGCTGTTAATATTCTAAAATACAGTTCTCAAATTGAGTGTGCTAATGCACACCTTTAATCCCAGTTCTTAGGAAACAGATGCTGGAGAATGTCTGGGAGTTGGAAGTCAGCCTGGTTTGTATAGTGAATTTGAAACCAGCCTGGGCTACATAATAGTATCCTGTCTGTCTGTCTGTCTGTCTGTCTACTGACCTATCCATCCATCCGTCATCCATCTATCCACCAGCCTACCCATCCATCCATCCATCCATCCATCCATCCATCCATCCATCCATCCACTCATCTATCTATCTATCTATCTATCTATCTATCTATCTATCTATCTATCTATCTACCTATCTATCTACTCATCCATCCATCCATCCATCCAACCATCCACTGTCCCATCCATCCATCCATCCATCCATCCATCCATCATCTATTCATCCACTGATCCATCCATCCATCCATCCATCCATCCATCCATCCATCCATCCGTTAATCTCTCTGTCTACTAATCTACCTACCCACCTATCTGTCTACTGACCTATCTTTCTGGGCATCTGGCACTTTCCATTGAAATTCCAGATGAAGTGTCCTGGGACCAGACTTGAGCCTCTACAGGTTGGAAAGAGGAGAAACCCTTTCTTGGCAGGGTGGCCATCTAGCCTCTCAAGAGATGGAAGCCTGATTTCCTCAATGTAAGTGGCAGCTTTGACTGGCTGCAAGGAGATCCTCAGTTTGTTTAATTTGAAATAAAATTTTATGAGTTAATCTCCAGTGAGGGAAAGCAGCAGTAAACACAGAACATATTGGTCATTATTCTAAGTCTTTCTACATTCTTTCTCATGCATGGAAGGAGAGAAAATAATAATTAAAAAAATAAACCTACAAAACTCCCCAAGGGGGCACGATACTAAAACATGTGTGAGTGTATATGTGAGTGTGTGAGTGCATCTGTGTATGTGTGTGTATATGAGATTTGTTTTGACCAGACCATCTGGTGTACAACATACCCAAGGAGTAAAGGTAAACATTTACCAGGAGATTCACATGGTTTCTGCTGTGTATACACATTGTAGAAGACTCTTATGTCTCTAGAAAGGAGAGATAAACACAGACCTCTGTATGCATTTACTAACACAGCTCCATTCTTTGCAGACCAAAACTGTTATTTATTTTAGCAGGTTTTCCAAACTCAGGTGGGCTAAGATGCCAGGGAGACACACACAGTCTGGAAATGATCAATATCACCTCCAAGGAAACGCTACCTTTCCCCTCAAGTTTAATAACATGGGAGGAAAACGCAGGGAGATTGTGAGACGGTGGTGTGCTGAAAAGTAGATTAAATCTCGATTACATCACAACATAAATAATATGTTAGCTAAACACGTTAAAGGTGAGCTTGAAATGGTCTTAAAAACAAAGGAGGCAATTTACCTGATTTATTAGGGGACGAGAAATAGAGCTTGGTGTGTGTTCTATGGATTTTATGTTTAATGGGACAGACTTTTAGGAAAACTGCTGAGGATTTGAAGACGCTAAATCCAAAGCTCCTAGGATGCTGGCTGGAGTTTTAAGAGGCTAGAGGAAGGGAGAAACCACCCATCAACCACAGATGCCAGCCAATCAACCACAGATGCCAGCCAATCAACCACAGAACCTGAATGGAATGCTGGAAACTTGGCTATTTGTTTCTGAAGGGATCTAGCTTACCAGGTCACACTATAAGGTATCACTTGAACTCAGAACAGAAATGGAGATTTTTTGGGAGTTTCGTATGTCCCTGATGACTGGGACATGTGCTGTCACGGGGTGGTTGGAAACCCCTTGGTAAGAATGGAGTCTCACGGGGTTTTTCACATTCCTTGTAGTCTGGACCCTAGGGAACACTCGGGCTGGAGTCACCTTCTCAGGGTCCCTGAGTTTTCAGAAAGAACAGAGAACGCGGTATTGTAGGCAGGGCTGTGTTAGGAATGGGGTGGAGACTCTGACAGGCATGCTTCTAATGGGTTGTGTGTCTGAGTAGAAAGGGCCCACCTCTTGAGTTCCCGGCTTTCCTTTTCAGTTTGTGAGATCTGCCCTAGATCTAAGATCATGATTTTCAATGGGGTAGAAATCCTGGGTTCTAAGAAGCAAGCTTCAGCAGGATTGGAGACAAGTCCACTAAAAGTTCCTGGGCTGATGAGATCTGTAAGAAACTTAAGGTTGTCTTTTGGTCCTGACATGTGTGACAAAGCTAGAGGTTTCCAGAAGACAATAGCCAGGCCCTTCTGTTCACCAAGCATGGGGATGAGAAGCCCAAAGATACTGACTGAAGCAGTAACATGAAAAAAATAAGTAACAAGGGGCTCCCAGCAACTCAGTCTAATGGCGTGTAACTTCATGCAACCCACAGTGTGACTTTTGTGAAGTGGTGGGGCACTCACCAGTGTGGGATAGGAGTAGCAAAGGAACTGGCAGAGTGATTGCTTCGGAGATCAAACATTTCTGCCTGTCACTAATAGTGATGACAGGCACTGCCTGTCATATGCCAAGTGTACTATTTCTGGAAGCAAAACAAAGAGAAACAGATGACATCTTTGACGCTGGACATGGATGAATAGATCAGCAAATCTCAAGCTCTCTAGGGCTGGGCAGCAGAGTCACCTAGGTTGAGTAGGCATATGGAGGGGGTGGCTGCTTGCTTGGGGACTCTTTATGAAGATACTAGTCATAGGTCTTCTGCCTTGGCAAGATGAGATGTTGTAACTGACAACTGAAGCTTCATGAGAGAACATACGTGTTTATTCTTGACATTACACTCTGATATTTTATTTCTATTCTACTTTGTTTTCAAAAACTTCTTCATGCCTTGTGCTCAGTTAGTCTCATGATTGTTGCTTGGAAGCAATACCTGTGGGCATATTTTAAGGGGGCTGCCGATGTCAGGTTTCCTGTTTTCCTATTTCAGCCTTATTGAAATAGAGTTGATATGCCATAGGATTACCCACATATAGTGTGAAATTCAATGATTTTGATATATTTACAGATAGAAGCAATCATATTTTAGGTAGTTTTCTCATTCTTAAAACAAACAAACAAACAAAACAAAACAAAAACTCATATTCTACAGGGTGCCGGCCTCTGGAGGCCTCTTGGCAGTTCATCATTGCTGTGGGAGGGTAGTCATTTTCTTAGTGGTGTAGCCACTGTCAAGTTGCCCATGCTCTAGTGAATAACCTCTTGGCTATTACGTAAACTACTTAAACTCTGCAGGTCAGAAAAAAACCAAACCAAACAAAAGGCAGGAAAGAAGAAAGCTTCTTCTTCTTCTTCTTCTTCTTCTTCTTCTTCTTCTTCTTCTTCTTCTTCTTCTTCTTCTTCTTCTTCTTCTTCTTCTTCTTCTTCTTCTTCTTCTTCTTCTTCTTCTTCTTCTTCTTCTTCTTCTTCTTCTTCTTCTTCTTCTTCTTCTTCTTCTTCTTCTTCTTCTTCTTCTTCTTCTCCTTCTCCTTCTCCTTCTCCTTCTCCTTCTCCTTCTCCTTCTCCTTCTCCTTCTCCTTCTCCTTCTCCTTCTCCTTCTCCTTCTCCTTCTCCTTCTCCTTCTCCTTCTCCTTCTCCTTCTCCTTCTCCTTCTCCTTCTCCTTCTCCTTCTCCTTCTCCTTCTCCTTCTCCTTCTCCTTCTCCTTCTCCTTCTCCTTCTCCTTCTCCTTCTCCTTCTCCTTCTCCTTCTCCTTCTCCTCCTTCTCCTTCTCCTTCTCTCTCCTTCTCCTTCTCCTTCTCCTTCTCCTCCTCTTCTTTTTCTTTTCTTCTTCTTTTCTTCTTTTTCTCCTTCTCCTCCTCCTCTTCCTTCTCCTTCTCCTCTTCCCCTCCCCCTCCTTCTCCCCCTCCTCCTTCTTTTAGTTCTTCTTTTAGTTCTTCTCTTCCTCTTCATCCTTCTTCTATTTCATGACTTTCTTCTTCATCACCTTCTTCTTCCTCCTGTTCCTTCTCTTTTTTAGAAAGGACAGGAATTCAGTGAGATTACAAGGAGATGCTGATGGGGTCTGTTTTATGTGCGAATGACCCAAAATACATTATATACATGATGAAATTGCCAAAGAATAAAAAAGAAGCCAGTGATTATCCGCCACCACTAGTACGCTCAGCGCACAAAGCTCCACACAACTAGGAACCTATCTATGTTTGGTGGACATAGATTTGCCTGTTCTGGGCTGATGGAAGGGATCAAACAGCGTGCAGACTTTGTGACCTTTATTCCATTGAGCTTGTACCTTCCTTCCATGGGGACTTTTCTATACTGACTGTTTCAGTACTTTGTTTTTCACAGCTTAGGGATACTTCCTTGTTAGGAATATGCCACATTCTCTTTGTCTATTTGCCTGGATCCTTCATCTTCATTTAAAATACAGGTCACCCCATCTCCTGATGCTGACTGACATTTGACACCTGAGATGTGGTCTTGGCAGGTGCTCTGCACCCTCCTCTATGTGAGATTATTGCCTGGTTCCATCAGTACCTACAGGGTCCCACTTTGACCTGTGTTTGACTTCCTGTCTTTCTTTGTTCACACATTGGCTGGGATCTTGCTTGAGCAGGGATGCAGGAAAATTGGCCTTGAAGGACACAGGACTGGCCTTCCACGGTTTCACTCTCTGCTAGGGAACACAGGTCCATTTGTCAGGGCTGTAGAAGGCGCTCTTTGGAAAGCCCTGCTCTGTGCCCTCAATGTGCTTAGCCTCTGGCATGCAGCTGATCTTGATCAGCCTCCATTCAGATGGAACTTGCCTTTGAGAAGGGATCCATTCCCAACCCAAGTCCACTCCGGACTTTCAGCTTGCTCTTTTCTTGTCTCCAAAAAAA
This sequence comes from Apodemus sylvaticus, assembly GCF_947179515.1. Classification (NCBI taxonomy): domain Eukaryota; kingdom Metazoa; phylum Chordata; class Mammalia; order Rodentia; family Muridae; genus Apodemus; species Apodemus sylvaticus. Next base: position 76,145,172 of record NC_067473.1, on the reverse strand, counting down.
TCCTGAACTGCGAGGAAGGTTAACTAAAAGGGCTCTTAGGCCAGTGTTACCCTTTTGTTAAAAATTCTCATTTCACACCTTGGAAGGAAACGGTGGCACAGTACCAATCCCAGGTAATAGTTATTGCTGTCCCCATCCTTTGAGGGCCTTATAGAATCTAGGGATGATCTAATTTAATGTTCATGGAAAAGCCACCTTTGACATGGACCAATATCTGGAATGTTCTTGGCTATTAAAACACCATCATTTTTCATTTTCCTGGCCTTGTCTCTGACATCGCATGCTGACATGGTTGTCTGAGTTGTGCTTGGCATCTTCCTGGGTGTTTGTTAATCTCATGTTCTTTGTGACACAGTCCAAGAGGGAAAATAGAAGTAGAGCCAAGGCAGGATGGAGACAGTGCCACTCAGAGGGAATCCTGGGCTTCCCAAGTGGTGTCTAGTGACCAGGACACAATGGCAGTGGCTGTTCAAGGCCAGCCTCACCTGGGTGTAGCGGCTGCTTTCCACACAGTGTCTGCATGCATGCATGTTAGGCAGCTGGAGGAGTGAGGGTTGGCTATCTTTTAAGCAGCAGGCCCTAAGATGGCTCTAGGTAGGGAAAATAGAGCAGGCCGTATAAAATCACAACTGCATGTTACCAATACCTTCCTTAAAGGCTCACGCAGCAGATACTCCACACTCACGACATGTCAGGAACTACTCCAGGCTCCCAGGACTCTCCAGAGAATGTTCCCGGCCCTGCAGAGTTCCCTTATTTTTGAGTGGCCTCTGAGATGGAGGTCAATAGAGAACAATAACTCAGCTAGTCATGGTATGGGGTGCTCTGTCAGGTGGAGGGACTGGCATGTGGAGGGCTTGTTCTAGAAGGTGATACTTAAACGGAGGGAATCAAGAAAGCAAACCAATGGGCAGCAGGGAGCGGGATTTCTGGAATGTGTATTACAGGATGAGGGAATTGTGTGTGTACAGGTCTCAAGGAAGGCAGGACCCAGGAACTTTGAGAGGACAGGGCCACTGGCCCCAAGTGACCGAGGATGACCAATGAGACAGATTGTAAAAATATTCAGCCCAGGTCCTCTGTCCCCTACTTGTACACATTTCAAAGATTGCTACTTACGATACTAAATCACACAGTGAATGAGAGGCAGAAGAAACCCAGCCTAACACAGACCAATGGCCCTGAGTGTGCTGAGAGGCTATGGAGCCCACGTGAACAGTGAAGAAACAGCCACCTCTGTATGACCTTCTGCAGAGTCTTCAGGCTCTCACTAAAGTTGTCTTCTACTCAGTCCTCGTTTCAGCGGGCTGAAGAGTGAAGCTGGTTTCAGTGCTGACAGCTCTCTAATACTATCACAAGCATGACAAAGCACTTACTCAAGGAGAAGGAAGCCAGAACCTGGGATCTGGCTCTGACCTGGAGGGAGGGAAGTCTGCTGTTCTATTAAGGTGGTGTAGACTCCTAAAATGGCAGGATTGGTCACTGAGATAGACCAATCAGGGATTGAGAACCAGGAATAACAATGGGATTACTATAGAGAAAACAGCCAACCAAACCAAAATAAATAACTAAATAAAAAAACCAATCAACCAACTAAACAAAAGGCAGTGCCCAGTGCAGCATCCCAAAAGGAATAAGGGAACACCTTGGGTGGCCTTTAAGCTTCCTTCCAATGTCACAGTACTTTGTCATGTGGTAGGTGGTTTCCCTTCCATTCCTAAGGATGTCAGATGCATTCTGGGAAGCCCTCCACATGGATAAATTTGGAAATGTTTCTAGTTCTTCGTGGAGATTATGTCCAAGTAAGGAATGTTAAATTATCAGGCATGGCTTTGTTTTACTTTTGTTCCAAGATAGAAATTCCAGAAAGTTTATCCGAGTTTCTGCACATTTATTTTCTTCTTGGAGATTCCCAATATTTTCTTCCCTTCTCCCACTTTGTACTGACAGTTCCATTATCCTTGAAGACCCCTGCCCTAACACACCAAGGTCAACCCCCTTCTGTACCTTTGTCCTTATTATTTCTGTTTGGTGATCATCACCACAGGCAAAGATGCAGTTTTTAGCATTAAGATGATTTTCCTTCCACCTACGCAAACCATTAAAGACAATGGGAAGGAGAATGAACGCGTTTATCAAGAGCCAGAATTTTCCTCTCGTTGTACCAGCCCGCTGCAGACAGCACGTGCACAATTCATTTTTGACTGAATCATAATAAATATAAGACAATATGGTATAAACCACTTTTTTATAATGCAATACTCACCAATAAATTCCACTTAAAGCCTTAAATCAAATTGATTCAGATGCAAAAATTATGTAAATCTTGTGGTACCGTTTCCTGACCTTGTGGGGGGCCCTCCCAGATCCTGGATCAATAAACTTTTTCTTCCCTAATGATCTGGCAGTTATTCCTAGCAGGAGAATACAGCGGGGGTGCAGGGAAGTGGGGAAGGAGGCCATGATTTAGGGACCACCAGAGCCCTTAAGAAGATTAATTTCTACGAGGGACCTGAAAAGTTGGAAAAATCTCAATGTGTTTCTGAATACACATATTCATTTTGGGCTGATTTCTGCTCCTCTTGTGCCCTGTAAAATTTCAAGGAATGTGGTTGAGGTTTGGAGATTTCCACAAAGATTAAGAGGGGTTATAAAGTGAAGAAATGGTGGGTCTGTGTAACTGTTGGACATGAAATATTTTCAGTACAAAGATGTCCTGGTTTTCAGTTTAGAAATCAAACAGACACGTTGTCAATATCTGGGAAGATTTCTGCTAATGTCCTTAATAGCAAAGTATGTGAGTTTAACTCTAAAAAGGATCCACATTTCTTATATTTACTTAGAACAGTATACAAGCCTGTTTTTATATTTATGCTGCAAGCTGGTTGGTGAAGTGGCCGTATTTTCTGCAGATAGTTAGGTCCAATTTTGTGTTTTGCTTAAGAGTCAATGTGCTTTGGGTTCTCAGTTAACACTTATTTATTGTTTGTTGGCTTTTGGCATCCCACCCAAACATGAAACTTTCTCTCCCTTTAGGCAATGGTGGGTCCCGGTGGCCCATATGACGTCTGAAATGTCCTTTTGCAGTGAGCCGTCCATTTCAAAGTGGCAACACAAACACGGTTTCCTGTCTTGTTCTTGAAGTCTACACATGAGGCAGGTTTGCATCTGCTTGGATGGAGACAGGGAGGATGTAAGGGAAGGAAAATCTCACCCAGGATTTCCCTGATTTCCAGTGCCAAGCCACCCCAGGGCGAATGCGGAACCAAGAGTAAAGGGAGGAGGAGGCTGAGTCAGCTAGGCTGGGCTGCACCCCCTTTCAGTGTGCAGGCTCTGTGTGTGTAGGCAGATGTGCTCTCTACTGCAATCGACGGACAATACTGCTCACCTTCGGAGAAGATGCCGAAAATAAATAAAAGTATTTGTAGAGTGATACACAGACTATGGTCTGGAATTTTATCACATCATCTAGTACAGAGTGGTCCAGTAAGGCACAAGAAGCAAACCACAGGGTCTTGAATGAGGGAAATTAACTGCTTTGGCCCATTTGGTGTTTTTGTCATGAGGCATTCTTAACTCCAAATATATTAAGTGCTCTCTCTCTCTCTCTCTCTCTCTCTCTCTGTCTCTGTCTCTCTCTTTCTCATATATATCTGTATCTATATATGTTTATCTGTCTGTCTGTTTATCATATATCTATCAATCATCTGTCTGTCTGTCTGTCTTAGTTAGGGTTTTACTGCTGGGAACAGACACCATGACCAAGGCAACTCTTACAAGGACAACATTTAATTGTGTTCAGACATTCAGTCCATTACCATTAAGGAAGGAGCATGGCAGTGTCCAGGCAGGCATGGTGCAGGAGGAGCTGAAAGTTCTACATCTTCATCTGTAGGCTGCTAGGAGAAGTCTCACTTCCAGGCAGCTAGGAGGAGGGTCTTATAGCCCACATCCACAGTGACACACCTCTTCCAACAAGACCACACCTACTTCGAAAAGGCCACACCTTCTAATAGTGCCACTCCCTGGGCCAAATCACCACAGTGTGTATGTATGTATGTATATGCATCTCTCTCTCTATATATATGTGTTTATGTACATATGTATATATATATATGTGCACATATATGCACACCAAGAAATAATTTATCAGTTCTTCCTCTTCTTTCTAAAAAATTACTTAATTTTTATTTATATGTATGTGTGTGTGAGCTTGCTTGAGTATATGTGTACCACTTGTGTGTTGGAGCCCATTGAGGTCACACAAGGGGCATCAGATCCTCTGGAACTGGAATTACAGGCAGTTGTGACTTACTGTGTTGGTGTCTGGAACTTAATCAAATCTGGGACCTCTGGAAGGGAAACGTGCTCTCAAGCTTTGAACCATCTCTCCAGCCCTCTTCCTTCTTCATAGTGTCTTACTCAACCTGACCTTGAATGTAAAATATTATCCTGGGTTAATCTCAAATCTGAATCCTCTTGACTCAATCTAGCAAATCTCAGTCTTGCTGAGATTATTGGCATGTTTCACTGCTCTTTGTAGATTTGCTTCAATGGTATCTTAATGTGTTTTACTTTAATGGGTGAATGTTTTGCCTACATATATGTCTGTGCGTCATCTATGTGTAGTGCCCACAGAGTCCAGAAGAGTGTCTCATATTACCTGGGACAGGAGTTGTACGCCTTTATGTAGATGCTGGGACCTGAACCCTGATTCTCTGAAGAGCAGCTAATGTTCTTAGATGCTGAGCAATCTCTCAAGCCCTAAACAGTGGTACTTTCCTAATATAGATAAATCATATTGCCAGTGAAAGTTAAAGTACACTAGCTGTGGAAATCTCAACAGTATTGTTGAGGTGAAATTAATCTACTAAGCTGCATATTTGAAGAACACAACTTGACACGTTTTGACATCTCTACCATTACTGTCAAAATCATGAACACACTCAGAAATTCCTCATGTTCCTTCAGTCCCCTTTCAGCACACTTTCTTGTCTCCCTGTTGTTACTGCCTTGCCCTCAAGCCACCTCACAGTGCAGTAATATGACTTCATTTGCTTCCTATGAAGTTCTGTATGAATCCACTCATCTCAGGCAGTTTGGACTGACACAATGTCACCAAGGGATGAATAACAGAAATGGATTCTCACAGATGTCCAAGGTCAAAATGCCAGTAGAGTAGACTTGCCTCCGAGGGCTTTGAGGCCGCCATCTTGTGTCAACTCCTCTGCTTCTACACTCAGAAAGAGGAATGGCTCTTTGCTGGCTGCTCCTCTTCGGGTACCCACCATTGGTGCTCCACCCATTTGTCTCTTCTAAGTCCAATTCCCTCCCAAAAGCCACACCTTCAAATACCATCATATTGATATTACAATTTGTGAACTGGGGGGTGGAAACACTGTATTCAGTCAATACAGAAGCCATATATTTTTTTTAGGAAATGTACTCTTTGTTTTGAATTAATCTCCCTGCAGCAAGGTCATCAATTTGAGATTGAGAATTTTTCATGCTTTTATATACATCAGTAGTCAAAGCTCTTCTATTGTTGAGGATGACTCCATTGTGTGATATAACACAGTTTGGGTACCCGTCTAGCTACTCATGGGTACATGTTTTGTTTCTGAAATATGGCTTTTAAAGTTACATCCATTTATTTGATTTGTGTGTGAATTTGTGAACAGGATGTGTATGGGTGTGCATATACATGGTATGTGTGTGTGTGTGCATGCCTGTGTAGGTCAGAGGACACTTGCTGGAGCTGTTTTTCTCTTTTCACTGCTAGGTTGGTCCCAGGGACTAAATTCAGGTCAACAGGCTTAGTGGCAAGTGCCCTTACCTTCTGAGACATCTTTTCAGTCCTGCTATTTGGCTTTTTACTAATAAAACTTCCATGAACCTTTGTGTGCAAGCTTAAGTTTGAATGTTTTCTTTGCTATTTGGAAAATAACTAAGACTTCTGTGGATTGCATTTTCATTGTAATATTCAAGGTATTTACATCTAGTGCATGGTTACAATGTTTGCCTTCTAAAAAGGGAGTTTATGAGCTTAGACTGTAACTTACATATGGTCTGAATTATGGACAGAACCTCATCATTCTTAGTTTACAACAGATGCCAGCCAGGGTCATTTGGTGAAAATATCTTTGCTTTTCATTACATTATTTTTGCACCTTTATCAAAATAAAGAGTCTACACATGTGGATCTTTTCTGAGCTCTCTTCATCCCCACTGATCTACTTGCCCAGTGCAACAGGACCATGTTGGCCTCTGTTACTCCAGCCTTGGAATAAGTCTTTGACTAATATAGTAGTTATTCTTCAACTTTGTTCTTTTTCAAAACTGCTATGAATATTTTGGGGGCATCTGTATTTTCACGTAAATTGTATCATCAGCCTTTTTGCTTCTCTCCATTTTTTTGTATTTGTGTTTGTGTTTTTTTTTTTTCTTTTTTTCTTTTTTTGGTTATGGGCAGCACTATGCAGCCTGGACTGTCCTGGAACATTCGATCTTCCTGCCTCAGCTTCTTGAGTGCTAGAAGACAGGAGTATGCCATCATACCCATCTTTTAGCTTAGCTTGTCATTTTCAAAAACTGAAAAAAAAAAGGTAGCAGAAATTTCAAGAGGGACCACGCCCAGTTCATTTCATCATTGGGATGAAATGACACCATCACGATGCCTGGTTACCAGCTCTGTGAGCAAGTACGCCCTTCCAGTTCTCCAAGTCTGGAAGGTTCCCCTCAGCACTGTTTTATGGGTTTCAGACCATATAGACACACCATATTTACTGATATTGTCAATAGTATTGTTTTAAAGTTTTATCTTTCAATTAGTATATGGACACACTGATAGGCAATCGAAATAATTTGCATTCTATATGCAAAATAATTATCTCAACATACTCATCCATTAGCTCTGGTAGCTTTTTGTATCTATTCCGAGTTTTAATATGGACTTTCATGCTATGGGCAAAAGAAAAAACCATTTTCTCCTTCCTTCCTGCCTGCACACATCTTGATTATCTTTTTGCCTTTTAGCCGCTTACACGGCACTGGCTAGAAGCAGTGGAAGAAGACATTTTGTATTACTCACAGTCTTGGGGAAGAGTCAGCCTTTTACTATTAAGTCTGATGTAAGTTTTTCACTGATGCTCTTTATTAGGTTGGGGAAGCTCCCTTTGTATTCCAAGATACCGGAGGGACTTTTCTTTTATATAAACCAGGAGTGGATGTGCGATTGTATCAAGTACTTCCTCAGCCTCAATGGAGATGCCCATTTCATTTTTCTTCCTTTGTTACTATGGTAACTTTCATTAATCTTCAAATGTTAAACCCATTTTTTTTCACTGTTAGGATAGACTTCATTGGTCATGATGTATTTATATAATTTCATATTTTATATAGCTATTATAAATCTTGCTAGGTTTCATGTCCAAAGGATTATTATCATTTTTATATCTGTGTTTATGAGAGACATTTGTAGATATTTTTTATAATATTTTTTTGTTTTGGGTTGTTATCATAGAACTTTCTTACAATGATTTGGAAGAATTCTGTCTTTTTCAAATTTCTAGTAGACATTGTTTAAATGAATATTATTTCCTACTTAAATATTTAGTAGGATACATCTGTAAAGCCATATGTTCTGGAGTTTTCTTCGTGATAAGTATTAAACTACAGATTGAAATGTTTTAGGTGAGCAAATGCTACTATGTCATGGTTTCTTTCAGATAACTCAATAGTTTTTGGCATCCCAGGAAAACTTGAATTTATAGCAATCACCCTGTCTCAGCCTCCTGAGTACTGGAGTTCCAGGCCTATGCTACCACACTGGGCTATAATTTTTGGTAGCATATTTCAAGAAATGATCCATATATCAAGGGCCTCAACATAAGGCCTGACACCCTGAATCTGATAGAAAAGAAAGTAAGAAGCTAAGAAACATGCGTGAACTCATTACTCATTGACACAAAGGACTTTAAAAAAAAACAGAACTCCAATAGCACAGATCAACAATATTTTTAAGCATTCAACTAATATTTTATTAAGACAAATCAATAATCAATAGGATTTCATGAAGAAGCTTTTATGACATAGAACATCATCATTTGAGCAAAGCATCAGCTTATGGACAAAGTCTTTACCAGTTGTGCTGGCTGGTGCTTTGTTAGCTTGAGACAAGCTAGAACCATTTGAAGAGGGAATCTCACTTGAGAAATGATCTTGCTAGACTGTCCTGTGACAAAGCTGTAGGGCAGAGTCTTGATCAATGATTGTCATGGAAGGACCCCACCCACTGTGCATCATACCTAGGCAAGTGGTTCTGGGTAGTAAAAGAAAGGAGGCTGAGCCAGGCGTGGTGATGGACACCTTTGATCCTAGGACTTGAGAGGTGGGAATAAGTGGGTCTCTAGCATTTCCAGGCCAGGGTAGTCTACAAAAAAAATCTTCTAGATTTCAAGGGCTACATAGTAAGACCTTATCTAAAAAGAAAAATTCAAATTAATTAAAAAAAAAAAAGCATGCAAGCAAGTAGACCAAGCAGGCCATAAGATCACGCTGTTAAGCAGCAGCCCTCTATGGTGTCTATATAATCCCCTCCTCCACATTCCTGCCCTACTCAAGTCATTGCCATGATTTCCTTAGATAATGGACTGGGATATGGAATTGTAAGCTGAAATACACTACTTCTGAAAGTTGTTTTTGGTCATGATGTTTTAGCCCAGCAGCATAAACCCTAAGGAAGACATCAAGTTTTCATCTAATAGAGGATTAGTGTCTAGAATATGCAACGAACTTAAAAAACCCTGAACATCAAGAAAACAGATAACTCAATTAAATTGGGGTACAAAACGGAACAGAAAGTTCTTAAAAGACAAAACTCAAGTGAGTGAGAAACACTTAAAAAAGGGTTCAACATTGTCAGCCATCTGGGAAATACAAATTAAAACTACACTGAAATTTCATTTGAGTAGTTAGAATGGCCAATATCAATAAAACAAATGATAGCAGATGCTAGTGAGGATTCAGGGAAAGAGGAAAATTTCTTATTCCTAGTGGGAGTGCAAACGTTTCAGCCACCATGGAGACGAGTATGAAGACTCCTCAGGATGTCCATCAGCTGATGAGTGGATAGTGAAATGATGGTATGTTTACACTATGGGTGTTATTCAACTGTTTAGGAAATGAAATTATGAGACTTGCAAGTAAATGGACAGAGCGAGAAGCAATCACCCTGAATGATGAGGTAACGCACATCTAGAAAGACAGGCATTGTGTGCTTTATTTGTGGCTGGCAGCTTTTAAGCCTTTAGATATATATGCTCATTTAGAATATCCACAGAGGTTAGTCAGATTGTTAGGGATCAGGGGAGAGAAGGGAATATTTTTTTTAAGGAAGTAGGATAGAATATAGTGTTATAAAGGGATAATTGGAAAACTACAACAGTAGCTTAAATAAGGAGGAGGATGTGAGGACAGGGTAAAGGCGATAATATGGGGAGGGGCAACTAAGACCTTTTGAAAAGCCATATGGAAACCTACCACTCTAGCAGATTCTTAAAATATGTAAAGGGATTTAAATGGAGTTACCATATAATGGGGGAGACACAGCCCCATCTAAACATCATATACTACCAAATAAAACCCCAGTACCAGGAATGAGTTGCCTCTCTGAATCATTGGCCAAAGGGGTCCCATAGATCCCTGTTCTAGGCATCATAGGTGATGCCACCCCGCCCCCAACCTGACAGTAAGGCCCTATTGCTGAAGGCATGACTGACTTGTGTCATTGAACATGGAGAAGCTGAGTTAGTACAGGACTGGAAGCGTTCTATTGATCAGCCTTCATAGACTTAAAAGTGCTCTACACACACTGCCAAAGAAGGAAAATAGTTATTAACCTCACCCAGCTATAAACCCGGCACCCCTAAACAGTGACCTGCCTGCAAGATATACCAGTGCCATAGAGGCAGAAACATTAGGGTAGCAACTAGTCACCTTCGGCGTTGACATTAAGGCCCACTTCATGAAACCCACACCCGACTCCATTAATGAGGCAAGAACATGAGACTAGATAGGTCAAGTGTCCTGGGGAGCCCAGTACTGTCATTCTGCTAAAGGAGCATAGCAATCACATGAACCCTAATGACATGCTTCTGCCCATACCTGGACCAGTGCATAGCTCAGCCTTCATCAGAGGAGCTTCTTGCAGTAGATGGTAATTATCACAGGGGCCCACAATTAGGCAATGTACAGACAACTAGAGACCTTGAATCATTCAGTCCTAAATGATATGTCTTTATCAAATCCTTCCCCTCAAAGCTCAGAGATTTATGTAGGGGAGGAGGCAGAAGGCTTTTCAGGACTCCAAGGAAATGGCATTTTCTAGACACAACAGGGCTGATGTATATATGAACTCACAGAGACTGTGGCAGCATGTACAGAGTCTGTATAAATTCAATCCAGTTAAAAATCTCAGCATAGACAAAGCAAAGTGCACATAAGGTCCCATCTGTAACCAAGGAGCCATTTGCCTTTGATACCTACTGGAAAATGGAAAACAAGTTTTCTTCAGTGAAGTGACATTGAACATATCAACCACACATCAAGGCAGGCCCCATGCTCAGGAGTGGTTGACCAATACAAAATGGACTCCATTTTGTGTGTGTGTATGTGTGTGTGTGTGCGCGCACACGCGTGCTTCTACACACGTGTACGTTTTTTCTGTAGGGTTAGAGGTTTTTGTTATTTTTGTCTTTCTCTGTCTTCGTTTCTGAGAGAGAGATCGAGAACATGACGTTGGGTGGGTAGGCATCTGGGAGAGCCTGGGAGGACTTGGCAAAAGGGAAAGAGCATATCATCAAAATATATTGTATGAAAAGTTTAAAAGCCAATAAAGATGAAATAAAGTACTGTGTAGTAAACAACAAAAGTAATGTAGGATGTTTAACTTATTGTCTTAAATTTGTTTATAATAATTTGCTTTATTTCATGCACTTTCTGTATCTGTAGAATCTGAAGTAAGGCCACAGTTCTCATTTATTACATTGTTAAGATGTCTTTCCTCTGTTTTACTGAATTAGTCTGGCTGTGAGTTTATTAACTTTTTAATCTTCTGAAGGAACAAACTTCTGGTTTCCTGTGTTTCCTCTTTGTCTCCCTCCTATTTCATTGGTCTTTGCTCTGAACTTTATTTCCTTCTGCTTATTTTCAGTTTAATTCATTTTTCTTTTCCTAGAGTCTTGTGGAAATGAGAAAAGGATTTTGGTAATTGACTTGAGACCTTTATAGATTTCTCATGTAACTTAATGCAACTTAGCTGCATCCCGGAATCCTAACAGACCGTAGTGCCCGTTTTATTCAGTTAAAACCTACTTTAAAATTTCCTTTTGAACTTTTCTTTGACTTATAGACTATTTAAAAGTATATTGCTTAGTTTGTTCTAAATATTTCTAGTTATTTGAGCGATATTTCTGTTACTGATTTCTAGTTTTATTTCATTGTGGCCAAGTAATATACTTTATAAAAATGGAATAGGGGGCTGGAGAGATTGCTCATTGCTTAAGAATATACAACACTCTTGCAGAGGACCTGAATCTGACTCCCAGAGTCCACAGCGAATGGCTAGTAAAGGCATCTGTGTGCACAGGTATACCTACACACATGCGCACGTGCTCACACACACACATACACACACACACACACACACACATACTCACACACACACACACACACACACACTTATTCTCTCTTAATAAATAAACACAGAAATAAAACTTAAAAATTTAATTGATTTAATCAGTTAAAACTTATATCTAAGTAAATGTTTTTTTAATGCGTTGGAAAATGAAGATTCTGTAGTTGGTTGGGGAATTCTATAAGTTTCAGTGTGGTCAAATTGGCTGGAAATATTTCTATTAACCAAAAACTCTACTTTTGAGGCTTCCTGCCTCCCCTGTCAGTCACGCAGAGAGCTATCGGACTCTCTGGCTGTGGTTGTGGATATGTTTTCCGTGGGCCTTCTGAACTATGAAAAGGTTACAACTTTTCTTAACTGTTTTGTAATTTTCAATGTATAAGTTCTTCATATTTTAGTTAAAGTTTATCCCTAAGTATTTCATCTTTTGGATGGTATCGAAACAGATGAATGGTCTGCTCTCTGAATAGGATATGAGAGACACACAGAGCCAGGAGGTGTTAGACATTCCACATTGTTTTGTTTTTAATTTGGATTTCTTTGAACTGTCGTGGCTGATGCAAATATTCTTGAAAAGAAAATGTTTCCCTTTCTTGGAAAATGTTGGACCCTCTCATGTTCACTAAGAAAAGAGTCTACCTTGCAACCCATTAGATTTCTTTTTTTTTTGATATTGTTCTTCAATATCTTATAAAATAGCTTAATAGTTTTTTACTTTTTTCTATAGTATTTGAAAATCTTACGTGAATTTTAGACATTTTTTAGGCCAAAGATGTGTCTCTATTTTTTAAACTTACTGTTAGAAAGGTCCAAAGGACAAACTGCCACAGTTACCCCTGAAGGATAGGGTAGGCCCACACTCGTTAATTAGTTGTTTAACTCAATGCTTAATTAATCTTCTTTGCAAAATACTTACACATTAAGATTTGTCTAAAATGTTCTTAAAACGTCTATATCATATCTTAAAACAATGGTCAGACCGTTAGAAGGGAGAAGAGCTTAACCCTTTGGATGGATACACGTGTCCTTTGCTGGTGTAAGAACAGTGGAGGGGACAGGCCATTCACTGTCATTCACTGAGCACGGACAGTTAAAAATAGAAACTGAACTGTATTGCATGGGGATGGTGGTTTTATAAACAGGATGCATATTGGCCCTCACGCAGCCCCAAGTCAGGAACTTAGCTGGAAGGACTTTCACTTTCTGTTGCCTCAGGATCCGTGCACCATGTCCCGTTCAGACACCACGTGTACTCTTTTCTCTCAATAAAAAAATGTAATCGAAAGTTTACTCTACTTACATGTAATTTATCCTTTTGGAGCACACAGACCCGGAAACCTCAGTGCTGTGATCATGTGGCTTTGGACTACGCCAGGCTTTGGGGCAAAGGCCAGGAGGGTGTGTCTGGACGAGAGATGTTAGCATTTTTTTGTTTCTTTGGGAGGGGATTTAATTGGAAAGAGTATGGTGGTTCGGTTGAGAGAAGGGATCAAAATGAAACAAGCTGGTGTTTGCCTCCTCGTCCCTTAATGGCCCATAATCCCGCTCATAAAAACCCACCACTTAAACCTTGGCAGTCTCCCTTTCCCAGGAGACTTTACTTCTAAGTATTAGCCTTGAGTCAAGACACAGCTTCTCCAAGGTAGGTTTGCGCCCAGGCAATCGCTGAGGAGGAGAATGTGTCTGTGAGTGAGTCAGGGCCCCCTGGCAGCCCAGCAGTAAGCCGTCAGTGGCCTTCTGAGGCCCTGGGAAGCTTTTCTGGGTGGAGAAAATATGCTTCAGCTCATTCCAGACACACCAAGGATGTACAGGGAGGTGTGGTGAATTCCGAACGATGAGGTGATAGCCACTGACACCCATCCTGGGAAGTTTGATTCTCTTAGAGTCCGTCGTCCTCTGGATACCTCACAAGAACCTGCAGGCCGACTGGAAATGGAATCCCTCGCCCTAGGTCACTCATGCTCGGCGCTCCATTTGTTTATCAGGTCAACATTGGCCTTTTTGTTTCCTTTGGATTTTTTTGAGACAGAGTCTCTACAGCCCTAGCTGTCTTGGAACTACTACACCGATCAGGCTGGCTTTGAACTCGCAGAGATCCATCTGCTTCTTTACCACCATACCCGGCCAACACTGGCTATTTTTGACCTTGGTTTTTAGCCCTGGACAGTTTTAGCCACTGACAGAACTATTCCATCCATTCTGAGCAGGCTCCTGAAGTTCTGCACACACCCTAGCCCTCTCCATTATAGTGAGAATTGGGCTCTTATGGAGCCCAAAGCTGTTCTGACTTCCCATGAGGCTCTCATGTCAAGCAAGGGTGAGGGGTAAGGTATATTAGTATGATTCTAAGAAAGAATGATTCATCAAAGTAAACTCCTTTTAAAGTACAACAGACTTCAGATCAATCTGGAATTTAAAAAGAAAAATGGGTGATGAAGTGTTTTCACTTAAAAAAATATGAAGTCTTACTTTCCAAATACATGACGGAATCCCTTAAATTTATGTTGTCTCGCTTGCACCAGAATACTTTACAGACCCTCCAGAGGACAGCTGACTGGTTTTCCCACATCCACACCCTAGCAGCAGAGCAGGTTCAGAGGAAGAAGCGATACTCATTGCTGTATCTGGAGTAAGTAGGGGTACTATGTAGGCAGCAGGCAATTATTCTGGTTGGATGAGGGCCAGGTCAGCTAGGATTTAGTTGTTCCTTTTGCAAAACTTACCATCTGATCCTTAATGATCCCATGTCCAGGCTGGCATTAATCTACACCTCATCGGAGGAAGGCACCTCTGAGATGGGGTGCCATTAATGCCGCGTTTCTTGGCTCCAAGGAAGTAGCGTAGACGCTAAGTGGATCTTGGAACTGTTTCTCAGCAGAAAGTGTATTCCAAAACAAGGGCAGGAGTTCACCAAAAGGCCATCATACCGGAAGCCAGTAACAGCCAGCCCAAGGGGCCCGTGCAGACAGTGGGCATGTGCTGAGGGTGCTTATCCACCAAAGGCTATGGACGGCTCTCCCAGCTCCAAGCCCAGGCCTAGCAGCGTCATGGTGTCTGATCAATCGGCCTCCTGTTACTGCGACAAAGTAACCCAGAGGATCTACTTGGAGGAAGAGGAAAGGTTTATTTGGTTCCTGGATATTTGGTTCTATATGTTGGACTTTTGGTGTGCCAGAATGTCACTCATAACTTAGTCACATGGGCATTTGGGAGATATGGATCATAATATACACACAAATAATCCAAAAACTGAAAAAACAAAAAACAAAACAAAACAAAAAACCCAAGAAACCAAAAAAAAAAAAAAAAAAAAAACCACAAAAAGCAAAAGCAAAAACAAAACAAAACAACAAAAACAGAAACAAAATATAAAACTCCAATCCCAAATATCCTAGGCATGCTAGGTAAGGAATACGCAAGCTGTGTAACAGTTTTAGGAAGCTATGAAAGCAGTTTGTACTCTCTAAGTCCTTACGATATGCAGGTTCTGTTCTCAGGTTTTCCATACACTCTGAGAAAAGGCACCAGTCCCCCCCCCCCCCAGGGCCTCTAGGCAGAAGGTTGTCAATAGTTTCCAGTTCAGGGAAACAAAGTACAGAGAGGAAGCCACGCCCCAGGGCTGTCTGGCAAGCAGGCACACAGAGATCTGCCTCTGCCTACCAAGTGCTGAGATTAAAGGCGTGCACCACCACCGCCCCGCTAAGAAACATCTTTTAAAATATATTAAGTGATTCATAAATAGCCAGATTATCTTAAGAGTCTCATCTTTTGGACAACTGTACTTTATTTCTATTGTAACTGGGAAAATTTCATTTCAATGGAGCTGTTAAAAACCATTCCAGCCAAGACAAATTTCTTTGAACTTTAATGAATAGTTGAACAGAACTTTTTCTCTTTTTTGAAATAGCATCTTGTAACCTAGCCCAGGCTAGCCTTGACATTGCTCCAGAGCCTGAGCTGTCCTTCAATTTACATGATCCTTTTCCTGCAGCCTCCTGAGGGCTGAGGTCCACTGTAACACTCACTGAAACACATGGAAAAGAAACTAAGTTTTTTTTGTTTTTTTTTTTAAACACATTAGTAAACTTGGAAAATCAGGCATAATGCAATGAAGTGGACATTTAGAGAAATTGATTTTGGGGCAGTTGGTGTTTAGTAGCCTGCTTTTTCGAGCTAATTGTCTCTTACTGCTTAGTGCCATTTCACTCTCACCAGGATGGCAAGGTGCCCTACAGCCTCGTGCCGACGACGATCTGCACGTGGCAGGGCACTTCGCCTTTAAGTGCGTTGGTCTCTCGTGAGTCACACAGGGCCTGCCTGGGTGGTGTGACGGAGGAGCTCAGTGAGTCTGCACAGGACAGCGTGGTGGCTAGAATGCTTGTGAGAGAGCAAGTTTAGCATGCGAACCCAATTCCAACTCCACGTTTTATGGTCTTTCCCCTGTCTCCTTCCACCTCATAAGAACATCAGCATGTGAGCACTACATTCCTGTAAATATTTTTATGGAAACAGATATCAAGTCTGAGCTCTGAAGTCTTGTAAGGGCTTCCTGGGCTGCTTTTGTAGAATTATATTTATGTACTTCATTATTCACAAATTTTATGTGAGGAAGGCTGAAAAAAAACCCTACTCTACCCCCAAAACACCAAAGCAGCCAACCTGTCCCTATGTGTAACAGATGCTGTTAAATGACTGCAGACTCACAGTTGAAAAAAAGGAACATAGAAGGCTTCAATAACCACCCCCTTCAAAGCAACAGCCTAGACAGAAAGCCATTGAAGAGAACTCTTGAGGATTGTGATAAATACGCAGCCATGTAACTCTCCACTATCGATGGCTTCTGGCAGGGGTGTGAGTGGGGAAGGACCCAGTTGTCTTTAAGGGGCCGGCCCTTGGGAGTTTGATCATACTCCATTGAGAGTATATAGGCAACATAAATTAGCATTTTTCCTTCTTTTTTGGGGGGGGTGCTCACAAAGGTGGGGGAGGGAGGACTTGGGAGAACTGGGAGTGAGTGTGATCAGGATGCATGATGTGAAATTCCCAAATAATCAATAATCAATACAAATATTGCGTTAGAAAAAAGACCCTCCAAGTCCCCTGACACCCTAATACAGGAATCAAGAGATGGGCTGAGCCATATCTTTTGGCCCCATCCAGCCTTATAAATCTTCTGTCCACTTGATATGGGGAGACATCCACTATTTGTTGGACAGATGACTCGGCCATACTGCACCTCCAGGTGAATGCCTTCCAGGAATGCTTCCATAGTCCCCGCTCTCCCAGACCCACCCCGTGTGGACTTCCCTACTCTTTCCTTAGTAGCTCATTCTGTCAGTTTCCCTCCAGTGTGCTCAGGCCGTATGGAGCATTCTCACATAGCAGAGGCTTGGCTGTGCTGTGAAGGCACAAGTCAACAAACTCGATTGGACAGTGACAGAGAATTTCACCGGGGCACAAGGTAAGTGCCCAAATCATTTCTACTGAGTTTCTCATCACAGGAAATGTGAGGCTCTGACCGCACTCTGTGGTGAGGACCTTGCTGAGGGACTGCTGTAAGCATGGTCCTCTCCTGGGCATGCTCAGCTGTAGGTCTCTCCTTTCCCTCCCCATAAAACTTTTAATAAAAGATGACGTTCTTAAAAGAAAGGCTATTTTCTTCAAAATCCTTTTTGGTGGCCACCTAATAGTTTTTTTTCCTAAAATACATATAATAAAAACAGGCCGTTAACACTGGAGACGGTCTTTAAACAGGACTTGCACTTAGTGGACGCCCTGGGGACTCACCCAGACTGCAGGGCTGTAGAGAGGTCGGTGGCTGCTCCGATCTGCAGCTGTGGAAATTTGTTTTTTAAACAGTTTTTATGGAGTTACAACACGACTCAGCCCTGTAACCAAAGGCTTATGCATTCTGGTGAGATTTTTACTGACTCCCCCTTTTCAACGTTACCTTCATGGTCAAGAGAGTCCCAGGAACCTCTGTTTCTATGTGTGAAGTATGATATACTAGGCCAACGTATTTCTTTGACATTTCTATCTTCAAAAGAGCAGAATTGCTCTTAATTGTGTGTATATTCTTTATATTTCGCATATATATGGACAGCTAGTCACCCTAAACTAGGCAGTATAACATTTATCTGCACCAATGTGTTAATGGAGTCAGCCTGCAGCTGCCTGCTACAGACTGAATATGTTGTTTTGCTTTTCAAGCTATTATGACAGGGCGGGCGCAGCTCTATTTTAAAGTTAACACTGCATTTTCACTTTCTAATGTGATTTTAGCTTCGCACTAATACTTTAGAAAAAGAAGGCTTTTGTATTGTTTCAAATAAAATGTAAAGGAAAAAAAGAAGAGAAGGTTCTTGTTCTAAATAAAGTGTCTAGGAAAATGTCAAAGATTAAAAATCATCTTAAAATTCTCACCTGAAGAACTTCGGATGGCGGAGAAGCATCTTAAAAAATGCTCCACTTCATTAGTCATTAGGGAAATGCAAATCAAAACAACCCTAAGATTTCATCTTACACCAGTCAGAATGGCTAAGATTAAAAATTCAGGAGACAGCAGGTGTTGGAGAGGGTGCGGAGAAAGAGGAACACTCCTCCACTGCTGGTGGGGTTGCAAATTGGTACAACCACTCTGGAAAGCAGTCTGGCGGTTCCTCCGAAAACTGGGCACCTCACTTCCAGAAGATCCTGCTATACCACTCCTGGGCATATACCCAGAGGATTCCCCACCACGTAATAAGGATACATGCTCTACTATGTTCATAGCAGCCCTATTTATAATTGCCAGATGCTGGAAAGAACCCAGGTATCCCTCAACAGAAGAGTGGATACAAAAAATGTGGTATATCTACACAATGGAGTACTATTCAGCCATTAGAAACAATGAATTCATGAAATTCTTAGGCAAATGGATGGAGCTAGAGAACATCATACTAAGTGAGGTAACCCAGACTCAAAAGGTGAATCATGGTATGCACTCACTAATAAGTGGTTATTAACCTAGAAAACTGGAATACCCAAAACATAATCCACACATCAAATGAGATACAAGAAGAAAGCAGGAGTGGTCCCTGGTTCTGGAAAGACTCAGTGAAACAGTATTTGGCAAAACCAGAACGGGGAACTGGGAAGGGGTGGGAGGGAGGACAGGGGAAGAGAAGGGGGCTTACGGGACTTTCGGGGAGTGGGGGGGAGCTAAAAAAGGGGAAATCATTTGAAATGTAAATAAATTATATCAAATAAAAAAAAATCATCTTAAATCATATTATCATCTTGCTCCTTTTACTCAAAGACAGTAAAGTTATTTAGAAATGTTACTCTCTCTCTCTCTCTCTCTCTCTCTCTCTGTGTGTGTGTGTGTGTGTGTATGTGTACTCTGTGTGGTTGTTTGGCCATGCATTATAATTTAAAATTTGAAAAAAGAAAGTATCTTTTTTCTTTTTTTCTTTTGCATAGTGCATGATGTATTTTGGAAAAAAATCTGGAAAACTATGTGTTTGCATTGAAAGTGGATGAACAGGCATGCCCAGTGAGCCTCCAAAGTAATAATTAAACCTAAGGAAGCAGTTACTTTTAGGTTTGGGGAGAACAGAGAGTAGAAGAATCTTAAAACAAGAAGCTGCCTTAAGAGGGAACAGCATGAACGTGGCTCCTGTGAGGAGTCTTCACGCTGACCCACGGGCAGCTGAGGAACAGTGACGTGAAGGGTGTTGAGAGAGGACATGAGTGAGATGCAGATAAACGTGCTAGGAGCTAAGGCTGGAGCCGGTGAAGGTCAAGGCTAAAGGCTCTGGAAGTGATAGACGCAACTGTGGGGATTCGTACAAAACACAAAAAGAGAAAAGATTATGAAAACTGATAATTTCAGTTGGAGAGTGATGAAGTGTCTTTTCTTCCTTCCTTCCTTCCTTCCTTCCTTCCTTCCTTCCTTCCTTCCTTCCTTCCTTCCCTCTCTCCCTCTCCCCCCTCCCCTTCTTTTTCAAATTGTTTTTAATGCTGTTGGGGGATTGGACCTAGAGATTTCTGTGGTAAAGTGTGTTTAAAGAATTCAAAAAGAATAACTGTGTGGTTCATTTTTTATGGTCAATCGGGTAAGAGAAAATGAAAGCCACTGGATTCCAGCATCGGTGTCAGTGACATCTTAATCCTGTAATTGTTCACTTTCCGTGGAGCACATGGAGTGTGACAGTGGGCTCAGGAGTTCACGCCCAGGGTGCTAGGACCTGGATGGGAGCGAGGACAGCTCTCGTCATTGCTGCCTGTGTGTGACTTCTCTGGTGAGCTCTGGGGCCTTTGCTGGGAACTTTCCTAACAGCCATTCTCTAGTCCCCGAGAGAACTCTAGTCCTGCCTGGGGTGGTAGCACACCTCACCTGATACATGTCTCAGCTTCCTCAGGGAGAGAGTAGAATTTGCTGGAGGTTTTGAGGAAAGATTTTTCTTCCCAAAGCCAGCCATGGCAGCTCATGGAATTCCAGCCCTGGGGAGGTGGTAGCAGGGGCAGCAGGGGTTCAGGGCCAGCCTCAGGGGTCTAGCCAGTGGGAAACCCTGTTTCAAAACAATAAAAACAAATAAAATAAGAGAAATAAACTTTTTTGATATAGGCTGGTACCAACTTCTTTGCATTTTTCTTTCTGACTGACTGGCACTAGAGGAAGACGAACACCCTCTGAGTATGCAGTCAGACATCTGTAGAGACAGGACACGGGGGAAGGTAGGAACCTGAATCAGGCTGCAGAACTCCTTCTCAGCCTGGTCAGACACCTAAAGGCTTCTCACTGCGTTTGAGAAATTAATCTTGTTTTCTTGATAGGTTTCTGTCGCACACATAGAAAGGTAACTGCAATAGGCCTATGTACACTGTATTAGAACATGTTTGTTTGTTTGTTTGTTTGTTTGTTTGTTTCCTCCACAATCTTGGGTAACACCACTCTGTATGCTTTTTTTGAAAGTTATATTTTAAATTTTATTTATTTATTCATTCATTCATTGTATATGCCGGCTTTGTCTGTGTACCACATACATGCCTGGTGCCCTCAAAGGCTGTCAGGTCTCCTAGGACAAGACTTACAGACAGTTAGGGGCCATCATGGGGGTGCTGGAAATTCAACCCTGGTCCTCTGAAGAGCAACCAATGTTTTTAATTGCTGAGCCATCTCTCCAGTTCTACTTTGTGTATCTTGAATTAGGGAAACCAAGACCAGGGTCAGTTTTCCAGGTCCTGATATCCTTCTTGGAAAAAAACATCTATCTTTTGAGACTCTACTAAAAATGTTTTAAAAAAAGAATACTCTCATTCCTGGGTCTCTGCTCACAGGGTGAGCTGGGCAACCAAGGGAATCCCTTGGACAGAAGCGACGGTCCAAATACTTTTTAGATGTGTTCCAGGGCCTGATTCCTCTGCCTATACAGCCTTGTTCTCCATGTTTACAGGTAGTGTAGAAATAATCCTGAAAATGTAGGTTTGCATACTTACACTGAGAAACAATTTTGCAGTTTGATAAAGTAGGTGACAAGGTGGAGGTGCTCATTCTGAGGGGTAAGTCAGACTGGGGTGCTATCACCAAATGCCTTCAGACGCTCTGAGAGGGGTGAGTGAAGGAACAGGAAGTGAAGGCGGGTCTTTTCTAGAAGTGACTGATTTCCTAACACAATAATCCACACTACGGGGCAAATGGGTTGGAGGTGGAAGATAATCTGACTTATCTCAGGGCCACCAGCACTGTGAACAACAGTGACAATATGACCTGGAGCACCAGACCCTTTGAGAGACTCCGCTCTGGTTCATGGAGGAGAAAATGCTCAAAGCACATCTCCTCTTGTTCTCCTGTTTACATTGGGCACATAGTGTCCCTGGGTGGTTAACATAGGGTGCTGTAGAAATCTAAGAGGGCAAAAAAGCACCACTGATTTTTTTTTTAAGATGGTGAATTTCCTAGCAATTCATCTTGAACACAGAACTCCAGCGTTCTTCCATTTCTGTGAGGCTTCCTGCTCCAGAGGATAAATTATGACTCGCAGACCTTGGCATTTCATTAAACCCAAAGCATTTGACAAACTGCATTTTCAGAAAGTTTTTTTCCATGAGTTGGTTTTTTTTTTTTGAGGGAGGAATTTATGATGAGTTGACTTAATCCTTGCTTTTTGGAGATGTCTAAAAAGTTCTTTCTGTAAACAATGGGATTGTGTGGAGGAGATTGAAGACCAAGAGCTATGTCAGCTCAGTCTGTAGAAGAAAGCTTGAGTGCCCTTTACAGGCCCCTGTGTGCAGGCCCAGAGGTCGGCCCTATAGCTAATTGTGTTGTCGGAGGCCTGGCCGCCTGCCATCCTTACCTGAGCTGCTGGGCCAGGTTGCCTGTGTATTCACTTACTCCAGCTAACCACTGTGAAATCATTCACAGGCCTTGGACATAGCAGATGTAAGGTGATTTATTTATATATTTTGACTAATAATCTTAACTTGTCATTTAGTTTTTAAAATTTGATAAACGGGCTGGGAGTTTGAAGAGGGAGCTGTTTGTGTTAAATTTATGACCCTGCTTCCTGGCATTTTGGGGTTGATTATTGCTTTTGGATTTCTTTTTGTGAGGATGGTTTGTGTGTATGTGTGTGTGTGTGTGTGTGTGTGTGTGTTTGTGTGTATGTATAAGAATTCTCCTGCTCACCCCTTTCTGGTTTTTCCAAGTTCATTAGTATGTTGTTTTCCAGAGCCGTCTTTCAGGAACATGGTGTATCAATAGAATGTAGAGTGTGTTTGCACATTCTTATACGCTAACACAGGAAAACTGAAAACACGTGAACACAGTATTTTATTAGCCCAGTCTTTCTCATTCCTTACAGTTTACACACAGTGTAAAGGTTTTTGGCCTTTTACCAACAATTTGGTTATTTCAGAGGTAAAACAGAAGACTCAAATTCCCAAATAGATTTCCTTGTCTCCCCAGGTAGTGTGCCGTCATGTGGAATCTGCTGATGGCCATGATTCCATACCCTTCGAGCCGATGAGAGATACTGTCTCTTCCTAAGCCTTTCTTGTCTGTTTCTATGACCACAGAGAAGTGGACAGGAAGCTGTGAGGCTGTGTTTGGATATTTCCTGTGACTGCTGCAATTGCCCGGGGGATACTATGAGTAATCCGGTTGGCTGCTCATTTCGACTGAATGCACAGTTGACTGACTCGTTTCCTGTGAGTCTCAGCCCATGCTGACATACGTCCATGTGGCTTGGATTAAACAGAAAGTACAGGCAAAGAAAGTCAGGGATGTGGTAATTATTTGGATAATTCAGATCAAAAACTACTTTTCCATGACATATGTTCAAGGGAAAGATGGCTTTATATTTGGGGGCTTATTTAGATCAGAGTTTGGCCAATTTTCTAGAGAGCAACTACTCTGGAATGTGCAGGCTGCATAGTCTTGTAACCGTGCAGCTTTTTGTGATATCACAAAAAATGCCTTAGGAAAGACCCAGGATGGGAAGTTGTCTCAATGAAAACTTACCTGTGGGCTGGGGAGGTACCTCAGTTGATGACTCTTGCTTTGTGAACAATGAGGACTTGAGTTGGATGCCTAGAATTCAAATAAGAAAGTCAGGAGATCTTATAGTAAGTCCCAGTACTAGAGATGCAGGACAGAAGGATCCTGCAGCACTCCAGCCAGCCAGCCAGCCAGCCTTGGCTACTGGGTGTGCCCCATGATTTGCCCCCCAAAACAAATAGACGGCACCTGGGAATGATATTCAAGTGGACCTCTATCCTCCACATGCATACATATATGTGGGTAGTCTCCACTTCCTAAATCTTGCAATCTATCTGTAAATAAAAATGATGGTGGGTCCAGACATGGCTCACGGGCTTTGGTTCGCCATCCTTTGATAAAGTCCCTCTTCCCTTTTTATTATACATGAGCAAATGGACCCACAGTAGGACAAAGCAAAACACTCAATATTACCTTGACAGCGATGTGAAGTGAACACCTCTCATTTCTCGCTATCAGATGCCATACTCCCTCACCCAGACACCTTCCTTTACTTATACCCCAGGTGTAGTCATTCTCTCAATTGTATCAACCAGGCTAGGTAGTGAGTAAACTGCCTTCTGGGAGAGGCAGGTGTGTGTGTGTGTGTGTGTGTGTGTGTGTGTGTGTGCATGTCTGTGTGGGGTGTGTGTAGTATGCATGGTGTATGTGTGTATGGTGTGTGTGTGTGGTATTGTATGGTGTGTATGTACATGGGCATGTACATGTGTATTGTATGTATGATGTGTGTGTGTACATGTGTGTGTACATGTGTATTGTGTGTGTGTATGTGTATAGTATTAGTGCTATTTATGGAGGTTAAAGTTAATCAAATGTATGTAAACTGAGGTGTCCGCAGGCTCCCTGTTTTTAGGATTTATAGTGTTTTCCTTACTCTTGTCTCCTGCCAATCTTCTCAGTTGTTTCATGCCTTTCTGTGCTCACACTGTAAAGATCAGGACTCAAGCCTGGCTTGGACTGTTGACAGCCTGCTGAAGGGAGGGAGGGCTGTCTCCAAGCTGCAGAATGAAGAGGGAACACAAGTCCATTCTGGAACCAGAAGAAATGGCGTGCAGAGTCTGAGGTAGAGAGGACATGGTGTAGGCGGTGCTGGCAGCCCTTAACTGTGCCCTCGCATGTTGTGGGCAGCTGAGGCTCTGTCAGAACCGTGAGCCCTAATCTCTGCAGGATGATCACATGTCACCAACCAAGAGAAGCAGTGGCCATCCCCACAGGTGACAAGAGACTCTGGCTGAGGGCTTGGGAAGGTGAAAGCACAGCCTTCTCTACACATACTCCTTGTATTGTAGATGACTTACTGACAGCAGAGAGAATGGAACCCTCAGCAGACAGAGGCAGAGAAGGGGCTGGGAGGACAATCTGAGTCTTTTCCTTTTTGTAATGTTGTACCACCTTTGACCTCTGAGGTCCCCCACCTTTGACCTCTGAGGTCCCCACCTTGCCTCCATGAACCATCTCCCTACTGCCCTGTTTATTTCACTTTAGCTATTTTTAGGTGAGAAGATGACAGCCACAGTCAAGTGGTTCCCACTGTTTCCCCTACCACCTCCTTGGTCAAACTGTCTGTCTTCAAATGCCATGTTGTATATAGAATCCATATTTATGTAGAAAATCTGGTTCTTTTTAACAGAACTGATGGAGCTGTATTTCTCTTATATTCCTGGCATTCCTACGAGAAGCAAAGGCCACCTTCCAATGTCTTCTTAAGAAGAAATACGATTCTATCCAGAACTCTATGAATCTGTGTCTCCACACTCCCAGGACTGCCCCTCCCCCATTTCTGTCCCCTCTCTGTGCAGCCATGGTTGCTAACTTGCAACTTTGCTGTTGGGCAAATGATAAGAACAAATAATGAAATTTCTACAGGTCTAAGCCCCTGTAACAGAATCCGGCAACCATGTGAGAACACAATTAGCTGTGCTAGGACATTTGTCGTGAGGTGCGGCCATCGACTCACGTGACTGGTCTCCGATCCGATGAAGCGGAAGTCAGAACGGCTTTCGGCAAACAGAGATCTGGAAGCGAACACAGTCAGTGTTCACGTGACTGGTCTCTGATCCGATGCAGCGGAAGTCAGAACAGCTTTCTGCAAACAGAGATCTGGAAGCGAACACAGTCAGTGTTCACGTGACTGGTCTCTGTGTTCACGTGACTGGTCTCTGATCCGATGCAGCGGAAGTCAGAACAGCTTTCTGCAAACAGAGATCTGGAAGCGAACACAGTCAGTGTTCATAAACAAACTATAAATTTCAGGGCAGAAAAATTCCATTCCATATATTAAGCTTTCGAAGGAGGCGAGAGCAGCATAGTTTTGATAAACACCATGCCTCCAAGTGTCCACTTGACTGTGCACTGTGATCCAAGCCAAAATGGTTCAGAGTTCATCGGGAATGAAAACTGCAGCCATATTGATTCCTAGTAGTAATAACTAATGTAAAGATCACAATGTTAAGCTTTGATATGCACAGACACCCATAGAACTATCAGGATTTATAGTATTTTTAACCTTCCAATAAGTGCCCAAGTGCTTCCTCTAAGTGAGAGTCTCCATTGAAGGTGACCGTTGCTCTGACCTTTGTCTCCACAGCTTAATCCTGTGGGTTCTTAAGTGCCATATAAATGGAGCCACATGTATTCTCTTTCAGGGTTGGTCTTCCTTCCTTCCTTCCTTCCTTCCTTCCTTCCTTCCTTCCTTCCTTCCTTCCTTTCCTTCCTCCTTCCTTCCTTCCTTTATTTCTTTTTAGATTTATTTATTTATTATATGTAAGTACACTGTAGCTATCTTCAGACACACCAGAAGAGGGAGTCAGATCTCATTACAGATGGTTGTGAGCCACCACATGGTCACTGGGCCTTGAAATCAGGACATCTGGAAGAATAGTCAGTGCTCTTAATCGCTGAGCCATCTCTCCAGCTCCCCAGGGTTGCTGGAGAGTATTTCTTTAATACTCCTCGACAGTATTTCTTTAAATATTAGCCATGCTGTTGGTGTTCACAACCATTTTGCTAGTGATAGAAATTCAGAATGTTTCTAGCTTGGTATTATTGTACACTGAGGTAAAAAAGTGTCTTCATAGATACCTGTGAGTTCATGGGTATCCTTTTAATGAACATATATGGATGCATCATAGGATAGGTGTGTGCATCATAGGACAGGTGTGTGCATTATAGGATAGGTGTGTGCTTAGCTCTGATAGACTTCCTGGCTCTGTAGCTTTACCACTTCTGTTGGTAGCTACCAGTCAGCTCTTACTGCAGACAGAGAGACTTAGTCTATATTCTTGGAGTCCTGTATGAAAGTGGTCCAAGATCAAGATGCTGGCAGACTTAGTTTCTGAGGAAGACTGTTTCTGGTTAAGGACAGATGCCTTTCTGCTGTGACAGCCCTTGGCTTTCCCTCCACTAGGCATAGTGTCCCTTGGCATCTCTTTCTCTTAAAAGATATTAATTCTGTTGGGTTACATCCCCACCTCTTTGAGTTTGTAGGACCCATCTTCAAATACTCATTGGTTCATTTCCAAATACCAGTGTAGAGGAAGTTAGGGCTTCAATTTATAACTTTGGGGAAATAGTCAGTGAATAACAGTGGTCTTCAATTAATATTTCAGTGAGGTTTTTATCCAGATGTCACTGATAACTAATGACGTTGAACAACTTATTTTTTTTAAATTAGGTATATTTTTTATTTACACTTCAAATGTTGTCCCCTTTCCTGGTTCCCCCCTCCCCTGAAAATCTCATAAGCCATCTCCCCTTCCCCAATCCAGCCACCCCTGGTTGAACAACTTCTGTATGCTAACTGACCACTGGATACTTTCTTTTTTTTTTTTTTTTTTTTTTTTTTTTTTTTTTTTTAAGTACGTGGCTGCTCAAGGCATCCACAGAGAATCATAGGTTCATTGTTCCCCACGCAGGCTTGTGGGAGAGCTCGATGCATCCTGGATACTGGTCCACTGGCAGGCATCTGAATTACAATCTCTCTTCTCTCTATAGCTGCTAGTTCATCCATCCTTTCTCTTTCCCTCTTCCTCTCTGTCAGAGAACAAACCTAGGGTCTCACACTTGCTAGGTAGGCAGGCCACCACCGAACTGTACTCCTGGCTTATTAATTCTCCTTGTGTGTTACTGAGATAAACAGAAGTTCTGAGTGTGAAGAAAACCCAGGTTTTGAAACTTTAATAGTGGACACCTTTTGCGTATCCTTAGACTTCTTTGCCCATAGTAAATTTATGATTGTGTCTCATGTGTACTTCTAGAAGCTGTGTAAGTTTGCTTTTTTACTTTCTAGAGAAAGATCCATTTGGCACATTTCCACCTAACAGAACACTAGTGTGCTTTTACATTGAATCTTCAGACTACATGTATGGGCAGTTTTGAGGTTCTCCATTTTGTGCTGTTGGCCCATGTGTCTTTGTGTTTACCACACTGTCTTTGTTGTGGTGACACTGTATAGTCATCTGATAGTGTACACCCATTAGATTTAAACTGTGAACTGCCCTCAGAGAATTCTTTCTAGTTTCACACATGTGCAAGCAGCTTGTCTTAAAAAGCCTGCTATAATTTTTATTGGGATCCTATTGAATTAATATAGTAACATAGAATCTACACCTCCATTATACTAAGTCTTCTAATTTATGAAAGTGGTCTATCCTTGATTTATTTCAGTCTTGCAAGAGTTTTCTCAAAATGCTTTGTAGTTTTTGGTAGATCTTTCTCATTCTTATTACATTTATTTCTAGACATTTAACAAGTTTTGGTACTATTGTTTTCAACACTAAAAAAAGTCATTTTTAACTGTTTTCAGTTAAATGTGCAATTATTTTTATGTAAACAATGTTGTTGTTACTTTTTTATTTTTTTGGATTTGGTTTTTTCCAAGACAGGGTTTCTCTGTGTAGCCCTGGCTGTCCTGGAACTCACTCTGTAGACCAGGCTGGCCTCGAACTCAGAAATCCGCCTGCCTCTGCCTCCCAGAGTGCTGGTTACTTTAGTTTTAAAGACTTACTTATTTTTATTTTATGTGTATGAGTGTTTTGCTTGCATGTGTGTATATGTACTGTTTGTATGTCTGGTGCCTGTGGAGACCAGAAGAAGGTATCAGAGTCCCTGGTTAGGAGCTGCCTTGTGGATGCTGGAATCGAACCTGGGTCCTCTGGGAGAGCAACCAGCGTTCCAGGGCATCCCTCGAGCCTCACTAGGTGGCTTCAATCAGGTTTAAGGTCTGTAGTTTTGTTTGCCCTCCATATGTTTAGTCCCTCATGCCATGAATAGTGCTGCTGTCCTGGTTTTCTTTTAAAGATTTATTTTTGAGTTTTCCAACTTATTTCTTTAACACTTTGAAAATCTCTTCAAGGTTTTTAGTTTTAACTATTAATTTTTCTTACATTGTTGTACTAGGATGTCTCCTACAATATGGAATTAAAGGAACATTAGAGTTGCCTTGATTTCTTCCTGACTACAAGACAGACTTTGAAGATATCTTTTTTTTTTTTTATCAGATTAAGGGCTTTCTCTGTTATTCTTAATTTTTATTTTAATCACAAGACACATTGAATTTTGTTAATGTTTTGGGGTTCATTGAGATGAATATATTTTTCTGTTTTATTGTTTTAGTGTGGTGAGATACTGCATTTACAACGTGAGCATTCCTGGGATGATTGATCCCCATTTGGTCAGTGTGTGCTATCTTCTTGTGGCATTATTAAATTTGCTGTTAGTATTTTACTCTGCCTTTTTGAATATATAATCTTACTCTCTGTAACAGGCTTTGATATTAGTGCTGTGATATTAGTGTTTAATATTAGTGTTTTTTAGAAAGGTTCTGTAAGATTTGACAAGAAAGCCACTTGGGTATGTGGTTCTCTTTGTGGGATGTTTTAAAAGTAAATTATAAATTAATTCCCTCCCTCTTTACTTTCCTCCTTCCCTCCCTCTCTCCTTCTCTCCCTCTCTTCCTCCCTCTGTCTCTCCCTCCCTCTGTCTTTCCTTCCTTCTCTTTCTCCTTCACTCCCTCCCTCCCTTCTCTACCTTTCTTTCATAGCCTGTCCTGTCTTGAAAAACTCTTACACCACACAGGCTGGCCCTAAGCTTGTGCCCTCCCTGCCTCAGCCTCCTGCCTGTGGGCACACCCTTACGTGCTCAGCTGATCAAATTTTGTTTAATATAGTCAAGAACAGCCAGACTTTCTGTTTCTTCTTGAGTCAGTTTTGTAGTGTGTATGAAATCTCAAATTTCCTCATTCTATCCTAATATCTTCTTAGTGTCCACAGCACGTGTAGTGAGCTCTGTTCTTAAATCCAGTCTTCTGGAATTCATTAACTTTATTAATCTTTTGAAGGGACAAACACTTCGATTTATTGATTTTTCCCTTACACACGCACATTTTAGGCTTCATTAACATTGTGCTCTCATATTATAGTAACTCTCTGCCTCCCTTTGGGTGTCAGTTGCTGGTCTCCCACAAAGCTTTTAGTGATGAAATACATTGTTAATTTTCAAATGTTATCTTTGAACATATATGTATCTGCTCAAACTATCTATCTATGTGTTTAGCTTTATAAATATTCCTCTAAGCACAGCATTAGCTGCACTTTCTATTTTGATTTCTTTGATGACTTGTGGTATATTTAAATGTGTTAATTAATTTCCAAATATTTGATGAAAGTGGTCTATCCTTGATTTATTTCAGTCATGAAATGATGTTCTGATCTTAATCTAACATTTGTTGAAATTTATTTTATTATCTGGTATACGGTTTATTTTGTTTCCTATGCTCTTGGAAAGAATGTGCATTCTCCAGATGTTGGGCAGAGCATTCATTCTAATTAGGTCATGTTGGTTATCATCTTGTTCAATTTTTTTTTGTGACTTTTGCTGATCTTTTATTGGCACATACTATCAGTTCTTGAGACAGATGTGTCACAGGCTGTCCCACCACCCCAGGCCATATGACACTCCTTAGAGCTGTGATCTGTCCTCATTCCTGTGCCTTGATGGACCAGGCTTCTTCAAGATGTGCCTGTGGCCTGTGTAGAAAAGTCAGAGTGACATATGAGTGACAAATTAATGTATATCAATTGCATGGGATAAAATAAACGTGTGTGTATGTGTGGATGCTGAATGTGTATTACATGTGTACTGCATGTGTATATACATGTGTGCATGTGCTGTGTGTGCTCCATGTGTATGTGTGTGTATGCTACATGTGTGTGTGCTGCATGTGCAGGTGCTGCATGTGTATGTGTGTATGTTACATGTGTGTTGAACGTGTGTGTGGTATGTATGCTGCATGTGTGTGTGCACACATGTGTGAAAGTGTGTGTTCATGTTCTTCTGTGCCTGTGTGTATCTCAGAGGTTGACATAGGGTGTCCTCCTCTGCTACTCATCTCCTTAGTGTTTGAGACAGGCTCTCTCAGTGAACCACAACTCTGTCATTTGTGTATGTGGGTTAGCTAGTGAGCTCTCGGTATCACCTGCCTCTGCCTCCTAGTGCTGGGATGATGGACCTGAGTTGCCTCTCCTACCCCACCTGCATTTTTTGTTTGAACATTTCCATTTCTTCTTTGAAAGTCCTACACACTTATTCAGTGTGTTTGATCAGACCTGTCCACCATTGCTTCCCCAGTGTCTCCCAGCCTATTACCCTCTCAACCCCATATCCTCTTCATAAACTTTCAAATTATTTATTAATAACTTCCAGTTAGTGCTGCCCATGTGTGCATTGGTGCCATGGTGCCATCCACTGGGGCATGGGAGACTGAGGAGAGGCACCATCAGCACCATCAACTGCCAGTACCTCCTCCATCAAGGGGAGGCCTCAGGGCCCGCCCCTCACTCACAATGGAATTTTGACTTTCTTGACCTTGTGCTGGTTGTACAGGTAACCATGGGAGCTGTCGTGCAATGGCCATGCCATGTCCAGAAGTCTGCACGTCCCAGCTCCCCTCCTCAGCTCTTACGTTCTCTCCACTCTCTCTCCCAAGCCTTGAATGGCGGGAAGTTGATGTAGATGACTCATCTAAAGCTGTGCATTCACAGCTGCATACATTTGGCACTTTTGACTAGTTATGAGTTTCTGCATTAACCACTGTACCCTACAAAACACAAATCAATGGACATAAATATAAATATTTTGAAGATAACTTGACAGCATAACCATTCAGTATAACACTAGTAGATTCCCTTCAAGGTCATATGGTCTCCCAAGGCATGGGATTACCACCAGGCATGAACTTCTTGTGGAACAGGCCTCATAATCAGTTAGAAAGTGGTTGGTTACCATGGGACTGTTAATGTCATTATTGTGCCAGTGGGCACATTTTGCCAGGCAGGTGGATATTATAATATGCAGAGTCCAGCACTGGGTGACACCCTGCTCCTAAACCCCCAGAAGCCTGCATAGTACCTTTTGTTCCTATGACCAAGCTAGTGAGCAGGGGAAGAGTTTTGTATACACTGCTAACAAAATAGATGATGTCTTCCAGCATAAAGATTCACCATCTGGTTATGGCCAAGCAAGAGCAATGGCAGTAGGCTGTGCTGCTTCAGCTGACTCCTGGGCTTCCAGGGTCATTAGTTCATGGATTGGGGGATCTAATACCTGACATGAGAGTTTCATATACTGACTTGTGTATTCTGGGAGCAGCATTGTTCACCTATGGTGTGTAATTTCTGCTCAAACTTTATATACATGCACACATACATTCTAGTTACTTTACAAGCTAGAAGATCTCTTCATCCCATGCCTGACTTTCTGTTGTTGTTTATTTTTGAGATTGTATTTTGACTGTATTTCTTCCTTTCCATTTCTCCCTCTAAATCCTCCAATATACATACCTCTCCCCATTCGCCTTCAAATTCATGACTTCTTTTTTATCAATAGTTATTGCATGAATACATGTATTTGTGCATACATCTATGTATCTATATATTCTTGAATACAGCCTGTTGAGTCCATAAAATGTTGCATAGGTTTTCATGCTTGACCACTTGCCATTGAACAACCATTTGCTGTGCTCTTCCCTGGGAAGGACAACTTCCCCTGCTCCCAGCTTTACTCAATTGCTTGTAGCCCAGTGATTTTCAACCTTCCTAATGCCAACCTCCAACCATAAGATTATCTTTTTACTACTTCACAACTGTAATTTTGAATTGTCATATAAATATCTGATATGCAGGATATCTGATTTGTGACCTCCAAAGAGACTGCAACCCATAGGTTGAGAACCAGTGTTCTATATGAAGATACCATGGAATAGGAAAAACTATAACAGAGATGCCAGGAGCACAGAGGACGCTCCAACCAGACAAGAAGGTATGTTTGTTTGTTTATTCAGCAAATTCTTTCTTTCTTTCTCTCTCTCTCTCTCTCTCTCTCTCTCTCTCTCTCTCTCTCTCTCTCTCTCTGATTTTTTGAGACAGGGTTTCTCTGTGTATCCCTGGCTGTCCTGGAACTCACTCTGTAGACCAGGCTGGCCTCCAACTCAGAAATTCACCTACCTTTGCCTCCCAAGTTCTGGAATTAAAGGCGTGCGCCACCGCCCAGTGCAAATTCTCAATTGGAAGTAGGCTCAACACTTGAGCAGTAACTGAAGTAGGGACTCACATGTCTCTGGATCCTGTTTCCATCTTGTGAATGTTTCCTTGGTTGGCACTGGGGTCAACCCAGGCTGTCAGCAGTTGCACTTGGTACCGTGAGGTGCTACCAAGTGAGCACAGATATGGTCTTCCTTACCCAAGTCTAACGGTTTTCTGACTAGGGTGAAATGAACAGAAAGTCTTTAGCACGGTGTCTGGCCATAGAAAGGATCAACATAGCCATAGGCCACACCCTCCCTTGTTTCTCAGCCTCTCACTGGGAAAAGGAGTCCCCTGCTGGGTTAGTGTTAGAGAAGATAGCAAAAGGGAGAGTAGAGGTCTGCTGGTCTGAGGCCTTATAAACAGTGCCAGGAATTTCTCACAAAAACCCCCAAGCCATTCTGAACTGTATCAGGCTATGCTCATTACCTTATTTTACGCTGATGCAGCTGAAAGTCAGCACATCCCAGACAGCCATGCCTGGCACATCATTTCTGTCCAAATGTAGAAGATCCCTTCACCAATCAGAAGTCAACCCAAAAATAACTGGAACGGCTTCCTTCTGCCCCGACTGGGATCTGTTAGCACTCATCGCTTTCCGAGAACCACGAGGAGGCACAGCTTAGGAAAACATTCCTGCCAGCCACTGAAGGAGGGCTGGTGGTTCTGGCTCAGCAGGGGCTCTGGCAGGAATGGCAGCCTGGGCTCAAGGCTATGGAGGGCACATCCACACCCATGACCTCATGCTGGTAGAACAGCCAGGCTGATCTGCAGTAATGGCAAACAGTACCCAGGGCAAAGGTGAGCCTATGTTGAGAGAAATGGTAGGACAGAGTTCAAGCTAGGCGCACTGTGTGTCAGATTCATCAACCCTGGGGGTGGGGGGGGGAGGTTCTTTCTGGGGGCCACCTTTCTGGCAGGCAGCTTTGACAACATTTTAGAAGTTTCTCTGGCTAATCAGGTAATCAGGCTGCAGTTGATTAGTGATGTCTGTCATGTAGCCAGAAGGCGCTGGTTGATTCAGGTTTTCTTTCAAATTTTAATTTTTAGAAATGAACTTGTCTACCTATGAGAAAAGTTGAGGACTCTGTAGAGTTGCAAAATGAAAACAGTAATTCCTCCATTTTCTTTTTATTACAACAGTATCGAGTGTATGAGAGTTGCGAGGGAGCCCGTGTCCCATCCACTAGCTTCATCCGCTGTGATTGCTTTACTTATTTATTCCAGAAGCCTTCCCTCCAGTCCCTGCTAATCCACACGTGCTTTTCCTTTACAGCCCTTCTCATTCCTTAGACCACCAGCCCTGGGCAGAACTTTGACTCACTTGTTCCTGAACATATGAATAGAGCACCTGGTCGGGGACACACACACACACACACACACACACACACACACACACACAGAGGCATGCACACAGTATTTTCTTTGTTAAAATTATTTACTCATTTTTATATGGGCATGTTGTCTGCATGCATGTCTGTGTACCACTTGCATGCTTGTTGTCTGTGGGGGCCAGAAGGGGGTGTCAGATTTTGGGGGATTTGAATAACAGATAGTTGTGGGCTACCCTGTGAATGTTAGGAATTGAACCTGGCTTCTCTGGAAGAACAGTGCTAGTAACTGCTCAGCTGTCACTCCAGCCCAACTCAGTATTTTTCTATGTGCACATTTTATTTCTTCAAAGAGAATTACAATTTGCTTGAGGCAGAGGCCTCATTTTCATCTCTTGTATGTGAGCCTCCTAATCCTTAAGACACTTACCACGGTTACACAGAGAGTAACTTCTTATTCTCTGAGGAACTGGTATTAATTCAGGATAGTAGATACACTGTGTACTTCAAGCCACATGGACTCGGTTACCACTTTTGGTTCTGTGGCACAGATTGAGTGGAAATCCCCCCAGTTATCCTGAGCTAATGTGTGACTGGGAGAAGTAACTCAACTTTTCAAGCCTGCCTCTGCTCATAGGTTAAGTGGGACTGGTATGCGGCTAGGTAGGATGTATTAGGGGCATTTAGAGCTATGAAGAGATCAACGAGCGCCATGCCAAGTCCAGTTTCATTTTGCCTCAATGGGATCCCTGCAATAATTTTTTTAGTCTCTTCCCCAGGGCTGCACATTATCAAGATGCTGTTGGAAAATCAGAGATTCAACTATAAAGCCACACCTAGGATCATCTCGGCATGGTAGTAAGGTAAAATCATGCATGGGGTTTGCTCACATCAGCATAGTAAATTGTCCCCAGGGTCAAGCCAGACTGAACAGGAAGACATGTGGATGAAATATTATCATAGGAGCAAAGACGTGAGAAACCGTTCAAAGCAACTGAGTGATGATTTGTGACCAACTTTTCATCATCCTTTTGGCTAGTATCTGCAGACACACCCAAGTTCCTAAGTCCTTGAAGCTGGTGAAGAAGAAACAGGATGTGTATGATTTTTGTGTGTTGTGTGTGTGTTTTGTGTGTGTGTGTGTGTGTGTGTGTGTGTGTGAGAGAGAGAGAGAGAGAGAGAGCACAAGCATGTGCTTTGTTAATTCAACTGTTGTATATGCTAAATGGTTGAAAGTAGAAGAGTGTGCTAAGCTTTGCTTGTAATTGAATTTTCTAAAGGATAAGTAAGAGGTGGAGAAGGAAGATGAGTTCTTTGATGGATATCTTTCCTTGGGTTGCTCACAGCTGACCCAGAGTCCCTCTCTTGCCTAATGAAGGGGT
This sequence comes from Apodemus sylvaticus, assembly GCF_947179515.1. Taxonomy (NCBI): domain Eukaryota; kingdom Metazoa; phylum Chordata; class Mammalia; order Rodentia; family Muridae; genus Apodemus; species Apodemus sylvaticus. The sequence continues at coordinate 76,109,647 of NC_067473.1, read as the reverse complement.
TTATTTTGCTCATACTCAAGAGTCGTAACCTGCTTGTTTGTCTAGAAATGGACATCAAATTCATGAGCTCCAACAAAAAGGCTGGATGTCCAAAGAGTTAGGGGAGGCATACAGGAACCAATCATGGCATAAGAGGCAGCAGAGAAACATGGCCAACTCTCTTCTGGATAGATGGACCAGCAAAGGAGGCTACAAGATGTATCCAGCCTGCCATCTGTTTTTGTCAATAAAGTTTTATTGAAATGGATCTGTTTATATTTTGTCCATAAGTTTTGTGTCCACATAGTGTCAGAATTTAACTGTTGTGACAAATTTAAGAATTTAAGAATGAATCCATTTTCCCTTGACTCCTCTAGATCAGAAGACTCAACTTTAGCCTCAAGGAAGAAACACTGTTTCTCCATGGCTCTTAGATTATATTTATTTCCTTTTTTCTTTTACAGAGAAAGTGGAAAACCAGTCCCGTGGGTTATTTCAAAAAGGTGATTTTTGTTGAATCCCTTTTTCAGGAAACCAGGCACTGGCTTTCAAAGCTTATTTCCTCTTGGCAGGGCTTATGGGATCTTGGTCTGCCTATGTGTAGCTGTGAACTGGCCTCTAAAGACAGCTACCTTAACTCTTTCCTCAAATGCCCAGTGTTCACATCAGTGTGAAAGAGCATCTCCTGGCAAGGTTCACTGACAATCTAATTATTAAACGAAAGTTGGTAATATATATGATTGAGATGGTCTGAATTCCAAGATACACCTCAAACCACCAATTCATTTTTTTCCTAAGATGTGGATATCTTTACTGCACATCTTTACCTCTTGTCCTCATGCTCTTGTTTCGGTTCTTTTTATGGTCATTTCCAGCAGGCCTGCTTCGTCACATTTACTTGCAAGCCATCAGAGCCTATGCCCATTAATGCCAATGCCTTTTCATTACCCCAGATGCACATTTAGACTTAGTATCACAGGCATTTCCTCTGCAGTCTCTTCCACTCTCTTTTTAAGGCAAGGAAAAAAGCTCCTCAGGAGAAATTATGTAACTCTAGAAATAGCAGCCAGCATTTGAGACATCCTGTGACAGCGAAAAGCCAAATTCCAGATGTGGGGTTTTGATTCTCCAAAGAAATGTGTGTAGGGAAGGAGGGTTTGGAGGCTGGTCAGGAACGCCTGAGACACTTGCTGATTGTCCTGTCCATGAAGCAAAATTCCAGTCAGGCATGGAGAAGGGCGTAGGGGCCCAGGTCCAGGGGGTTCTATCTATCTGTCCAGAAGCCCACTGTCCATTGGTGGACTTTCCAAGGCCTGGCCCATCAGAAACAACTTCCTAATAGTTTCAGGAAGTGCTTACTCCAGGCATTCTCAAGTAAAGCAATTGGGACAAGATGCTTGGATTTCCTTCCCTTCCCTTCCCTTCCCTTCCCCTCCCCTCCCCTCCCCTCCCCTCCCCTCCCCTCCCCTCCCCTCCCCTCCCCTCCCCCTCCCCTCCCCTCCCCTCCCTCCCTCCCTCCCTCCCTCCCTCCCTCCCCTCCCTTCCCTTCCCTTCCCTTCCCTTCCCTCCCCTCCCCTCCCTTCCCTTCCCTCCCCTCTCCTCCCTTCACTTCCCTTCCCTTCCCTTCCCCTCCCTCCCCTCCCCTTCCCTTCCCTTCCCTTCCCTTCCCTCCCCTCCCCTCCCCTCCCTCCCTCCCCTCCCCTCCCTTCCTTTCCCTTCCTCCCTTCCCTTCCCTTCCCTCCCCTCCCCTCCCCTCCCCTCCCCTCCCCCTCCCTTCCCTTCCCTTCCCTTCCCTCCCCTCCCCTCCCCTCCCCCTCCCCTCCCTCCCTCCCTCCCCTCCCTTCCTTTCCCTTCCCTCCCTTCCCTTCCCTTCCCTTCCCTCCCCCCTCCCTCCCTTCCCCTTCCCTCCCTTCCCTTCCCTTCCCTTCCCCTCCCTCCATCCCCTCCCCTTCCCTTCCCTCCCCTCCCCTCTCCTCCCCTTCCCTTCCCTCCCCTCCCCTCCCTTCCCCTCCCTCCCCTCTCCTCCCTTCCCCCTCCCTTCCCTTCCCTTTCCCTCCTTCCCTTCCCTTCCCCTCCCTTCCCTCCCCTCTTCTCCCTTCCCCTCCCTTCCCCTCCCTCCCCTCTCCTCCCTTCCCCTCCCTTCCCTTCCCTTTCCCTCCCTTCCCTTCCCTTCCCCTCCCTTCCCTCCCCTCCCCTTCCCTCCCCTCCCCTCCCCTTCCCTCCCCTCCCCTCCCTCCCCTCCCCTCCCCTTCACTCCCTTCCCCTCCATCTCCTCCCCTCCCCCCTCCCCTTCCCTCCCCCTCCCCTTCCCCTCCCCTCCTCTCCCTTCCTCTCCCTTCCCTCCCCTTCCCTCCCCTCCCCTTCCCCCCTCCCCTCCCTTCTCTCTTTTCTTTCTTAAAAGCATCTATTTTCCTTTGTGATCTTCTCTGGCTATGTTGAACAAATAACTTCCCGAGCTTTTGAAGTTTAACCTTTTGCATCCTTTATATGAAGAAACTGCTCATTTTTCTACTTTAGTTTAGTCATAGTTGGGAGTTTTTTTCAGATCATACACAGGCATGCTTTTAAGTTTTTTCCAAGAAATAAACAACATAATAATATTCATAAATAGCATTCATAAATATTTAGCATATGCAGACATGTGAAGATTTCTAAAGGAAAGGAAGGAGACCTGGGCTTGTGTTAAAGTGGGGCGCAACTGGAGAAAAAGAAACATTATTTTATTGTTTGAAAACTAGAAGGAAGTCACTGAGAAACACAAGGAAGTTTTTGAAGCATTTAAAGGAACCATGTTCTGTCCCCAGTGTAAGATCAAGGGAAACAGCTCTTGATTTCAATAGAAATTTGGATCTGATGTCCCACAATGACAGGGTGAAGAAATGGTTGCACTTAAGAGACACTGAGTCATGGAGCAGAGGACACTGGCTCTGGAACCAATCAATGATCTCCCACAGAGCTGCTCTGGTCAGGCCACATGGCGTTCTCGCCTTCCCTTTCTGGGAGGGAGGGGGCTGTGCTGCCCCTGTGTCTGGAAGAGAAAGTCCCCTGTAGCTCAATTCAGCAGCCTGGACAGTGTGGTGACTGGAGCTTATTGGAAAGGATACAGGGGCGGGAATGGTGGGCACATTCAGGAGAAGTCCCTGGTTTTGTCTGAGCAGTCGCCCTTGGTTTGCCAAGGAGCTATCTTAGAGCATTGTGAGAAGACCAAAAGTCTAAGACTTTGCACAAAACTTTTTAGGGCCTTCCGGCTGCCTGTACAGAGTGGAATATTCTTGATTTGTGTCATTTCTTTCCAAGTTTATTAGGGTGCTTATGGTATCCCTTGCCACTCCCCTCTTTCTCAGCCTACCCAATGCTGTTGTTGGGGTGAATGATTCAGTCCTGGGGCCCAGCCTGAGCTCTGTGGATGTTTAGTGCCCTCCCTGGCTGTTACCCAGTAAGTGACAGCGGCACCCTCTCTTAGTGCCTTTGGGCTGTTGTGTAACAAAGCACCATGAATCAAGCTCATGAATAGCCCATAGCCCCTTAGTCTCTTACAGTTCTAGAGGTTTTGAAGTCCAAATGCCCTGCATTCTGGAAAAGGACCGACCCTACAGATAGTTGTATTTCAACCTAACCTCAGTGGAAGAGATGCAAGATTTCTCCAGCCTCCTTTTTTTTGTTTTTTTTTTTTTGTTTTGTTTTTATTTTTTTTTTTTTATTTTTGCTTTTGTTGGGATTAAAGGTGTGCGCCACCACCACCCGGCTACTCTCTGGCCTCCTTTATTCTTTCATCTTTACTTGTGTAGCACTGGAGAAGGAACTCAAGGCCTTGTGCCTGACAGGTGAGGACTCTACCACTGAATTACACTCTCAGCCCATTTTTATTTTATACATTTTGAGAAAAGGTCTTGTTAACTTTCCCAGGTTGGCCTTGAAACATGCAGCCCTTCGGTTCTAGTTTCCTGTGTTCCTCGTGTTACAGGCATGTGCTACCAAGGCTGGTCAGGCCTCGTTCATAAGAGCACTGATCTCAAGTCAGGAAACTCTAACCATATAACCCAGTCATCTCTCAAAGACCTAGCCTCCTCAAATATCACCCAAGGAGGGACATTTTCAACACAAGTTTTGGAGATGTGTAACCATTTATATTACAGTATGTTCCCATTCTCAGATGCTACAGTAAAAAAATGTCTTCTAATATCACCAAATGTACCTGGGTTGAGGCAAAGAGAAACTCTAGCTGAAAAACACTGGTTAGGCCAAAGTTTGACTATTTCCTTCTCCTTACCACAGAGGCAGGTCTGTCTCATGTCTCTCAAGTACACACTCATCCATGTCCTTTACTCTTTGCTCATGGGTCTTTCTCCTCTAGAAATGCCACACTGAGGGACATGAGGGACTATATAAAATACGAAATGAAGTCTTTGTACTGGTGACTTAATTTTTTTACATTAACCTTTGCTCGATTGGACAAAACCGACTTCCAGCATCCACCCAACCTCAACATTTCAGCTCAGAAGAAAACCAACCAGCTATAGGACTTCGTGTAATGGCTCAGCCTGGATCTCATCAGCCAGTGGGATCTAGGAACTGGACCTTCCAATGCATGCATGGCGACACTATTAAAGGGGCCACTAGAGTATGTGTACATTTGTCTGTGGGGGACAGAGAAGGGTACTCACTTTCTGGTCAGCTAAAAGATGGCAAGAGCTCTCTTCTGACCCTGTGCCTTTTACTAGACACATCTTAAGTAATGGTAACATTTGGCTTGAAAACACTGCCTCAAAGATTGGCTCATAGCGGGACAACCCTGAAGCACACACAGGATAGGAAGAACCCATTCACTCTGTCCTTGCCTTGGGGCTTCTATTGCTGTGAAGAGATATCATGACCATGACAGCTTTTATAAAGGAAAACATTTAATTGTGACTGGCTGACAGTTTAGAGGTTTAGTCCATTATTGTCATGGTTGGAAGCATGGCAGCAGACAGACAGACATGATGCTGGAGGAGCTAAGAGTTCTACATATGGATTAGAAGACAGCAGGAAGAGAGAGTCCACCACTGGGCTTGGCTTGACTTTCTGAAACCTCAAAGCCCACCCCCAGTGATACACTTCCTCCACCAAGGCCACACATTCTCCAGCAAGGCCACAGGTCCTAATCCCTTCAAATAATGTTACTCCCTTTGGGGGAACCCATGGGAGCCATTTTCATGCAAAAAAAAAGTGCTATAACCATTTACCAAAAACCATTAGGGACTCAACAGGGACACATATGCTAAGATGGCTCTACTTACCTAGCACTCCAGCTGCATAAATGGTCATACATGGACTCCCGCTGGCAGAGGCTGCTCTGCTGCCTTCCAGGAAGGGTGCAGTACCTGGTGAGGGAAAGTATCTTTCCTATCACGATCCCATGTATTGTTAGGTGGCGTTTGTTTCTGAAGAGGTGGGAAATATGCATAAGTGTATAAAAAGACAAATTAATAAAGTTCTGTCCTGATTGCAGAATACAAGCAGGTTACTTAATGGCCAATTATATATGGCAACGTGCTGAGCTACAGTGTTCAAATATTCAGTTTGATACTAGTCTGGATATTTTTGTGAGCTTAAAAAATTCCTAACTTCTCTATCACTATGTATTCAGAATAAAGAAGGTTGTTCCTTCTAACGTGGGGGAGCCTCACCCAATCAGCTGAAGACCTGCACAGAGCAGCAAACTGATTGTCTGTGAAGAGAAGTGAATACTGCAGGATTTGAAGCTTACTACAGCAAGACTCTCTCAGACAGTGAGGCCCAACCTGCAGACTCTGAGCCATCTTCCACAGTCACATGAGCCAAGGCTTTCAAATCAGTATCTATTCATTCACATCCTGTTGATTCTCTTCTTTGGAGAACTCAGACTGTTCTGTGTCTGAGTCCTTTCTCCAGTCATTTCGATGCAATTGGCCGAGGAACAAATTATCATGGGACAGTTATTTTGAAAAGATCTCTGGGTGATTTGCATGTGACTAGGGCTGAGGACTCTGTCAGAGCCACACACTCTCCTCAAAAAAAAAAAAAAAAGTAGGTCCTGCTTCACACTACCTCATCAGCTTCCCCTTCTCCTGGCGGAGTGATCTTAGGCACACAGCAATATGGTATTCTTATCTGATGAACACAGATGATAGGGTTCTCAGACTGCTGTGAGGTGCAGAAAGTGATTCAGGCAAGGGGTCACAGAGAGACATACTTCCAGTTTTCTAGGTGTGTGTGAGTGTGTGTTGTATAACATCTGTTTCTATTATCACATGTTGTATGAAACACAGCTCTGGAACTAGGGTGCCACCCTCTGCCACCACAACCAGCCTTTGGTTCTAACCTTTGGCTTTTCTTTTAAGACAAACAACACAGTACCATCAGTTTGCCTTGTGTGTCCCAGAACCCTGGGTCTGACTTGTGTTCAGCACGGTAAGGCCTAGCTAGGATGTACCCTGGATATTACAGATTCAGGTCTCTGTGTAGAAATGCTGTACAGCAGGGATTATCTGGGGACTTTAGATGAAGTCACGGGTCACTTAGGAGATGTTGGTAAAACAAATTGATACAATGTAGTCAGACTGCTGCTCAGTAAGGACCAGGAGATGTATGTGATGATCTTCATGGTTGGTGCAGGGACACACTCTTGCCCGAGGCTAGTGGCTGGAGCTCATGTGTGTATGAAACTGATCCTTTCTGTCCACTGCGGGCAGTGTGGTGGTTATGGTGCATTATGTTCAACCATGTTCCTCCTGACAGAGTACCAGAGTGTCTGGCTATAACGTGAGCTCCCATCTGCAGTTCATTGCAGGACACGGGAGAAGGCTGTGGACAACTATTCTTCCTGTATTCTGTCATTCTGAGTGAAATGCATCCTGGATATTTAAAATGCATGCCCTGCAATTTATGGTAACATAAACAAATTGGAGCAACTCAGCCTGAAACTCCAAAGACAGAGGGGAGGGCAGAGACAGACGTGTGGGCATGGATAATTCAGTTTGCGATATTCATCTCAGCTTGTACTCTCAGCTTGAGTTCAAGTTGTGAGAAGTTGGATCTGTGTCATCCTACCTTGAAAGAGGACATTCTGAAAAACATCGCTTTGGATTTGTTTTTAATTTATGTATATGAATCTTTTGCCTTCATGGGTATATGCGCACCATGTGTGTGCAATGCCCCTGGAGGCCCAAAGAGGGCATCAGATCCCCATGAACTAGAGTTATGGACAGTTGACATTCTTAAAAACTTAGCAGTTCACTTGAAAGCATTGAGATGACACAAACCTATATGCAAACATATTTAGAAACTTATTTTGGGTAGGCAAATTTTCCCTTATCCAGGAAAAGATGTTATGGAGGAGCTATTTAATGGAAATCACAATATGATCTTAAATTTTCTTTTTTCTTTTTTTTTTTTGATTTTTGTTTTTTTGTTTTTGTTTTTTGAGACAGGGTTTCTCTGTGTAGCCTTGGCTGTCCTGGAACTCCCTCTGTAGACCAGGCTGGCCTCGAACTCAGAAATCCACCTGCCTCTGCCTCCCAAGTGCTGGGATTAAAGGTTTCTTTCTTATCAAGTGATTTCCTTTCATACCTGTGGTCTGCCACAGGGTTAAGCTTTGTGCTAATCCCTGGACTGGTACAATGCCTACCTTAATTGGGCTTCTGTGGAAATCCATACAGGACAATGACTAACATGAAATATAAATCCCAGTCTACATTAGGGGTTTAATTGTATGTAAAGCACTGTCAGCTTCAAATTTTCCATACATAACACAGAGACAATAAAGGTGGTGATTTTGCTCGACAGCTTCCTTGAATCGGCAAAAAGACCTTCCATGAATCGGCATTAAGAGGCAAGGCTTTGGTGCACAGCCTTGGAGGGTCTGGTTGATGATCATTTGGATCCTTGGTTGGGCCTGTAGAGAGGCAGCATCTGCTACAGAAGCTCTTGGTTGGAAGTACATATGTGGTGTTAGGAGATTTTGGTATGTATTAGTGATAACGACTGTATTAGTTGCCCTGCCCTTGCTGTGACTAAATACCTATTGGGAACAACTTAAGGGAGGAAGGGCTTCTTTCTCACAGCTTCGGAGATTTTAGTCCATGGTTCTTAGGTCCACTGGCTTTGAGCCTGGGATAAGGCAGGTCGTCATGGTGACAGGCCATGTGGAAGAGGAAGAAGCTTACCCCATGCCTGGCAGGAAGCAGAGAAGAGAGCGGGCCGGATACAAGATACCCTCAGAGTCTGCCCCCCTCCCTCCCGCCAGTGACATTTCTCCAGCTAGGTCCCATCTCTTTCTTTTCAGAACTTATAACAGCATTATCTTGGAACCAAGCATTCAGCCCAGAAGAGTGTGGATACATTCCATATTCAAATCATCAACATTATAATGAGTATTTAATCAGTTGAATCAGTTGATAGGTGTCAGCTCTCAAACAATGGTGGCAGATGCTTTAAGAGACTATGAACAAAGGGTCATGAAAACCAGAAGAGGGAGACAGTACCCCAAGGAGAGCCTTCTAGGAGCTTGGCCCTCCAGAATGGATTTGACTACAAAAGACAGTGTGGCTACACAGCCCTGGTACACACATGGCTCAGAAACTGGACTGTGCAGGGCCACACTGGGCCACAGAGATGAGGCCAGCTGGCTGAGGGAGGAGGAAACATATGAAATGAGATGGAGAAGGTAGGATCTGTCCCCAGCATCATGAGTGCACGCCAAATGTGATGTTGGATTTGGTGGGCAGGGGAATCCCCCTGAAGGATTCTAAGCTGTGAATGCCATGGTCGGGGTTCTCTTCTCTAGAAGGGCCTTTCATGAGTTACCCAGGGAACACATAAAATATTGGCAAAGCCATTGGTCCTGGGAGTTAGAATGAACTCAGAGCCAGACCACAGCCCAATGTAGATTGGCTCTAAGAATAAGGATTAGCTCAGACCTGAAAACTCAGAGGGGTCAGATTCAGCTGGTCTGGTCCCCATGTCAACAGCAGTGCCAACAATTTATGTGTTTTTGGAGTAATCTCACCCCTTCCACTTCCACTCCCTCCTCTCTGTGACAGAGACATGGGACTGGCAGGGATCGACAGCATGCAGCCTACACCTGGAGCAGAGCCAAGCTGGGTGCGGTTTGTCCCAACCATGTCATCAAAATGTTGTAGCATCCTGCATGTTCCTTTCACCAGTTCTAAAAGGGGGAAAAGTATGACTTGGGGTCAATGTTACCACATGTTCTGTGTGCCATTGTTGTGATTGACATTGGACAGTTACTGGTGTCCACACTTTAGGATCTCCTGAAGTCCTGGAAGCAGAGGCCATGGACATTCAACAATAGAGCTCTGAGCCCTGGCACAGCCCTGGCATGAACATGGTTCAGAAACTGGACAGAGACAGCAACAGTTGTAGTGACAGACTGTGTTTGGGGCCTTGTGATGACTCTTTGGAGGAAACAGCACCTCTCATCTCTTCCTCTCGCTTTCTTTGTATTCTTTATAGTATTGCCTTCGAGCTGTTGCTGTGAGCAACACTGCAGTGTCTGCAAGTAGAGAGAGCTCGAGGCACGTCTTGCTCCAAGACTCCCCCATGACTCTTAGGCTTCACTTTCTTTCTTTTTTTATATTTTTATTTTCTATATTCTTTGTTTACATTCCAAATGATTTCCCCTTTCCCAGTTCCACCCTCTCCATATGTCCCATAAACCTTCTTCTCTCCACCCATTCTCCAATCACCTCTCTCCTTTTTCTCTGTCATGGTACTCCCCTCCAATGCTAGATCAAGTCTTTCCAGGATCAGGACCCTCTCCATACTTCTTCATGGGAGTCATTTGTTATGCTAATTGTATCTTGGGTATTCAGAGCTTCTGGACAAATTAATATCCACTTATCAGAGATTGCATTTCATGTTTATTCTTTTGTGACTGGGTTACCTCACTTAGGATGATATTTTTCAGATCCAACCATTTGCCTAAAAATTTCGTGAATTTATTGTTTTTAATTGCTGAGTAGTATTCCATTGTGCAAATATACCACATTTTCTGTATTCATTCCTCCTTTGAGGGGCATCTGGGTTCTTTCCAGCTTCTGGCTATTATAAATAAGGCTGCTATGAACATAATGGAGCATGTGTCTTTATTGCATGCCAGGGAATCCTTTGGGTATATGCCCAGGAGAGGTATAGCAGGGTCCTCTGGAACATAAACAATTGCTTGGATGCTTTTATATCAGCAAGCGGCAGGAAAATCCAATCTTAAGTAACCAAATGTCAACCAAATTTTCTAGTTTGGTGAAGAGGGAGCTGATGGTGTGGTGACCTGTGTTGTGGAGGATCAGGCATTTCATTTTGCCATCCACAGTGACTGTTCTTCTCATACCTGCTCCCCTCATGCTGTGGTAGCTCCATGTCTGATGCTCCACACACAGCCTCGTCTTCACCCAGATAGGCGGGGTAGCTAGCTATGGGCCACTTGCCCGCTTCTGAAAGATCCCCAGATGTGCCCATGCTGACCCCTGGCAAGTCATATGACTGTGACACTTGCCTCTCTGTGCCCAAGGTTCCTAATTATGTCAAGTGCATGGCAGTAACTACCCGTACAGATGTTGTTAGAACGTAATGAATGATGGTTGGCTCACTTCAGTGTTTCCTCAGACCATCTTCAGCAACCTGCTGGTGAGTCAGAGAATAAACTTAGTGAATTGGGACTAGCTTAAAAAAAAGAGAAGCTCGTCAGAGTGGGAGTGAAGAGTGAATACCAATGCACACTGCACAGCATTAGCAGGCGGTGTTTTGTGGGGCTCTTCATTAAGTTTTATATGTATTCATATGCTGCGAGATTGTAATGGAAAGTTACGAAATAGTTCACGAAGAGAGATTGTGACGCATCAGCTTGAGCTAATTAGGGTGAAAGGCTGAGGCAGGAGGCGTTCTTCTCACTAGGGCACTGGGAGGGAAGGGGGGATGCTGGGGAGAAATGTGAATTGCAAACCCTTCTGTAGGATTTACCGCATGGCTGCACACTGACTGAAGAGCTGTGCTCACCTGCAACCTGTGCAGCATCCTCAAGTCAGGCTTCTGTATCTCCCCAGTGTTAAGAGAATGAACCTGTGGGAGAAGCTAAATAACTAAGGCAAAGTCACAACTGGTGGTGGCTGGGGCCGACCCCAAAGCCTGGCTCCAGAGCCCACAGCTTCAGGACACTGAAGCAAGGCTCGGCCTTTAGTGCTCACGATTGCTATGCAGATTCAGAGTGCTTAGCATGCTGTGAGAAAACCACAAAGACTCTCTAAACAGTTGGTGACACTAGGAATATTATTTTGGAAAGAGCAATTTACGGTCATAAAATAGGCTTCTCTGATGTCTTCTCTAGACCGAGGTCCTATAGTCTGGCTCACAGAGGAGAGGACATGTTTACTTACTGTTGCATGACTTACGCTTAGCAAAGATGGTATTACTAAACAGCCTACTCAGTCTGGGCTGCTATGACAAAGCGCTAGAGGCTAGGTGGCTTATAGATAATCCTTCCAGTCATTTCTCTGTTGTTGTAACAGATACCCAAGAAAGTCAACTTATAAAGAGAAAAGGTTAATCTTGACTCACAGGTTTAGCCTTTAACCTGTTGGCCCTATTGTTTTGGACATGCCATAGCACAATAGATTATACAAAAAGGGTGTGTTAGGATAAGTTCATTCACCTAATGTTGTGTGTGGAAAAGAAGAGGGCTGGAGTCTCCTTAGTCCCATTGAACTCATGTCTCCAGTGATCAGAAACCTCATCATAGGCAACAACACATCTTAGGTTCTTCCAGCTCCCAGTGGTGGTGACCTGGAGATCAAGCCTTTAACATATGAGCCTTTTGGAGAAATTCAAGATTCAACTACATCGACAACAAAACTAGGCACTGGTAGGAAAGTGCCTCCCCATCGACTTCCCACAATCGTGGAGGCTGGAAGCAAGCTAAGGTGCCTGTGCGGTGGGGCTCCAGTGAGGGCTCCTTCTTGGTTGCAAATAGCTGATGTCTTTCCTTCTCATATGCCAGATAGAAAACAAGAATGCTCCACTGGGCTCTTGTTCGTGAGCTCTTCGTCTTTATGGCTTGTCTGACACCCAAAGTCTCTGCCTGACATCTAGGAGTTAAGATCTTAACAGATGCAATTTGAGGACGCATAAACATTAAATCCCATTCTATCATGTTATCCTTGAAAGAGCTTGTGAGACACAGCCAAGTCTCTAAAGGGGTGTGAGTGGGTGTGGGTGGTACTGGGCTAGCATGAAGCTGTTTGCCCAGTGCCACCCTGTAGAGCCCTCTGATGTATGAGGTATGTAAGGTGCTTTAGTGCTGTGCATGGAATCACACAGTAGGAGCCACTGACAGCACATGACAAATATAGCGCCAGGTTGACTCTGGGGCTTTAGTAGGATTTGTGGTCTCTTCCTGGAATATTTGGAGGACAAGCTAAAAAACCAAAGCGTGACCTTTATGTGCCCTGTAAAAGCAGGAACAAAAAGAAATACCCCAGAGGAGTCTGACCTTATTTTATATGGGGCCATCTTGGTGAGGCTAATGTAATACAGTAGAGGAAGGATTTTTTTTAAAAAGTCCCAAGAGAACTAATAAAATGGCTTTGAATTTCATTATATAGTAGAAAGAGGCACAAATCCAATTAGACACAAAATGACTTTTTCTATCCCTTCCCTGAAGCTGACCCAAAGAGAAGCTGTGTCCATGCGTATGCTGGGGCTGCCTTTAAGACCTCCATTGTAAAGAAAGATGATCTTGCCAAGTGTTCAGTCCCTAACTTTCCCCTCTGTGAGATGCATGTGACAGTGGTGTGTCCTGTGGTTTACCCTGGGTGGCTGTGCTCTGTGCTCTGAGCCCAGCCTCGGGCACACAGCGTCAGTATGGGCTGTAGCTTTTATGAACTCGCAGGGTAAGCTAAGTCATAACTGTGCAGCGCCAGAGCTTTTGATTTTCTTACCTGGCTCTTTGATTCCCCCTCAGTGCTTTCATACTTCCAAGCTTAACTGATACCCACCTGAAATGGTCAGAATGATGGTAAGCATAAATGGTCGACCATGTGCTCGAACGCGTGGCAGAGTTTAAGTGGAGAAATATCAGTGAGGTTTTTTTCCTATCCAATCTTTCAGAGAAATCTGCAGATGAAGGGAGCTTAGAATATGTGACCATTTATTTGCTGTTGATCCATATTCACACGTTTAAGTCAGGCAGCCCCATCAGTGTAAACTGAATTGTTCCATAGGAAGAAATAAGGTCCGCATTTCAGAGGCTTTGGAGCTGGTTTCCTTTTTGTCTACTCTGTTTCGTTGTAGTTCATGTGAAAATATGCTGTGAGATATCACATCAGGCAGAAGAAGCAGACTCGATTGGGCAAATTGTTGATCTTGAGATGGAAAAAAAATACCCCAATAAAGCAAAACAGCAGAACCCACTTCAGAGCTCTTCAAAGTGCAGTACTTTGTTCTGAAGGGGCAGGTACTGAACCTCTTTGCATTTGGAGGGTTAAAAGTCATCCTTTGGCCAATCCACCATTCAGTGGGATGAAGAAGTGGAACACTCTTCAGGAGAAATTGGGAAACAATTGGGCAAAATACATATTTGATATTATCAGTGGGTGATTAAGTCATGTTGAAACCTACGTATGCATTTAGGGAGTCAAAAACCCTGATTGCATTTGTTTCCCAATGCTAGGGAAAACAGTACACGCTTATTACTGCAGTTGCTATGGATTCCACGTCTAGGCCCAGCTTGGCTGTATCCTCTGCTCAGGGTCCCACCAGCTAGACCCATGGTAACAGTTTGGGTTGTGGGGTCCTTTTTTCCTAGATCACATGAATATGTCCAGTTTCATCTGATGTAGCAGGGCTCTGGGGTTGTTGGCAGAATGCAGTTCTCTGTGGTTGTAAATTAAAGGTCTTTGGTTCCCAAAGGCCTTGTATAGTTTTGTCATACCCTGTCCAAAGGCAAGTGATGACACACAGCGACCTCTTTGTCAACATCACCAGGAATAGACGCCTTTCCTTGTCTGATCTTTACTGGTTTCAGCTTGTTTCTTGGGCACGTTGAAGATATCATGGCTCTCAGAGCCCTTTTGGCATGTGTAGGTAATTCTCTATGGGTTACTCAACCTTTCTGAGTTCAAAGTCCTTACTTGTAAACTGGGAAAATGAAGACAGATACTTCCTAGAACTGTTAGAAGTTTATGCTATGCCACTTAAAAGTGAGTCTAGGGGCACTTTGGGCATTTACCACAGTATGCTTATATTTTTTAAAACCTACTTTTAATAAGGGCTCTTGAATGCTTTAACCTCCCTTCTAGCCCACCACCCACCAGAGGTAATGTAAAGGAAAGTTTAATAGGGCAAAGGAGGATGTGGACCTGTTTAGAAATAATTCTTTGGGGTGATTCCAATCTGTGTTGTCAGGATATCAGCAGGTCAGTTCACATGAAACAGCAGCAGCAGCTCAATCCAGAAGAAACACAATCCAGTTTATCCAAGCCTGCAGAAGCTGCAATCAGTCCCCAGAACACCACCAGAAGTTCTTTGGTGTGTTTCTCTCTATGAAGTCATAACAAAGGATGGCTAGCAAAGGGCAAGATGAACCAATACCATATAGCGTCAAAAGTGAAGACCAGCATTAGCAAAGCTCAACAATGACCAGAATGGCAAGGCATACCAATACCACACAGCATTGACCACTGTCTGTTGGGTTATATTTATACCCTTTTCAAACATCACCTGCTCTCTCTAGAGTCTGCTCTAGCAAAACATCACAGATCCCTTTTACAGCTGCTCCCATAAAAACACCGAGTATTGTTTTCAGCCAAACAGCCTCTCATGTGTCTGCTTTAGCACAAACATCCTCTCATAAGACAGTTTCCAGAAAAACATCACACGACAGAACTGAGTCTTTAATGAAAGCAGAAAAAAATTCACTTTGTACCATTGTTTTTGTGTGTCTGCTGTATGTCACTCGCCATGCCACTCAAAGAGCTGGGGACAAGAGCCTTACCCTGGTACTCTTAGAGTCTGTAGACATTCAAACCAAAGGGACACGATCAGTGTTTCAGCATGACCAATGACAGAGTGACAGCCCCTAGAAGACATGTGAAGACTTCATGGGTATGTGAGTGAGGGAGAGAGAGAGAGAGAGAGAGAGAGAGAGAGAGAGAGAGAGAGAGAGAGAGTACTTGGATGAATTTGCACAGATAATAGAAGCTGAATGGGCAGGAGGCTGAGGCTGTGTGGCATGCCAGAACATAGGATATGGTCTTGTTATGCTTTAGTGTGTTCAAGGAATGGGGTCAGTTTCCAAGAGATGAGGTCAGGCATTTATAGGAGTGGACTGAGGCTATACAATGATGGAAAGTTATGAGGGGTAAGCAGTGAACAGGAATTGGGGCAAGAAAGTTCTTTTAGGCCAGGACTTTAGAGGGTTTCTCAGAATTCAATAACTGTATTTGTCTTTGGGCAGAGGCCTTGAGAAGGTTCATTCACTAGTTAAAAGATTGTGTCTTGGGATTGACATCAGATCTTTTAAATTGACTACTTGAATGATCTTCCTCCTGTTCCCATTGGGAGTAACAATCTGTAACCAGTAACAATCTGGTTACTGGGGACACAGGAGGAAAAATACCAAAGAAGGCAGAATCATTTGTGCTCATCCATGGAGTAGGTAGTTTCTGAACTGGGCAGTTTGTGCCATTTTCTCTTTCCCTTGATGGTGTCAGAATTCTGCTTGCTACACATAGTCCTTTACTTAGAAATGACCCAGGCTCTAAACATTCTTTCTTACTATAATTATGGGCACTGAGCCCAGGATCTCATGCTTGCTGGGAAGTGTTCTACCATTGACCACCATCCTCATCCTCTATAAGTTCATTTCAAGTCAGTTGTTGGGACCACCAACTGCCCAGTTCCATAGAAATTATAATATAACTGGTTGTTAGGTCTTGAGGAATATTCTGGGCTTGTATAGGACAAAGTATACCCGAGAAGTTGCTACATTTATTAAACAAATGACATAATTCTAATTCTAATGGCCTTTGTTTTAAAAGGCTGGAATGATGGTTCAGCAGTGAAGAGCATTGGCTGCTCTTCCAGAAGACTCAGGTTCAATCTCTAGATCTCATGTTGTGGCTCACAACCATCTGGGACCTGATGCCTTCTTCTCGTCTCTGGAGGCACTGTATGAATGTGGCACACACAAATGCAGACAAAACACCCATGCTCACAAAATAATAAGACAATTTAAAAAATTTAAAAATTAGTCATATGGTAATGCTAGATAGAGACAATAATGTGATGATCATTATCCATTCTACTTAGAATCTGTATCTAGTCCAAATCCCTGGGAACATCAGTTAATTAAAACACCACCACCACCACCACCACCACCAACAACAACAAAACCAAACCCTGATCACTGTCTTGGGAGATGAGTGCAGATCAGGAAACCAAGGCTCTAAGAAGTGAGGTTGCTGGTCCAGCCACAGGCACTGTCATTTTGCTGTAGGACAAGAAGATCTTGAAGTCATGCAGTTTTTAATGTCCCCTGAATGCTCACTTGTTATTTCCATATTTGGAGAAGTGCATCATAGATCTTTAAAAGACACGACCCTTGGGTTTTGTCACCTTGTTGCAACATTAGAAACTGTACAGTAGAAAGCTCCAAATATCAAAACGTCTTTCCATAGTAAATCTCTTGAGTTGGCATATGCTACTTCACTTGAAAAAATATTGGGTAATGCAAATAGTTTCATTATAGAATGTTTGTGTGCGTGTGTGTGTGTGTGTGTGTGTGTGTATGTATGTATTTGTGGGTATGTGTATATGTATGTATGTGTTTATATGTATATATATATATATGTATGCATATATAAGTATACATGTTTTTAGAAGGTTCAGGAGATAAAGAGAAGAGGAGAAGAGGTACCAGGAGAGAAGGGAGAAGAGGAGGGAGGTGTTAAGTGACAAGGAAGCAGCCATTTGCTAACACCAAGCTGTGCCCTCAGGATCTCTTGGCTGTTTCTTACAGGATTTTTTACATGGTTAATGAAGCATTACTTTTAAAATTAACAAAAATTATAATTTTTAGGATGTTTGACACAATGTTTTAAAATACGTATTCAGTGTTGAATGACTAAATCAAGCCGATGGACACACACATCACTCCGTGTAATTAACATTCCACTGTTACAGGTGTGAAAGCTTCACACCTAGACTACTGGTGATTCTCAAATAGACAATGTATAGTTGTTATTTATTGGGTAATTTAATATTTTCACAGATGCTTTTTAAAATTGGGGAACTGAGTTGTTTTCCTATATGTTCCATGAGCCCAAATACTTTTTTAGTATATTACATTTGTGAAGAGTTTGATGAGTTTATGAGGAGATGATTTAGAATAATTTAGATGGCGTTAGCCAATAGCATGCTGAGTCTGTGGCCACTTAGCTGTCTCCATGTGCACCCTCAGGCCTTGAGAGAAGGGAGGATCCCCACTCCTCATGGCACGGCAGCACCCCCAAAGTTATCCTTCTATTTCATTCCAAGATGCATTGTCTCTAAGGATTGGTGGCTTTCTTCTCAGATTTAGTGATAAATCCTATGGCGTACATCCCTTGGATATGCCGAGGAGAGAGAGAGAGAGAGAGAGAGAGAGAGAGAGAGAGAGAGAGAGAGAGAGAGAGAGAGAGAGAACATTTTAACATCATTTTGGGAAAAACCATTTCCAATTATTTTACATTAAATTTGTTCATTAACAATTCCATGCATGTGTCATAATAATACACTTTGATCACTCCAGCTGCTCACTGTCTATCTATCTCTCACTCCTGCCATCCTTTCCATTTCGATGTAAGCTCCTTTACCACATCCGTGTCTTTTTGTTTTATTTTGTGACCTGCTGACTTTAACCCCAGCACAGATTTGAAACTACCTACCGGAGCCTGATAGGCTCACCATTGGGTATATAATGGAACACATTGACTGTCTGTCTCCCAGAATACATCAGTAACCAGTAGTTTGTCATGGAGGAATAAAGCCCTGTGAAGCTCTCCGTGATCCACAGTTGACTGTTTAAGGGCTCCATTCAGACGACAGCACCTGCTCGGAGATCCTGTTTACAATGGCTGTGCAGTGCTGTAAAGATAACATTTTACATATCGTTTTTTCCACCCTCCAGCTTTTGCACTTACAGTCCTCGTAGATGCTATGCAGGTCTCAGGGAGGAAAGGCATCAACGACCCAGCTGTGAAACCTACCAACTCCAATGTGAATCCACCAGGCAAGAAGTGCTCAGTGCTGGCATAGTGTCTCAACTCTTACTGGGTGGACCAACTGCTTTCAGATTGTATGTAAGGCCTGCTCTATCAGAGGGACAACATGCATGATACTGTAAACATGGTTAAAAATTCATGGCTAGTGACGTCATAGATCTGGGCTGTGGTGGGGTAGAGGCAGGGGAGAATCCTCCTACTGTTGCTTAACTATGTTGACTTGAGACCAAAACACATTATAAATATTTACATTTTTACTTATAGGCAAATGCTACTCTGAGCATCAGTCAAAGAAGTTTCTCTTTGCATGAGCAGCCCTGGATACACACTCATGACCGCCACTTAACACACTAAAAATCAGTGACAACTTCTAATGTTAACAGCCAGGCAGGGCAGAACACTTCAGCCCTAGCTCCAGGTTTTCCCTGGAACTTAGTTTTCCTTCTACAGTACATCTAAACTCCATTGTTCCCAGTGTGTTTATTTGTAAGATGGATCTAATTTCTGTCCTTGAAAAGCCTTTAGAATGTCTGTCAGGGGAAGGGTAGGGCACACGGTGCTTAAGGGTAGCCTTAAAGTTTTAGAAGTGATTTATCTTGACCCGAGGGCCAAATGGCACAGCCTGCAAAAGTGATAAATCTAACAAATAAGTAAACAAATAAATAAATAAACAGTGATGCCTCAGAGGAGGCAACTGGCCAATAGGCAGGGAGGCAGTTGGCATTTAGTTTTACAAGAACAGCTGTGACTCTCACATGCTCAGGACAGTTAGGATGTCCCTAGAATGGCTCGTCTGGGTGTGGAACAGACTTGAGGCTGGAACTATTAATCTGTTCCCCTAAGACAGTGACTTCATGGATATTGATATGTCCGGGAGTGGTTATTTCTTCCTATGCTATGTGGTAAATTTAGGAACCACAACTTACACAGTTTTTTTTTGCATAGAATTTTCTTCCTTTTTTTTTTTTTAACATATTCTCTGAAACTATATGAAGTAAATAAGTGGAGGGTATCATGTTTATTGCTGTGCATATATAAACTCCTGACCCATGTGTCAAACACATACATGAAAGAACTGTGTAGTTTAGTGTCGGCAAGTAGGTCTGTCTTCAGCACGCTTGCAAACTGAAGGGAAGGTTAAAGTGGAATTTTCTCCTGGAATGGCCCATTGTCGACACAGTCGGCGAGTGTGAGGGCAAGCAGGCCAAAAACAAAGTTTCTTTTTTCCATGTTCTTCTATGTCAGCTGCCACCAGAAGGTGTGGCCTTTATTATGAGTCTCTGTTCCTCAAATAATCTGATAAAAAAAATTCTCACAGGAGTGCCTAGCAGCTTGGCTTTTAGTTGATTCTAAAGTCAGTCAAATTGATAACCATGGTGAGCCACCACACTATTAATCGGTCATTTATCATGTTCCTATCTCTCTGTGTTCGTGGTGTAAGGCCCGTGACCCGATGGCTGCCACGCCAGTCCACTCTTAGGCTTAAATGCAGCCTGTCTACTTTGTCATTTGTCCCAGAGAGCTGAGAAGTTTATTCATGATCCAAGTCACTTGCTTGCTTCTGACTTAGGATCCACCTTAGACAAGGCCCGGTCTGTCATTGTGAGCCTTCCTTCCTCTGCCCCCATTTTTAATGGAAAAAAAATCCACTTTACATGGGGCCTTTTATCAGTACATTGCAGATTCTCTATCAGAAACCAGTGTCACTCTGCAAGAAGTTTATCTTGTGATTAATGATGGAGTCTGGTCAGTCTCCTATAGTATCGTCAGGGGCCACTGGAGCTTGGAATTCTCTAATGTGGGCAAAATCAAGGTTCACCTAGAATCACTTTCAATGTGATAAGTAACTGGACTGGATACCCTGGGCACCTCCAACCCTGAGAGACAGATGTTAAAGGAGGCCAGAAGGTTCAAAGAGATTTGCAGCGAAAGACTTGCTCCTGGTTCACAGGGTGGACGTGCTCTCTGTTCTCAGGTGTCACCACCAGCTGTAGACATTTCAGCACCTTTTTTCCTTCCCGAGACTTGGGTTTCAGGCAGGGAGGTAACCAGACCCTTCACATTTGCTACAGTTATGCTGTTTTAGGCTCTGTGTTTTTGACCTACAAGTCATCTGTTCCTCTTGAAGTATTGTCACTCTGTTGAGTCATACATTCTACTATCCAGATTGTCCCAACATCATCGGTGGTGATTTGCAGGTCAAATGCATGTCATTGTTTCATGTGGCTCTTGCTTTGGGTAGCAGGAAGGGCTGTCAGATACCAGCTGTAGGTGTAGATTAACACCCCCTGACAAATTAAAGGGTTCTTTGGATCCCCCTGACCCTGGATGGTCATCTAATCCTTCCACAGTCTTTGTGCCTGGTACATATGTCTCTGGGAACTAGCCATTTATTAAGAGCACAGACTTTTAGCCATTCCTTAGCTCTGCACTAGAAAACCCTTACAGGTGATCAAGATGGACATGGCTGCACACAGAGCTAGGACTCTTGTTAGCTTTAACCAGCTCAAACATAAGGGGGAGCTTATTGACCCAGGTAACGCAAAAGTCCAGGAATGTACCTAGAATGCTAGGAGCAGGTGACCTAGAGTCTCAGTCCAGGTTCTTAGCCTTTCTCACAACAGTCATCCCAGACCTTATTTATTTATTTATTTATTTACTATTTTGACTTCATGGTACAGATAACCTTGTTATAACTAATGGGAAAGATGGTTGCTATTCATAAATGCGCATCTACGCTTGGTCCTTCTATCTGGCCTGTCCCTTTTAACCCTTCCATGATAGGGTTAGTTTCCAAGCACATTGAACTGTTCCTTTAGCAGAAAACCTCCTGTTACTCTAGTTTTCTTTCTGTTTTTACTGGGATCCTTTCCTTATCCTTTTCACTTGTGGAAATTCTTCTCAGTCTTCAAGGTTTAATTAATGTGGGCACACACACACACACACACACACACACACACACACACACTTGGATGGATGGAGGAAGGGAAGGAAGGAAGAGGGAGAGGGAGGGAGGAAGAGGTAGAGGGGGGGAGAGAAGGGGAGAGAGAGAGAAAGAGAGAGAGAGAGAGAGAGAGAGAGAGAGAGAGAGAGAGAGAGAGAGAGAGAGAACAAGGAAGGAACCCTAGACTGAGGGCCAGCGCCACAGTGATGACAACTCCCAAACGTTGACATTCATTAGCCCTGCAGGGTACCCACCATCCTGTGCATTCAGATGCCCTTCATGTTTATATAAAACAGCCACAGCACTTTACCCAGATCACTGCACATCACACTTGGGAGGAAGACCCATGTGTGATTCATTTTCTCAAAGATGAAGTCCTGGGATTTACTTAAGGACCAAAGAATGTCGTGAGGTAATTTTCCGAAGGGCAGCAGGTGGTGTGGTGACAATCAGTTGGCAGGCTTACCTCCTCATCCTAACTGGCTGGCTGAGGCTTCGCTGTTCCAACTGGTGACCTTCCCTGTTACTAACCTGATGGAATGTCAAGGAGGCTGAGAAAGCTGTACTACCTTTCTCCAGGAGAAAGGTCCTATGAGCTAACATGTCACTGAACCTCAGAATGCAGGAGTTGGTCAGGCTAGCGGTATTTTAAACATTATTATTGTGGACTCAGCCAGGTTGAGTAAAATCAGTAACAACTCAGGAAGCAATGCTATTTGTCCAGAGTTCCCAGAGTGGTTAGTGTTTCGCTTTACTTCAAGACTGGCCACATTACCTCATGGCTGATTGTAGCTATACCCCTGACCCCAACAATCCAGAATCTTTCACCTGTACCTGACAGAAAATAACTAAAATCACTTTAAGCCAAAACAAGGCCTTATTGACTAAGTAACCAAATGTTTTGTTAGATCCAGAGGTCCTACTATGCTTCCTCATCCAGTCCTCCAGTCTCTCTCTCTTCCTCTTTCTCTCTTTCCCATGCTGGCTCTGTTATCCGGGTTTGCTAAGATCCACTGAAGCTGTCAAGAGCAATGGGATTACCATTGGCCTTGATGCTGAGGAGGAGAGGGTCCTGACTTAGACTCTGAACTACTCATGAACCACATGGCTCTGTCTGACTGAACTTGTGGTCCAGGACCCTGGAGCTTGGTGTTGGGTTATGCCTGCCTGAACCATAGGGACCCCATGGACCTGGAGAACAGGTTCTCAAGGGATGCCTGGAGCATCAGAATTAGAAGGTAGAAGAAGGGATATTGAGTGAGTACTCTTCTGCAGGGAGAGTGTCATGAGGTTTTCTTACTGCCTTACTCCTGGGAAAGGCTTCCTATAGTGAGGGGGTGGCTTACCAAATACCAGGAAAGCTAGCCTAATTCCCTAATACTTTCTCCTGTATCTCTTCCCCATGGATGATATACAACTTCTAGGTAAGTATAAAAGTATCCATAGCTTTTAGCATTTTCTCCCTCCTACCTAAAGATTATACTTATTCAAATCACCCTAAATTTGCTATTCAAAGGCAGAAATTCCAGTGTTATTGCTTTTGACCCCATCCTTTGGCAAATTGTGGTCAATCTTAGCCCCAGCATTGCATATCCATCCCGGGCGTCCTTGGATTCTCTCAACCTTGTGTCCTGCCATGCAGCTGCTCCTCGGTTCATTCCTGCTCTGCTTCCCACTCTTAGGAAGGCCCAGCCATCCTGCAGCTCGCCAACGCGCCTGAATTTCCTGACTTTCTCACCTAGTCCCACTTCTGAATGCCTGCCACTTGGCAGGCTTGGGCTGTGTCAGCAAGCCCAGGTGATGCCACATGGAAGCCCTAGTTGGCTGGACTGGGGTGCGTGGCATTAACCCGAGGCCCTCAGGACATGACAAAGAGCTACATAGATACATTCCTCCCTCCCCTCCCTCCTCTGGCCTCCTTTCTCTTTGAGGCTCATTGTGAAGCAGAAGCCAGGGTCACATACATTTCTTTGCACTGCTCTTTAGACTCCCTGCCTCACTTCTGTTGAGTTGCCTGGGAATTGCACCTCCCAAAGAAAACAGAACTTAATTCCTGCTTTGATTCTGTTCTCTAGGAGACCGAGGCTAATGTGGCATTATTTTCTTTTTATGTGACACTTTCTCTAAAAGTGCTGATAAGACTGTGTTTCTAATCCATTCCCTGTTGGCAAGATGGATAAACTGAGACGCATGAAGGACCTCTTGTTCAAAAATATTGGCTTCATCACTGAGCCATTTAAACACACAATCCAAACTTCCTGTCTTCTCAATAATAACTAAGGACCTCATGGAAAGTCTGGGTCTGCCCATACAAAGAGTAGAGAATAATTGGAGTAGTTATTCCAATTACTGAGGTCAGCAACCAAACTTAAAATAACTATATTAATGAGCTCTATGGCTCCACATCACAGGGCATGCCTGGAAATGGCCTAAAAAAAGGGATCGGATTCTTGTCAGTGTATTAAGTGCTGTTATTGGTGATAGTGGGGGTGTGGTTTTAAGCTGTTGATTCCAGTTTTTGAAATATTTTACATTTTGGGTCCACTCATTGCTTTTTAATTAAGAATGACAAGAATGGCATTCTAGGAAAGACAACTGATTTCTCAAAAGAAGTATGGAGGAAAATGTTCAGATTTGCCCATGGGCATGTTATGAGTGTGAAGGCATAAAAAACATTACTTACTATGTAGGAATGTTTGTGTTTTGACGTCATTGGTTCAAAAGTGACTTCTTGCCGTTGCTTTGTGTTTGCTTAAAGCGAGTTTTATTTTTACCCATTTTTGCAATTTTTTTACCATCGAATTTTTTAAGTTATTTTACTTTATGTATACGAATGTTTTGCTTGTATGTGTGTGTGTGTGTGTGTGTGTGTGTGTGTGTGTGCAGCGCATGTGTGCTTGCTGTGCTCAGAGGTGAGAAGAGGGCACTGGCTTCCTTAAAACTCAGGTTACAGTGGACTGTGAGCAGCCATATGGTGCTGGGAGCTGAATCTGGAGCCTCTGGAACAACAGGAAGTACTGTAAAAGCTGAGGCATTCCCAGCCTCTATTTATTGTCCATGTTAACGATTTATATCATGTTCTTCTACTAGAAAGAAACATCATGAAAGGGGCCTCTAATGCAGAACAAACTCTAGTGACAGACCAAGTTCCAGCCCCGATGGGAAAGGACACCTTTACTGCCTTTGGTCTTTTGCTTGTGTGTGGATGTTGATACTTCGGGTGGGCAGACTGGGTCTTGTGCTGTTTTATTATCCTGCTGTCTTTCAAGAATTTTAAAATTGCTCCTGAGGAAGTTATGTTCAGACTTTAGCTGCATAAAACCACATACCTGCCTTAGACATCACAGAGCGCCTGTGTCTAGAGAAGTCAGTGCCTGTCTAGCATGCTTCTGTGCATGGGACACCAACACGTGAATATCAAAAATAGTACATTTTCTGAGGCTGTTCAGAGGTGTTTACCTGGTGACCTGTACAGAAAGCTAAGTAGACAGATGTTTAAAATATTCAAAGTAGAGGAGGCTCTGTTTTGTAAGAATATAAACCCAAAAGAGTGGAGAAAATGTCTAATATGTCCTGCTGGTCATGGACAGGTTGGTTTTAGACTCTTGGTTGGTTCCTTATTTGGCATTTGACTTTGTTTCCCAGTGGCAAATGTCTTAGAAGGAATGGTGAACCTGGAGACACAAGAGCTTTTCCAGGAACTGAAGGAAAGACCACACTCTTCATGAACAGAGCCTTGAAAAACACTGTTACTGCTTTCTAGTTGATGTGAGAGAGGCCGTGACTTACCCACAGTGTCTGAGATTCTTCTGTATAAAGCGGTGCTGTGCGGCAGGCACCTCAGGAGTTTGTGGTCTATGCTATTCCCATGGCCATACCTCTCTTGTGTCTCACCTTCAAGCATTCAGCTGTTGGATGACTGGAGGATAGTCAGGTTCCTATCAGTTCTGTAAAGTTGAACATTTAAAACATGTTGATCAAGAGTATGGAACAAATGAGAACAGGATGGCCCAGATTCTTCTTTCCTGACTCATTCTCTCCAGAGTCTCAGAAGAAATGTAGAGATTCCAAGAAAGCCCTCAGTTTGCGGGGAGGACCAAGAGGTTCCAGAAACGAATAAGAATTGGCAGCTTCGGGTCGTGAACCTGTCAACGCCTTGAGACAGAGAAACAAATGGCTGAGATCTGGAGCATAGAGGAACATTTTAAAACCAAGGACTTCTGCCAAAGATTCCTTAACATCCATTCCCCTTAAAATCACAACATTGCAATAAAGACACAGTAGGATTCAAATGCATTCATTTTTAATGTACAAACAGCACGGAAGGAAGACTTACCTTCTTCCAGGAGGCAGAAAGAAGTTATTGAGCCTGTTAAGGATTTACTTTTCCACAGAAAGGTAACCAGCATTTTATTATAAGTTGATTTAGGCTCTAAGTATGTACAAGACAATGTTTGATTTTATGAAAAAGATCACAAGGTAGAATTAGTTTGACAATCACTTCCTTCAATATATAGAGGCAATATAGTGACCTATGCAGAAAGCCAAGTAGACAAACATTTTAAGTATTCAAAGTCGTGGAGGCTCTCTTTTGTTGGAACACAAACCCAAAAGAAGGGAGAAATTGTCTGACACATCCTGCTGGTCATGGACAGATTTGAAAGTTGTAGGGCACAGTGTTTTGTTTAAGCTTGGATCCTTATGAAAGAAACACCCATTGAAAATATTTGGATTAAGTTTCTAGTAACACAGTCCTAAATAATCTCAATCATAGTTAACTTTGCCATTACCTTGACCTTTATTAGCTTATTCACTTATTCACTTATATGATGATTACTCTAGTAAAGCTATGATATTATAATTCATAGATTTTGAGAAGTTAAAGCCAACATGAATGTGCCTATGTATCGTTAATCCCCAGACCAATATCATTGCTGAAGATCAAAGACATAACTAGGAAACGTCCAGCTTTAATGCTATTTGGGTGTGACAGCTGCCTCTGTACTTTGAATAGATCAATAACAGTCATCTTTTCAGACACTTCCAAACACACTCTCTTGAAGTAACAAAAATATACTTCTCACACATGGTTGTGTTGATTAAGAATGATGTATTGGGGTTTCCCCATCAGTTATTTTTAATTATTCTGATACATGGCACTCGCTGCATACCATGTCCTCAAAGTTATCTATGTTAACTGGGAGATGAGTATGTCTGGATGACACAAAATACTGCATAATTTTTAGCAATAGTGATAGAGCATATTCTTTAAAAAAAGGGTATCTGTGCCACACTATAGAGATCTACAGTATACCAGGAAACATGTTGCATCCATTTTCACAGATTTGTCTTAGTGGGAACAATGGTAATCATTATTCACACACACACACACACACACACACACACACACACACACACACACACACACACCCTGTCTCATCCTGGAGATAGACTGAAGGATGTAATGAGTCCCCACAAAGTGATGTACTCTTAATTTATTTATACTTCTGGCTTGGGATTTTCCTGACTTGGTGTGGGGAGATGTAGGTTTTATGTCTTTTGCTGAGCCTTGTGTTTTGTTTGGGATCAAGCAGGAAGATGGGCCAGCAGTATATCTGGAAGATTGTATCTTTAAAAATCAGAGAGGATCAAGAGGAGAATTCACTTTCCAAATTGAGTATATTATCTAGACCCCAACACAACTACTAGTGAGCAACAACTTCTTATTCTGTTGAAATCAAACAGTAATACATTTAATTTGAGGTTCTCTACAATCTACAACAGCTCAAGGAGAACTGCCAAAAGAAAAGAAAGTTCACTTAAGATTCCACACAGGGAATATCACACTCAGGGAATCAAGTATCCCTGTGGTGGCCTAAAGGACTACTCATGTAACCCCTTGCTAGCCTAATAGAAAGAAAACCCAGAAAGTCACTGTACCTAACAGAACAGCTGTGGAAACAGAAGGCCAGAAAGAATTACAGTAGAATTCAAGGCAGAACAAACAGCCAGGACTCATTTGAGAAGACAGGAAACAGATATGGTTGTCTTTGAAGGACAGATATTTTGATCTTTGTATCTTATATTACTAGGGTTAAATCAAGAGATGTTTTGAAGACATCTTCTACAGCATGAGTGGAAATAAGAGCATCATATAACACTCCATCTGATATCCTTATGGGAAATTCACAGAGCAGAGATGGAGTTACAGGACATGGAGCAATAACACAGGGTCTGTGGATGGGCCTGGATTCAGTATCCAGGACCGCCAAGACATCTGTCCATTGGGGCTGTGCCCAGTGCTGGTCTCAAGGTACTGATCGTCAGCACCTTGCTACCAACATATTTGGATTCAGTACTGAGGTCTCTCTTTGGACTGCTCTAGGAGATGTGATCTAAATGTTACTCTGGTTTCCTGCCCATTACCTTAGGTTGGCTTTCTGCTTCAGTGCTGGAAATGTGAAGAAAGAGCAAGAGTCACCAGAGACCTGCAAGGCAGTTTGCAAATGCTCATTTGTTAGTGAGCCATCATGCCACACGTGACTGCTGCAGATGCTGCTGGTACAGATGGCCAAGGCCTGGCTCCTGGGGGTGTCTTCCTGAGGCTAGGGAGCAGGAAGGGGACAATCAAGTTAACCTCTCTGCATCTTTCTTTCCATCATCGTCCTGCCTGGCCATTTGCTCCTCTCTGCATGTGTTCCCTGTGCCAAAAAAGCTGCTTAATTCTGTGTTTCCTCAGGCCCAGTCTTCATAGCCAAGACCCAGCATCTGGGTGAAGCCAGCATGTGACAGATTTATGCTCAGGAAGGGCAAGACCCCAGCAGCCAGAATAAGGGAAAGGAGTGATAGGTTTGGTGGCCCTGGCAGCGTGGAGACAACTTTGGGGACGTGCTTGTAGGGTTTGGCTAAGCGCCCTGCATGGTCTGTATGGAACTTGTGAAGAACTTTTGTGTGCACTGCAACACAGCAGCCCGACCTCAGGGCTTGGCAGCCACACTCTCCAGCCCTCAGTTTGGTACAAAGTGCTATCTATCATTACCGTTTGGAAGTAGCTCCGTATAATGCAAAGGACTTCCAGGAAAACTGCTAGGAGTTACAAACACAGCTATTACAAAACACAGGGTGATTCTCACGCATCTTTGCAGGTCATCCCTCAGTTCTTTCTTTGATTTGCCCTTCAGAGCCTTAGGCAGGATGGAGCAAGTAGGGAGAGGGGAGGGTAGAAAGGAAGAGGGCAATATTTTCCTCAGTAAACCCAGAAAGCTCAGGTATATGTGGAACTCCTTCAGCAAGATCAGCTGGGGCTGAAGGATCTTTGGGGCAAACCCAAGTCAGTTTGTGAGTCTGTCCTGGGGGAAGGGAGGTAGTGAGGCTGACAATCAGAGAATCGGGAAGTGGCTCCCTGGTGCTGAGTTTGGCACAGACTTTTGGGCTCCACTGGAGTCTTTGGCTTCCAAGCTAAACTCAGGGGGGATTGAAACCCACAGCAACCCAAACAAGGCTGAGGCTTGGCAGGAAGTTGCTGTGGGCTTGCGTGGCTCTTCACACACTCTGGGCCTGGGCAGGTCTCTCAGAGGAGTGAGTAGTCTTTCCCTGCCAATCGAGTTTCTTTGGACTCGTTTGAACCCATACCACTGAATGCATTTACTTAGGGGACTGAGTTTTCCCAGAAGCAAAGCTTCTAGCACATCCTTGGTCTTGCTTACCATAGAGCCTGCCAGCTAAGGAAGCCTAGGGTTGTTTTTGTGGAGATCTCATACTGAGATTTGAAGAGGGGTGTGTGTGTGTGTGTGTGAAAGGAAAATATGAACAGAGATTTGGAACTGAGATATTTAGACTGTTAGTATGAACCCCCCACCCCTCAATAGTCCTAGAAAAACAGGCAATGTCGTCATAGCAGCTGCTGATGGGCTGACAGACAGTTTCCGCAGCACTACATGAGGCCCTTTGGTGTCCCTGTCAGGAGATTGGCAGCTGAATGGCACCAGTGGGGCCGGGCCTGTATTCCCTCTGGGAACGCCGCCCTAATTGATAGACAGAAGGCAAAGAGAAGGATTGTTTTTGAACCTGAAAAGAATCCCCCTTTTTCTCCCTAAAGCTCACGCCCCCGCTCGCTCACCACCGCTTTACCTCCCCACTTTTTTTTTTTTAAGGTGTTTTGTTCCAGAGAAGTTACAGAGCTTAATGGAACCGAATGACTTTTACCCTTCTCAATCTGTCAGTCAAAAGCCCCCACTCCAGGCCTGTTAAATAAAGTCCTTTCAGAGGCAGACAGGAGAGGAATGTGTCAGTCACGCAACAGACCCTGTTGTGTTTTCATCTGTCAGAGGGGTGATGGGGGACGCCTCAGGCTCCAGGCAGGGCACATTCCCAGCAGCCACTAAGAGGCCTTGACAAATCCAGGTGTGGAGCCAGAAGGCCCCCATTCACCCACATTCTTGAGGCACAGACTTGGAGCCTCAGGCACTCAGTTTTGCAGTCAGCTATGAGATGTTTGGGCAAACATTCAGCACAGGGCTCATGCTAAGCATTTTTAACATAAAACCAACCACTAAGTGCCGGGTGACTGTGCAAGGCAAGGCTTTCAAATTAATACACTGCTTAGTGGGAAATACTGCAGACAGTAATGCTCCTGTTGAGGGGCCTTCAGGTAGACTCGAATTCCAAACCAATTTTGTAGAGCTGCTTTCCTCCCTTTTCCTAATACTCTCCTTTCCCATTATATGACAATCCATTAATCTTGCCCGTTTACTTAAATTGCTCCGTGATTTTTTTTCCCTGAGAACTCTGAACAGTGGCTTTTGTTCATTATAGATTCAGAGCTTTATGTAAAAAAAAAAAAAAAATCCTCCTCTGTTAGACACACTAATGACCGATTCCTTAAATTTGGGTGACACTTCCTCTGAGAGTTTTAGAAAAAAATTGGGTGAGGGGGAGCAAGGGGGAGTGCAGTAGTTTCTCTGAACAAACAGGACTTGTTCTTCCTTGAGTGCTGGCAAAAGCCACAGAATGTCACTCCAGATATTTTCACCCAGCACAGAAGGCCTAGGTGTGTAGAGAGGCATTGGCCCTGTCCTGGGACAGTGGCCTGGCTGTGGGTCTATAGTCCTTCACTTCCAAAGTTTGAGTTCAGAATAAACCTGAGTATTCTTTCTTTTTTGTTGGTTGTTGTCTTCATCCTCAGGAGTCCTTTTTAGTTTTAAATAAGGCAAAAGCAATCCCCCCATCTCCTCAGTCCTTTCTCACCCGAGGTTTATCTCTCACTAGGAGATAAACCTCTCAAAAGAGGCAGCTAGTGAGGTTCTCCGCCATCTTCCCCCACTTTCACGCCTTGTCTAGGTTTAGGTTTTAGGGGAGGCAGGTCCTTCCGTGGCTTCTGAGACCACACATTACTTACAGCATAGGTGCCCAAGGGCATAAAAAACACCCCTGTTCTCTACTGCTGTCCCTATTTAGCCAAAATGTAGATTTTATGTTTTCTTCTATTCATGTCCATAGGCCCTCGGGGACCAGTCTGTTTTAGACTAAACATCGATTTAAAAGTCTTCTGGCATAGTCTGATAAAGTTTGTCATGCTGAAGGCAGAGGTCTAAAAATTGTCAAATTAAATAGGAAACTAAAGCTAAGCAGTGTCTAAGGATGTGGGTTTGAACTTTTTGCCATAGAACATGAGCTTAGTCAGTAAAAATGGGCTGAACCTGGGCTAGTTAACAGTGAAGGAAGTTTTCTTTTGTTGTCTTTCTTACTGTGATGCTGGGGACAGAAGCTGGGGCTTCACACAGGGAAGCAAGCACGCTAAGGCCCAGCCCCGTTCCTGGCTCTACAGTATCTACAGTTCTACATCAGAGCCCCCACAATTCTCTTTCCTCAAACATTCTGGGAGCTCTCCTGAGCTTGGCGCTCCTCAAGTTGTTTGAAAGGGGCTGTGAGGAAGGCTTCAGGTTCACACAACACGTCGTGTGGAGCATATGCCTCTGGAATATTAAACGAATTGCAGCGATACGTGTTGCGAGGCTTCCCGAGTCCATCCTCCACTGGTTATTAATGAGCTGCCACACATGGAAAAATAAAATAAAAAGTCATCTCTCAGCTCATTTTCTGCCTGCCTGCTTTCCCTCGGCCTAAAACAAACATCTGGCCCTGGCGCTGCCGGGGAACACAGGAACCTTCTAACCAGGGAGACAGTTTTTCTTTCATGCCTGCAACTAAAGTGGACTCCATGCTTCAGTCTAAATGTTAGAAACTACACACACACTTGCAAGCCAAAGTTTACCACCGACAGAAGTTTGTAGAATAACGGAGTGTAGTTTAATGGGGGAGAAACCTTTGGATAAAGATTCCAGTCCCCAGGTTCTCCCTGCTGCTGCATAGACCACTGTTCTGCTGAGAAGGCAAGCACACACAAACACCCAGAGCAGCTAGGATCCTAGCTTTTCCTCTGGCTCCTCCAAATTCTATTGGTCTAAGCACCATTGCGAGCAGTAGAGTTTGGTCATCCCAGGTCATTTCCTGAGGCTAGGGACACTGAGAGGCACCCCGGGTGACGCAGGCTCCTGAGCCACAGCACAGACACTGACTGAGTGGGTCTACCCTGCCACTCAGTACCAAACACGGTGGGTGTGGTCCATGGGTTGCTGGCAGCTAGACGGCACACTCCTATACCAGCCACAGCATGTTTCTCAGCCATCATCCTTAAGTAACGCTGTAGAGCATCTGTCCAGTTGGGTCTGTATCTTACTAGCTGCTGGCTGCTCTGACTTGTGTAGGTTTCTGGCAACAGTTTCCTTTCTGGAGTTATATACAGAAGGAACTGAATACCAAGTTTGGAAATCTG
This sequence comes from Apodemus sylvaticus, assembly GCF_947179515.1. Taxonomy (NCBI): domain Eukaryota; kingdom Metazoa; phylum Chordata; class Mammalia; order Rodentia; family Muridae; genus Apodemus; species Apodemus sylvaticus. The sequence goes on along the minus strand of NC_067473.1, from coordinate 76,077,597 downwards.
GTTGAGAATTTTCAAATTCTGTATTTTAGGCTGATGTAGATTTCAGATCTTTTTTTTTTTTTAAATTATTCTGTTCTCATATGCATAAATTTGCAGAGGTAAAGTTTTAGAGTTGCAACTGAAGGCCTTATAACCAAAATGTCAAGGAGGAGCTACTTTTCTGAATTAGGAAAGCAGTCATTTTGGTTAGAAATGTAGTCAGGGCTTTGGCGAATTCTTCATCCTTAGTTATTTTTTTTAAAAGAAGTCCTTTTCTTTTTGTTTACGTGTATATGTGTGTGCCTGTGTGAAGGTGTGTTACATATGTGAAGGGGCTTGTGGGGGGCTAGACGAGGGCACTGGATCCCTTGTGGCTGTGAGCTTCCTGAGCTGAGGGCTACGGTGTGGGTTTCAGATTTCTGGGAGAGCAGCAAGCACTCTGCACTGCTGGGGCCCCTCCAGACCCCTGACCACTAGTGACTTTTAGCCAAACCAAGTCAGCGAGCTACTTCTCATTTGTAATGGTAACAATCTCAGTAGTAATGATGATTAATTATAATATAATGGATTGAATCCCTACCAGGTTATTGGTACAATGATAATGAGTACTAAGTATATCCCACAAGTGGTTTCTTGTGTCAAACATATACTTCCTGTTTGGGACAGAGTTTATAATAGCAAAGATGATGGCCATTGGGGACGTACTGCTTCCTTCCAGTTCTGCAACAGCCTCTTGTTCTGTGTCATCCATGTTATGAAACTGGAAAAACGGTGAGGCTTTTGCAAGTAGGTGTACAGGTAGTTAGTATGTAGGCAGACTTTAGAAAAGCTCTTATGACATCCTGTCTGCCCTATATACAGTATTTCTATTATATTTTTTATTAATTAAAAATAATCAGCATACAAGATAATGGGCTTCCTTCAACATTTTCATATACGTGTGTCACTTTAGTCACTCCATTATTATAGCTGTATTCTTTTTATTAATTTTTTTATGTGTACAGGTGTTTTGTTTGCATATGTGTATATGTACCATGTGCATGCCTGGTACCCACAGTGGCCAGCAGAGGGCATCAGATCCCCTGGAACTGGAGTTACAGAGGTTGTGAGCTACCATGTGGGTGCAGGGAATTGAACCAATCTTGTCTGTTAGAACAGCCAGGGCTCTTAATCACTGAGCCCACTCTCCAGCCTCCAGAGTTTATTGTTTTGGTCTATCATGTGTGGCCTTCAGCCTAGTGGGAAAGCATTCTTTGTCAATGACTATAGGCTCTTCCTTTGCCTCCCACGATCATTGGTCCTCCAAAGAGTTGCATTGCTGATGTGTGTAATGGCTCATGCCTGACAAAGTGGAAATTTCTGATGGGTGACTGGCTTGTGAAACTTTCCAGGGGACTGCCCATTTGCAAAAAGCTGACCCTGCAGGGAAAGGTTCTTCTCAGAGCAATGCTCAGTTAATCTCAGCACTATTTAAATGTCCACATCGATGGCTCAAGACTCCAGGGCCTGAACATGTGACCCCCTTTCTTTCCTTTTGATCCGGTGTGTTCCTCTTGCTGGACAGGCTCTGAGATGCTGTACTGAGCCCTTATTTGTTTGGATCTCATGAAATTTTTCATGACTTTCCCTCTGGCTGCTCTGGGCATTACTGGAAGGTACCGCAGCATGACACTGAAGTGATGCCTTTTGAAAATGGTCTGAAGATTAGAGCTGACTTGAGGAGTCACCTGCTCAGTGAAAGCAGTCTTCAAAATCAAGAACCTTCCTTTATCCCACTGTAGTGTGGTCCCAGACCAGCTCACAGTGCGTGAAGTTACAACCTTTGGGCTTTAGCTACAGAGAGGCTCTACTAGGATGGTGTGTCCTTTGCTTCTTCTTTATAATCAGGTTTAGCATTTTCCCTCGGAGTAATAACAAAGTTTCTTAGTATAGTGGGCTTGAATTCCAATAGAAAGGCAAAGCAACCTGAAAATGATCCAGTTAATTCAATATGTATGTATTAAACAGTGATGTTGATTTGATTATCTGTCAATAAATCACTAGATAAATATTATAATAGCACAGTGATGTCTGCAGGCTAGTTTAACATCATTTTCTGATAACCTTTACCTTACTCAAACTAATTTCTAGATGCTGGAGATGCTACCCTCATTCTAGAAATGCTGTGGAGTTTGCCCTGTCCATTTTTTGCAGGTTTGCCTAGGTACGATAGGTTTGTCCTGATGCCAAACACATACACACATTTGTTTGTTTTATGGGTAAATAAAGGACACCATATTTTCAAATCTGATCTGACTACAGTATTGTATTTTTTGATTGTTTACATGTTTTTATTTAAGGGATAGGCTCTTTCCGGGGTTTCCAATTTGGCCTTGAATGTCTGACTCAAACGACCCTCCTTCCTGCTTCCCACTTAGTGAAACTGCAGATATTCACCACCACATCTGGCTAGCATCGCCTGTAGACAAGACACAGGTCAGAACAAACAGTTTCATATGGAAGGTGATTCCATTTGATACAGAAGAAGCATGGATTGACGCCTTTGGCTCTTTGTCCCTGGTAGACAGCAAGCAGTTGTTAACACATCTTGCTGTTGAGGTTGGGGGAGTGGGGCCATCCAAGTAGGGGTATGTTTCATAATCAACTCTGCGTTGAGAGTGTAGCCCATGAGCTACAGAGACACTGTCAGAGTTCTTAGGCAGGATAGTAGCATATTGACGGAGAAGTGATGAACACCTGTGGCTTTGTCTCTCTTCTCCCCTCCACTCTGGGAAACTTCATTTTCCATCTTAGAAGGTTCTGTTGGGTTGTGAATTATAGCACCCAGTTCTTGGTGCTTGAGGCTTGGGTAGGCTCATGACCCTGGTCAGCTCCTATCCTTGTGTCTGCAGGGACTGGGTCATAATGTATGGGCGTCTTTAACTTACAACACAAAGGCCTCCTAAGAGGCCTAAGAGTTCAAAACCCTCTAAATCTCACTGGCCATGAAATTATCCCATTTCTCACTGGCAAGAGAGTTAAGTCTAATCTTGGAGATATACAAACACCAGTTTGGAAATGTTGGTGGGTTGGATGAAGTAGCTTGTATAGAAACATTGTGATAAGCACTGGATTGGCCATGGGAAACTCTTCCTATTTGATCATTTATATGGTCAAACTAATAATCACTTTGACTCTAAAGAAAGTGGAGCCAAGATGTCAGTCAGCATTTGTTGAGAATCTGCTCTCTGAGTGGCACCAGGGAGCCAATGGTGGAGGGAGGGAGGGAGGGAGGAGAGGGAGGGAGGGAGAGAGAGAGAGAGAGAGAGAGAGAGAGAGAGAGAGAGAGAGAGAGAGAGAGAGAGAGAGATTCCTAAGAAACTATCTCTACAGAATTGGCCTCATTCCATATGCTAAGGAGAGGATTATGTCTTGTTTTGCTTTGTTTTTAAGATTTCTACAAGGAACATGGTAGTGTCAAATTCTAAGAATCCTGTCACCACCCTTCCTAGACCCTTTCCCAATATACACTATTCTTCTTTGAACCCTCTTAGAACTGCCACTGCAATCCAGAGTCGGGGGTGCAGGGGGAGGAAACATTCTGATCTTAATATGACTTTTTTGTCCGTGCCTGTGACACTCTCTCTGGCTGCACCAATTTTATCCTTTTACCCTGATCATTCTGGGGAAGAATCAGCTTAAGATTTTCTGGGTATTGAATGGAATCCCAATTTGTACGAAGCAGAGGGTAAGGGAGAGCATCCTCTAGACCTGGAGGAATCAGCCCATGTTTTCCATCTGCCTAACTGGGTTCCTTAGTCCTCTGAGATGAGCCTGCTTCTTCTGCCCATGTTTCTGGGTTTATATATCTAGACATTGTACAGCAATCTAGGGGTGATGACTAACTCTAAATGCCTCAGTTTGAGAATATTTTCTCACCCACTCGCCACATAATATGTTCTTAGAAGCATGCTCAATTTGCCCAAAGAAGCAACACCCAGCAAAAGGACAGGGCTGTTGACTTCCTGGCATGGAAATCTGGCCAGCCTTTCTGAGGAAAGATTTCTGGAGCCTGTTATAAGTTTTTCCAGGAGGAAGCACTTCTCCACATCAAGTAAAAAGTCTTTTCTTCCTTTCTTATTTATTTTAGGTGAGGTATATTTTGGCCCCATTTTACTCTTGAACTTTAAAAAAACACCCACCTTTCTGTGGAATAATTTGTTCTCCTGTCAAATTTATCAGTCATTGTAAGCAGTCTGGAGCTGTTTTAGTCCAGGCTGAGCGCTCTGACTGAGGCATGGCGGGTTAGAGGAATAGGAATATGTGAGGTTGAGACCACGAGAGCCAGCACACAGCCCTGACGCTTCATTCAGCAAACAAGGGACGACACAAATACAGCAGTTCCATGCCATCTAAACTGGCAATTGGCAGAGGCACTCATCCGGGGCAACCAAAATCTCCCTGCTTGTGTAGCTCCCTTTCCAGGGGCCTGGCTATTCCTGCTGCTAAAGGACCTTAAGCCACTTCAGTGCAAATGCCTCATGATTGGCAGCAATGCTGGCCATTGTGATCATCATATTGTTTGGTAGTGGGGAATATTTTTTATTGCTAGCTCAATAGCATTTCACAGTTATTAAACCAGACTCATTGTCCCTCCAGACTCTGAAAGGCTCAGAAACTTTAGGGCATAGACGGAAAAAAGAAAAAGCCAAAGGCACAAAACCTGTCAGTTATTTCCACAGTTCCAATGTGGCTGTCACACTCTTGGCTTTTCAGGCGTTGGAGAAGAAAGATGAGAAAGTGGCTTTTCGGATGTGTTTAATGGGCGACTTGTTTTCATAAATAAGAATTTATGGGAGCAGATTCAATTACGAAAAGTTATTTTAGAATGGTTAAAAAAATGGAAACATTTAAGGAATGGGGCACCTATCCTATTATGATTAGACATTATAGCACTTAGATTAAAATAATGTTCACACAATGAGCAGATATAGCCGAATGTCCCATAACCCTGACGATGAATGCCTGCCTGAAGACATTGCCGGGGTTCACGAAGAATGCTCCGAGAGGATGAATGGTTGTGATTAGGGAGGGAACACATCTATTTCTCTGCGAGGAAGGGCTCCCCGGCTTATTTCGCAGATAATGAAAGCACCCTGCAAGCGATCTGGAGGGTGACCTTGTGCCTCCAGCAGGTGTTAGCGACCCTCCTAGACTTGCCCAGATACCGGTAAAGCAGCTCAGCAGAGGCTTCTCCCCGACAAATGCAATGTGCGCAGTGCTGTTGGCTCCCTGTAACTCCAGGGCTAATTGGAGACGCCATGAGGACAGTAGCGTAGCATTTCTCTATGGGTCACCCCCAGTGGAAACCATTTATGGTCTTTTGCGAACACCAAGTTTCTGGGAATTTGACTAATTTTTTGGTAATTTTTTTCCGGACAGCGGAGAGCCCGATCGCAGAGAATTTGCTCCCCTCAGCTCTTTGTGTATTTTCTGCATGGTTTTGCTTTGCTTCTTCTCGGCAGAGTTTGTGAGGCCCCGAGGACCACACCAGCACTCAAGTCAGGGGCTGCACAATTAATCTTCCGCTGAAAGAAAAATGTATTCTTATTTCTCTTCAAGTGTCTCTGGCAGGAACAGGGCGTGGGCAGAAACTTGTGTTTACCTAAACAAAAAACCAGAAGATGTATGACCCCCCTCTAAACATTCCTGAGGCTGGTTCTTCTCCGAGGATGCCCCTCCATGGCTGGGCGCCAAGATTCTTTTATTTTTCTAGAAGTAATTACAGCTGGAGAGGACTGTGGCCCAGGGCTGACATGTGGCTGGGGAGTTTATGGGGTTGTGGTAATTCTGTTTGGACATGATTTTCTACTTTTCTGTGTGGGAAGAAAACCCCCTTCCCCCAAATTCTTGACAATTGTCTCCAGTCATTTTCTCTGCCTTGCAATCTCCTCTCTCCCAACTCCCGCCACCCTTCATCTCCCAAGGGAAGTGAGGGCTACATTGTGGGGCTCGGACAGTGGGTCCCTCCCTATGCTGACTTCAGGGGACTTTTTTCTCCTGACCAAACAGTTCTCTCATCCACTGTAGACATTTTTATAGGGTTGATCTCTATGTCCATAGCCCACAGATAGTCCACCTTTTGTCTCCAAACCTTTTAGAATCACGGAAGGGAGGTGGACAGGCTTCACTTTCAGTTTTGTCATTTAAAACTGAAAAGAGAAATCCACAAGCCTGTCTCTAGGCAATGCCATTAGACTGGTTTAAATAGAGTTTTATGAGCTTAATTGCTGTCACTAGCAATACAGATTCAGCTCACCAATGTTTAATCTTACCTTTCTTTTGTTTTAAGGAAATACGTGTATGTGTGTGTGTGTGTGTGTGTGTGTATGTGTGTGTATGTGTGTGTGTGTGTGCATATGTGTGTGTTTAGACTGGCTTATGCAGTTCCAGACACAAGGTAAATTGTCACAGAAAGGCAAAAGCATTAAAAAATGGAAACAAGCAAACTGGAAAACCAGACCGGAGACAACAGCACTTTCACAGGGCACCCAACCGCCTTCATATATCACACAGTTGTCCTGGTGATACACCCTGGAGCGGAGTTTTCCCACACTCAGCGGTGGTGACACTGAGATGGCCTTCTGCTAAATGCAGGTAGAAGACAGCAGTGAGCCTTGGATAGGATTAGAATATCTGGGGGACACACTGGGTGTATCACAGACACACTGCATCCTGGAGAAGAAGCCTTGTCTACCTGGGCTTTGGACCATTTTTTATTAAAGCTCATTTCAGTACCAGGTGGGGCTGCTTGGCTCTGGCTCTGGCTCTGGCCTGTTTAGCAGTGAAGGGGTTATATGTAAGGGTGATCAGAGATTTAAACTGTCATGTCAGTAGTGCCAGGGAATCGGCTGTGCAAGGGCCTTAATAAATCTGCCCTTGACTTACGGCCAAACCTCATTCAGCAGAAAATTATTTCTGCAGCATACTGAATGCTCTGCTGTGATGGAGACAGAAATAAAGAAAGGTGGAAATGAGGAGACAAGAATGGAAATTCAATCCACATGCAGTCCACACGCAGAAGGGAGGACTCCAGTAAAAAAAGAAAAAAGAAAAAAGAAAAAAGAAAGAAAGAAACAGAATGTGAAGAAACAGAATGGAACAGGGTATATGTCTTTGATTACCAAAAGGTCTTAGGGGACAAAGAATGATTCTCAAGGAGATCATCAAGGAAGGGAGGGAGGGGACAGTGCACTGCCGGGCCTTAGAGTTTTATGAATGCTTCTCACTTGTTCATTAGTTGGTTGGCCTGTATCGTGACAGGGAGGTTCTGTGGACCTGGGATGAGCGAGAATCCCCAGAGCTCACAGCTGGCCAGGTAGAGCCAACAAGCTCACCTCACAGGTGAAAGGTGCCAGGCTTTGGCTCTGCAGACCAAGTGATGCGGATGCACTCTTGGATACCAGAGACAAGCTCTGTTGGTAATAAAGACAGGGAGGCACAGGATTTCAGATACAGGGAGCGTCAGCACGTACCCCACCAAACCCCGTGAGTCAGTGTGAGGAACAGGGTTTTCATTCATTGGAGAGTCTGACTGAAGGGTCAAATGTGGCCTCTGGTTTAAATGAGATGTGGTTTATTTCCTTAGGTCAAGTCAGAAGGAGAAGGAAGGGGTTAAAATCAGCACACAATGCATTTTTTAGATTGGTTCCTAAAGGCACGGACTATCGCCTATCCATTTTAGGCCAGAGATCACTTTAATTGGAAGGATAATTTAAGAGACAGGATTCTTTCTTTTTCTCTTGTTTTGAAACTGTTGGGAAACGCTCGCGGAGCGAGGAACAACAAGAGCATTTCCTCTTCTAAATAATTTATTTCCTGTTAGTAGTTTTCCTTTTTCTGCCCTGTACTTCCAATCCCAGAGCTGTAATGAGTTTCAGGAACATAAGGTGTCAGATATTGGCTTGGTGGTGGTGCTGCTGTTGAGATCTCTGAATTCACGACCCCTTCGAGCATCCGAGGCATGGTGCATACATAATTTACGAAGAGATCTGCGGCTTTCATCTGTTCCGCCTTCTAACTTTTGGTGCTTTTTATCCAAAGGATGATTTGTTTTGCTGCGAGAGAACTTGCCATATTTCCAGAAGTTTCTGCAGAGGACCAGCACCCTGCAGCAGATCCTTTGTGCTCAGGAGTGTTTCTGCAGAAGCTTCAATCCTAGAAGGGGAAGAAGTGAAGACAGACATGCAAGCTGGTTTTCTTAAAGTAGAGATGATTGAAAGAAAGGCTCAGTGTGCGAGAAAAACCATTCTTGTCCACTAATGAGAACAGTGTTTGTTGGATGGAGCAAAGGATGTGGCTGTGTTAAAGCAGGCTCTGGTTTTGTTGGTCTCACAGGAATTCCAAGAGCCCAGGATCTGTCCCAGAAAGGACATGATTAGCAGTTCACTGAGTGGTAGTCCCTTCCAACAATAATTCCCACAGTACCACCTTTGTCTTTAGAGGTTGGGTGGGAATACAAATTTAGACTCTTTAGTGACTCGCCTTTCCCTCTCATGTCCTTGTTCATGTCTCTTTCATGTCCAGGTATAGCTTTCTGCTTGTTTTTCATTTCTGTCTCTCTTTCTGAGAAAGGGAAGTTACATTCTGAGTGGGCTGCCGAGAACCGGGGCTGAGGCCGCCTCTCTAGGAAAGCTAGGGAAGAAAGAACATTGAGGTTTCCGACCTGGATTGTCTGCTGAGACCAACCCTGGTCAAGAAGCCTGCCTCCTATTGATCCACACTCCCTCATGTCTTAAATATTTAATAATGTCTTTTGCTGCTTGGTAGATTTTTCAGAAGCCCAAACTAATATCTCTTTGTGCACAAATGTGCATATATTTAAGGACCGATTTGATGACGGACGCTGTCTCTTGCCATGAGCTGCCTTGAGACTCTTTAGGTAAGAAGTCTGTGGCAGCTTCTCTTCCTGAAGCATGAGGCAAATAGCCTCTTTTTTAATTAATTAATTTATTTTTTAAGTAGCCTCTTTTTTGAACCTAAGATTTTTTTTTTAAAAAAAATCAGCTTATTTATTTATATCCCATTTTTGACTTTCTATACAAGTCATCCTAACGGGCCAGCCTATGTCCTGGAGAGAGAGAACCTCTGCTGGGATCCTGGTTTCTGTCCTCTGCAGAGAGAACGCTTGTCTTCCCCTGTGGCAAGCCTCTCGCCTCCTCACTTGGCTCTCACTGAGACCTGAAGCTTTTCCACAAGCTTCAACACACATAAAAACATGGACTTTCTTTTGTTTTGCTGAGTGTCATGTGGCCATCTTAGTTTTCACCTGTAAGCAGAGTTGTAGACATGGGATAGTTTCATGGACAGTCTAACTGCTACAGTCTACTTTAATTCACAAGTGATCAATGAGTTCATGTTGTGTCTGGGTGCCCACAACTCTCCTCGTTCCCCAAGCCCAGTCTTGAAAGGATGGAGTTTTGCAAGAATGCTTCTCACTCCCCTTTAAGGTTCAGCTGTTAGAGGGACAGAGTGCAGAGTGTCCCATCCCTTCCCACTGTTAGCTTTTTCTTACCCACACCGAATGGCTTTTCTCTACACTTGAATTCAGAGAGCTCCTGCTGGACGAAAGGGCAGGAGAACTCAGAGGGGAAAAAATGTTCCGGAGCCTGAGGAGGGGAAGAGGAGGGAGAAGCCACAGGCCAAAGAGAAGCAGAGGGGGGAGGGGGTGAGAAAGAAGAGGAGAGCTGGCTTGGAGAGCCCTTCAAATCCTGATTTGACCAGAAACAAGGGGCACTTGACATGTTTTAAAGAAAAAAAGCAAAATTAGTAATTATACCTACCAGCTTTTTATCGACTGTCCAGTAAATATCAGTGTATTCTATTCTTGGATTTGCAATAAACTAAGTGATTGTCTTGATTAAAACTATGAAGAGAGATGAAACAAACGGGGTGCACTCCAGTTAAGGTTTTCAGAGTCTTACAGCTAAGGCAGAAACTTAGTTAAATCATTACAGGGAAAGCATTTGGTCAGGTTTTGAAATACTGTTTGTAGTGACTGCCTAGCTGCAGAAATGGGCATTTGGAAGGACCATCTGGAAAAGATAGAATTAAAATTAAAAACTGAATGGGGCTGGAGAGACAGCTTTACAGTTAAGAGTGCTTGCTGCCCTTCTGGAGAACACAACCTCACTCCCCAGAACCCACATTCGGTGGCTCACAACTGCCTGTAACACCAGCTCCAGGGTGTCTGACACCTTCTTCTGGCCTCCAGGAGCTCACGAACATGGACCCCCCCTTTCTCTTCTCTCTTAAAAAACAAAGCATGCTCAGAAGACCAAAGGGAGGGGATGGTATTTGTATTTTCAAGGACAGGAGTACAGGTGTCCAAACGGTTGTTAATTTGCCAAGTTTTGAGCTGTGCGTTTTTCCTTGATGTGGTTTCCAGGAAGGATTATAGTTTATCCTTTGCGAGAAGCACCATCTTATTATAAAATGAAAAGCACAGCCTTCACAGAACCTTAGTCCTGAATTTGCTTCCGGCATCCATCTCCCATTTACTTAACTAGAGAAATAAAATTGGAGGGAATTTGGCCTTCAGGTTATAGGGCTGGGAAATGCTTTGAGAGACCTTCTGGTTGGATTACTTCTAAACCCTCCCTGACAGAGGAAAATTTATCTTATTTTTAAGTGCTCCCCAGAGGCAGAGTGTCCGCAGACTCCCTTACTAACTCATTCCAGTGTTTAACGATCTCCACATTCAGGAAATTCCTTCTCCTGTCTTACCTAAGCCCCTCTCTGTCCTGCTTAGCCCATTTCTTTTGACCCAGTCCCAGAAGAGATGGGGAGAGAAAGGTCACTCTCTTATATAAACATCCTTTCACATAATTAAAGATTACTATAAAAAAATCCCCAAGTTGTCCATCTCTGCTCCCTTATCTCGTAGAACTGCTCCACTTCCGCAAGCACACCCCCCCCCCGCCCCCCGCTTCTCTTAGGGCTCCCGCTTAGGCTAGGGTTACACTTTCTTTCAGGGTTCCATCCCATAGCCTTTTCTTCACCTTTGCCAAGTCTCAGTCATGTCCTCATCACCAAGGGTCTGCAATGTGCCCTGGGAGAGCAGACAGAGCCTGACATGTGTACAAGCATTATTTCCCCAGACTCCAAGTGCCAGAGTTCAAGGGAAAGGCAGAGTGGTAGTGATAATATGTATTCATATTATAATGATTTTCAAAGTCAAGTTTATAATCCTAGGTTTGTGAACATTTCCACTGGTATACATGAACTCTTTAGATTTTTAAGCAGGGAGTAGATATAACAGTATAACATAATACTGTATCCTGAGAATCACAACCTTACCTGGAGTTTACCAATATAATATGCTAAGAACCACAACTGTCCCTTGGTCTTCACTGGAGATTGGTTACAGGGCCCCTTCTCTGCCCTTAGATACCCAAATCATTGGATATTCAAGATCTTTATAAATGATGCAGCACTCTGCATTAGACACTTCCTTCATATACTTTAAATTATCTCTAGATTCCTAGTTAAACCTAATGTGGTATGAATGTTATATATACAAATGCTATACTGCATTGTTTAGGAACATGTGTGTGTTTTTAGATGGCTGTAATGTGTCCCAAGACAAAAATCCAAAATCGTGAGTCTGGGAAAGTGAGTGGCAGTGATGAAGGGAGGCTGACAGAGATGGGAGGGAGATGAGAGAGGGTGGGGTAGAGTTTAATCATAATATATTATATACATGTATAAAATGTCAATTAATATCCCAATAAAAAGAAAATAAATTCCTTAAAAATAAATTTAATTTAAAATCTGTCCACTTTTATTTGGTATTAATATAGTTTTAAAGGTCCTCCTGATCTGAGTCTGGCTGAGTCTGTAGAGCAGCTTGTGGAAGATGAGGAACTCAGCAGGGCCAAGGTAGATCTACACTGGCTCTGCAGTTAGATTAACGTCTGCCTTTCTTCACCATTACGGTCATTTCCAAAACCTCCTCTTAGTTGTACCTGGCTGCTCTCTGAGGTTTTCCATGAGCTCATTTCTGGTCCTTGGTAGTTCGGGGTGAGAAGATACTGGATCCTAAACTGGTGTCAAGTGTCACCACTGCACACAGACTTATAGGGTGGGGTTAAAAACCCTTGGTGTGTTTTCATAAGAATCAAAGCCATTTACTAAAAAAAAAAAAAAAAAAAAAAAGTAATACATCTTTGTTGTTGTTGTTGAGTTTTGCATTAAATGAAATCTTAATCTATTTGAGGAGTTTACAAAAGTTTCAACTATTTGGCAACCTGAGACTCCAAGATGTAGCTTTATAAGTTGCATTAAAAGATTGTAAAAATGATTTGAAAAAAATCTCAAATTTCCTAGAGTCTTAAGAGACGTTCTTGCAAAGGTGGTGAGTAGGAAAACACCGATGTGTGTTTATGCATCATGTGATGACTTGTGCTTGTATCCTAGCAACAGAACCCAGAAGAAAGGAGTCCAGAGAGAACAGGCCACAAGTCGACCTGCAGAATGAGGCAGCAAACCAGGGATAGTGAGGTATTTAGGAGTGCCAGTGAGGGTGGTCACAGTCACAATACACTCATCTTTAATTCTTAGTTTTTTAAAGGTCACCTACCATGGGCCAGGCAGACATATAATATCAGGGTTACTCCAAAGAATACAGAGTCAAAAGTCGCCACCCGCCTACAGACAGGCTATGTGTGGTTTTGGTTCATTCATTTACTGTCTCTAGCACTTATTGGTAAGTTTTGTCTTAAATAATGAGCGCCTTATTTTGCTGCCATCAAAATCAATTCTTCACGAGGAGTATACGACTATGTGGAAAAAGCATCCTGGGTTATGATGTTCAGTGATAAGGAAGGTACGGAGCTATCTATGTATTACATCTGAAGTCAGTACAGTGCCCACCTCCCCCCCAAGGAATTTATGAAAACGCATGGCGTTTGAGAAGGAGGATGATGGGAAATTCTTCTGTATTTTACTTTTCGGCACGTTCTCACTTTTAGTGGTAGTCGCGCATGACTTTTATAATAGCATGACACATATTCATTAAAAGAAAATTATTCCCTTCCATCTTTACAGTCTCTAAGCTTTTGCAGAGTCTCTCATTAAAATACACCTGGGATGAATCAGTCCCTAAGCCATTATCAGTGAAGACTTGAAAGATAAACACCTGGCTAGGAGAGCCAAGATGGTGCCTGGAGGGGAAGAAGGGGGTGGGAGACAAATCAGACGTCAGAGCGAGCAGGCGCTTTCTCCACTCCTCCAGCACTGCCCTTGGGCAGCTCCTGCTATCGGTTGGGATCAGAGCAAAGAGTGCATTAGGCTTCCTTCACAGCACCTCACTGACAGGCAGGGACGAGCTTGGTCTCCTTAGAGAGCTGCTTTCAGAGGGAGCAGTGTGGGCAGGACTCAAACCCAGGTCAGCTAGCTGGAGAACTTGGAAGAGCTTCCTCAGAAGCCCTCAGAGTCTCCAGTAGTTCTGGGGAGGGCTGGGCACTGATAACCATGTGTCTTGAGTGTTTGGGGTAGTACTGATTTGTAAAAAATGACCCTAGGTCTGTTGCTAAACACATTGCTAAATGCTATTGTGAATTTGATGGATTTGTTAGAATGCTCTTTATTGGTTCGTTCAGAAGTTAGAAAAATACGTTTCCCAAACGACGTTTCCCAAACGACATGCTTAGTTTCAGTTTAGCAAATGAGCTGCTTTGGACAGAGGAGGGAAAGTGCATTGGGCCAAATCCACTTTCCTCAAAGCAGAAGGCGTTGTTTGTGGGTGTGTAAAAATACATACACATATAAAAACATACAACTTGCAGAACTTTTCCAGAGTGAGTTCAAGATTTGCCCCAGTTTTACTTTCTGCAACTTTAATTTAGTTCCTAACGTCTCTAGATCTTGGTTGGCTCCGAGTTTAATCAAATGTTAGCACATATGGGAGACATTGCTGTGCCTTTGTGGATTGATCCAGCCAGTACTTGGTTGACTATTTTCTTTAGTAACCAGAGATCTCAGAAGTGACAGGTCACTGTGTGCGGAAGGTAAAGTCAGAGAGGGTTGAGTGGGCTGGCTCTGTTTGCAAGATCAGGTAATCCTACTACTGAATCAGATAGAAGGGCTCTTTAGTAAACTCAGCCACAGGCTTGTCTGAAAGCCAGGGCTCAGGTTCGGCTTTCAAACACTGGCTATCAAAGGATAATGAGAGTGAAGGAGAAAGCTGAACCTGCATGGTGGGATTTTCCTCATCATCTTTTAATAAGAAGGAAACTCAATGAAACTTTTGCACAAAAATAGCATCAAGTTTGACTGCTCGGCTTTTAGCGTAGAATTCTGAGTAAACATGGGTGAAATACAACTTGTCAGCACAAAAATACCGCCTGTCATAGTCATTTGTGTATAAAATATGAGCCGCAGGTTTGGACCATATGGTTACATGAGTTCTAATTTACGTGGCATCGTCTTAAGTCAGCAGAACTCGTCCTGGCCTGCCTGTGGGAGGTGGAGTCAGCACCTCACCCACTGAAGTGAGGAGACTGCCTGGGGTTTGTCCAATTTCTGCTGCTGCTGTGCTGCTATAGACATCAGAGATTTGCAGGGCAATATGGGACCCTCCCCAAGACAACTGAGCCCTTCCTGGCTACGGCGTGACTGGCCGGGCCGTACCTGCCAGCGGCTCTCAAAGCCGGACACGTGAAATTGAAAAATATTAAACCTCACAGCTTGTGACTTCTCCGTTCCTTCTGTTCCCACTGGGGGGAAAGTAACACAATCTCTTCCCCCCAGACGGGTGGGGAGAGCGGACGTTTGGATGCCATTTCAGAGCAATGCTTAATGAAGTGAGAAAATGCATTCGCAGTGTTGGGTTCTGTGGCACATACGCGCAAGCCCAGAAGTGTACAATGGATATATTTTGTGATTGAGACATGAGCTTCAAATGCCAAAGAAATGCTGTCTAAAGAAAAATCAGACTTGAAAGTCTAAGTTCGGCTAGAAACAGATGTAATTTTTGTTTCTTAAAAAAGAAAATTTCAGTGGCCTCCTCTCTGCTCCCCCAAGCTGTGCCCTGTCACTGTCTTAGATGACCTTTCAACCATGTCTGCCTGGGATACTTTTAGAAAGCGGGTTGGAGCATGTGACCCTTGACTCTCCTGCACATTCTTTCGGCGAGCCTGAAGGCGCTCCAGTTGCCCTCTGGGTGGTCTCTTCGATTGTGGTCATTGATGTTGGAGCCTGATAAGTTGGAAGACCTGGGGCCCAAGACCGCCCTTTGGCCCACGAAGCACTGAGCAGTGCACCTTGCAGGCCAAGGGCCCAGCCTGAAACAGATGCTCTCAGTGGGAGGCTGTGGGCAGATGGCTTGGTTTTCTTGGCAGGTGTAGAGGATAATCTTGCTTTTGAGGATATGTTTTTTTCTACCCTGTTGTCATCAATAGACAACAGACTCCTTCTAGTGTTGACATTTGGTCTAGAGGCCTGCAGTTAGAACAAAAGCAAAAGGTAGTACAAAGGTGAGCTTTGAAATCAACATCTCTATGGAAGAGTCAACACAGAGCCTCTACTCTTAGAAAGGGATGTGCATCCAACAAACAAGGTTACCAAGGTAATGACAGACTGACCCAAAAGACAACAAAGAAACTACATCTAGCAACAGGTTTCAGCTGCTAAGAAATGAGTCATCAATTCAGGGAAGAGACTTGATTGAAAATTTGCCAAGTTCTAGATATTTGCCAGGTGCGGCTTCCCAAGATTTACCACAGGGCAGTAAAGGTGTTTTAAAATGTAGCAACTGACTGCCCAGACGCAGATACCCCTCTCTGGTGTGAAGTTAACAAACAAGGAAGCCACATTATTCAGATTTATCTGAATCCAAATTCTGTGCTTTCTTTCAGAAAAAGAGGAGCTGGTGGGGGATTCAGCTGAGCCTGCCGACCTGGGTGTGAGCCCTAGGAACTCTCTCTCTCTCTCTCTCTCTCTCTCTCTCTCTCTCTCTCTCTCTCTCTCTCTCTCTCTCTCTCTCTCTCTCTCTCTCTCTCCTCTCTCCTGCTCCCAACCTGGGCCGCCCTTCCTTTACTGGCACCTGCCTATTTGTCTTCAAGGTCCTATAGTTCCCAATGTCTTTCCAGGGCCCACAGGCTGCCTCTTTCCTGGCTTCCTTTTTGGTGCTGGCTTTTCACTGCCCTTTATCCACCCCACAGCTTAGTACCAGGGTTGCTTTTC
The DNA here is from genome assembly GCF_947179515.1 of Apodemus sylvaticus. Lineage (NCBI taxonomy): Eukaryota > Metazoa > Chordata > Mammalia > Rodentia > Muridae > Apodemus > Apodemus sylvaticus. The sequence goes on along the minus strand of NC_067473.1, from coordinate 76,061,394 downwards.
TGAATTAAAATAGATCCATGGGGGAGGTTAGCCCCGTGTTTCTGCTGCCTGGAGACATGGTGCTGAAAATTACTGTGGTAAGAAGACGCTCTTGAGCTACTCAAGTTCAAGTCCAGTGTCCATATTTAAACCCCCGTGTCTGGGTGCTGGGGTGCGGCTCCTTTCTATCTTCAGAGGGGCTTCCCACACACAGTCCTAGATAAACTTGAAGTGCCTCCATCAGGCCTGGAATGAGGAGCGGGGCTCCTGAGTCCTCTTGAAGTCTGTTAGTTATGGAGGCCATCTTTGTATTTTTGTTCTTCCCCTTATTTCCTAAGTTGGGTGTGCCCTGGCAAAGGTGGTGCATTGACAGTTCAAAGCCTTATTCTGAGGATATGTGAGTAGTCTTCAATGATTTTTTTTTCACCATACAAATTGGAAATTTTCACAATAACCTTATTTTCTTTTGGTCCACAAGTGGCATTTATTTTTCTAATTCATCTACTAATTTCTCAAAGACATCCAGTTATTAAGTGACAAGGTAAGATTTGAACTCAGGCATTTCTCAACTACTACCCAAACTCTGAGGCCCTGTGCTAAGGTCAGATTGGAGTAAGTATTAGTCCAAACCATACGAAGATGCCTGTGTTTGACTTGTTTTCTTTTAAAACAAGATCTTATTATGTTGTCCAGGCTAGCCTTGAAGTTCTCCTGTCCCAGCTTTTTGGATGCTGGCAGTAGGGAAGTACCCCTGCACTCCATGATTCTTTTTTTGACATTTAAAAACTGGAAATTGTATATGACTCCATCAACTATCACAAAAATACGATGTCTCTTAGACCGAGAACGTGGTCATAGTCTAGCTTTATCATGGGACACACATACCTTCTGGAAGACATTTGCAATAACTGAGTACCAGTTATTAGCCAGCATGATCCGGAAGTACAGTGTAGGGGGAGTTAACTGAAGAAATGCTGAATTGATTGCATAATAGGAATTCTGATTGATATAATCTTTTCAAGCTTAGCATATGTTCTATTTCTGGAGTCTTTGTGTGTGTGTGTGTGTGTGTGTGTGTGTGTTTCTAAAGACAAAGACAGAGGGAAATTTTTATAGCTGGGAGAAAAGCCTCCAGCATGGCATGTGTGTCCTTGGAGCAAATACCAAGACCCAGTTAAATGAAGGCTTCACATACGGGGGTATCACCATCACCATCCTCTCCAAAATGGCCAACACATCTCAAAGCTCACAACACTCCTCCGTATTGTAGACTTGCCTCACTTTCCAGAAGACACACTACTGTTTTGTTTAAATTTTAAAAGTGAGGAGAGTGAATGACGCTCATGCTCATGGAGGGAGATGCTTGACTCTTGAGCAGCACGGGCTGATGGAACCTTCTGCCGTGATTGACATGCTCTCCTCCTGTCCTCTTCAACAAGGAGGCCACTGTCCACGTGTGGATGCTGAACACATGAAGTGTGTTCACGATTAGATCTTAGATCTGTGAAGATGAGGTGTCATTCAGATTTAAGCTGAAACTGTCACACAAGGCTGGGGGGTGCTGTATTGGGGGTGGCTTTCAAATTCATGTTTTTATTACATTTTCTTTGCTTGAAGCAGGAAGTTTGGAAAATGATGGAATGACTACATCTCTGCCATCTGATTTTGATGGATCCTAGTTTCTTCCAGGAGACAATAAGGGATTGCATCTAAACCTTGCACAGTGTCCTTTCCAGAGGGCTGTTAGACTCTGCACTGATTTCCCAGGGATGTCTAACTACATTGTTCCCCTAAACAAGCCCTATAATAGGCTAAACCAGACTCTGGCAGTTTCTTTCCAGCCATATGGTATCATGACAAACATGACTAATTCCTGCTCTGTTGGTTCTGAATCGTGTTAATCTGCCAACTGGTTAGCGCCCATTATAAAGCAGCTTTTATCTGGAGATTCTCATTAGCATGTGAAATTAGTCCAAGCCTAAACTTCATTTTGCCAAATCCTCCCTCAGGCTGCTCTTGAGATGGAGTCTGTTCACAATTGAGGTTTTGTGTCTTGACTGTCAGGCTATGTCCAGAAGGTCAATTAGCGTTTTTCTTTCTTCTTTTTGATCTGATACGTCACGTTTATTTGCTGTGATCTAAATTCTGGTAGAGCTAGTCTCTCTTTCTGTTTGTTTTGCTTCTGTGATAGAGAAGTATAATCTTTGCCTGCTCCCAAAGATAATTTCTTATCATTTGGCTCAATAAAGATTGACTTATAAATATTCTGTGAGATGTCAGCTAATGCTTCTTTCCCTGAATCATATCTAATAATCCCCTCAGCACCAAAACCTTTCAGGATTACCCCTGAACCTTCTTAAAGTGCCCCCTGCACACTTGGTCTAGGAGTGGCAACTAACCCAAACAACCAGAAGCCATTAGGTTCTTAAAAGAACAGAAATAAGGTTTTAACAAAGAAGATAGAGGCTTGGATATGTTGTGCTCCCGAAAGTTTTATTTCTTTTGGAATTACTCTATTAGTTTTTAAAGAAATAATGCATGTTAGTTAATTTTTTTGGAGAAAGTTATCTTAAAAATTCCTTAAATGAATAAAAGCTTAAACACATTACTTTGAAAAATTAATCAAAGATAGGTAACTCTTAGTTTAAGGACAATGAGGAGAGAGAGAGAGAGAGAGAGAGAGAGAGAGAGAGAGAGAGAGAGAGAGAGAGAGATCGCTGTGTGAAGGGGTCAGGTCTAGTGTTAGGAAAGCTGTTGTCTCCCTCATGTCCTTTTTTGCTCCTGGGGAAGATTATATTGGACTGCATCTATGGAAAAGAGATGAAGTACAAATACAGTGAACCCTCCACATCCCTCCACATTGCCCTTTGTCTGGCTGGGCTCTTGTTGAATTGTGTTTCATTGAATTAACCTCAGCTATCTCAGAAGAGGAGACCTGCCTTCACTGTCATCCCCATCCTGCTCTGTCATGTGTGCGAAACCTTCCTAAAAGCAAAATGATGATGATGTCTGCAAGTTATATGTTAAGGTTTTCCCCATTATCTTGATATCTCTGAAAAAAACAAAAGACAAATGGGAGAGAAGCTGAAATGTCACTCAAGAGCGTAACTTTTCCGCCCCTCATGAAGCGTTATCGAGCAGTCGGACACATTATGGGGTACTGGATCAGACTGCTCACGCTGGAACTAGATTGTAACTAGTTCTTGGTGTAGCTTGGAAGGATTCTGAGTGTCAGTTTTACCATTTGTAAAATGGAAACACCTACACCTTCCCATCTGTTACCGCTCTTCTGAAGATAAACTGTCATTTGGTGGATGCCGGATCTGGACCATGATAAGGGTGCAATGAGTGGCAGCTATTGTAGCTTCTATCTACAGGACACTGGGTGGAGGATGAAGGCGCCTTTGTGCTCTCATTGTATGGGGAGCTTTGTCACCACTTGCCAAGTCTCAGTTCTGGTCATCACTGACAGTGGGCAGATTCTCTTTGGGAATGGGACACGGGGTCTTCCCAGGGCAAATGTCAAGCGCTTTGATGTGCTGTTGGGTCAGAGTCTGAGAAGCTCCCGAGCACTCAGCTTTGCCTCCCACTGGATGTCATCTGAGGCACAGCATCCAAGAAGCAGCTAAAGGCTTCAGTGTGGGTGGGACTCCTCGAGAAGACACCCAGAGAACGTAGGGTGTCTGCTCTGTGCTCAGCAATCTCTTATTGTGAGGGGCCCCGATCTGCGTTGTTCTCTGAGTGGGTGTGGGCTGGGCTTCCAGAGAGGCCAAGTCCTAGAAAAAGGTTCATTAGAGATGCTTTAATGTCTTTTTAAATATCTTTGTTTTTAGTCCCAGTTTTGCTTTTGCTGCTGAAAGGCAGGAGTGAAGGAGGCAACAGAACAGAGCTGAACTAATCGAAGAGCTAATCCTCTCTTGCCTGTGATCAGAGGGAATTGTCTCCTTTCTGACTTTGCCTATCACTACTAACATGGCTTTTCTCCTTTCTTTCTTTCTTTCTTTCTTTCTTTCTTTCTTTCTTTCTTTCTTTCTTTCTTTCTTTCTTTCTTTCTTTCTTTCTTTCTTTCTTTCTTTCTTTCTTTCTCTCTTTCTTTCTTTCTTTCCCTTTTTCTTTCTTTCTCTTTCTTTTCTTCCTTCCTTCCTTCCTTCCTTCCTTCCTTCCTTCCTTCCTTCCTTGGTTTGTTTGTTTGTTTGTTTGTTTGTTTGTTTTTCTAGACAGGGCTTTTCTGTGTAGCCCTGATTGTCCTGACATTCTCTCTGTAGACCAGACAGGCCTCAAACCCAGAGTGCTGGGGTTAAAGACCTGCACCACCACACCTGGCTGCCATGGTTCCTGCTGTGGGACAGGATTTTGGTTAATGGAAACAGACCACTTTCACTGCAAGCAACATTCTCTTCTGTCTTCTATCTTCTTGGCTATTGTCACCATCTGCAAAAAACAGTGCTGGCAGTCTGCAGTGCTCCAGATGGTGGTATTTGGACTTTAGATGCCCAGGCTGGTTAAATATTTGGGCTGTAACTCTGGCTAATTCCCTCTTAGCTTCAATTTTCCTACCCTTTAAAAAGGAAACTCACATAACACCAAGGCTGTGAGGAGTTTGGGTGGGGTAAGGGAAGCCATGCTTGCACAACACAGAACTTGTCAGGGTTGGCCTGGAGCAGTGCATATTGATGTCGGAAGAGCCAAGGAGGGGTTTTGTAGTTTGTCCTAACATTCCTGAGCATTTCCTTCAGGCCTCCCTTTTTCCAGATACACTTGTGAGGCTCTGTGGCCCTCCTGATGCTCACCTTGCTCTCAATAACCAAAGGACAATCATCCACTGAAGTGTAACTTCAAAGAGTGGTGCCTTCTTACATTTGAAGATACTGTGTTGACCTGAGATGTGTCTATTTGTGGTAAAGAGTGTTGGAAGAAAGGCATTCAATGGTGTTATAAAATCAGAAGGGGCTTCTCACTCACCGCACAGGGGTAGGGCTTGCTGGCTCTTAGTCTCACAACCTTGTTATGTATATATCCACTCCAATCAACCATGTCTCCTCCACCCCATGATCTCCTTAGGGTTACGTTATATCTTATTTGGAGGTTGGTGCTCTATGAACCCTTGCTTCCCCTTGCTTGTAAACTGAAATTTAAAAACGCCAAAAAATATGCTTAAAATTAGCAGCAAATTCAAGAACTCAAGGCTTGTCGGTCGATAACCGGTATCTTTTGAGTTTTCTAAGATAGTGACAGATCATGCCTTTAACATTTTTAGTTTTGTGATTGTCTTAGCTACTTATTTATTACAGTGATAAGACACCATGACCAAGGTAACTTATAAAAGAGAGAGTTTATTAGGGGCTTACAGTTTCAGAGATGATCCTATGACCATCCTGGCAGGCAGGCTGGCAGGCTGGCAGGCAGGCTGGCAGGCAGGCAGCCAGGCAGGCTGGTAGGCACGGTGCTGGGGCAATAGTTGAGAGCTTATAGTACAAGGAAGGAGAGGCATGGGTAAACCTTTGAAACTTCAAAGCTCACCCCAAGTGACACATCTTCTTTAGAATATCCATACCTTATAATCTTTTCCAAAATACTTCCACCATTGGGGATCAAATATTCAAATATAAGAGCCTATGGGGGCCATTCTCATTCAAATCACTGCAGTAATTAATATTCATGGGATTTGCAAATAGACTTCATGGCTGTCCACCAGAGTCCGGTTGTCTCTTTCTTCCCTTCTCTGTGTGTGAATTCACATAGTATACATGTTTACAAGTTCATGTACAGTTGTGTGTGGAGGTTAGAAGTCAGTGGTGAGTATCCTCCTGGATTGTCTTCTACTTTATTAACTGAGGCAGGGTCTCTCACTAAACCTACTGCTGGCCAATTTTCTCATTCGCCCTGAGGATCCTGTCTCCACTTCACTGAGCATTGGGATTATACCATGCTCAGCTAGCTTCTTCTTCTTCTCCTTTTTTTTTTTTTAATGTGGGTGCCAAATTAGAATCTTTCTACTTGTACAATAAGTACTCTATCCTCTGAGCTGTCACTGTAGCCCAGGAATCTGTGCTTCATTTGCACGTTTCTTGTCAAAAATGCTAACACTATAAGGATGTGTATGTGGTGTGCTTGTGAGCTTATGTGCAGGTGCATGTGTGTTCAGATGAGAGTTTGACACCGAATGTCTTCCTCAACTGCTCACCCTCTTGCTCTTCCAAGACACGGGCTCTCTTTCTCACCTGGAGCTTACTGATTCTGCTAGTCTGTCTGACCAGTGTGCCCTGGAGCTCTCACTGCCTCCGCCTCCCCAGTGCTGGAGTTACAGGCATTCTTTGTGTGGTTCCAGAGTCAGCGAACTCAGGTCCTTGTGCTTGCCTAGCAGGCACTTGACTGACTGCACTATCTTCCTAATCTCCCTGTGGCTTTCAATCTGGTGCCAATGAAATCTTCCAAGGGTTTCCCTTCTGTAATTTATATCAGACAATATTGGGGCCCGTGGTCATCAGATTACTCAAGTCTTGTATTTAAGGATAATTGGGTGAACTTGACAAGCCCAGGATGATGTCTTCTTTCTTTTTTTCCTTTTTTTTTTTTTTTTTTTGGTCCTTCATTACAAGAGACTCTGAGACTCTGTTGAAGCCAGGTCCTGAAGCAGGAAGATAAAGCTCTTCTTCAGGGATAAACTACTTCTTGCACACACATCATCCTTCCTCCCCTATGGAAGTTAACAAATTCCCCCAGGGCCTGGAACCCAGGGCCTCTTTTTTTCTGAAGGAAGAAGCATTGGAGAAGACTTTGAAGGATACAAAGTCAAGCCTGGTCCAGTTCCCAGGGATGTAATTTAACAGTGACTGATTGTTCACCGTGTGCTGCTTGAGTGTCATAATAAAGACAGATGGGAACTGTAGAAAGATCTCCCTAAAACTCCCCCCACCCCACAGTACTGGGGCTCTGTAGAGCCCTCAGGGTGGGCTGTTGAGCCCCGGGAAGGGTAGTTATTAGTTAATAGGCACTCACAGAGCTTATAAAATGTTTTATTAAATGACAAATTCCTAAACATTATACAGGGTCCTATTTTGTGGTCCATATGCTGACTGAATTCCCAGATGACTTCCAAGAGCAAATGGCAGGCCATTAAAATTACAGTAGTTTTGCAATGAAAATAGCTCCCCAGGGGAGGACCAGAAAACACACCAGGCTGCTACTGTGTTGAGAGTTGTCCCAGGAGCTCCTCCCTGCTTCCCCCAAGATTGCTGGGGGGAACAAATCTGCTGTTGTAAGAAGTGTCTGCTCCCACTTGGCCAGGCTCCTGTGTCTGAGAGATGCTTGCTCTTGCTCATCAGCCCCTGGTCTTGCTGACCGTGAAGCAAGGAAGAGAACAACGCTTTAGTGTGTGTTCTGCTTAACTGAGGAAACTTGCCTTGCTAGCAATTGGAAAGAAAGAGCTTAGTGTCTCCATTCTGCTATAGAGAGCTCAACATCCTCTCCAACAGCTGATGGGGGAAAGCAATGGCTTTAGTGCTACCAGCCTATCAAGCTGTAAATTAGAGCTGATATTCTGTTAAAAGTGTGGTAATCCCTGGTTAATGCTAACAATCACTGTTTTTTTTTTTTTTTTTTTTTTTTTTGGTGGTGGTGTTTTCTTTTTGTTTTGTTTTGTTGTTTGTTTGTTTGTTTGTCTCCAAGAAAGGCACTGTTCTGTGTATGACCCAGGGCAATTTCAGATCCCCTTCCCTTGTTTTGTTTTGTTTGTTTGTTTTCTTTTTCTAAATATCCACGAGATAACTTTATATTCTCTGCCCAGTGCCTCACTCTCTGGTAAGGGTATCTAGAGTCTTTCTTTCCCTTCAGTGTTCAAGCACTCCTTATGACAAGCTTCGGGGAGAGTACCTGAGATGGTAACCCTGTTTCTACTCCCATATGTAATGTGAACTATCCACGGCAACCTATAACTCTTGCCAGGACTTCAGGCTTCCACTGATGAGGGCTGAGAGGCAGCAGAATAAGAAAGACACCCCTCATTTTGAAGGACATCAATTAGTGTCATCAGATTTATAAACTTGCTGTAAAATTGAAAACGTTTTCTATCTGAACTGTCTAAGACGTAAACTCTAGGATCTCGATTTCATCTCTGACATAAGGAAGCCAATCTGTCTGTTGGCTTCCTATTGTCCTCAGAAAATATCTAATGTTCTTACCATATCATGTCAAAGTTCTTAAAAATAACTGTCATTTTATATATATATATACACACATGCTTGTACCTGGTGTCATTAGAGTCCAGCAGAGGTCATTAGATCCTAGAAAATATCCTGGGATTGGAATTAAAGATGGTTGTGAGCTGCCATGTGGGTGCTAGAAATTCAGTACTTTGGAATAGTAGCCAGTGCTCATATCCACTGAGCCAACTCTCCAGGCCCTAGTCTTAAGTTCAATCTTAGTTGAACCAGGCCTTAGTCTTAAGTCTTCCTTCTTAGTGGCAAGGAAGAGGTGAGTTCTGTTTGACTCAGGCAGCAATGAATGACTGAGAGTCACTGAATGGGTATAGAAGAAGGCAGGAAAACTAGCAGTCCAAAGGGACGGATTCATTAAGCTGTCAGGAACAAGTGTGGTTTAGTATCCTCTAAAACCATAGCTCTTTAGTGAGAACACTGACCTAAAACCATAGCCCTTTAGTGAGGACACTAACACTCCTTGGAGATCATTCTAGGCCATTGTATGTGACTTTGCACCCTAGACCCTGGACCCTGTTCTAAGATGGGGCCCTTATTGCCCTCTGGTGATTCACCAGCATTCCTACTTCAGTGACTCCCTGTTTGACAGTGGGCCAGTGTACCCGATTGTTGTGATATGTTTAATTCACCTGAACCTCAGAGGTAAGGGAGGTGAGAAAAGTAATTGATGTCTTCATGCTCAACAGCCAGATTCGATATTCTTCCCCTAAGACACAAGCTGATCAATTCCTCTGACATAGGAAAGGGGTTTGGGCCTGTGAGTAGACAACAAACACATGTAGGAAGATGTGGAGAGTGGGAGTGAGGGCATGAGGGAGTGGGAAGAGAGGACCCATCAAACATGCTACAGGTCATACGTGAGCAGGCCACGACCTAGCTCCACACTCCCCTCTGCTCACAGCAGTCTGGTGACCTCGGCCTTACTTTGGTTTTCAGAGCACAGCCCCGCCTGTCTACTTGCTACTGTCCCACCCCGCAAAGCTCCGCCTCTTTCCATGACTGGTTCATGATTGCTCAGGTCTTTCCGGAGGCTTTCTCTGACCATCTACTATGAGTTCCTAGTGTCCCCTTTGTCTATGGTATCACCTTCGTTGCCGCCCCAGTGCTTGTCACATCGTGGTTTATGTTCTTGATTATTTGATTCTCTCATCCTTAAGTGTTGAGAACTACCATGATCCTTTATGTCTTGTTCAGCATCCCAGCACGTAGGTGTTGAGAGTCCTGATGCTCTGTGACCTGCTCAGTGTTGCACCTCCATCCAGCATCTCCAGCAGAAAGCATCCCAGAGTGAGGGGTAGCAGTGTTAGTTCAGCACATAATCAATGGAAATCCACACCACCACCATCACCCCTGATATAGTAACATGCTTCATTTAAGATTTTGTGTGTGATGGACACTCTAGTGTTCCTCCCATCATTTCCATCATGCCTTAAAATCGAAGCATCCTTGTAATACAGAGCACAGTGGCCCTGCACTTGAAGCCTGCTAAACCTCACTGATCTTGACAGTATGGGCCTGTAGGTTGTGTTTTTACATGAGGATGATTGCCAAATCTTTATTGATAAGGTGTTATCAGCCTGAACATTAGGAATTCTCTAAAGCCAGTGCTCTTCACTGTGGTGAACTTTTACCAAACACTGGAAACCAACCAACCAACCAGCCAGGCCAGTTTCCCATCCACTCTTCTGTCTCACCTTCACTATCTCCCTCAGGTGGCGCCAATCTTCTCAGCTTCCTCTTGTGACTTCTGTGGGAGAGCCTGTTCACAAGCCTTTTGCTTTCTGGTTCTTACTGTGACACTCTGCTTTAAGTTTCAGGAATAGCCTTCCATCCCGTTTCCCTCTTGAAACCTTGGCGCCATCCCTTACCTCTACCGTTTTGTATTTTGAAAGTATCTACAGCCCACTGGGAGGTCTCATCATTGAAACAAACCATCACAGAGTATGTTGGCTACGTTAAACAGCAAAAGCATAAGAGAGGAAGATGGCAACTTGTCCAGACATTATTATTTACTACGGGAGTCTCAGGAAGGGGGGCACTGGTTATTGTAAAGCCGCAGTCTATCCTGGTATCTTCCTGGGTATCTAACACCTAAGGGCAGGGTAGACCTCAGACCTGAGCCTTAAAAATAAAGCAAGATTTACTAACTCACTTGACTTAGCCATTCTGTAAGGCTACACATATTAAAATATTATATTATGTAAATGTGTGCATTTTCATTTTTTAAAATTATTTATTAAATTGGTGATTTTAAAAGTGCAATCAGATACAGGGAGAAGAAGTATTCTAAACAGTGAGTAAACTCAGAGCAGTTCCAAGGGACGGGACCAGGAAGCAATAAGCTAGAAAACAGGGAGTGCTAACTCTGAGGAAATGATCATGGTGGGGCAGTAGGAGACCTTGGTCAGGAAGGAGATCCATGGGCACCTATTCAGGCAACCGATTCCATACAAGACACACATCACACTTAACCTTCACATCCAGACATGCTTTGTGGGGAAGTGAGAGATGATAGTCAAAGCCAATCAGTTAGTACTCTCCATCAAGTGTCACCTTCACTCTCACAAACTCAGAGTTTATGGTGATAAAGGATACTTTAGATATCAACTAAAAGTTGGGGAGTGTCTTGAGGTGAAGTGGTTTGATCCAGGAACACCTGCACTTTGGTCTTGGGGAGTGAGGTCACCTGGCCTGTGGCAGCATTCGGGAGCTCAGCTAAGAATTAGGAAGTACCTGGATGCATCAGTTCATCCCAGTGGCCAAGCAGATAAGATCCCGTCTCTCAGCGAGCTCAGGTTCAGGCTGGATGAGCTCACAGCAGTCAGATCCTAAGTGGGAACATATCGGACTGATGCTATGTGGGCTCTGTAACAGGATCCTCGGGCAGAGGATGACTGGTGATGAGTGGCCAGGGAAGGGCTTCGAGAACATGCCACCAATCAGAGACTTGGATGACAAAGGGCCAGCCATAGTGAGGGGCAAAAGCCTTTAGAAGGAAAAGAGACATCCTATTTACAAGGGCTGGGGAGTGACTGGGCTGATGGCTTCAAAACCAGGGTGTCCTGGATTACCTCAGCTTCGCCACACATTGGGTCTGAATTTGGGCAGATTACTCATCTCCTTTTCTTCGATTAAACTTTGAACTTTGGTCAGTCAGCCTCAGGAGAGTAGAGCTGTCATTGTTGCCAACATTACACAGTAGTGTATCCTCAGTACCCTAGTGGGAACTGGCCAGGTTTGTTATAATTGCAGGGAGCTGAGAGGAGAAGCCTTCTGACTTTACCCAGTCCTGTTTCTTCCAGGGGAAAGGACAGACTTTGATTTGAATACTAGTTCATTGTGTTTGGATTTTATAAATTCATGACTCAAAATCACACAGTTAGATTTGTGTCATTCAGTTTTTCTTGCTTGGTCCGTGTCACTTTTCATTTTATTCAGTCACAGTGGTGGCAGGCCATCTTCAGAGGGATTTCATCTCCTCATATCTCTGTACTCTAGTAACACAGAAACAGGCATCACTAGAGAGGGAAACCATGGACTAAAAGTTCTTGTAAGTATTGTAAGTATCCTAACACTAACAGTAACAAACCACATGCAACAATATGCCAAAATTTTGATGCATCAGGGCCTGGCCAGGGTCTTTCGAGGAATTCCAGGCTGGCTGAGAGATACTGAAATGCCCTCGGAGCAGGTGCAGGCTAGGCCAGTAGCAGACTAAGGAACAAGAACTAGGTCATCTTCTTGATGGGCACAGAAAAGTCTTCTGACAAATTTGATATTCAAGATAAGAACTCTGAAAATTAGGAATATACTGGCCTTCCCCAAGCCAAGAAAGGTCAGCTAATCAGTAAAACAAACAAAAACAAACAAAAAAACCCCAAAACAATCAATCAAAAAAATAGAAACTATAAGTAACATTGTAGATAGTGAGGGATTATAAGGTTTCCTCTAAAGACTGGGAATGAGGCAGAGTTGCCTCTTGCCTCTTAGTGATTGAAATTGTGAAACAAACAAATAAATGAACAACCACCCCAACATATACATACACACGCATATGTATTGATGAAGAGAGAAAAACTTTCTATTTCTATAAGTAAAATCTCAAAGAGTGTATCAGAGCACTCCTGGACCTAAAAATGGATTTAGCAACATTACAGGGACCAGAGCAACATAGGAAGGGTTAGGGTTCAGGTTCGGGTTAGGGTTAGGGTTTGGGTTAGGGTTTGGGTTCCGGTTAGGGTTAGGGTTAGGGTTAGGGTTAGGGTTAGGGTTAGGGTTAGGGTAAGGAAGTCAGTTATGCTTCAGCGGCAGAGCCAGGATTCTCTCTGTGGAAGAGTGACACTGCAGACAGGGGAGGTGGAGGATTTCAGTTCTAAGACACTATTCTCCAAAAAAGGAAACAAAATGTTCTTGGAAAAATGGCAAATTCTAGGGCTGGTGTGGTGAAACTGTAAGATGAGCTCAGAGCATCCTGTACAGCGTCTGATGCCAAAATGGGTAAGAAAGGAGGAAAGGGCGTGGCTGGGTAAGGAAGGGATGAGACACTTCGAGAGGGCACAGGAGTCAACCTGAAATAGTTTCCGAAGGTCAAATCTGGAAAATCTGAGCAACAAAAATAAGTAATGATAGTACGAGATCATTACCCAAAGAATAAAGTAATGGTCAACAAATTCATACAGATACAAATAAAAGACTGAATGCATAAGTTCAGAGGGGAGAATGGGGGAGAAGCATTTCCCCACAGAAGAATTCCAATTACAACGTAGAAGGTAGGAAAAATAGAAACTCGCCAATGGAACTGCATGGTGATAATTTCTGCAGACACGGCTCCTGGAGGAGGCTAAAGTAGTAGGAGAAATGTTAAACAGAAAGTAGGAATTTGTCTAACCTCTGAGTATCTTCCCTCAGTACATTTAATGATAATTCTAACATGAGCCTACAGATTCTTCTCCATACATGTCTCCAGAATTAGAGTTGAAATGATCTATCTCTCTTGAAGAATAAACCGGACTTAGTAACTTTCTTCTAACAAAAAGAAGAGAAATTTGTAACTTTCCCTTGAAGAAACACGATCAAGGTTCAACTGCACTGGACGCGAGACTTACAGTGATCATGTGCTCCTGAAACACCGCACAGGGCACATTGTCTCTGATGTGAACTTCTGTAGCTCAGTCTTGACCTAGCATTGCACAACTCCAGAAGGATGGGCATTCTACAACCTTGGCCATCAGTTTCCAAACAAGTTAAGGTTATGAAACACTAGGAAATTCAGGGGACTGTCACAGAATAGAAGACGGTAGGTAGAAAAGACAGGCCAGTGCTACCGACGGCCAGAGAGTCCTGGGTGAAAGGAGAAGGTCAGAGATCCCAGTAGACCCTGTAGTTTTGTCAGCAGTGGCGTATCCAAGCATGTCTGAGGATTGTGCCATGAATAGCCACCGTATGAACATGACGGAGAGCTGTGTGAAAGTTAATTGGGGGCCTAACTATACTCTCTGAGGAAATAATTTCTACACATTAAGCCTTTCTGTTCTGTTCTGTTCTGTTCTGTTCTGTTCTGTTCTGTTCTGCTCTGAGCAGGTTCTTACACAGCCCAGGTTGGCCTTGAACTCTTCAGATTCTTCCCTCTGCTCTGCCTCCAGGGGGCAGGGATTTCAGGTGAGTTGCTCTGCTCCATGGAAGCAAGCTTTTTCTCCAGTTTTTATGTGGTTCTAGGATGCATGTTCAAGAGCGGGGAAGGTGAAGAACAATTCTGATTTCTAATCCCCTCCTCAGGATACAAAGTGACACGGAGGGAGCAAGACTGATTTCCTCTGGTTTGGGGCAAAGACCAACCACAGAGGCAGGACCGAGGTATTTGCGCGTGTGTGAGTGTGTGTGTGTGTGTGTGCTGGGTGGGGTGCTCTTGAAACAAAGGGTGAATTCTATCAACCAAAGGTTCTAGCAACCCCCAAAGACACCACTTCCTTTCCCTGTGCCTGAGTGCCCGAGCTGACCTTTTCAGTTCTCAGTCTGTCAAACTTCTGTCGTTGGCTGAATCTTGGCCTCTTACTCTCATTTAAAAAAATGGAGTGGGGGACCATTGGCTTCCAAATGTGCTTTCTGTCTTTTGAAGCTCCAAGAGACTCTACGCCGGCATAAATCAAAGGAAAGGGAGCTTATTCATTTAGCTCATCAGAAAAACCCTACTGTCATCTTGTCACATCCAGGAGTTTGCTCTTTTAATAGCTTTATTCTTTTCCCGTTAAGAGAAGCAATTGTTCCCCAGCACTCATTCCATACTGTATATTAGCCATTTCATTTTTCACGGAGGGGGGAGAATGCCTTTCTACACATGATTAATATTGAAGTTGAATACCAGAAGAGCCGACCATGTGCTGGCTTTGGGTCATCCATCAGCAATTTCACATCTGTAACCGAGCCGCAGCGATTCCCGGCTAACATCATGAACAAATCATGGCTGGTCCACAGTCAGAGCAGTTTATGGGCCTTGTGTGACTAAAGCAGGCACTCTCCCCAGGGATGCGGAATCAGGGATGATCTAAAGCAAAGAAATGCACACATGACAAGAAGATCCACAGATCTCTGTCCTTAAAAATTCCCTATTAGGATCTTGCCAACGGAAGGCCAAAGTCTGACCCTGTCCTTAGTGACCAAGAAGGGAGAAGTAGGGCTCCTGTTTTTTAAAGGGGAGCCAAACAGCCCAAAGGCATAAACACTTTGCATCTGGGTTCCCCTGTGGGTCGAAACTGTGATTGGGCAAACTCCTCACTGTACTTCCTGGGATTGACACGTCTGACTCAGACTGTCCCCTAGAACCAAATGCCTCGTACCCAGATGGCCTGTGCTGCCTTTGTCTCTGGTTGTGCCACCTAACGTCTCTGGCTTCCTGTTTTCTGTGGGATAAAATGTTCCCTGCACATGGGTGTCCTGACACTGCTTGAAAAAGTGCCAACAGAAGAGCTTTTCCCCAGCACATAGTAGGGAACCTCCCCCACCCCCGTCCCCCAGCATGGGTTCAGTTTCAACTACCCTCTTTCCTTTGCAGAAAGAACAGGGTGTCTCAGGTGGGTTAACTGATCAAGACAGCCAGACTTTGCTGAAAGTTTAGTTGAAGGGCAGGTCCTTTCAGGGGAACATGAAGCGCTTTATAAATTGCCTTCAAAAACAGCCCCGAATCCTTCAGTCAGTTTTAAAGGAACTGTTTACCACTGCATATGGCAGACATTATTTGGAGTAATAAACCCTCTGAGAATCTGAACATTCATGGGCCAACAGATGGGTCAACCTGCTTTGCAATTTAACAAAGTAATTTATTTCAATCACCGGGACAGGGCCTGGGAAGATTACTAATTCAGTTCACAAGCAAAAGCAGAGCACACCGCTCCATCGCTGAGTTGTGCAGCTATTATGGAAATGCACACCTGTTCAATTGGGTTTGGGGCCGTCTCCATCTCGATTAGTGTTTCCGTTCCTTCTAAGGTATGGACTAAATTGCCGGGGTTTCTTCTGCTGAAACTCATGTTCTAATTGGTGTCAGGATGAGACAAAGATCTCACTGAAAATTTATACCACAGTGTAGGTAAAATGACGATCATCAGAGTCAGCTTGGAGAAGCAAAGCAGGTGTTCCAAGTGTGTATTCTTAGAATAATTGGGCGCCATGGCCTTCCTTCTCGAAGCAATCTTCCCAGGATTTAATGGTAAGAGAAAGAAAGGACTGTTCTTCCTCCATCTTCAAACTTACTTAAATCTCCCACATCTTCCCTTCATTTCTCTCAACGCATGCTCACGCAGGAGCCAAAGGCACAGGGATTTGAGACGGTCCCAGAGAGGATGTCCACTGAATTTCTTCATTCAAAAGAGGAGCACGCAATCTGTAAAACAACAGGAGTGGTAGTCCCTGAATGTCCACTGTTTGCTTGTAGTGCCTGGACTCAAACACCAAGCTGGACAAAGTTTCCCTGATAATCAGGAGGCTTTGCATAAAAAATGGCTCCTGGTTTGTGTTTCAGATCCGCCATATGTGATGCTCGTGGTACAAGGTTGTTTTGTTGCCTGTTTTTTTTTTTTTATTGAAAAGAAGATGCTTTTTTCCTTCTATAAAGTCTTTCTCTGCTTTGAGCATCTACTGGGTTCCAATGAAGCTGAAAAGGATTGATGGGAGGATCTCACTGTCCAATGAAGAGATTAGTGCAGGAGGTAGATGAGGGTTATAGTGGGGACCTTATCCTGAGTTCTTGGAAAATATTATTAATTTTTAAAAGTCTCTGTATATGAGAACAATGGATACCTATCTCAGTAGGACAGGAAAATGGGATCTTTCCAAAGTTTATGTTTTCCAGATTTCCAACACCTACATGAGTTCAAAGGTTGTATACTTGCCTTTGGGCTGCTTATCATACAATTTTAAAATACCTGGGACCGAGTGGTTTATAATTAGTAGAACTCTGTCACAGTTTTGAGGCTGTAGTCTGGGATTAGCATGCTAGCAGGTGTAGTACCCAGGGAACTTCTGCTCTCTGCTTCAAGGTGATGTCTCTGCATGGAAGGAACACTGTTCTCCTGTGGCAGAAGGGAACAAGGGCAGAAAGGGAAGACCCTTCAGTGATGAGGGTAGAATCCTAATGGACAATTATTTTCCCCAAATTCCTTCCTATTAATACTACCCTTGAGTCCTGAGCACATGAACAATGAAGGTCATTCAGATAACAGCAGATAACATCCTTTCTGTAGAGATACTGAAAAAAAATCTGTGTGAGCAACTTCAAAATGACAAGGTCTAAGTCTCATAGCCCGCTTCAGTGCTATTCCAAACTAAGCCGAATGGCTTTGAAGCTCTTCACATTTGAGATTCCCTGCCCTGTCCTCTCAAATCTTAGTGCCACCACCCTCCTTCCTCTGCTCCCAAAGCACCACTTTCCTTGTTTTCATTGTCTGTGCCCTCCCTTCCTGGTTTCTCAAAACCTGACCAGTTGTTAAGAGATGTGGCTTTCCCTCAGTCCAGGCCAGGGACTTTTTCCTGACTTGTCTCCCCTTTCTCCATTTTCCTGTGGTGCAGTGCAGGCAGTCACCGGATGGTTGCCATGACTCTCACCAGCTCCATCTTCCCTATTTGTCAAAACAGTTTTCTTTGTATCAAGACTTCACCCAGCTCTTCAGTGCCCACATGGCTGAGGACACTTGGTACCCTGGGAGCCAAAGCCTGTCTGGAATGGTTTGTACCCTCTTTCTAGTCCTGCTTCCTTCACCTCCTTGTATACTGTAGGTGTGGTAGATACGGATACTAAGCCTTCTGCAGATACAGCTTTGCTTGCCACCTGGAGACATCTGTACTGCCTTCCTCTACCTGTGGTACTGTTCAGAGAGCGTGTTTGCTGAGCTTCTGCCCTTTCATAAGCAAGCTCCTGCCCCACTCCCTTACTCAGATGCATGGTGCCTCCTCTTAAGCACTGGCAGCTCTCTGAGTCTTTTGATGTTTTATGGAACTCATTTTTTTTTTTGTAATTACACTCAACACCTTCATCTACCTAGCTCCTAGTAAAGGCCAAAGTCCGAGGGTGTACTGGTAATTCAGTTGTGTGTGTATGTGTGTGTGTGTGTGTGTGTTTGTGTCCATGTGCATATGTTTGTACACATGTATGTGTGTGCATAGTATAAGTACATCTTTGTATGTACTTGCACAAGTGCAACTCGTGCATATATAGGCCAGAGAGCAACACTGGATGTCTTCCTCTATCGCTTTTGCTTAAAAATATCTCTCACTCTATCTCTCTATTGCTCTATCTCTCCATATCTATCTATCTATCTATCTATCTATCTATCTATCTATCTATCATCTATGTTGTATAAATGCCTGTACATGGAGGTCAGAGGAAAGCTAGAGGAAGTTGAATTTCTCCTTTCACCATGTAGTTCTGGATACTGAACTCTGACTCTAAGGCTTGACTACAAATACCTTTCCCAGCTGAGTACCCTCACTGGGCTATTGTATCTTAACTTTTCAGACAAGGTCTCTTACCGATTCAGAGCTCATAAATTCTGTTAGTTTTTCAGTGGATACTTGGGAAGAAAACTCAGGCCCTCCCACTTTCATGACAGCCACTTTACTAAGGCATCTCCCCAGCATGTGAGGGTTTAATGTATCCTTTCAGAGGGACCTGCTCTTAAGAAAACAGCCTCTTGACAGTGAACCCCATTGAAGCTGACGCCTGTGCCTGCCTGCCACTCAGTGTTTCCGTGCCTAGGCAAAGATGCCTTTGTACAGAGCTCTAGAGTCTTAACTTTGCATTAAGCTCCTTTGTGGAGCCGGGCATGGTGGTGCACACCTGTAATCCCAGCACTTGGGAGGCAGAGGCAGGCGGATTTTTGAGTTCGAGGCCAGCCTGGTCTACAGAGTGAGTTCCAAGACAGCCAGGTCTATACAGAGAAACTCTGTCTCAGAAAAACAAAAAACAAACAAACAAACAAAAAAGAAAACAAAACAAAAGCTCCTTTGTGGAGAAATAATAGTTTGGGGGAGTAAAACTGAATAAAACACACACAAAAAAAAGGTTTTGACTACACGGACTTTGAAGTCTTTTTGAAAGCTTTGGATTGTTTTTAATTTGTTGTCTCCACAAACAATGCCACCCCACGACTTTCATAAATAAAACCACAGGCTTAGGAAATGACAAGAGGACAAAGTGTCAAGTCAGATGGCTTTGCTGTGCAGTTACCCACCTCATCCACATCCTAATATCATTAGTAGAGTGTGTTTCAGAGTCCTCAGGAGAGAAGGGAAAAGTCAACTCTAAGTGTTCCACCTGCTTGATGTTGGAGAAAAATTGACTATTGCAAAGTGCTGCCTGGGATCTAAGGGCTATTTGCCAGACCCTTGCCTTGTCCTTTTTGGGACAACTAACAGTCATTTCTCTGACAAGCTTGCTGGTTCTTTGGTCACATGATTGTGTTCTTGTCCATGGGATGTAGATTGTCTAGTCAACACTGTGGTCTCACACTCCTTCCCCAAAATTAGGACAGCAGACACAGGTGGCCTAGTCAGGGCCCTTATATCTTCTGGAAGCTTCCTGCTTACCTGGCACCCCACCCCACACTGGGTACTTAAATTAATAATAGTAAACTTGGTCTAAGCTACTTCTGATACAGAGGTTTGGAGTGACACAGACAAAGGCAGTGCACCCTTACACTGCTCAGAGCTGGGAGAACCCAGGAGCGGGTTCCCTGAGACCATTTATTTTGCTGGGGTCCAATTGCTTGGGTCCTCTGTGTGCCATCAGCAGCCTCTGGAAACATGAGGTATTGAACAAATTTAAGTTGGTTCAAAAGGACGTCTGAAGTCGTTCTGTATTGAATTAAAAAATCAGTAGTTCAAATGTGGATGCAAATTCTTCATCACTTTAGCAACCGAGAAAACTTTCCAGATGTTTCAGAGAGCTGTAAAATACTGTACATTGTTTTCCTTTTCAATGGGAAATTATTCGCGGGACCATAAAAAGTTGTTTTTTTAGTAAACAGATTATGTTTCAGGCTGTGGTGTGAACGCTTAAATGGAACGGTGCGATCTGCCACTTTTTAAAAGGAGGTTTTAAACATGTCAGTACAGACCTTTCAATCCTCTGTCCCATAAATTCTACTTTTTAAAATGAAATCAACGTGAGCCCTGCGAGCACACATGCTACTATATCAAAGCCAGTGAGTTTGGCTGTTTATTGCCACCCATGCGACGTGGCAAAGACACAGCCTTTTCACGTGGGACGCTTTCCTCAACTTTACACCAAGTGAAACTTAATTGCTTTTCGTGTGCTGGGATCATTAGACCTTAGTTCTCCCAGAGGTGGAACCAAAGGAGAACATTAGACCTTAGTTCTCCCAGAGGTGGAACCAAAGGAGAAGCTGAAAAATAAGTCCGTTGATACGTTTCACCTGGAATTTCATCCTTCCCCCCTTGGTCTGCCAGTGTTGTGGCAAGTGGCAGTTTGAGAGGCCACTTTCTAAAAACAGTTCACGTCAACACAGGTAAAATGACTCGCAAGCCAGTTTCTTGTGTTCCAACTGCCTTGTCTGTTCCAGGCAAGGCAACAGGCTGCGTGACTCTTCAGTATGTTTGTTAAGTTCCAGTATGTTTGTATCTTAAGCAGGAAGAAATATATAGTCCTCGGAGGAACAGAAAGAAGCCTGGGAGAAGCCTGTGATGAGTGACAGTTGTACCTACGGAGCAGAGGAAGGACAGAGTCCGCACAGTCGTGCACAGCACAAGGCCTTTCTTCATGTTGCAACACTGGGCTGTGTCCTACTTCTCAAAGGGTTTTATGGATCCTTTTATATTTAATGACAAATCATGTATGAAAGTTTCTTGCTGGGTATTTGAATGAAGATTATGGTAATTATCCAACAGAGGGTATGAGAAACGGTAAAATTAAAGCCAGTTGTTAGAACTCTGGCAGAAGTGAACAGTTCCCGTAAGGATAAAGGAAGATGAAAGGGAGACGGGCTCATGGGAGACAGCCCTTTAGTCTGTGTCCTTGTGAAATGCGAGTAAACCCATGTCATTCTGAAACTACCCCTCCCTGTGGGCATGCTCACTCCACAGTCACCCGTAGGCTCTGGTAACCACAGGCAGGGCATTATTGAGAGTGGGCCGATACACTAAGACTCTCACCTAATATTGGCTTCTGGGGACACCATAGATGAAGACAGAGTTGGAAGATATGCATCATTTTTCTTGGGATAGATCTGGAAGCTGATGGTTTAATGACACCTTTATAGCCAATAGCTTTCATTTATGCCCACTCTGGGATGGCTCAATAGAACTAGAACCTGACCACCCTTTGTCCTGGCCTTCTTTTCAAGAGAGTGGCCACCACCCTTAATTACTGGATAACAGTGTGAGTTTGTGAAGAAGAGAGCCAGGGACTTCTACCAAAGAGTTTACCAGTGTGGGACTGGCTAGATGACTCAGTGAGTAAGGGCATTTTCTGCTAAGCTTGATGACCTGAGTTGAGCCCCTGGAACGCATAAGATGGAAAGAAAGAACCGACTTCTGAAGGTTGTCCTTTTCCACGCATCTCCACGCCATGCAAGCTCACATGTGTATGTGTGCACAAACAAACAAATAATTCAATAAAATCTAAAGTTAAGACTGTTGCCTATTTGGGTCCTGCTATACTACTCCCTCTATACCTTGCTGTTGGAGTACCTGGACCTCTAGTTTATTCTGAAGGTAATTTTTCAAAAGGCAGACCCATAAGACACATTCAACTTAACTGCTTATTAGCTGATTTAAAATACATAGACCAATGGTTCAGGAGCCCCTGTCTGTTTTTGCCATTGAGAACACCTAGAGCCTCCATCTCTGATAGGTTCCTCCCCTGGGAAACATGTGCTGAATCCTAGCAGAGTAAACATTAGCCAAGAGAGCTTTGCCTTGTCGAAAAACTGATCTCCCACATTCCTCCCATGAAGTTTTGAAGGCTATATATAGTTTCTCAGCCAGGTTTGAGGAATTCAAACAAGCAAAATAAAGGGAAGCCCCTTGGGAAGACAGACTAAACAGATTCACTAGTGGAATGTGTGCGTTCACAGACAAAGGGACCCTGAGGAGGTGACTCTTACGTCAAGATTTGAGACTGAATGAGATTGGACCAGTTTTAAAAAAAATCCCAAGAGCTTTGGGCAGAACCTTGAAAGGGCATCTTGGGTGGAGAGGAGTCTGGAGCAGTATGGGGAGCAGAGGGGGTAAGAACAAATGCTGGAGGGAGGAAGGGTGGGGCCGTAGAGCAGACTTTAATGGAGCATCGATAATGTACTCCTAAAGGAAGACTTTTGAGTTGGCTTTTGCTTAAGTAAGCATCGCTTGCAAAGTTTTGAGCTGTCCATCCTTAATTTGGATTGGGGTTGGAAGTAGAGCAAAGATCTAAAAATAGTTTTTGTTTGTTTGTTTGTTTGTTTTTCCCCATATGGGCCTGATCTATTTGTACAAAGACTACAAGAAGAGACTGTGGGGATCAGGCCTAATCACAAAGGGAATCTATGAGAAGTTTCAAGTAAGGGAGTGACATCCACTTACCTCGTGCCACCAGCCCCTAATGTCTCGGACTTGGATGAGGGCAAAGAACAGGGTCTGTAAACGTCATGATGATTGATGTTTCGGGACTATCTACATAAAGTATTGAAGGAGGACTTGGCTGGCTAAAGAATGAACGACTTTTATTCAAAGGGAATCTAACCCAGCATTAGTCTCTAACTTGCAGCTGTTTTGAACCAATTAGCACTGGCAGCTAAAAACTGTACACCAAGAAGCTCACTGTGGGATGGGTAGAAGCCATCGCTGACATATCTGCCTTGGGATAGGAGGGACGGTAGGCAGACATGAGTGTTCCCAGATTGAAAACAAATGTGTACCGCCAGCTGAAATATGCAGAGTTGTTTCATTTATATTCTTGACTAAAATGGGGAAAGCATTGTGCACACTGTAGATCATCTGAGTCTTATGATGAGTTGAAGGATTTTTTTTATAATAATTCAGTGGCTCTTTTTAAATATCCAGATGTTAATAATAGTTTCCTGCTATGTGATTAGGAATGAATCTGCCAAGGGGGGCAGGGAGAGGGGACTGAGGCCTTTTCTCTTGGGGGAAGTGGAGTTACTTCTGTTAAATTCCCAGGCTTCCTGGGGAAGTCTATCAACATATGAATTAATGATGGGAACTGCAGTCTGGCTGGTCACCAAGGAATTACCCGCCCTGTTTTCCAACTTTGACCTTTATTATTTACACACTCAGCTTGAAATAGGACAAATGCAGCGACTTCTCAGCTATTTCATTCCTGGAAACCCAGCCACCGTCTGGATGCCTCTGAGAGGGGAAGGGATATGCTGTTTATGGTGGCGTTTCTGCTGTCTCTGGTTCAGGAGGCTAAGATCTGCATCCTCGTTGATTAAGAAATGATGTGAATAGCAGTCGGAGACTCTCTCTTTTCCATTATAATTTTCCTGTCAAGAAAGAGAGAAAATTCACACACACACACACACACACACACACACTCATCCCACAAAGCTTCTGTGAAATGCTCAATAACTAGCTTGAACAACAACACAACAGTGTTTTATTGTTCATTGTCTAACGTGCCCATTTAATTTTCTCTTGAAAAATGGACAACCAATTCTTAGGTCTAGAATCTGTTTTGGAATAAACTCTGTTCAAACATTAAAACATATCATTTGCTAACATAAAGATGTCGTAGACTTCTCTTATACTCAGGGACTGAGGCGGCTCTGGTATCAGCGTGGTAGTACAGATGCAGCTGCAATGTTTATATGTCAGCCCATGTTTATCCACAGTGCCTTTAACAGTTTGTTGTTAAATTTGATCTTTTGCAAAGTGGAAACATCAGAGCAACGAGGACGGAGATGGCTCTCAGTGCTGTTTATCAGAGGTTGTTTTTCTTTAAACCCGTTGGCATTTTACGGAGGGGGTAAAGATGAGCTCAATCTTGCAGCAACAGCCAACTACTGTGAAAACTGATGCTTTTTACTCACAGCAAGATGGGCGCTGGCGCTGGCGCTGGCGCTGGCGCTGGCACACCTTCCGCCTGGGCTTGGTCCTTCCTCAAGCGCACTTTCGTGGGAACGGTTATTATTCTTCCCACTCAGAGAAGAGGAAACCAGAGTTTACTAACTTGCTCAATAATATTTCCAGGGTCATCTTTTCAGTGGGAACTGTAGCTCCAAGGCGCTCCCAGCACACTCATGGTGCTCTTTCTAGAAACCCATGGGATCAGTGTGCTGATGGTCTCTGGATCTGGATGTTCTACAACTGAGGGTTCAAATAACATTAGATTGGATATATGGCTTCTCTACCCACCATGGCTTGTCTCTCTTCTCTAAACAATGCAGTTCAACTGGGTAGCATTTACACTGTAGTCTACTTGTCATGTAGAGACAGTGAAGTATTCAGGAGGATGTGTATGGATTATGTGCAAACACCACTGTGTTTTATCTAAGTGACTTCACCACCTTTCGATTTGAGATCCATGGGAGATCCTGGAATAAGTTCCCCATGGGTACTAAGAGACAATGGTGGGTTTTGTTTTGGATTTGTTTTCTTTGTCTCACCCTGTTCCTGGGACTGATTCTTTTTAAACTGATAATGTTAAAAACCTCAGAAGCAGAACTGGTATAGTCAAGGCAGAGGCACCTGTGTGCTTGCCCTGGTGTAGCTCTCTACCATGAATATGTGAAGGGAGAAAAAAAATAAAGCCAGTTTTACCCAATAGCACTCTTCATGGAGCAGTAAAATATTAATATTCATTGAAACAAAATAAAATATTTATTTTTTTAAATCATAATCCCCAAGTTCACATTTTTTAAAAAAAGATTCTACTTGTAAAGCCCTTGTCCTGTTCACAGAAAAATTATTGCTGTCTTGAGGAAAAGAACTGACTTGGTGGTTTTAGCTGTGAATGGAGGTGTTACATCTTTCATGGGGCTTCAGTTTTACTTGTAGGAATGACAGAAAAACTTTGAATATTTAGATTTATCAGATATAGATCTATTTGCATGAATAAACTAAGTAGGCTTGTGTCCAGAGCATAACTGATAGTGTTTATGGATAAGATTAAAAATTGAGCTTCCAGAAGAAATTTGTAAGTTTTGAAAACTTGGGTTCACGATAAGCCTGTGAGCTTCAGAATGGGTGAGGAGTATTCCAAGGAGCTTAGAAGAGATGTTGTCTTATGGTTCTGTGATACTGTAAAACTGAATGTGCCGGAGTCTGGAAAATTATAGAGCAGAGAGAACTAGTATTTGTGCTTAAAGTTACAAAACCACTGTGTGAATGAAAGTTCAAGGTGGACAATGGACCTGACTGTGTCCATGCAGCAATGGTTTGTCTCTATGTTGTGGCCATACAGTGGTGGTTTGTCTCTATGCTGTGACCATACAGTGGTGGTTTGTCTCTATGCTGTGACCATACAGTGGTGGTTTGTCTCTATGCTGTGACCATACAGTGGTGGTTTGTCTCTATGCTGTGACCATACAGTGGTGGTTTGTCTCTATGCTGTGACTATGCATCAATGGTTTGGTTTTATGTTGTGACTGTAGAGCAATGGTTTGGCTACATGATTTCAGATGCCACATTTTGAGTAATCTTTAAGAAGCTTGGCAGGTTCTGGTGAACTTGCACCTCTTCCTACACCTATGTATACTTCTCTGTACCTGAAAGTCTATCCAAAGGCCTCTTCATGTTAGAGAACAGCAGTCCTGATGTTGCATAGGCTCCATGTAACTTCACTCATAGCAGCATACGGCAGTGGGCTGCCTATCAGGAGTGGGTAAGAGAAACAGTGTGGTTTGGTAAACTAGACTGTTGTAAGATCTGCAAAAGTGTAAAAAAGCATGCTACCTCCTTCCAAACATTAAACATCGTTAATTGTGGCAAAATGCAATTAACATAAAATTTATTGTCTTCTACTACACATTTAGGCTGTGGGATATGAGAAATCACTTTCTAACCGAATGCTAAATTTCCTCTCTGCTGGCTAGCTTTCATGATGCCAGATGGTGCTATGTAGGCTGCTGAGACAAAAAAGAAGTCAACGATCTTCTCCAGCCTGGAGTCTCATGTCCTGCAATCTGAACCTGCCAGGCAAGATTGCCCATGGGCACAGCAGTGGCACAACTGTTGTTGGGTAAGGAACCACTTTCTGATCAGACTTGAGGTCTGATTTACAGGAAAGGATTTCATGCCTGGTCTTGTAACTCTGTCAAAGGCCCATCAATGGGGAGGTTATAAGCCCTAGAGTAGACACTATTATTGTTATCTTTAAAATAGTCAGGCTGTCAAATTACCCTCTAAATACTTGTGTTTATATCCCTAGGTCTGGCTGCTCTCAATCTTGTCAGGAGAAGTTAATTTTTCTGTTTCTTTTTCTTTTCCCAAGAAAGAAAGGGTTTATTTCATCCTACACCTTGTAGTCCATCATCCAGGGGAGGCAGAGGAAGAACTCAAGGCAGGACCAAGAGGTAGCAACTGAAGCATACTATGGAGGAGTGCTACCTACGAGGTTTCCTCACAGGCCTTGATCAGGTCATTTCCCTCTACCATCTAGGACCACCCACGCAGAGGTGGGGACACACATCAATCATTAATCAAGGAAGTACCTTATATATTTGCCCTGGATCCAATCCAACAGTGGAGAGATGCAGAACAAGTCCAAGTGCCAAAGAGAAAAGCAACATAGTAAGTCCCTTCCAAGGTTCAGAGAAGACCTTTGAAGACCAGGTAGAAAGAGTGTGAGAGGCAGAGGGTAGGGAGAAGGGCTGTGAAATGCTACCTTCTGGACATGATATAGCTATAATTGACAGCATGAATTGACAGCAGCTGTAGTTACATACAGAAGACCTGTACAAGATCAAGCCAGCTAAAACATAGACATCAATGAGGATGCCCTCCATGTCCCACCAATCACTGAGGAGCTGGTGGCAGTAGATAGTTGTTGACAGAGGAAAAAATCATTTTGTTTTGAAGATGGGGCCACTTGGTAAGTTTCCCATAACCCCTGGATGGCCCCACACCTATGCACAGGTGAGTGGCACCAAGTAGACTTAGTGAGCTATTGCAAAACAAAAAACCAGACATCCTACTCAGTTGGTATGTTGGGGGTATAGAAGGAGTGGGAAGGTGACATAGGGTTATATGGGATTATATTTCTTTATGTATGTGGATGAAATTCTCAAAAATAAGAAAAATAAATTTTCTGTGTTCATCATTTTAAAGTATTAAGCATATTTAGTTGTGCAATCCATCTCAAACCTGTCCTGAAAGAGAGTGTCTGGGCTCTCAATAGGGCAGGATACTGACAATCTTAAATTTTGTGGGAAAAGAATTTGAGAAATGCAGCCTTTGTTAGTCTCAGTAGAGTAAAGCCCTAGTCCTCTCTATACCTGATTTTGACTCTCAAAGCCATGCTAACTCCGTTGGAGCAGGTGGCTAACCCTGAGCTTTCCCACTAAAGCCCATAAGATGGACTTTAACTTTTTAATTAAAAACCAGGTACACAGCCTTGTCTCCATTTCCTGCCCTTGTAGAATTGGATAGGAAACATTGTGGGTGGTGTTTCTTTCAATGGATTTGGTCCAGGGCTCCAAAGCTTTTTTTTTTTTTTAAATAAGTAACCTAACCTGATCTTTTATCTAATGCTCTTTAATTCTGAAGATCACAGGTGACCTGAATCTGAATATAATCAAAGAGAAAACAATTCAGTACACTCCATGCCTGAAGAAACAGCAAGGAAGCTGGGTTACCTGCGCTAATGAACAGGGAGTAGGCTAGGACCCAACTCAGGTTTCTCTGTTGTTCATTTATCTTTTAGCACATGCTAATGGAGGATACTTGTGGGTTTGAATGCTAGCCTGGAATGTACGGGAAGCAGGAGCAGCCCTGTAGTGAGCCCCCATGCTTCCTCGCTCACACCACGCTTTACTAGGGTCTTTCGTTCTGACACTCCTGTGTGTCATTTTGCTCAGAGACAGTGAGAGCTGTGTTGGCAGTTACACGGACTCCACAAGTTGACACACGTGGAAGCCCTTTGTGAGAAGCAAAGAACTGCAGGAGGGTAAAGCTTCAGCAGAACAGAGGGGGTTTCAAGTGGGGCCCTGAAACGCTTGTTCGCGCAGTGTTGTGTGTAGGTACATGGAGTCTCATGGGGTCGTGCGTCCTGTGGTCTGTTTTCATTTGCATAATTCATAGCTTGGTAAGGTGAGATTGTCATAACTGAACAGGCCTCTCTCTTTCCCATCCTTGGCAGCCCTTTAGCCATATTCTTAATTTCAGACCTCACTAGAAGTCCCCTTGGACCTTTGGTTTGTTATTTCGAGGCTGGGATAAAAAGAGTTTAAGGTATGGACATGTTTAAGAAAAATACACTCATTGCTTTGAGCTTTCTCTTTCATTTTGTGTTATTTGGCAAGCTTCTTAGGCTTGCCAGAGCAGTGGCTGCAGGTTAAGAGGCTGAGGCTTGATCTCTGCTCTCGTCTGTAGCCCTTTTGGAACTGGTGCTTAACCACTGTATACAATGAGGCTGCTTAGAGGAACACTAAAAGCCATGGCTAGTATTTAGTTGCCCAGTGCAATGGCGTACACTGGATGGCTTCAACAGGAGGGTTTGTTTGTTTGGGTTTTTTTCTGGAGGCTGCGAAGCTTAGACCAGGGGCTGCCATGGATGAGTTCTGGTGAGCACTTCCTTCTCACGGTTCCCTCACACAGCAGAGAAAGAAAAAGACAGCAAGCTTTCAGAATCATTTCTCAAGAAGACCTTGCTCTCATCAAGGAGGGTAGCACTCTCACTATCTCATCAAAACTGAATTCTTTTTCAGAGATTCTTTCTCTAAATACCACCACTCTTGGAGTTAGTTAGGATACAGTAATGTGCTGGAGACAGAATTTGGTTCACAGCGACCTCCTTCAGTTTAAATGCTGTAAGTCACACACACACACACTCACACACACACACACACACACACACACACAGAGGCACATACTCACACAGAGATGCATACTCATACACACACAGAGACACACAGACCGACAGGCACACAGGCACACACACACACAGAGGCACACACAGGCACATACACACATAGAGTCACACACACAGAGACACACAGACACACGAACAGACACAGAGGCACACGCACAGAGGTACAAACACATATACATACAGAGACACACACAGAGACACAAGCACACACATATCACATATAAGGTCTAAGGTCTGATATTTTCTATAAAGAAAATCCAAACTACAACATATTCCCCATGAGCACAGCAGCACACACAGCAATGCACGAGGAACCCAGAGAAGAGAGCAGAGATAAACTCCACGGGAAATGGTAGAGCACCAAAGCCCGGCTGTTAGAAGAGGTGGAGGAGATAATGTGGAGCTGACTTTTGAATATGTTAACACCTGAATATGTTAACAGAATTAGAAGATGTTAATAAATGATGGTGGATATGTGGTGGAGGACAGGTAATAAACATGGAAAAGAACCTTTTTTGGGGGGATTGGTGATAGATGAATGACGGATAAATCTCCCTGTTCACCATGAGCCGAGCTGGTGAGGATTTCAGAAATACAAGTTTACTAAAAGGAATTTGGGACTGTGTATAATGGCTGGGGAAGCTTCTTGGTGAATTAATAAGCAAAATGGGCTATGAGGACATTGGAGGTAGGGGAATGTGAGAACAGTGGTTAATCCACACAGGCCTGTCATCCACAAGACTGCCAGTCTAGTTCCAGTACCCTTGTCTTCTCCTAGCCCAAGCAGCAGTCTGTTTGCTTGCCACTGGAATACTCCAGCTTCTCCGGCACAGTGTCTGCAGTAGCCATCTTGACATGAACTATCAGGTCCGGTTGCTTTATCGTGTCTGGTCTGCTCCAGTTCAAATGTGCTCCTGAAAGCCCAGGCATCTGGGACCTAATTTCCAGCCCAATGGTGCTGAAATAGTAAGGAGAGGTAGGGGCTTTAACAGGCAAGTATGTGGTGAAGACTCCTCTCAGGAATAGGTTTCCACTGTTGCCATAGCAACGGGCTCCTGAGAGAAGGATGGGTCGTACTCCATCTCCTTCACTGCTCTGGTGCATTTTCTCTCCCTCTTGCTCTCTCCCCACCAGCCCCTCTCTGGTGCAGGTGAATGCTCTCCTGCTCTTCCACCTTCCATAGTGGGATGATACAGCAAGAAAGCTCTTTGCCAGAAATAGACTTTTTGGCCATCTAGCTGTGAGAACTTAGTTTCCACAAGGAGTGGAATGCTGTTATCTAAAATCTCTCCATCTCTGACATCCTGGGGTAAACTGAGGCTGCTGGCACCAGCACCTTTACCTCCAACACCAAGTCTTCCAGTTTTCTTTAGGAGCACATTTGACATGATCTCTCATGCAGATTATATGGTGAGGAACTCTCCTCAGGAATGGGTTAGCACTGTTGCCATGGCGATGGGCTCCTGACAGAAGGATGGGTCTGGCACCATCCCCTCCTGGAGAATCTGCCCTCTAAGCTCCCTGCTTGTATTGGTTTCCTGAAAATGCTCATTACTGGAGGCTGTCGTAATCTCCTTCTTGCTGAGTTGGACAGTAATTGGAGTGATACCAAATGGTCCTCAGTCCCCTTCAGATCCCACCATGCCCAGGCCATGTTGGGGTCTGTGGGCTCCCCTTCTCTTTCCAGGCTACACTTCTCATTCCAGGAAATATTTAAGCCCATTAGGAAAGAAGATTTTCAGACACAGCTAGCCCCCGAGTCTCGGTCCCCCTGAGACTTAAACCAAGCCAGAGTCCCCCTACAACCTTCTAGCAAGCCAACGTGCTTAGCCTGAGTCCTCCCATAGTCCCTAGCATTCCAGTTAAGGCTGAGCCTGAGTTCTCCTATTGTTCTCAGAGCCCTTCTGTCCCAAACAACTATCTTCCATTTTGTCCACCAATCATTTTTGGGGGCACTCAGCTGCACTCCCTTGCAGAAATTTCATCCCATTTTGGCTTGTTGACTGCTTACACCCCCACATAGAGGGGTGAAGAGAGGCATGAGACTCTCACCAGAGTATCAAGCTGCTTCCTGTCACCTGCATACAAGACCCTGTTTTGATTGCATGTGGTCTGGGAATGAGTATACAAAGGAGCTGGAGTATATAAAGGCCATAGCAGATAAGGGCTGGGGTTCCGTGTCTGTGGATAATGAGAAGCCCTCATCTCTGCAGGATAAGGCTTTCCAGGTATAGCCTTTTGGAGGAGGTGTCTGTAAAGAAAACCCAGGTATGGTCTGTAAGAAAGCCCAATAAACTCATTGGCTCTCCAGAGTGAACACTGGTAGAATTATTCCTTAGTTCATCACTGGGCCTTTAGGATGAAGGGTAGTTGCTGCCCACGTCTGCTCTGGGGAAAGGAATTTCAGCAACACCGTTTCAGGCTTGTCATTGCTGAACTGGTTTCTTGTCTAGGTGGGAGGCAGCAGATCAGGCACTGAAGGTGACCAGTTATGAAGTGTTATAACCTCTGAAAGGAAGTTTGGCAGAAAAATCACATGTAGATCAGAAGTATTGCCCATGGAAATGTCATCAGGAATATCAGGGCAGATGGGCTGTTTCTGGAACCCAGGCAGAGCAGCTGGTCTGAGGCTGGACTCTGCTTGCTGACAAATTAGGGATCTTTGCCCTCAGAGTGTTCGTGGCAGAACGAGAATCATGGCTGAAGCTGACTGGCCTGAGATGATACCTCTTCACCATAATGAAGGCTGGAGTACCTGGGAAGGAAGTTGGCTTGGAGGCAGGGGCCTGGCTGCAGGCCCGGTCCACATCCCAGGATATAGGATAATAGAGTGTATGAAGATTGTGACCCAGTGTGATAGTTCTCACTATTTCCATCATGATGTGAGGTTTCTTCTTAGATCTGAGTCTGAGAGTCAATTTATCATGGACTGAAATCTCCAAAACGGTGAGGCAAATAAACCTCTTCTCGCAAGTGGTGTATCTGAGGCCTATTTCATCCTCTTCTCGCAAGTGGTGTATCTGAGGCCTATTTCATCTAGAAGTACGAGCTCATGGCAAGTTTCCTAGTCACTGTTTTCGTTTACAGACGCTCCTACTGATACATGTCCCTTATTGATGGACTCTTAGGGCTGCTTTTAGTTTCTTTGCTATGTTAACAATGATACCCTATTACCAAAGCACTTCTCTTGTGTGTGGGTTTTTAGAGGAGGAGGTGCTAGTTAAACTGCACATGCATTTACATTTAGGTAAATATTGTCACACAATCACCCCTTTATAGTTCTAGGGATTAGGGATGGAAGCCAGGGCCCTGTGTATATCTGACACGTGGCCTGCCGCTAAGATCTATCCCCGACCATATTGGTTAGTTTTATTTTGTCTTTTTTTTTGCTTGATTAAATGAAGGTCATGCCTCTTTCTATTCCCACCAAAAAACGAGAATGAGGTCAGTATTTCTACTCCTGTCAAGATGTTACCTAAGAATTTCTCTGTTGTCAAATTTCTTTGTTGGAAAATGATTCTCACTGTCATTCTAAACCAGTGTTTCCTATTATCCTAAAAGAGGACCTTCAAAACCTGGGACTAGAAGGAAGACCCATCCCGGCTACAGAGGTCTCAGTAGCAAGTGGCCAGTGGCTTGCATTCCTCTAGGGACACCTTTTCTCTCTTTCTCTTGGCTGGCATGCAAAATTCACATGCTCCTGTCAGATTGAGTTTGAGTCACTCCGGTGGACAAGGGGGCTCTTTCTCAGGCTGCCCTTCTGACCTTCAAGCTTTGATGTTTCCAGAGCTTTTGAGTGCTTTCTTGGACAAGCTCAGTTCAGGCAGTTCAACTTTCGTTTCTTGTTTTGGTCATGCTGCTTGAAGGCGCATTAGGCCTTCTCCACTGCTTTCCTGTTGTTCCTAGATGGGCGTGTATTTGCAGGGAAGGTGTCAGCACAGTGTGGCTTTGGTATATGAGGAGAGATTACTTGAAAAGGAGTTTCTCTCCTGCCCACGTTTGCTGCCAAATCGTTTCTCTGTCATCCGCTTATATTAAATGTACGTCTCGACTCTCTGCAGTGTCCATCTTAGCTCCAGGATACTCACCAGAGGGGTTCTCCTGGCCGACTCCCCTGGGAAGCTAGTGTAGTGTAATCTATGTCACAGCCAGTACTGCAAATGTTATTAGAACACAGCGTGATATATCAACATCTCCAAATAGGAATCACTTTTGGAATTTAACTTTGCAGCCATGAAAACTGTGTATAGCCAGAGATCTTCTCAGCCGATAATGTTCATAGAACATGACGGGGAGCCCAGCTACACTCAGAGAGTTCACATTTCAGGTTGAAAGAGATCATAGCAATAAGTTAGACACAGATGTCCTTTGTCTTGTCTCCCAAAAACATGAAAAAAATCTGCTTTTAGTCAGTAATTGTCATTTTAGATGTTATATAAGAAAGATTATGGGTCAGGTCACACTTCTCTTTCTCCCTCCCTTCCTCTTCCTCTTCCTCTTTCTTTTTCTCTTTTTTTTCCGTGTCTGAATAAACTGCCACATGGTAGTCACTGTGATATAATCAAGAGTCCACATTCCTGCTTTTAAACATCTTTCCAGAAGCTTTCGCTTCTCTTCTAGCCCTCCATGGGGAGTCCATGATTCATATATGTTGGATAAGCAAAGCGCAAATAATTATCAGTCTTAGAAAGGGGAACCCTGTAACTGATTTGTCTGTCTGTCTATCTGTCTGTCTGTCTGTCTGTCTGCTTGCCTGCCTGCTGGACGCTGTAGAGCTCGCAGGGTTCGCAGGCATCCTGCAGGTATTTTAAGTCTAATAGCAGAGGAAAGCAGAGGCCTTGAACCCAACCTAATCCCAGGCAGTAGAAAACTCGAATGAAAATGTACATGAAAAGATTTTTAGCCTAGCACTTGCATTGGAACAGAATCGCTTTGTTTTAGCCACACAAAAACAAATCTCTGCTGTTGATCCAGCTCAGAGACAGACAGAAGGAGATTCATCTTGACAGGAAGCACGCCCCTGAGTTTCTCCGTTAATGCACCTTTGTTTCTTGCAGTCAGTTAAATTTTGACCAGCAGCCATTGGCCAAGCCTTGCCCAACATGCTGGCTAGTGTTATATCAACCAGACCCAAGCTAGAGTCATTTTCGAAGAAGGAATCTCTAATGGAAAAATGTGGGCTCCCCACACACCATTAGATTGGCCTGCAGTACATTGTCTTGATCCATGACTGATATGGAAGTGCGAGCTTACTGTGGGTGGTGTCACCTCTGGGCTGGTAGTCTTGAATGCTAAGAGAAGCAGACTGAGTGAGCCGGGGGAGTAAGCCAATGAGCAGCTTTCTTTGGTGGCGTGGCCTTGGCCTTGCGGCATCAGTTACTGCCTCCAGATTCTTGAGTTCCTCCCCTGACTTCTTTTGATGGGCTGGGAGGTGAAAACAGAAGTGAAATTAACCTTTTCCTCTCTGTTTTGCTGTTGGATATGGTATTTTACCAAAGCAATGAGAAAAGTAACTAAAATACTCAGCTCGGATGGTATCTGCGGGTGATACAGCTTAAAATATCACCCCTGTCTAACCCTGATACATGAATTTGAACATAGGGCAGAACGGCAGTACCACGATCATGCTGAGGACTTGAGTACAACCTCTAGGACCCACTTGAAAAGCTGGATGCAATGGTACAGGCTAGAGCAGGTGGCTGGAACCCGTTGGGCCCTCTCTCTCTGTCATCCTGAGAGAAGGACAACCTCTCTTCTGGCGGCTCTCTCACATCTCTGTGGCTCCAGTCCACTTTCAGAGATGACATCAGGAGATATAACTGCAGAGAGTCCCTGTCCTTCCTATCTCTGAAGAGCTCCTCGGGGCACATGGGAAGGAGGTCCGCCCCATAGGCATTCTGTTCTAGGAGTTCACAGACCTCCTGAGCCCACGAGACTTCTCACTCTCAGATGACTAACTCGACTCTGGAAATCAGCATTGTGCAATTTTAGTTTTCTATAACAACTCATCCTTTGAACCATGTCTTCTTTCATTTGGCAGAGGGCCAGGAGGGGTTCTGTGTCTTAGGAGCAGCTGCCGAATCATGTGGTGGGTTTCCACAAGAGCTCTATGTGATAGCAACACATACCTTCCCTTTGCTATCACCTCCACCAGTTCAGTTAGTCATCTGAGAGTGAGAAATCTCATGGGTTCAGGAGGTCTCTGGGAAACCTACCAGCATAGAGCTCCTGGTTAGGGACTTCAGGGATGACCACCCAGAGTTAGGATCCCAGCAGAAGCTCAGTGCACTGTTGCCTCTACCTAATGAACTCCAAGAGGGTTTTTACTGCTTTGCTGTGGATACCACTGGCAAGGTTATTCTGAAAATTCCTTTCTCTTCTTGAATAAAAGAATTTGATTTTAGGCTTGGTACAGCATCTCTCTGCATGAAGAAGCCCAAGCAGTCATGCACCTACAAGAAAAACCAGATGCCATATCTGAGAACCGTGTGTACAAGGAGTGGATGCTTTCCTTTGTCTTTTATCCTCTCTGCTGCTGGAGTAAAAACTGACTGCAGGAGCCTGAGCAACCATGCTGTAATCTGAAGCAGAGGCCACATTTTGAAAAATCAAGGTCGGGAAAGATGGTTCCAGCAATTACAACATGTGTTGTTCTCTTGGACAACTGGAGTGTGAATCTCAGTACCCACATCATGGGCAACAATGTTCTGTAGCTCCAGTTCCGGAAAATCTAATGGCCTCTTCTGGATTCTCTGCTCAGAATGCAGATGTAGTGCAAGGCACACATGCAAGTCAAACACCCATACATAAAAAATAAAAATGAATAAACCACAAAAGGAGGAGGAACAGCAACAAAAGAAAATCTGGGGGAATCAGTATCCCTGACCTCAAGCAATACTACAGAGCAATAGTGTTAAAAACTGCATGGTATTGGTACAGTGACAGGCAGGAAGATCAATGGAACAGGATTGAAGATCCAGAAATGAACCCACACACCTATGGCCACTTGATCCTCGACAAAGAGGCTGAAAACATCCAATGGAAAAAAGATAGCCTTTTCAACAAATGGTGCTGGTTCAACTGGAGGTCAGCATGCAGAAGAATGTGAATTGATCCATACTTGTCTCCTTGTACTAAGCTCAAATCCAAATGGATCAAGGACCTCCACATAAAGCCAGACACTCTGAAGCTAATAGAAAAGAAACTGGGGAAGACCCTTGAGGACATCGGTACAGGGAGAAAGTTTCTGAACAGAACACCAATAGCGTATGCTCTAAGAGCAAGAATTGACAAATGGGACCTCATAAAATTACAAAGTTTCTGTAAGGCAAAGGACACCATCAAGAGGACAAATCGGCAACCAACAAATTGGGAAAAGATCTTCACCAATCCTACATCAGATAGAGGGCTAATATCCAATATATATAAAGAACTCAAGAAGTTAGACTCCAGAAAACCGAACAACCCTATTAAAAAATGGGGTACAGAGTTAAACAAGGAATTCTCACCTGAAGAAATTTGGATGGCGGAGAAGCATCTTAAAAAATGCTCAACTTCATTAATCATTAGGGAAATGCAAATCAAAACAACCCTAAGATTTCATCTTACACCAGTCAGAATGGCTAAGATTAAAAATTCAGGAGACAGCAGGTGTTGGAGAGGATGTGGAGAAAGAGGAACACTCCTCCACTGCTGGTGGGGTTGCAAATTGGTACAACCACTCTGGAAATCAGTCTGGCGGTTCCTCCGAAAACTGGGCACCTCACTTCCAGAAGATCCTGCTATACCACTCCTGGGCATATACCCAGAGGATTCCCCACCATGTAATAAGGATACATGCTCTACTATGTTCATAGCAGCCCTATTTATAATTGCCAGATGCTGGAAAGAACCCAGGTATCCCTCAACAGAAGAGTGGATGCAAAAAATGTGGTATATCTACACAATGGAGTACTATTCAGCCATTAGAAACAATGAATTCATGAAATTCTTAGGCAAATGGATGGAGCTAGAGAACATCATACTAAGTGAGGTAACCCAGGCTCAAAAGGTGAATCATGGTATGCACTCACTAATAAGTGGTTATTAACCTAGAAAACTGGAATACCCAAAACATAATCCACACATCAAATGAGGTACAAGAAGAAAGGAGGATTGGCCCCTGGTTCTGGAAAGACTCAGTGAAACAGTATTCGGCAAAACCAGAATGGGGAAGTGGGAAGGGGTGGGTGGGAGGACAGGGGAAGAGAAGGAGGCTTACGGGACTTTCGGGGAGTAGGGGGCTAGAAAAGGGGAAATCATTTGAAATGTAAATAAATTATATCGAATAAAAAAATCAAAAAAAAAGAGGAGGAACAGAAGGAGGCAGAAAAGTAGGAAGAAGAGGAAGAGGAAGAAGAGAAGGTGGAGGAGGAGGAGGAGGAAGAGGAGGAGGAGGAGGAGAAGGAGGAGGAGGAGGAGGAGAAGAAGAAGAAGAAGAAGAAGAAGAAGAAGAAGAACAACAACAACAACAACAACAACAACAACAAGTAAGAGAAACACATGCTGAGCCAGGCAGAAGGTGAATGCGGAACTGACTGGCTGACATATCTGGGTTTCTGTCACAGGACAGAGTGCTGCATGTTTTGTCATGGAAGCCATCATTACCTCAGTCCCTTTGCACCTTTATACAGTCCAGTCCTAACTGGGTGCACTCCTTATAATGCTTCAGATCTCTTAAGAGCAAACCAAAAATTCCAGAGTTTCCTGGAATAGTCCCTCAGAATATCCCAGTGTTAAGTGGGAACAAGCTGGCATCAGGATGGCTATACAGGTTTCTTTCCCAACATTCATATGCCTCTCCACTCCAATCCTCTTTTTCCTAAAGATGTTCACAAGGGGATCGGCAGAAGGAGTTGGCTGGGAAGGCCTCTACTCTGCAGGGATCAGCTCAGTGGCAGAGCCAGCTGGGGAGCCAGGCGGAATGGCCAGGTTTCTTCACTTTCTTCCCCAAATAATCATTCCAGGACTTTTCCAGACCCTGAGTTTTCATCTGTTCACTTGGCTAAGTTCCATTCACTACTACTCAAGCCTTTCCCAAGAACCAAAAATCTGTGCATTTGTACACATATGCACCTTCTACTATGAAGGGCTTTGGTGTAATTTAGTTCCAAGTCAATCTTATAAAGTGCTTTGATCAACCAAGATACCCCATCCTCTACCATGGTGCTGCCCTTCTCCCCTGTGTTCAAATTCATATCAAGGTTAGACATGAAGAAACCTTAGGCTGTTCCACCTGCAGACACTTTACTAACTGAGGACTTGAGAGTCATCATGATACTGCAAGCACTTGACTGGCTGACCCCCTGCCCCCGAGTCCTTAAAGCCGGGCTTGATGGTTACTTTATTTTGATTTCACCTCTCTCTGACCATCACACTAACCTGGCCTCACTATGCAGCGCTGCAGAATGGAATGGAAAATTCTTTCAGCTTGTTTGTTTCTGCAGCCACTGGAATGTAAACTAGAGAACATTTGTAAACTCCAAGAGAGCATCTCATTTTGCCTCTGAAGACTGGAACCACCATGAGTTTCTAGAGCAGTTTGGTATGACCTCATAAGCTTTACCAGTGTTTTCTGAGAGAAAGAGACTCCATTTCACTTACCGAGCATCTCAGTTGGTATGATGATTGGCCCCAAAGCACTGGAAAGTTAGTGAAAGAAGGGAGAGAGAGAGAGAGAGAGAGAGAGAGAGAGAGAGAGAGAGAGAGAGAGAGAGAGAGAAGAGAGAGAGAGAGATTTCACCAAAGTACAATTGAAGTCTGGGCTTATATTTATTAGGTTCATAAGGCTGTATTACTGATACAGCGACGGGGGGAATAAGGAGAATTGTCAGTGACATTAATAATGTGTGCCAAAGGGCAGCAGAGCTCACCGCTGTGAAGGGAAGCTGAAAAATTCATGGGCCTCTGGATGAAGGCACTCGTCAACCTCTGGTCTGGGTAAGAAAATTCTATTGGATCCCAAACTTGAGACTCTGCACTGAAACCTGATAAATGAGCTACTTCATGTCTCCGAGCTGTATATTCCATATGTGGCTAAACACTTCACCGCTTCAGACCACATCCTTTCTGATTTTAGAATTTTTCCAAATACAGCTGCTATTAAAAAACCGGAGTCTTGGATGTAAGAAGAAAAACTTTTGTGGTCCTAGCAAATGAAATGCTCAGCTGCAACTCAGAAGACAATACAGGCATTTACACGCCACGCTTTCTGGAATCCTCATTGAGAAGTGTTGGATGGGGTCTCCACAGAGGGTGGCCGACATCCTGGTCCCTGCCCAGACCTCACGCCACTCCCTCTTTCAAATATCTCATAGAGGCAGACACAAAAGCCTGTTCTGTATTTCCATGGGAAAAAAGAGCCTCTGATTTTGTGACTTGTACAGAGGTCTTGTTTTGTTTTGTTTTTACTTTTACTTTTTTCATTATTTTAAAAATGTATTAAAAATGTATCAAGTGTTTTGGAACCAGTCAAGATTCAAACCCCTCCCCTTCCTTACTATTTCCTAAGCAACATATAATTTCTAGGTCTGGGGTTGTTTCAAAACCCAGGAAGACCTCACTTGCATGGAGCTGCTTGGCTTTCCTCATCATTGTCAATGTGTGGTAAACAGTGTATGTCTCACACAATTAAAAGATGTAAATGCAGGGTTTCCTTGTGAAATCCACTAGTAGATAAATGTGCCACACCATTGAATGTTTTACATACGTGTATTGAAAACTCATAAACACACATCTGTTCAAGTTTTGGATATAGGAAGTTTAATCACAAGTAAAAACTGTTGATGTTTATTTCTGTACTAAATTATTTGAAAAACATGTATTTGTATGTATAGAAAATATATGCATATATTAAATGGATGTGTATTTTAGAGTGTGCCTTTATGTAGAATTGAGTGGTTCATCACATTTGCCTCTGTGTTCACCTTTCTTCATGGACAATCTTCTGAAAAGGTGGTTTTGTTATTTCTATGGGACCTACTGACATCTTTGGGCATCTTTTTGTGATTTTTGAGGGATTAGGTAAAAGCAGTTTTTTGGTATGAGCTCAGATCTCACCCTCCTCCTGGCCGGTGCCTGCAGCAGTTCTAGAACTGTCAGCCAAATGAAGTGAGCGGGGACTCAGTGACAGAGGGGCCACCTCTGCTGGTTAACACGAGCATACTAGATACAGCACTGAGAGTTGCCAGTCACACTAGCACTTCCAAGGCAGCCATGGCCAACTGTTTTGAGGCTTCTTGGCGCATAAGCTCCGAGGCAGGATGCAAAGGAGAAGACATGCTAACACCCACACTGACTTCTTCTAAAGTCAGCACATCCTGCCATGCCAGTTGCTAGTTTCCATCATACAATAGAATAATCAGCCCCAAGAAATTCTCTGATTAAGATTTGAAGAAGCAGGAGATGCGGACACTATTCTAAACGCTATTCTAAACAACCACAGCCACACATATATTAGTGGCTAAGCCTCTGAGTGTGGAATGCCCTCATGCACTAGAGACAAGTAAAATTTGGTGTCCTGGTTTGTTGTTGCACATTTCCCAACACTCACCAGGCTGATGTTCCTGGTCCAAGGGTCTTTCTTTTTACTGTTCAGTGAAGGGAGAAAAGTCAAGTAAATGGTCATTATCTCAGGGTCATAGAATGTGGTGGGCTCCGTACTGACCACTTGGTCCAGTTTCAGAATCTCCGTCTGGAGTGTGTTGGAACATGGAATGGGGCATGCGACCCTGTGCCTTGGGCATGCTAGAAGCATGTTCCTCTTTTTTCGTTTGATTTTGAGATAGAGTCTCACTAAGAGGTGCTGAGAAGATCCTTTTTGTTGGGGAGGGGGGCCTTAGTCACACAAGTGCCTGAGAGAGCCAAGCTTGGCTTACTTTTCTTTAATTCTCTTTCTCCCGCTCCCTCTCCCTTCCTCCCTCTCTCTCTTTCTCCCTTTCTCTCCCTCTCTCTCTCCCTCTCCCTTCCTCCCTCCCTTTCTCTCTTTCCCTTTCCCTCACTCCTTCCCCCTCTCTCTCTCTTTCTCTCTCTCTGTATGCAAATTTTAGGTTTTCAGGAAATATTAAATGAGACACAATGTCTCTCCTCGTGCCTCCTTTTCTCCCTACCCCAGCTGCTCTTCACTCTGGCAATCTTGAGTTTGCTACGCCTTTAACAATGGATGAGCTGATCTTGCTCTGTTGGTTATTATAGTATTGAGTAAAGTCTGCCGCTAACATCAGGATCTCCTCCTTGGGTTGGGAAATCTATGGGTTTTGATGGCTGTATCATTGTGTGTCCCCACTATTAGAGTGTTATACAAGAACAGTTCTGCTGCCCTGAAAGTCCTCTATCAGTCATCCTTCACAGCTCCACAACCTCTGATAGCTGTTAAAAATTTCATAGCATAGAATTCTTCTCAGTGAATGTCTTTCCTTCACCTGTATGCACTGAGCATTCCTTCCTGTCCTTTAGTGACTTCATAGAGCATGACATCAACATGTCCTGTTCTGTCAATATAGATGCACCAGTCCATTTATGTATGAATGGCATCTTGTTTGCTTTCAAGTGTTGGAAGTCATAAATAAAACTGCAAGACCATTTTTTTATTTTAGGACATTTCTTTCACATGGACCTCACAAGATCCATTTCTAAAGTAGTTGCTCTTAGTTCTTACCAGACTTTTCCAGTCTGTCTGCCACCGCTGATTCCAGGAAGCCTCTTTCCTCTGTCTCTAACCACGCCTATAATCTGCCTACTCCAGCCAGCCTCTGGCTGTGTTTCCATCTCTTTATCACATTCCCAGTGTTTCCCCACTGTGTAGTTTAGCAAGCCAAGTCTTCCCAGCTTATCCAGGAACCTTTCACATCCCGCTTCTGCTCTCAGGTGTCCGTCTGACATGGAGAGATCAGCAGCCACTCTGGTTTGGTTTGACGCCTCTTCCTCTACTTTGCTAACTCTTTGCCCTTCACCACAGCATTTCATGGACTTTGTTTTTCCATCTGTGATATGGGTTGAACACTTTCAACATGTTAGCTTTCCTAATGCCTCAGTACGAGATGCTCCCATCCTCTTCCCATGCTGCCTTAGGACCAACACCTTCAGATGCAGGCACTTCTCCACCTTTTGCACTATCTGTGTCCCAAACTAGAATATGACAATGGCAGGCACAGCACCAGGGAAGGTTTTTAAGGTTGTGTTTCTTTAACTGTAAATTTCTGTCATCAAATATGGTAACATCCATCATCATAAGTTCAAAAGTAAGTCACATCATTGGCCTTGGGGTACAAGACAGGAAACTTCTGTTGTTGTCAAGTAGCTAGATTGAAAATACTATAGGCCGAGGGATCAACCCATTATTATTACGTGTGCAAAATCATTGCCACACATGAGCAAATGGGTGTGGCTTGACTCCAAGTGAACAACACTATGTTCACGAGTCACGACACATCATTTTTCTAGTCTATTCCTCATCCTTTTGAAAAAGCAATAACTAACCATAGAGTGCCGGCTGAGAAAAGCAGGGGGCAGCCACAGTAGGCTGCAGGCTGCTGAGCCCCGCCTAGGATCTCATAGAGAAAACTGGCTTTGGCAGAGATGAATTGAGAACTATGGTGCCACAAAAACTAGACAGCTCCCAGGGGCTTAACCGCAGCACACCCAGAGAGAGACCTGGTACACAGAACTTGGCATTTAATCATAAAAAAGCACGAGTCCAAACACCTCTCATGGATTTCTGTATTCTGGATTGGTTCTTTATAATTTCAGACAAAACTGACCTAGAGATATGTAAGAATTAGTTTGATCATCAACACAAGCAGCTGTGTGTTTTTTGGGATACCATTTGCTCTCTATGGTAGACAACTAGTTATCTAGGGATACACTCATGGTCCAGCTATGTACCAAGTCTTTCCACTCACACCCATAGTCCCCTGACCCCCCAGTTCAAAACTAATCTGAAGTCATCAAACCTTACCTCTAGGGAGGGCAGCCATGCTGTCAGCCAAGTAGGTTTACTGCCCCTCCTTCACTCTCAACCACTCATCAGCCTTGGTTTTATTTGCCTCAAAACTCCCATTAAATGCGTCTTGTAACAAGCAGCTCATTTCCCATGACCAGCATGTGGAGCTGAGTCGTTCTCCGACCCAAGCATCTGAGCTATGCTTCCTTTCAACAACTCTCCACACCCTGACCCACGATATACATTTCAGCATGTTTTGTCTACAGTTCTGATTCCAGCCCTGCCATTGGTCCCACCATCACACCTTTGTGCTTCTGAACAGACACTGCAGAGTGGGAACAAGTCATAGATGCCAATGATATAGCAGCTGACCCAAACTCAGCTGTCACACGCCAGCAGCCTAGCCATCCACCTACACCCACACACTGTTGACTGAACCATTTTCTTCCTAATGCATATTCCAGTCTTGATTGACCATCCACCATATGGCAGGACTGTCCTGTGGGCAAGTTTATTATTAGAAGCTCACAGCTGGAGTTACAATAACTCCTCATGGCTTTGACAGCGTACTAATTGACCAAGACATGTCTGCAAACAGGATGCAGAAAGTGGTCATTGCAAATTACCCCAAGCACAAACTGGGGACTTAGTGGCAAAAACCAGTTTCAGATTAGATGTGTCTGTATTTTAAGGCCAATGGGTGATAGGATGGGGAGATGTGGGAGCCCTCTGGAAAGAGGGAGAGAGGAGATAGGCTAGAATTCTTTGGAGTGTCCTCATGATTTTATTCAAATGCATTCGTTTAAACAAATTTCTCTTAGTAAGAAAGAAGCAACTGCACTGGAAGTGGAACTAATCCCACAGTTTCAAACACTCAGACAATTAAGTCAGTAAGCCCATCGAGCTTCCCCTGGTCACATTTCCCTGACTAATCCTGCTGTCCCAGGCGAAGCTGGGCAAGGCCAGAGAACAGTGTGTGCTGTGTTAGCCCTGTCACTTAGCATTAGAGTCAAAGAGGGCAAGTGTAGAAGGGACCTGCTTGCCAGGTCTCATGACAGAAGTGAGGGGATGGACACTTGCTCTTAGCTGAGAGTCTGGGGAGCTCCTGAAGAACTATGAAAGGCAAACGGGCAGACTGTGCACCTCTGAGGAAATGTCCTTCTCAGATGTGTCCAGCCAGCGGCCTGATTGAGAGATGACCAGGGGAGAAGATAGGATTTAGCAATGAGCTTGGTGTCTTATAAATCAGCAGCAGAGAGCTCAAGAGGAACGGTCAAACCCTGCAAAAACCCTGCTGTTGTGCAAGCTTCTGTGTCCTCTAAGAAGCTAAGCCTAGCCTTTGCCTTGCTCTCTAGATGTTCACAGAGGACTGAGCCCAGGAACAAAA
Source organism: Apodemus sylvaticus (assembly GCF_947179515.1). Lineage (NCBI taxonomy): Eukaryota > Metazoa > Chordata > Mammalia > Rodentia > Muridae > Apodemus > Apodemus sylvaticus. The sequence goes on along the minus strand of NC_067473.1, from coordinate 76,017,298 downwards.
CTATGGCCTGCTGAGAAATGGAAAAGAATAGATTCAAAGTAGCACACACACACACACACACACACACACCACTCTAAGGCATGATCTTGGTGCAAGCATCAAGTTACAGGTAGACTCAAGAAACAGCTAAGAATGTCATTAGTAAAGCTTAACTAGATATCCAGTAAAACAGTTGACTCTCAAAAGCCTGCCACTCATCCAATACGATGATTTCTATTTGGTGATTGGGGAAACCGAGGAAAATAGATGGGAAGGATGTGAACCTGTGAAGTATGGTACAAAAATCTATGCCCCCGTAGTACCCCATTGATCTCCCCTTTAGTTAACGACCTGCATACTAGGCAGCAGGGATTTGCGTGATACTGACATCTCACATTCCAAGAGTCATTCTGTGCCTTAAATGCATCTGTCTTCTGCTTTGTGCCCATGACTTTAGATCATCCCATAACTAAAGGTGTCTGGCTTTATGTTAGTGAAAAGCAGACTTGCATTTGCAAGCATAGGATTGAGGGGGACCTGGTCAGGTTTCCAATGGCAACTGTGAGTCTGCCAGATCCTGTTGTCTCCGCCCACGTGAAGGCATGCAGGGCAGGCTCTTGCACATCAGAAAACAAGGTCTGTTGACCCAGCTTGAGCTTGTGTTACTGTTGCCAGAGAAACATAATTGAATTTCCTGAATTATGCACAGTGAGATATAATGTTGTTTGAATAATCATATTTGTTTGACTTCTGGGCCCAGTGGCATCTGTTGAGTTCACAAAGATCCTCTTGATGGAAGGAGGGATTTGTTCATCCAGGAAGCTGTGATGGGCCCATGAGGCAGCAGGAGCTGGAGGATGCCTGGATCAGGTTAAAATTGTTCATCAGCTCACCCATTCCAGGCCATATGCCTGCCACAGGGAAAGGAGAGGCGTCAGGAAGGGCAGAGCAGACGGGAGAGAAGGCCAGTGGTAGAAAGGCCTTGGAAAACCATGTGTGAACTCATGTTTATTATCATGTATATCACTCACATGCATGGGGGCAATTCCTAGGTGCAGGCATGGTCTAGGCCTAGACATGGAGACACAGCTAGAAGTCTCCAACGAGTCCGTGTCCAGAGCCTCATACAAGCTCTATGGGCAAAGACCTGGGAGTCATAGGAGGGGCCCCTTAGCTCTGATGAGTAGGTTTGAAAACAACTCTGTGGATTGGTATGCTGAAGAGAAATTCTTCAAAGATGAGTGGGATTCCAAAGGATGGTTAGCTTCTCAAACCCAGGGATAGTGGAAGTGAAAATCTAGCATGGAGGGTCTCAAATCCCAGGCAAGCAGCTTTTAAATATGACCCTGCCAGCCATACTGATGGCAGCCTGGTAACTCCAGAAGTTTTGAGGCATCTGTAATTTGGTCTTTGTTCTCAGATACTTGGGGACTTAGGTGAGTGACAAGCCTGTTGCTTCTGGGCCTCTGTCTGGACACTCATGTCCCTCACCCGTGAGAGGAACTGCAGAGCATGCTGGGTAGCCTTCCTGCTGCCCCACAAACTGCCCCACAGTTCCAGCCCAAGGAAAAGAGCTGAAGGTTTTGGAGATGAAGTATCTGTCCCTCACAGTTTAAATGTCATTAGACAAATTTATCTTCTTAAAGCTTTCCAGGACATTTTGTGTGGCTGCTTGGTGCAGTTGGCATGCAAATGGGAGCCATCTTTAAAGCAGAGGTCCGGGAACAAGGGAGGGAGAGGGAAGAGAGCTGGCCTTCCAAATGAAGGGCACAAAGACTTTTCTAGAATAAAGACACCATCACTAGCAGAAACCAGGCTTTTCCGTCTTCCCCCAGTGAAGGCTCTGAATGGTTCAGCTGGAAATCACTTCCAGGGCACGCAGCTCTCTACCCCATGCACCACGAAGTGACTGCTGCCTTTTGCTTGCTTCCGGCTTGTTGTTTCTATCCTTGAGGTAGCCAACCAGCCACACCTCTCTCATCTAAGGTGACCTCTTCTTCACCTGACTTCCTGTTCACCCACAGAACCTTGCTAATCATTCAACTTTGACATTGTTAAGTTCACCCTGCTGGAGAAAAATCTCCCAAGTTAAAAAAAAATGAATTTAAAAACAGCTTTTAGCCTTTTGTTAGGACCATCTCAAGCCTTTATTAACAGTAGAGAGCATAGATGGCCTGTGAGCCTCTGATGCTCACTGGCCTACTTCCCCACAGCACGCAACTGAGACTTCCTGATCTACCCAAGTCCCCCCTCCCCCCACACACACACTGCCAGAGCCCCTGACATATAAACAACAGACATCATGTCATTTGAGCCTTAGTATACATCTTGATAAGAGACAGACTTTTTCATGTATAATTACAATGGTGTTATCATACCTAAAAGAAAGAATACTTTATTTCTGGTCATCTTAAAAATTTTCCCATAGGGCCTCCACCCACGCAGAGGAGAAAGCAAGATAGGGATGGGGAAAGATTGTGAGAGGGGATGACGGGGAGGAGGAAGCAGGGGAAAGGATGGAAAGTGAAAAAGTAAAAATATAATAAAAATTAAAATTAAAAATTTCCCATAAAGGACCTATAAATGTGCATTCACTAGCGAACAGGATTTGTCTTTCTTTTAAATTTCTTTAAATCTATAGTTCTCCCTCTCCCTCCCCCTCCCTCTTCCCCTTCTTGTTTCTTCTCTGTACTTTGTTGAGAAAATAGGTTGTTCACAATGTAGAATTCATACCATTCTTCAGTTTTCAGGATTCCCCTCCTCTCCCTCTTTCCCTCCTGTCTCCTCTTCCCCCCTTTTATGGCCCCACCTTGTCATGGTTGGCTTGCTAGTTAGCCTAGGCTGGCCTTAAACTCATGATCTTTCTCATGTCCAAAGTTAGAATGCCAGAATTATAGAGATGCTCTTCCGCTGCCAGCCAGTTTTCAACTTAAAGGTAGCACTGGCTGCAGCCCTGTTAGGTGAAGGACCCACAGGAGCGTGGACTGGAGATGGCTGAGCGCAGCCATTGGTCCAGGTTCCCAGAGCAATGCCATGCTTACCTCACTTCCCATGATGGATGCCTACCAGCAACTTTAACTGCAGCCCAACTCACTGAACCTTTGGCTGTCACCACCAGTTTCTGGAAAATACAAAGGATGGAAGAAATAAACAAGCAAATAAAAAGAAAATCAGATGATAGAGTCTCCTTCCCTGTTTTCACCATGTATTTGAAGTTTATTTGATTACTATAAACAGGTATCATGCAGTGTTCTTTCACCCAGGGGTTATTAGGGCTGAGGGAATGTTTTTCTCTGACTAAATGGGCACAGACTACAGGCTCATTTTTCCGTTCTGTAGCCTCCTTTCTGTAGATGTTCGTTGCTGTTTGGCGATCGCTGGGCCACTGACTGGCCCAAGACAGGTCTGTCCACCTTTTGTGATCCTCCTCTACCCAAGCCCTGCCTGTAGCTTCTTTCCATTTTATCATGGATGAAGAAACTGAATGTCATCTTTTAGAAATGTATCAAATAAAAGTTAAAGTGGCTCTATGCAAAAGGTGGTTAAAAGTTCCTTCTACTAAACACGCAAATACTAGTAACTAGATAGACCTGAGTACAAACCAATCAATATGATTCATTTTCTTTCCTTTTTGGGATGGGTTGGTCTTCTTAATTCTCTGAAATATTTTGCATAGCAGAAGTTACTGGAAAAGTGAGGTGTAGCTTAGCCTTGCTACGTTGGGCTGTGATGTTGCAGTTGACCATACTAGACTTTGACCATACTAGGTTGGGTGAGGGAGAACCCCAGGACAGCATATGTAGTCGGACAGGAATGTAACCTGGCTCAGGGCCCTGACTCAGTGGCTGTGACAGACAGCCTCCCTGTTAGCCCCCCCCCCACACACACACACTCTAGGGGTCTCACTTACTCCTCGGGACTCTGTAACCTTTTTGCTGCCACGTGTTCTCCTTCTTGATCGTTGTGCATTGGAGAATTTCACGATCTGATCATCTGTGCTCATCTCCTCCACAGTCCACATCCTCCTTCTGGGATCTTGTCCATGCTTTCAGTTTTAATTATTATCTATGTGCTGATGACTCTTGAATTTATATCACCAGTCCAGACACTCCTCTGCGCTCCTGGTCATAAATTGAGTTGCCTGTTCCACATCTTGACTTGGCCATCGCCAGGCACTTCGGACTCTGCATGGCCTCAAACTGAACTCCCACTGTCTCCCTACCTCTCTCCTCCCCCAGCATTCCCAGTAAACAGCTCCACCAACCCAACATGAGCCTGTCAGGCCCTTGGCAGCCGTCCCCTGCACCTCCCTCTCCCCTGTCACATCCACTGAGCCAGTAAGTGCTCTGATTTGCATTTCCAGATGTGTCCACCTCTGTCTCTCCAGATGACACTGTGATCTACACGTTTGCAATCCTGGATTACTTCAGGAGCCTCCCACTTTCCCCAGACCAAGGCTATGTTCTACCTTTCCTTCAGCTAGAACTATTTTCAACTGTCACCTTCATGGGACCTTTAAAGACTCTACCTTGGCAAGCAAGACTCTATATTATCTGTCCCTAACCCTTCCCAGCCTCACTCTATATCTTCTGCCTTGTTCTTTTCTATCTAGCCATTCTGGTTTCCCATGTTTCAGCCTCAAACCTTCAGTCATGCCTTTGCTCTACGTAGGATAGGTCTCCTCTTTCTTTCCCTTTCTAAGTTAATCCTCACCTTTCTGAATTTGCTTCTTGGACTTGGTCCCAGAACAATGTCATGTTCTTTGTGATTAAAAATCTTTATGTTGGAGGAAACTAAGATCCAGAAATGCTGGGGAACTTGCTTGAGCCTTGAACAGTAACTGTGTGGAAACACACCTAAACTAGTCTCGCTTCAATCACAGTTGGATACTTGTTGAGCATTAGAGTTTTAATGTGCGCGTTGGCCCCTGAGTACTGTGTAGAAGCTGGAATGATTTGAGAAAGGAACAAGTCAGTTAGAGGGAAGGCAAATTAGACTTTTGAAGAAAGGGCACAGGAGATGGGATTGTTTAGTCTAGAAGGGCATAAAGACTTGGGAAGGAAAAGAGATGGAAAAGTTTGCATGCCCAAGAAGGTTATTATAGCATTCATGGTCATAAAAATATCTCTGAATGGCCACAGGGCACAAATGATTTTATTAGGTCTCGCATCTCTGTAGATATGATATGTTGTAGCCAGAGAAAGCTGGGCTTGACAAAAGAGAGGTTATTAAAGAGTCACATGAAATCCAGAGTGATCTTTTGTCATGTCCTATCACAGAAACTCTTAGAAGCAGGATCTACCTTAGCTGGTGGCTCTGGCCTTGCACTTCAGACATAGAGACCAGCAAGATAGCTCCGGTGTGTGTTCAGGATGAGTGACTGGGTGAAGGAATGAACAAATGAATGAATGAATTAACAAAAAGTGGTACTTATCACTTTCTAACTTGCCTAAAGTGGAAGAAATATAGCCAGCAGCATGCAGCCCCTAGGGGTCCTCACCTGATCACACTCAGGTTCCCTAACTGGCTTCCAGGTGTTTCCATTTATCTCTGATAAACTGTCAGCCAAGAGTCAATTTTTGGTTGGGGGGGGAGGGAATGAGGGGAGGGGAGGGTAAGACCCCAGATGTTTTCCAAAAAGGAAGACAGGAGAAAGTTATTCCTCAATACTAATATATTTCGTCATCCTATCTGCCTGCAGATGTTCAATTTGGGAACATGCCCAGGTTCCCTTTGCAATCTTAAAATAAGTTCTGTATCTAAAACACCCAGGGCTCAATCGTCCCCAGAGATGTATCTCTTTTGTATATGGATGAAGCTGTGAGGACTTGGGAGGATCTTAAATTTCATTTGCTAAGTTTCTTCCAGTCTAACCAGTTCTGTGTGCTTTCTCCACTAGGAACCAGGAAACATATTGATTGGGATGCCAGTTACTAAACTTCTATTGTGAGACATATAAAGTCAAATCACCATGAAAGTGCTGCAGAGACCATATTGAAAACTTTTCTATACCTGGGGACTTTACCCGAAGGTGGTCATTTCCTCCAGTTCATACTAAGTGACAGAGTCAGGTCCAAATCCTGGACTGTGTGACTTCAGGTAGTAATTGTAACTTCTGGGGACTGTTACAGGAGCTGCTCACTCACTAAATACTCTGCAGTAGATGCATTTTGCAGGTGAGGAAACACAGGCATCAGTCACAAACCCACACACAGTACAAGAGGTTCCTAACTTTGTGTTTCAGCTACAAGCTTGAGCTGAGTTCTAGCCCCTTCTCTACTACATAGATGACGGATTGGTGGGAGGCAAGTTTCATCAGAAACCTTTCTCAGCTTTTCTCTGTACTGATCTTCTGTTACTTCAGCAGCCACGAGCTCTCCAGCTTGTGAAGATCAGCGTGGAAGCCACTGGCTGCAGGTGGCAAGGTTGTGGCTCCAGTTCAAGTCTCTTCTCCCATGTGGGACTTTTCAGAAAGGACACTCTGTTCTGTGGGGCTGTATCTCCAGCACAGGCTTTGATCTTAGAAAGGACGAGCCTTTGTCCGGAGTGAAGCTCTCTGTGTGCTTTGTTTGTGTGAGCACCCTTCCAGGACGCTGTCTGCTTTTGGGGTGGAAGTGCCCTGCCAAAAACTCCAGCTCTCCATGCTGGCTGTGTGGCCGACCTCCTCCAGCCTCCTCAGTGACTTTTCTGCCTGGATGAAGAACAGTTTCTCGTAACAGTTCTGGAAACGACCAAAGTTTGCCTGGCAGGCAGAGTGATTGATTCGGCACCAAGCTCTTGCCTTTTGGAGTCGCCCTCCAGATTTTCCAGGCTCAAGTCAGTAAATCACTGCATCTTGTACAAATACTGGACTGTGCGCGGCGATGATCTCAAAGGCGAGGATAATTTGATACCTCATTTGAGAATCCATTCTCCTTTCAACAGTCAGTCCAGCTTGAATTTGTGAATACAAATGTCCTTTGGTGCAGGCCAACATTCAGGTATCTGGAGAGACTTTGATAGGCGCTAGACTATGCTTCCTCTCCACGAGGCTGTGGAAAAGTGACTTGTCTGTGTAGTGATATTTAATCTATTACTGAAGACATTGAAGTGCTCATGGGTTAGGACTGAGGGTTGAGGAAACAAAAGAGATCTGCACGCCTAAGAACACCTTTAGATCACTTACTTTCTACATGAAATCTATCTGTGTGGAGATAGAGTCTTCGCAAGTGAGGCCGAGATTTCTTAACATTGTCAGAAAAGCATCTGGGGCAACCCCATGAAGCCTTTCTATTGTATTTCTACTAATTTACCCTAGTGTTCATATGAAAATTGGATAAAGGAGGGCGGTAATGAGGAAGTTCAAAAACTACAGGTTGGTGAATGCCCCACGGAGAAGAAGGTCCTTCGACGTTGAAACTCTTCCTGTAGACGAGTAAGTGTCCACGTCCTCTGTAGATGAATGGGTGCACATGTGCATGGCTACACCCTCTGTGGTGGACACTTTGGAAATTTCTGCTGGTTTGTGTGGGGGGGGCGGGGCTAGGAATTCTATCTTTTAACTATACTTGAAGGATCAATTTGATATCTACATTTCGAGTACATAAAATTCATGGTGACCCAGAGCCTTTATATACACTTATCAAAGCATTATGCTTCTTTAAACTATGCCCGGGAAATGGAATTTAGTCTGTTCTATTTGCAAATACAACAAAAATCTACCAAAAGTGGTTGAACTTGGTAAGTATGGGAGGGGGGGAAAAGGAAAAATGGACAATTTATGTAGGTTAGCTGTTAAAATGCAGTTTCATTTGCAGTTGATGTAAATGGAATCAAATCATACTGACTTTGGTGAGCAAGGCCCAGGTGCTCTCTTAAATGCATATCTTAGCTTCTAAACATTAGACTAGTGTGCTTAAGAGTACCTGTAAAGGCCAGGCGGTGGTGGCACATGCCTGTAATCCCAGCACTCTGGGAGGCAGAGACAGGCGGATTTCTGAGTTCGAGGCCAGCCTGGTCTACAGAGTGAGTTCCAGGACAGCCAGGGCTATACGGAGAAACCCTGTCTCGAAAAAACCGAATCCAAAAAACCAACCAACCAAACAAACAAAAAAAGCGTGCCTATAAAGACCAGAAAGCAGTCTCTCTCTCTCTCTCTCTCTCTCTCCCCGTGTGTGTGTGTGTGTGTGTGTGTGTGTGTGTGTGTGTGTATGTGTGCATGCGCACATGTGCAGTGCATGTTCATGTAACCCTTAAGGAAGGTGAGAAACCAATATGATAGCAGAGGGGGAATAGTAGTTGGGAGATGGGGAAGAGTTAGCCAATAGTAAGCATCTATGGAAAAGTCCCATGGAAATCTACTATTTTGTAAACCTATTAAAAATATGTCATCTAAAATTCTTTTAAAAAGTTTGAGCAGAGATACCTGCATCAGTGGATGATGGCCTCCCCCATCCATGAAGAATAAGAGAGCCCATGGAGTCCAAAGCTCGGAGCCCAGCACCTTTGCTAGGGATAGTAGAGGGATGAAGACAGGACAGACACACAGACGCGTGAACAGTGAAGTTGGGATCCAGTGGGATGCTCTAACCTCCACTACCAGTCTGGAACCTCAGTGTGTTTATTTGGTGCTGCACAGGGAGAGGGGGAGGGTAGCCTTGGTGGGAGGTGCCTGTGAGGAGCTGTCTTAGGCTGGAAACATCCCTGAGGAGGAAGCTGCCTTAGTCTGCACACACTGATCAGTTGTCCATTAACACACAGACTCGGACTCCTGAAGAAAGCTCCCTCTTGGGTCTAGCCCACACAGGGAACATCTTCGTCAGATTACCATGGGCCAGTTGGCCTTGGTGTCCTCAAGAGGTTGGACCCACACCACCACACAGGTCTGCACAAGGCTTCACTAACTCTCTTCCTGCACTTCCGTACCACCCCATCACTCATGAACTGTGAGCCCGTAACTGTTACTGAGGAAGGAGTTGTCATTGTCTCCGTGGTGTGGCCACAGGTGCTGAAACGGGAAGATAGAACTTTGAAGGTGCATGCGGTGCGGGATGAGTGTTTGAAGGACTCACAGCTTTCACACCCTGAACAACATGCTCCTGAAGGTCCCAGACCATCAAGAGTGTTGTCACTGTGTGTTGTCCCATTCCACCTGAACACTGGTCCTGGGACTTTGAGACAAGGGCAGAAAAGTACCCAAGACATAAGAGCCTTGCTCATGCGTAAGGTTATATTGGGGTGAACTTCAGCTATGTTTATCGGCAAATTACTGAGATTCTTTCTACATTAGTTCTTTATCTGTAAAAAGAAATGTGGCAACAAACAGAATCACAGCCTAATACTTCATATCCATTTTGTGTAGTGCTTGAGAAACCAAGCCAAAGGTGTACCTCAGTGTGTCTGTACAGTTTCTTGTACTGTTTAGGCAAAGTCACCTACCATAAGACATGAGGTTCTCATGCCACAAAAAATAAGTTTCTGTGAGCACATTTAGATATACTATAGGTGCAAGGGGTACAGGGGAATGCCAGGCAGAAACAGCCAGACACCTCTCATCTTCAAACAGGGCATATCATGAAAATCAAGGAGCTAGCCTGGAGCCATGGGAGACCTGTGAGGGACTGCCACCAAGCCAGATTCTCCACAGTCCCAGTACCGTGGAACTCTCACGGAGGCAGGCCGGGCCGGTGGCTGTTTGCTATGTCTGGCTTCATTAGCCCCACCTTATAATTCTAAAGAAGAACAAGAAGCCTGTGGTGTTGTGTGGTCTCAAGAGGAGGATATGCTCGCTCCATTGTACATGTGTGTAGGTGCCACATCCCACACCAGGCCCTCAGACCGTTATTACATGTCAAAAAGCGAGTCCTAAAATATTGGCTGGCTCCAGAGAAAACAAATTTGCCATCTTGTGAGAGTATTCTTTTCTTTCTTTCCTCCTTTCTTTCTTTTAAACACTAAATGAAATTAACTGTTTCCTACTAAATACTTGATTTACATCACATTTTCAATTTCCCATTATGTGAAAGGTTTAATTTTTTTCCCTAAGAGCAATGAAAATAACGGGCAGAAGCCAACAAAACAGTCCTTTGTGCAAGCTCCATTTGTTTCTGCACAGTCTGAAGGCCTGTTAGTTTTCCTTGCACACAGAGGGAATCCATCCTGGGCATGACAAAATAGGGTCTTTTGAAACAACTCTGGCACGTTAGAATTTCCCTTTCACGAGACACCCTTACTTTCTCTCGTTGCCTTTCCTTTAAGGCGTTAAGAGTCTATGTGATGGTGTCGCCACTGAACATCTGTATTTCAGGGACATCTTATTAAGCGGTTCAGCTTCAGCAGTGATGTCATCGCTTCCGGGTTGGGGATTGGAGAAGGATTAATGAAAACAAAAAGTTAGTCCTTTCCAGTTCTGGTTGGGGCCATGTTGTCTCGGTTTTGATCATTTGCCCCAAATTAAGATTTCTGACGAAAGCCCTCATGTCCATGTTTGGCTGGCAGTTTTATGGCTGACCAAAGTGTGTGCTGGCCAGGGTTCTGGTTGGCTGTGTTTATACAGGCTGTTAATCCGATGGGGAGGGGGCAGCCAACCTGGACGCTGCGAGTGGAGCCACCCCATGTGCTCTTATGCACAAGGGCCTGCACTTTGTTACTACAAATTACATAATGGCATGTTACATTTCAAAGTGTATTTTTACTTCAGGGAAAATTAAGCCAGTAAACAAACAACCCTGAATTGGGAGGTGGGGGTAGGGGGGAAGGAAGGAAAAAGAAAGGAAAAAGAAAAAAAGGCCCCTGGTTTGCAGATCTTCCTCCTAGAGAATGCTCTTAATTAAACTGTGGCTATAAACAAATCTTTGTTTTATTGAAAAAAGAGCCATCGAGTATAAAAGCTATTTTTAAAATTAGGATGTGAACAATTTCTGGACAGGGGTCTGGGCCGTGTTATGGATTTTATGATCTGTACGAAATGAACAGGCCAGCTTGTGTGGCGATGGGAGGCTTGCAATTTTTGATTGTTAATCCCTCTTGAATACTGCTGCTGCTTTGCTTGAGTGGAGCCTGTAAACACCAGAGTTATTGTAGTTTTTCCAGGTACTAATTCATGCAAAACTGCCTCATGCAAGTGTGGAATTGCCAAGTGTGGAACTTGGGAGCTCTTTTGTACAATATCTGCCTAATATTTGAGAGACTTTGAAGCTTAAAACAAAACAAAAACAAGCCTATAGCCCTCCAAATCAACTTCTAAACTGTTCACAGCCCACCTGTGAACCCAACATACATTCTTCTCCGTGAGCTATTGAAAAAAAGTCTGTGTTCAGGGTCCAGGGTTACAAGGAATCTCTTTTGGGGCAATGGTCACACTCATATATTATTTGATTACCTGTGTATGCATTTGTCCAAACCCTTTCAGCATGACCTATGTTACCAGATGACAATGTGTCCTGACTTCTTTTTCCTACCTACATGGAGTCAGGAGAAGGACACAAACTTAGCTGCATTGGACCACGTCTAACCCTTCTGAAACCTGCTGCCTTCAGTTCCACTTGGCCTGAGGTCTCCCGGTTTTCTCAAGTGTTTCGGTGTCACTGGAAATGGCAGCCACCCAGGAAGTGACTGGATGACAGACAGATGGAACCTATGGTGTTTTACAAATATTTCTTAGGCCAAGTTATGGTGAGAAGATAATTTATGAGCACAATGCATAGAACTAGAAATCACAAACCTATTCAAAGAGATGAGTCTTCTTTTTCAGTTTAGTTTTAGAGTCAAGATGTTGTTAAGAACAGAGTTTTGAAGATTATAGTTAGAATTTCAGAATTCTGTGCACATGGAGAAAAGAAAGAAGGGGCCACAAAGTGATGGGTGCACGTTGGACATTTTTTGTGGACAAAGAGACCATCTTGAACAATGTCATTTTCTAGCAATACGCAGATGTCCAAGTATCCCTCTCTTTCAATGCAAAATAATACCTTTCCTCTCATCTTTACATCTGAAAACGTCCATTTGAATAAGAAATTCAGATTATTTTGTTATTTATGAAAGTGCCGAAGTCTGACCCAAATTGCTAAAGTACTTTTCAAATGGTTTTGCTTGTGACTGTAGGTATCTCAGTCTAAGAACTGTCGAGGACACTCATGGTACAAGACCTTGACTTTAGAGGGGGCAGGAAAACTTTTTCAGTGTTGGCTGAGCTTTCATTCCCTGTTATCCATGAAGAACAGCTCCATGAGAGAGTTGGGTATTATTTCAGGGCTTTTGCTCTAGGAATGATTAATCTAATATGAAAGACAGTGGTTGGAGATATTGTACCAGAAAAACTTCATGAATGAAGACATATCAATGAACAGTTATCTTTATTCTAGCTTTTGTGTTGAGCCAGTGTCTGAAGACATAGATGGAGTCACCATGGCTTGCTGAATGAATTCAGGAGAAGGGCAATGGAAGGGACAACAGTGACGAAGGAACTCTGCTCCTTCTCTCTGATTGGATAGTCTGGATTTCTCCAGGTTGACAGCATCTCTCTTCCACACACGTCGCTCCTCAGGGCATAGTTCATATTGAGGTGCTAAGGGATGCTCAACAACACCAGAGCTCCTTTGTGCAAATCCAGATGTGAGAAAAGAGACTGAAAGCAGAAAGAAGGGCAAATGTTTAATTGTCACATGGCAATTTCAATTTTAAAAATGGACTAATGCCCATCTTTCCTTCAACTTTGAACTTAACTCATCATGTAGCTGCCCATCTGTTTGTCCATCCAGCCAACGATCAGTGAGTCGATCATCCATCTTTCCTTTTCCTGCCCTCTTTTTTTGTTTTTTTCTTCCTCTTCCTCTGCCTCTCTCCGTACATCCCTTTTTTCTCTTTTTCAGAATAAAACCATGCTAATGCAGTAATACAGGAATCTGAAATTAGCCCTTTAAAACCAATACTAACATTTTCTTTTACAGAAAGATGGAGACTTCCTTCTTTCCTTGTAACTTTTCTGATACTCATCCAGTGCAACCTATCAGAAAATCCCTTTTGAAATGTTTTTTAATGGGACTCAGGGAAATAAAAATTTTCACTTAAAAAAAAACCAAGTGTTTTCTGATTATGGGAATGCTGGCTAAGTCCTATGGAAGCCTATTTTCATATGCAGGCAAATCCACGTTAAAATGCTGCTTTGTACTTTAAACCACACCCAGGCATTTAAAACTCACGTCTTAAAATATAATCTAAAACTTTAAAGCATGCATAGAGAGGGCTAAAAGCCAAGGAGAGTGAGAGGACACTTGCACATCGCAGGAGCACTGGCCCTGAAAGGTAAGTGTTCTAGAATGCTCGACTGGCCTTGCAGAGCAGCGGTATTCAAGTCAGAGGCTGTGCAAGTGTGCACCCACTAACCCGAGTGTAGCAGGCAAGTGTGCACCCACTAACCCGAGTGTAGCAGACAAGTGTGCCATCTAAAAAAGTCTAGCGATTGAATGAGTACACCCACAGGTTTACTATTTTATATTTCTTCTCTTAAAGACATGAAGCTCATTTCAGAAACGTTGGTTTAAATGGGCACGATTAAGTCTTTATCAGCTCCGAGCACTTCAGTCTTTCGCATGGAGAAATTTCTCAATCTGACAGAATAAGAAATGCATTTACATGGCCCGAGCTCTTAAATTGTCCCTTTCAATTAATGCCCCATCATGGAGCAATCTGGAAACCATTACTCAGTAACTCTTCATTATAATTGCTTGCAGCTGAGTATCCAGCTCTCGGTAATATAAGAATAAAAGAAAACTCAGTTAGTAACAAGTGCAATTGATTCCATTCAGAATTCCCTTGGTGCTCCGCCATGTTTGGCCTGCATAAGAGGAAACACGAGGTTCCCTCCTCCCCTTTGGGGGCCAGGAAATGAACTGGCAGACATGAGATGGTTTGTGTGGTGTGCGCCTTCATTTCTCAGCTGGTCCTTGTTAAAAATGAGACGGTGGGGCTCCTGCTCTTTCCCTCATCGGCTACATTTTTTTTTTTTTTTGAGGAGAGTTCTGGTAGTAGATAAAACTACAAAATTTCTATTTGCTGCAAAGTAACAGCATCCAGAAACTATCACCTTCTGCAGCTCCTTCAGGGTATCCTGGAACTCACTTCTGGTGAGAAGTGGGTTTTAGGATTTTTTTTCTCTCTTCCTACCTTGATCCCACACCTCTGAGAGCAAGGTCCCTGGAGCCTTCCGTCCAGGTGGAGAGTGTTTATGTGTTTGGGGGCTATCAATCACCAATTCCACAGATGGAGAGGTCTAAATTAAGATAGATGAAAATGTGATGAGGTAAATTTCCTCCCCAAATGCTCCCCCAAACCCCATGGAAAACAAGGACTTGGCTTCTGAAGTGTGGAAGGACATTAGGGACAGCACCCAGCACTCTGCTTCGAGAGGCAGGTGCACCTCAGGGCAAGCCCTGCGGCCATGCTCTCTGCTGGGCTCCCCTGTGCCACGCCCGAGAGACCATCAGACAGTCCCAACGTGGAGCTGCCTTTCCTCAGTTATAGATCACTGAGGTGACGAGTAGCCTGGACTTCCCAAATTAAAAAAGAGTGACTTGTAAAATTTAATTTTCAATTATAAAAATGAACTGAGGCTCCACAGAGAGAAGTTGGGCCCTATAAAACTCTGTCATTTACTCTCATGAAGATGAGGGGAGAAAGCCCTCTCAATGCAGTTAACTGGTGTTTTGTTGTCCCTTGCTGTGGAAAGAAGATTGTAGAATTTCCCATGACCATGCAAATTTGCAGCCAATATTTTAGTGTAATTTTTTTTTGTATTTTTTCCATGCATTTTTGGGAAGAGTTAAAAAAGACATTGGCATGACCATTCTCTAGTTCCTTCAGTGCTTCTGTAAATTTTTTTTTTTAAATGTAGTTACCACTCACTTGGCATTTAATTTAATATTCTGCTCCTGTGTTTGTGAGAGGCACACTGAGACCCCCAAATGAAAGTAGACAAGTCTTACACACCACGGATTCACACATCAGATCCCCATGGCTCACATGTCAGAAGCTGGTGATTCACTGGTGACATCCACACTGCTGGGGTCCAGAAACCCGCTTTCTTAGTCTTCACACACAGCCATTCAGGGGAACTGCAAACAAACCTTGTCCCACTGAGAAGCAAAAAGAATGAATACTTAGAGACAGACTCCATGAGGGCAGGAGAACTGGGAAGTCTGTGTGCTGATTTCATAGGTCCTTACCAAGGAAATGCCAAGCGATCAACTGGATTACCCTGTTTGAGGGGTTTTGTTTGTTTCTGTTTATTTTTTAAAGTTTTATTTATTATTATAGGTAAGTATACTGTAGCTGTCTTTAGATATACCAGAAGAGGGTCTCAGATCTCATTAATGATGGCTGTAAGCCACCATGCGGTTGCTGGGACTTGAACTCAGGACCGTCGGAAGAGCAGTCATTGCTCTTACCCCACTGAGCCATCTTACCAGGCCCTTGTTTTTAAATTTTTATTTATTTTATGTGTATGCATGTTTGTTTGTGTGTATGTTTGTATACCATGTGTGTCTGGTGAAGTCAGAAGCTAGGAAAAAATTGTCAAATTTTCTAGAACTGGATTCATCAGCTGTGAACTGCCCTGTAGGTAGAACAACCTTTGGAAGAACAACCAGTACTCTTAACTGAAGCATCTTCTCTCTAGCCTCAACTGGATGATCCTAAATTAATGATGGTTAACAATCATCTCCAGGCATGGTGAAACGAGCCTTCAATTCCAGCACTTCAGAGTTTGAATCAAGAGGACCACGCGTTTGAGGCCTAATATAGATAGGTCGTCTCATAAACCAAACTGACCAACTGAATAAATAAACAAAACAGGACTATCAATTTCTTTGTTACTAGTTTTCAGCATCTCACTAGTTTAATTGGTTTTGGTATGAAATAATGCAGCCAGTTAAAAAAATCTGGGTTAATAAAACTTGAATAAAAAGTTTTAGGGTCTGGGAGGCTGTTATATGGGAGTAAAGCCCATGTCCAGAGAAGCAGCTTAGCCAGGATCTGTGTCTGAGCCGGTCATCTTCTGAGGGCTTTGGATGAAAGGCATGGAGATATTTGCAGGCTTGTAAATTTTCCACAGAAAGCCCCCTACTGCCTGGATGGGAAGTGTCATGGTTGGATTGGGTTATATTCCTTCCTAAACTAGATAGGGCTGTCTGCTTGATTCGTCAGCCTATTGGTGGCCTTTTTGCTTTCTTTCAAGTTTTCAAGCACATTTATTCAATTTACACCCCCCAGCAGTATTAAAGCAACTTTGTTGGCTAATCAATCAACAGATCTTTCTTGAGTTCTAATTGAGAGAGATTCCCCTCCTTTTGCATGCTGTTAATTAGTAATGTCTGTGGCTTGACTTCCCAAGACTATTGCTTGAATTTTAGAGACTCTGTAAGTTCTTCCCTTTTCAGTGAAAATTGTATATAGTAATGCTGAGTGTAGTTTAAGGTTCTGGGATAGAACCTCACTTTTTTGAGGGGGTAAGGGAGACTTCCTGCAACCTGATTCAAATCTGCTAATTTGTATTCCTAGTAAAAGAGTCTTACAGCAATGGTTTCATTTTACTATTACATACAGAAGCCCCATGATGTGCAAAATGTAAGCGGTCAAGGGGAACATAGCAATCATTTGTAGTGGAATAAATTTACTTATACATTTGTAGGCATTTACCATAAGATGTATTTCGTTAGGACAGAATAGAATTTAAAAAACCAAACACCAGTCCCATGAATTGGTTTTCATCATCACAGTATTGGGTTAATTCTGTAGAAAAACTCTCTAGCTTCTCTTGAAAGTCAGTTGGCTGGAGCCATAGGCACAGGTCATAGAGTAGAAGCTCCCTTCCATGGACAAATCCTCTTCAGTTTGTCCCTCTGAGGGACCTGGCCAGCTTTATTCCTCAGTACCCCCGGACCTTAGCCTCCCTTGGAAGTGAGATCTCTGCCATACGTTAGAGCTACTTAATATCATGTAGTTGTCCTCTTATTTATCAAGAATCGCAAAATTCTCTCTAGTGTGGCCTGAGAGGCAGTTGGATGTTGACTATGGTGTCATGTTGGAATCAAATATCTTTCATGAGAGACTATCCGAGAAGGTTAGAAGAATTTTCCCTCCATTTGCCGATGGATGGAGACTACTTTCACTTTCTCTTCCGGTCTTCTAACTGTGGAGAGAAGCTTTGTACAGTTTGCCCAGGACATAGACTTCTAAGGACCACCAGCATGCAAACAACACAACATTCCTGTGGGAATGAGAAAGCAAATCTGTAGGGTGTCCATTTTTCCTGCAAATCCAGTATCTTCTAATTGGGAATAAGGAGTGAGCCCATTCTGGTGAGCATCCTCAGGGAAGAAGCGTCTAGGAGAAGAATTGGCCCTATCCTTGACCCTCACCATTCCCTTGGCCTGTGCATGTCATCTGAGAGGAGGAGGGGATGGATTTGTGTGTTCTTTCAGTGTTCAGATCCCTTGCCTTTATGAGGTCTCCTAGTCCAGTTTGGATTGGCAAAACTGGCTGAATGATGACCAAATCAAATGTTAGTGATCTCTTTTGCTAAAGGTTTCCAGTCCATAGCATCCATAAAAGCAAACAAGATAAAGTTACATTCAAAATAAGAAGGGTAGGAAAAAAGGTCTCTTAGGGTTCAAAATTCTAATCATTCCCAGGCCCTGGGGGATGGCAGACTCACTGGTTCCTCCTACTGTACAGTCATTGCCCAGCTGGTCCTTTTTGCTGTTCTTCCAGCATTTTGTTCTCTACATGGTGAGCATCTAGGCACCTGGGTCTGCTCCACACAGGGCAGACATTTCACAGATGGTAGCAGATGAGGTGACACCAAGAGCTCTTTCATCCAGATCAATAGT
The DNA here is from genome assembly GCF_947179515.1 of Apodemus sylvaticus. Classification (NCBI taxonomy): domain Eukaryota; kingdom Metazoa; phylum Chordata; class Mammalia; order Rodentia; family Muridae; genus Apodemus; species Apodemus sylvaticus. The sequence continues at coordinate 75,999,455 of NC_067473.1, read as the reverse complement.
ACCACACCACTTAGATGAAACTCTGTCTCTCACGGGAGACCAGAGGAAGAAAGGGTGGAAGGAGGGTGTGAGGCTGTAGATTCAATCCAAACCAGGCCTAGCTACACACTGACAAGGTGTGAAGATTATGTAGGCCACCTACCGGTGACTTCTCTGAGTGTTTGCCTGGTCAGTGGCAACAAAATTCTGTGACCTTGCAGATTTCTTTCTGATATATCTTCTCTTCTCTTCTCTTCTCTTCTCTTCTCTTCTCTTCTCTTCTCTTCTCTTCTCTTCTCTTCTCTTCTCTTCTCTTCTCTTCTCTTCTCTTCTCTTCTCTTCTCTTCTCTTCTCTTCTCTTCTCTTCTCTTCTCCTCTCTTTCTCTCCTCCTTTCCCTTCTCCTCTTAAATATGTTTTTTATAAGCTGAAACAGGATTTTTCTTAGCAAGAGGTTAGGCATGAGAGCCTGCAGGTAGAAAGCCAGCTGTGGGTGTTTTATTTTGTTGATGTTTTGCTTTGTTTTGTTTCCTCTCTTCCTTGACTCTCCATGATAAATGTACAAAGCATCTGTAGAAGCCACTGCAGCAGAGGCTGCTGGGCAATAGCCACTTCTTTTCCCTACCAAGCTACTTGAGGCTAAATACATTTTCCTGTCTCTGTTTCAGTAAAGTGGTTGCATGGCTAGGGGCGGGGCTAAGGAACATGGTTGACAGTGACTTTATCTCTTCTGGGTCTTGCCTTTTAAACATCACACTTGAGGTTCACTGTGCTTACCGTCTGGTTACGATGGAAATTATTCTAGGACAATCTGGATGTTGCCTACAAGAGATGCTGAGCAAGAATATAGGAAGAGTCTGGGTTCTCGTACTGTTATAGGTAGCAGACCTTTTTTAACAGAAACAATCATGTTGGGCAGTGACACAACTGAAAAATTAGATTTTCTTTTTATAACACCATCAAGGCCCCTAATCTCTTCTAATAAAATAAAGAAGTTAACATTATTTTGAACAATGCAGGCATTAGTCTCAGAAATTTTGAAAGCAAGAAAATAAAACCAGACCTTTTGACAAACTAGGAGCTAGATAGTGAAGTTTCTTTAGGGTAGAGAAGCAGAAAGGAGCAGTGAGCACCTCACAGTGTTCAGTGCAGAGACAGCGGAGTAAAAGAATCATGTCTAGGGTAACTCAACCCGGGCCTATGCCGTGTTCTCCAAGCCTGAAGCATGTATAGCTTGGAAAGACAGGCATCTCTCCAGGTAATTAGGCGCCATGGCCGTTGTGCATGCTCACCTGGGAAATGTCAGATTATAAAAGTCCTGTAAAAGCTTTCACTTGGCACAGAGTAGAGCATCAAGTCTCTAACTGGGTCTGTCCCAGAATTACAACCTTTATCCAGACAGAGCAGGAAACAATAGAAAGTAATTGAACGTTGGCCAGTTTGCTTATAGTGTGGGAAGAGGGAAAGCACACAATAAGAAAGAAAAAAAAAAAAAAAAGCCTGGTGGACTGTACTGGCTGTGAGTGTCAGAACACCAGAGGAGCTCTGCACTTCTAAAAATCTCTCCACTGGTCCCTGACTTTGAAAGGAGGCGAGTCAGGGTCTGAAGGAAGCAGAGACTAGACTTATCCCGAGATTGTTGTTGTAGAACATTCCTCAAGTTTTCCCTGGACTATTGAGTCTTTTTATAGTTAGATCACTTTGGAACGACAACCCTAAGATGGGAATGAACGTGCAGCCACACTCTCCCAGAGGCTGCCATGCACCTGGGGAGGTGACTCATCATAAGATCACCAAGTACGCTGAAGACAGACGGTGGCATCTGTCTGCCACTGCCTGAGCCCTCCACAGCTCCTCTATGATACAGATACAGCAAACTAAATGTCACAGAAGAAACACCTCTTTTTTTTTAAATAATAAATGAACAGGGAGTGGGAAATCACCTTTTATTTTTAAGATACTACTGATGGATTGAATTAAATCACATTTAATAATATGTGGAGTGAATATACTTATTTTGTTTTCAAAAGTTCCAAAAGCTAAGCACACACCTCTGCTCTGTCTGAATTTCTGACATGATTCCAGAGAATAGATGAAAACTGACTCTGTAGATTTCCCACCAGTCTGGGAGTTCTATGGCCAAGGAAGAAGAGAAAGGTCTAGAGAGGCCATGGGCCAGTGCGTGTGTTCGCCACGTTGTTTTCTTTCCATGAATTCTTTCCTTCGCACACCTCCTATGGCTCCTGGAGGAGGAGTTTCAGAGCCAGCGAGCACGGCACGTGCTCCTCTCTCTGCTTCTCTACTCCTATTGTAAACTGCATTCATCTACTTTATCCCTTCACCATGGAACATATCTGATGGAGTAGATCACAAAAATATTTGATATGATATCAACTATGCACTCAGACTAAATTTAATATTTAAGCCATGTCTATGAAGGACTGGTATATTTTAGCCTGTGTCTCTGAAATACTATGTGAGTGTGTGTTTGTGGAGTCTTGTGTAATATACATGTACTTACATGTCACTGTGTGCTCTAAAGCTTGTCTTAATCTTGTGATTTGATTGTGCTTCCAAAACTGTTAATTATTTTATTGTGGTTCTTCTTTCCCCTTCTGGGCAGTAGGGGCTGTGAATATGAAGATGTCTGATCTATTTCAAAGAAAGAACAGAAGTCTATTTTTCTACATACCTAGATGCTTCCCGTTCTGGCACATCCAGGGGTTGTTGGTAAGATGGTAGAGAACAACCGGAGGGCAAATTTAGAAGAGGTTTAAAGGCTGACCTGATTTTTCTTAACATCAAGAGAGGCATCGTACAGCCCTGTAAAAACAGGAGCGGGAGGCGGCGGAGCTGGCGGGTGATCACATGGAATTAAATAGGCGTGAGCCATCATCAAGGAAGTGTGGCTGTGGTGGAAGGGCTGGGTGCAGAGGTTTTCCAACACACTCATAAATACTTTACAAGCTGCTCCTCAGAGACGGCCGGCCGCTGCTCCAGCAGAAGCAGCACCACAGGAACAGGAATTCTAAGATCTTCCCAAGCTCCTGTGCCAGGAATTCTGGGGTCATTTCTGCAGTGTGTTTTGTAACCAGCCTTTGTGGTTCTGAAGCAGGGCTAAAGGGTAAGGTTTTCTGGACCAAAGTGTGTTGGAAGTGGAAGGTGTAACTTTGAAACTCTTGAAGATGAATTTTTTTTTTTACCTCCTCTTTTATACCGCAGCCTCAATTAGCACTGTTAACCACATGGTGTAAGCTCAAGAGGGCATAGGTACCTATTTCAATGCTATAGAAAGACTAGGTGGGTTGAGTTTATTACTTACAGCCATCTTTATAGACATCATTCCAAATGGTTTACAAGGCTAACTTAGGCTAATGTCAGTTTTTACTTACGGGGATCACTCTGAACTGCCTTCACATCATCAGTATGTTGGGTTTTAATTATCAGATTCGACTAACCTTGACAGCCCAGTAGACACCAAGCTCCACTGCTTCTGAAGGGATATTTCACCACACAACAAATGCGCAGTTAACTGCTATTTTACACCTAAATGCTTAGTCAACATCACAAAGGATTTCCTTTAAGGGTTCATAGGTTCTTCTTCTGGTATCTAGAGTATTTTAAAATACAACAAGGTGTCTCCCAGTACTTGTATTTGAGATGTACAATCTGCATCATGGTTTTAATAAAAGGTTTCTTGCTTGACTATGAACCAAGAGGTATCAGGACATAACCCATTTTATGAATCCTTCTGAAGCCCAAAGGTAATACAAAGAAATCATTTTTCTGGGCTATGTAGAAACAAATGCTCATGCTGTTATCCAGAGAAGCCGTGTGATGAAGTTGTTATTTGTCAGATGTGGGACAGACAGAAGGATCTGTGCTCAACATCATGTTTTGTTTTGTTGCCCATTGCTCCACATGATTGCCTGGCATGCGTAAGTACATCTGTCCTGTTGACGTAACCACACTGACAGACAGGAAAGGACTGGAAGCTGGTGAGGAAGGGTTGTGAGAGGGCTGTAGGTTAGAGTGTGGAGCATTGTGGCCTCCTTGGTCCCTGGAGTCGCATGAGAGAAGTGGCTGGGCTCACCCCTAAAACAGAACATTTTATAACTGCCAGAGACTGTTAAGGCTTTGTGGGTGGTGGCTCTGTGGGTATCTAGAGAAGAACACCTTCACAGAAGTCCCAAACTATTCTCATTTTAGGGACACTACCATTAGGAAACAAACAGCAAGCAGAGATTCATGGTGTGATAGGCAGAAGATAAGTGATTTCAGTCTCCAAACTCTTTAAGAACACATCTCTCTGCGTCATATGGTTAAAATTGATCTCACCATTGACTTTCGGATGAGACAGGCCTGATCTAATGATGCTAGGTAATCAATGTGACTGGCTACATAGAAAGAATTAAAAGCTACAACAGTGGGTAGCTATGGCAAAAGGCTCTTCAGCGCAAGGGATGAGAACTGGTCATGTTCAAAGAAGAATGAATTGAAAGTCATCTCTCCTGGCTTGGACACTTTTGACAGACTTATTTCTAGCCCTGCCTATGAAGCCTGGCTCATGTTGGAAGGTCTGGGACAGTCACACCCTTAACACTAAGATTCTGATTCCTTTGCCACTGCTGGCATTTCCTGACCATGTAATTTACCTTTTACTTCCACAAAATAGCTCCCAGGATGTTGCTGTTTGTTATAATTAGCTCTATCAGCATTTCTTGTTTAAGCTACTGTGATGAACCGGGCGTCATTGTAACCCACTGAGAGGGCTGAACACTGCTGACCATGCTCTTTCTCCAACTCTTAACATATGCTTGTGTCACTTGCCGGCCCCTCCCGCCCTCATAACTGCAGAACATCCCAGGGCATCTGGATCCATGAGACCACCCCTCCACCCCACCCTTTAATTCTCAGAGAACATGTGCAGAATAATACAAGGGCATTAAATTAGACCTCATTACCTAGCCAGTTGGGCTGTCCAGCTCTCCCGCACATAATAATGAGGGCTGATTTATTGTGATCATTATTCAGGCATTACAGGTCACTAAATAACATGCTCTGCCCACACATGTCTTCTGAACTAATAAATATCCTGAGAGGAAACATTCTTGAGGGTGTGAGTCTCAGGTTTGGATATGTAACTCCGGGCTCATTAATTGTATGAAGGTGCTTTGCCTATGGCTCACAACAGCATCTTGGGAACAGAGATGGGCAGAGTTTAATGAAAAAACCTTTGGGAGACATGAGTGGGAGGCTGTGGAGAGACTGCTCAGTTCTGTGACCTATAGGGCACAGGAGCATGAACCCCAATGGGATAGAGCTGGAGCTGACCCTAATCCAATTGACCATCCAACACTATATCACATTATGCAAGCATTTTTGGCAACTATGTTTCTACTACCTCTTGTACCGTGAATGCCTAAGACATTACTTAGAGATTTCCCATCCTGTCTTTCTCTCTCACCTCTTGTCTCTTGGACATGTTCTTCTCTGCCAGTACTGCCACACTCCATACCCATCTCCCACCCCCTTTTTTAAAATAAGCATCACATTTGGAGACTGACCTTCGATGTCACATCTCTCCAAAAGCCTTTCAGTCTTATGGCTTCTGTAATTTACCCTAGTCAGTGTATCTCTCACCGCTCTCTTCAGTGGCCTGCCTGTACTTGCTACTAGACCTTCAAAAGGTCTCACTGTTCTCAGGGACTAAACCACCAACTAAAGAGTACACATGGAGGGACCCATGTCTGCATATGTAGCAGAGGATGGCTTTGTCAGACATCAATGAGAGGAGAGGTCCTTGGTCCTGTGAAGGCTCATTGCCCCAGTGTAGGGGAATGCCAGGACAGGGAAGCAGGAGTGGGTGGGTTAGTGTGCAGGGGAGGGGAGATGGGATAAGGGGTTTTCAGAGGGAGAATGAGGAAGGGGATAACATTTGAAATGTAAAAAAGCTAATAAAAAAGAGTAACAAAATAAAAAATAAAATTTATTAACAAAATAAAAAATGTCTCAGTGCTTGCTGTATTCCTTTTGCTTATAGCAGTGTCTAGGATGGTTTTTGGGGGAGTGAAGAAACAAACACTCTCATGAAAGGGGAGGGGGACAAAGACACCATGATACAATGTGGTAACAAAGGATATTGACAATTTAGACCTGGCCCTCTCTGCTCATGGAGAGGAAGGCCCTGGCCAGCTGGGTCTCACTCTCTGGAGCCTCTCATTACGGAGGTATAGATCAAGTTGAAGTATCTCAAATATATAAAAGGAAATATAGTTTGGTCAATCTTATACCCTGAGCCTTGGTGTTGAACCTAGTAGGTATTCATTATCTGCAGTGTTGGACTCTGGGCACAAGAGGCTAAGGCCACTTGTCTTAAATGGAGGAGAGAATGTGCCTTGTGGCTGAGCACACAGAACCTTTGTCTTTGCAACCCCCCTGATATGGCTTTGCTACTCTGCAGGAGAAATGTACTCCACTGGGCTATTCTCTTATTCTGCTTGCAGCCAGTCTACACTGCCTGCTCTGTGCTTTCCTTGGATCCTGTCAAGTGACTTCAGCTCCAAATGTGATACAATTATAAGAAAATGACAGCATCAATGGACTGTCACAGGCCCTATTTTGATAATGTCTACATTTAATTTTTTTGAATTGCAGTATATATTTTTAAAGGCCTATTTGCCTCGAGGAAGACACTAGGGACTAGGAAAACGGGATTGGAAATAATCTCTTCCTTTTAAACTCATAATACCAAATGTGTAACCAGTAAATACAAAGTAAATCTGACCACTCATCTACATTATTTATGGGAATAATTTAGGATTATTTGCTTTATAGGAAATTTGTTGGAATGCTTTAAAAATTACTGAAATTAAATGAAATCAGGCTCCTTGAATTATCCATGAGTACAGCCTCACATAATCGATACTTCAGCCATTCTGAGATGACATTACATCTCAGGACTATTTTCTAACTTAATAAGATTAGAAATAATAAACTGATATTATTTCTTTGAGAATTGGGGCCTCTGACCTGGTAATTTAATGCCTTCATTATTGCAGGAGAAGAACAAGAAAGATCCACTGAGACCCACAACCACATTCTGTCCAAGTGATAGACTAATTCTTTTCGTTTTCTTTGGATGGTGGGTTGTGGGCAATTGAGGAATATTTTTATTTCTAAAATACTCTGAACTTCATTTTCAGGAGAATGGCATGCATTTTTTTTTTAAAAAAATGGAGACCGTTTATCGACTCAATAACAGAGGTCAGTGGGAAATAACACGACTTATTCCTGAATTGTGCTATTCCAGATATTTTCATGTTGACAGCATTAAGCTCCATCACGGAACCACGAGAGAGTTTGTTTTGTCCAGCCTGGGCCAGAGGAGAGCTGTGCTTCATGCTATGTTTTACTGCATGTTATTTGGGATAAGAATGAAATCAGGGCACTACAGCAAAGTGGTGTGGGGCCTGAGGGCTGAATTCTTATCCCCAGTTCTCATGAGTTCTGTTCCTGGCTTATCTGGGATGGGAACTCTCCAATCGGCTGGTATAAAATTGCATTCTCATGAATCTTTTCTGTTGCCTATGCCGCTCACAAGAATTTCCCACCATGTTTAAAATATGTTCCCTGGTCTCTCTGCTCAGGAGTTTCCTGCTCTGTGAGGCCTCCTCCCAGGAGTCACTGCAGCTCCCGGCTCTGGATTGGGAAATGCAATGAAGTACAGGGGCTGCCCCCACGTAAGGCTTGTCCTGGTTGGGACGGATAGGGTTTGTTTCTATTGAGAGTACCTTGTAAAGAAGGATACTGAGGATAGGAGGCCTTTATGAATTCTCTAATCAGCCAAGACACTAAGGAACTGCAATCTCTTAGGTGGGATGGAGATCATCCCATGGTCTATTGACTATGGATTTACACTTGACTGTGGAAACAGATCTGTCATTGGAGAGTCTTGTTGATGGTCACATGGCAGAGGTCACTTGTGCCAAGTTACTTTTGGGCAATGCCTTGGTGACCTCCACAGCATCCCACTGTGTGCTCCTCGTTCTGTTAGACACCTATCACCTCTTACTACTTAAATAGACCACAGCGATAGGAACAGCATCCCTGTTCCACACTTGAGCACTTGAGCCTGTGACGTTTACAAACTGTGACTGAAAACCAAGTTGTCTGTCTTGAAGAGCCCTTAGCATCTGCCTGTGCCAGAGGGACTCAGGAAAGGACTGTAGACATATGGTGCTCCCTCAGAGACAGATGCCACAGAGAAAGTTCGCTCTTCCTCTCTTCGTATAATTGGCACTATTTTGAGAGCAGCGTTTCTCAGCTATCACAAACACGCAACGATCTCACCACACTCACCAAAAATGAACACCAGCTAGGAGCTGGGTTGCATTTTTCTGAAGTCAGAGGATTACTATTGCTCATAAAAAAAAGTGTAATATGTCAGAGAAGAGGCTTACTTCCATTGCAAGGCTTGCTTCTTTAAAAGAAATTTATTTGTTTGGCTGGTGATGTACTATGGGAGGCAAAGGAAGGAGAATTGTCATGCATTTGAGGCCAGTCTGGCTATGTAGTGGGTTCCAGGCCATCTATAGCATAGGAAGCAATTAGTTTGAAGACAGGAAGTAGAATGCTTTGCTGCCACAGCCAAAAAGATTCCTTCAGGCAACTATGGAGACAATGAATTGTAAAAGGTGGGAGTAGACACAGGGAGAACAAGGAGTTAAAGCAAGTGCTGCTTAAGTGTAGTCCAGCGGTGGACTGGAGAAGAAGCTAAAAGGCAGAAGTGTATCCTAACAGTGCTGCCCTCAGTAGGATCTTCCATCGGAGACGAGGGGCCAGCTCAGGGAAAGTAATTGTGATGAGCAGAGTGTAGATTGGATTTGAGGGCAAGGGCTAGTGGTGATAGAATTAGGGTGAAGAGAAAGGAGGTCAGATGATTAGTGGACATACGGCTTCAGCTAGGTGAAGACTCTTCAACAAGGAAGAGACAACACCTTATATAGCTCTGGATTCCTAGAAGCCAGAACAGTGATGCGTGCATAGAAAGTACTACATCAACCAACCACGGAGGGGAGAAAACAGGAGCCAAGGATACCAAGTGATATACCATCAGCTTCCTCACTCAGTTAATTCAGCCCAATAGTTACTCAGTTGCTTAACATTTATTAATCTCCTACCCTGTCAGAGGCTGTGCACTGGACGCTGGTAGGTAGATTGAGTCATTATGTCTGACTCTAAGGAGCTGATGGTTTGGTGGGCAACTCAGATGAGAAAACACAAGCTACCAGTGCAGCAAGAGGAGTATGGGCGGCAGCTCAAGGACACTGAGAGTCCCCGGGCAGCTGCTGCGGAGACAGCCTCCAGAAGAGGCATGAAGAGCACGTGACAAGCAAACAACATGGGGAAGGATCGGGAGGCTTGACTGAGGGGATTTTTTTTTTTTTTATTTTTGGCACATTCAACTACTGCGTGGGAATTCAAGCCACATTTGGAGAAGCAGGGATGGCCGTGAAGGACTTTGCATTCCATTCCCTGTATGTTTGACGTTGGGCTTTTTAAAAACATTTATTTAAAGTTTGTAATCCCTTCTTTGTGTACACATGGGTCCTGTGGAGTAAGTCCTAAGGGTGACTAGCCCTAGACCCTGGGATGGGGTGCCCTCTAGCTATACTCACTTCGTGGTTAATGTACACTGAATATTACTAACATTCTGAGCACACAATTCTTAGGTGGGGCTTGAGGAAGCTGTCCTATCCACTGTAGGGTGCTTAGCTCCATTACTGTAACCACTTACCCCAGTCACCAACACCCACTTATGACAAGCAGAGTGGCTCTGGATGTTTCTGATGTCCCCCAGAGAGTGGCTTTCTGTGAAAAGCTCATTCTTCCTGCTTCATCTCAGTTACACTAACAGCGATGACATTAGCATATGCAACCAAAAGAATAAACATTTTCAGGTATTTTACTGAGGATGGTATCTACCTTTCAAGAAAACTTGCTGTGTAGAGGGTTCTTGTTGCTTCTTACTATGCAGTTGGAGACACAAAGGTAGTCTAAATCCTACCTTTAGAGCTAAAGTCTTGTGAATGTCAGGCGGTTCCAAGTAAACTTTACAGTTCCTCTGTCTAGTAAGCTTAAAACACCCATCTAGAAATTACCACCATACCCCATGGGAACCCCCAAACCCCATGGATGCCTGAGCATCTGTTTTGTTTATACACGTTTACTGTATGTCGGGTGTTGGTACAAGCACTTCCCAGCTGTGAACTCCTTCTATTTCTAGATGATCCAATGATATACCTCCTATGGCTGCTTCTACATTATAGATGAGGAGATGCAAGCATTTTGAGGCTGAGTAACTTGGATGAAGTCACTCAGTAAGCCACAGAAGCATAGTTCAGATCCAGGCAGTATGGCTCCCGAGACCAGGTTTGACCCAGTACACCATGCCTGCTGTCTGGTAACAGCTGAGGCAGTTACATTTCAGGATTTGGGAATACCTTGCAGTCATTAGCAGTCCAGAAAGGAGGTGACAGAAGGGTTTTTGGAGCACAGTCATCAGGTACAATGTTCACTGGCACATCAGAGCAAAGAGAGGCCATTTGAGTTCCATTCCAGCTGCCTTCTCCCTGCTACACAAGCCTTGGTGCCTCCCAAGGCCTCAGAGCGTTGACTATGCTTGTCAGGAGCTCCTTCAGCCTGAGTGGTGCACAGCACAAGCTCTATCCCTCTGGCCAACGATGCAGGTCAACGATGCAGATCAAGACAAGGCTACCTCTACCTTCAGTTTCATCATGCAGCTTGGGGTGATTGGGAGGCAAGCCTTTCTCAGCCACTGCCTGTGTGGGGAGGATAAAGAAAAGCTCAGGGAGAGTCTCTGAAGTCCTTTCTCAGAATACATGGGGTAGTTAGACCCCTTCTGGCCACAGGGCAAGGTCAAGGAGTGGAAAGATGGCTGCACAGGTGCTTGGTTTGGTAGACTAATTAACTGGAGAAAAGACAGGACAGGCAGTAATCCATCACAGACCAGTAACTACAGTACTTACTTCACATCAGGAGAAGAAAAGCACGAGGAACTGACTTTCCAAAGGGCAGCACAGGCTGATGACAGGAGACAGCAATGGCTAACTCAAACCAGGCCCAGAGGGTCCCCTTCCCAGCTGGGGTGACCTGGGAGGGAGCACTTTAACATCAACTCAACCTTTGACCCCCAAACTAAGCTAGACTTCTAACAGGCTAAGAAAGAAGAAATTTTTAGACCATTGAGATAGTGCTCTGCAGATTTCTGTTCCCTCCCTGATTCTGTGGGAGTGCAACTGCCTCAGGACAAAACTCGGATGTGTCATCTGTCACAGTGGTGGGGCTGTCGACTTTGGAAACAGGAAGAGTCAACAACTCACTAGATTACTTGTCTCCAGAGAGCCTCATTCTAGTTTCCAGATTGGGAAGTTCTGAAAAGGTCTAGGAAAACAGTAAAGGCTATGAGTTGTCCCCAATGCCCCCTGGGGGGCTTCCCAGGCCTTAGGTCAGAAGGGGGTGGCACATATAACCCAGACTGGCTACCAGGAATGCCTGAGTGATTTGTTAAAGTTTTTAAGAAATCCCTGACCCAGCAAAATATGTATCCAATGGCTCTGTTCAAGATAGTGGCTGGCTGTGGAGCCACTGTGGAGGGTAGGGGAGAAAGAATCTACCAATAGTAAAGCTATGGTCCTGTCCCAAAGGGCCCAACGTCCTACATGAACAGGAGTTCTTCTCAGCTCTAAGTCATACACAGAAAACCAGCTGCCAATGACACATTATCTCTCTGAAAGTAGATTTATCCACTCCAATAACTGTTCCAATGAAACAGATGGTTTTCCCTCATGGATGTCCCAGCTTAGTAAGTGATCGAGTGGGCACTCTACCCTTGAGCTCAGGAACTGGGGTGGCGTGCCTCTCTTAGAATACTGGTCATTGTTTCTAAAGGGCTTTGTCCACTGTAGATGACCTCAATAGGTGCTGATGACAACTAACTCTGCTGGGATAGGTGTACCCTGTGACTTGTGGATTATCCACAGGAAGATAGAAATGACAGTAAAAATCACCATCTGTGGAATAATACATTGTGAGTCTCTGGACCAGGAATCCATGCAGTGATGCCACATTAATTCTTACAAAAAGGATGCTTTTCTATACTTCCTGCTGATGTCCCTTTCCCCATCCTTGTTTAAAATTGGTTTTCTTGATTAATAAAATATGGCTCAATGGATGAGTTACTCAAGGTCATATGTATGGTTAGTGCCAGAGATAGATTTGAACCCGGATCTGGCTGAAGCAAGCCCTTGCTCAGAAGCACTGAACTCAGACTGCAAAGAGTTAATGATTTACTGAAGGTCTCTGGCTAGGCAGGAAAAGGCCTGAACCCAGCCCTTGCTCCTGGCCCTTCCCCACTGCCAGGGCTTTGCTAGCTGAGATCCTATGGCCCACAGATGGAGCGGTTTCCAGCTCTTCCTATCCCACTCATCTGGTCTTACCCTCCTCTGCCCTTCCTTTTTGTGCTCACTAATGAGCTCTCCGAGCCAATGTGGCCTCCGGTGCCAGACATTAGGGCCGCAGTGGGAGTCAGTGGGGCATGCCGGCGTCTCCGCTTGTTTTGGGAAAGCACCAATTCTGGACCACCCAAACTGCCCCTTCTCTGAGCTTACTTGGGAATCCTGACAAGGATTGGCAGTTTTTCCTGCCCTCCTGGTAACCCCCTTGGGCCATGCACTCAAGTACCACAAGCCATCACTGTTGGGACTCAGCTGGAGACAGCCAGGTTCTCCCATGCTGAGGGGAGACCAGGGCACCATCCTCTTTCCCACAGGGCTCTTGGTCTGGGTTACGCTAGCCCCAGCCTGTATGGGTTTGCACTAAGTCTGACCCCTCCCTGGCCAAGCCAGGCATCTCCCTCTCAGCATAGCTGGCTCTGGGGTCTGCAGAATGCCTGCCATGGGGCCGTCCTGAGGAAGGCAGGGTGGTTTACAGCTTCCCTGACCTCTGTCCATGCGAGTGCCATTCAGCTGTGTGACTGTGACAACCACACCTCCTCCACACATACTATCTGTAGTTGGAGGAGGTAGGAAAAGCACTTTTTCTGACTGAGAATATTCTCCTCCATTTTGAGTTCATTTTAAAACCATCATTTCATATAAAATTTCAAGCAATGATAAAATTAAAAGAATAGATAATAAATCACATTCACCATGCTCTTCCAATAATTATAATTATTTTGATAATCTTTCATCTGTCTTCTCTGTCGATGTCATCTGTTGTTTCTTCTGTATTTACCACTGTCTATTTGTCTAATGTTTGAAAGCAAATCTCAGGCACTGTGTCATTTCTCTCATAAATATTTAAGCATTTATCCCTGGAAGAGATGCTTAAAATGATCACACTATCATCACATCTGCAAGGGATTCCCTAATGTGATTGAACACCCAGCCCACGTTCAGATTTCTGCGATTTTATCACATTACAGAACCTTTTAGAAAAACATAGATTTGCTCAAATTTGATTCAAGCAAACCAGGAAATGCATTTAAAATTCTTTTAATCTATGTTTTCTCGCTTTTTATTCCTGCAGATGATAGGTCTTTTGACTGAGTGAGAGGTACTAGGCCGTGTTTTGAGGCAAAAGAAGAGAGCTTCTGAATATTGGCATGTAATTTTCTTCTCAGAAGGATGTAAATTTATACCGTGTCTACTGGCGTGGCCTTCACAGCTGACTGACTTGCTCCATGCCCTAGTTCCTGGTACATAAACAGCTTAATTTTATTATCAATTGTTTACAAGCTCAAAAGCTAAATACAACACAGTGTAGACTATATTAGGATATTCAGGACAGTTTATATAACTTGAGGAGAAGGGCGATCATACACACTGGGTTTTTATGATGGGCTTTCCTGTCACACAAGGTTGAGGGGACATGGAAAGGCATCTCCTGACGATGCCGCTTTGCTCGCCTGTCAATTCAGATGTTCAGCCATTTAATGTAATTTGTTAGCTAGTGGCCCTCTTAATCAGGCATGTACTTGTGTTTTAGTGACATAGCCAGACTTTAGATACTGACTCTGATTCCCTTTTTTTGTGTTTACAAATATATTCTACAGCCAAAAAGAATAGGATTTATTTTCTTTGGGAAAGTAACCTCTGGGTGGTAGGAAAAATTATGTATCTAGCGTTATTGTTTGCCTGTAGATGGGGCAGTTTGTTTTACTCTCTTGAAATGTTTGCTTTCCTTTTGACATGGAAAGAATTCAGAGATATACTGTGCGTGCACTGGCATGCATATATCCTTGCCATTGGGTAGAAATCTAGTGTCCATGGAAGAATGTGGCATTTGATTGAAAGTCAGAGAGCCCGGTGGTTTTTCAACGGCTTTTTCAACGGCTCCAGTTCAGTTCTCCCCGAAGTGAATGTCACCAACTGTGGACAATGCGCTTTCCTTGAGAATCTGAGACAAGTTGCTGGTTAATGTCTCTGAAACAGCCTGTTAAGACTGTTGCTACAAATTAGAGTCTGGATCATTCCAAAACCCAGATAGATTCCTTTCATCCTCCAGATGGCTGTCTGATTGGGAGCTGGGCAGGATCAGGTTTCAGGTTGTGACTTAATGATTCAGGACAATATTTACGGTTATTACTTGACAGAGGGCAGTGGGGAAAATTAAAGCACAGCCCCATGCTTCATTTATGACAAAAGACAAATTCATGGCAGGACTGTGGATTAGAGGTGGCATCTCGGAGCTGCAGGCAAAGCCCAGGTACAGTTCTAAGATGGTCTGTCTGAGCGGGTACAGTCAGGCTGGCAAATCCAGACTTCAAACCCTTGGTGAAAGCATCACCTGTGGAAAGAATGAAGTCACCCTCCAGCAGCATATCCAGGGTAGACACAGCTGTGTGTGAGGGATTTCAGCACAGAGTACAACGGTGCTCTGCTTGTGTGGTGACCACATGAGTCCACTAATGACATCTGGGACACAATTTATACTTTATTATTAAGCTTGGGACTATCAACAAGAGAAAAAAAAACTATGCTTGCCAGTTGTGAGTATTTGGTTTCTCTGGTGTGTAATTTTTATATGAGCCTCTAAAACATGCTCTATATAATACCATATGTATTTCTTACATTGCTCCTGAATTTTGAGAATTCTGCAGTTGAGCGATACTGAATAAAGAAAGGGCGGGCTAAGAGGAGGTCTGGGAAGGGGTTAAGTAAGCCTTGATTCCATTCATGGAAGTACAGATCAGCTAGGAGAAACACCAGTGGAAAATTTACCCCTTTCTACTAACCCTCTGCTCCCTCTGGGAGCTAAGAATCTGCTCATATTCCTCTGTGAGGAGACAGAAAACTAAACCGCACACTACGAATGCATTTGACCAACTGTGACATTTTTTTAAATAAGGTTTTAACTGGTTTTATTATACCAACTGTGTAATTTCAAAATGACTCTGTCATCTATTATATCTATTATAAACAAGTACTTTGTTTAACCAAGCCAATAATAACCTTCACCGGCAGAGACGGCTGGGATTTGAGAGAACCAAGTTTTCTGATTGTTTAGATAAGGGGAAGGAGAGTCTTTGGCTAGGAGGAGCAGAGGAAGCATGGCTTTGAAAGAAAAAAATTAAATGTGTCATGCTATTCCCGATAATTTGATTTTTCCCCCTCTGCTATGTGCAGGAAAGGCGCCTGCATGCTGAAGCCCACCATGTTGGTTACAGCTTGCACAGTCTGCCCCGGGCTCTCAGCTTCCAAAGGCACCAAACAGCCAGGCTGTGTGAATGCATCCAGAGTGCTTTGGAATGGAGCATGTAGACTCTTCTCTGTGTATGACCTGAGGGAACTGTCAATCTTCAAGCTCATCTAGATAATAGGAACAACAGTTCCAGTCTCATGATGTTGTGATGAAAGTTTGGGGACTAAATGCATTCTTCTGATCTCCACAGAGAAAACACACTGCATGGGGGAACGCTGTGCCACTTATGCCTCAGAAGACATAATTGTCTTAGAAGCTGTAAACCCAAGGGTTCCCAGCTCCCAGACCTCTCAGCTGTAGCCTCCTCCAAAGCCAGCCCATTCCGTCCGAACTGACAACACATCTGCAGTGGTGCCCTGCTCACGCTTGTGGCTTCTTGACATTCTCTGTCTGCTTTACTCCAGTCAAGTTGAAGCTTACCTAATTTAGCTTCTGGGACAAAGTGTCCACTTTCCGGGGAGCCTTAGAGGCTCTGTGATTTTGTGAAGATTCTTAACAAAGCTTGAAGCAATCCAAGCCTCCCAATGCACAGGTAACATTTGTGGATACATATGTGAGTCCTACCCATGCCTCTATCCCCAACATACACACAATCATGTACTCACACTTAGACAATCACACAACTCACTCTCACATATACACATACTCATGCATACTCACATACTCTGTCTCTCTCTGCCTTTTTCTCTCTCTCTTTCTCTCTCTGTCTCTCTCTCTCTGTCTGTCTCTCTCTCTCACACACATACACACTCTCATACATACACATCTCTAAGATTTAGAGTTCTCTGTAGATGTATCAGTTCTAGACTTTCTAGCATTCCCACAAGGTAACTTAGTGTTTTAAGAGCAGGTAAAGTTTCTGGACATGTCAGCAAACATATATGCTATCAAATAGCCTCTCTTTCAGTTTTACAGACATATTATCCTGAGCTAAAAGCAATGTAGATACAATTTTTATATTGGAAAATGAGTTGCACTCTGAATCAATGGCTGCTGCTTCCCTTCCCTGTGGGCCTCAGTTTTCCTTGTGAGGGTGGCTGCCACAGTCCTGCACACACACACACACACACACACACACACACACACACACACACACAGTGGGAAAGGTTCCTTAGAGCTTTTTCTGCAACACAGAGGAAGGATCTATTCAAAACAAACTGTCTTTAACTTCAACCAAGCCGGGATCTAACCCTGCAGATTTTCAAGCCTGCTTGTGGGGGACAAGGCACAGACCCAAATGAAAAGCAGTGCGGAACCCTTGGGGAGAGGGAGACGCAGTGGAGGCCAGTTCGCCAATTAGGGAAGAAGCGAAACAGATGACGCCTGACATGGGCTGGAGAAAGAGGAGAGGTTTCAAACACACATTCAATTCTGTTTTCTCCAAAGGTCAGCTTTAATCAAGTTCCCATGTAAATATTACCAATATAAACCAAGTAATGGAGGTTAAATGGCTGTTCTTGAGGTCACTGACTCTTGGTCAAGCTGGAAGATTTCACGTGAAATGGACCAGTTGTAATATACCTGGAGGGCCTCATGCCCAGCCATGAAACTTGAGCCCCCTGCCTCCTCTAGCTGTCAGATGGAGTGCAGAGCAGTAGGAAGAGGGGGCAGGGCAAAAACCAGATGCACAGGGGGCCCTCAGGATTTTCTAAACACATCGAGCTGAGACTGAGATGCATCTCTCTGGGGCTGAGAGTAAGGGCGCAATCTCACGCGTGTTTGATATATAGGTTAGTACTTCCTGTTTGCTGAAGTCATTGTGGAGGGACACCTAGCAGTCCTAAGAGGATACCCCAATCCTTGGCTCTATGGGTTTTTGATGGTCCTATGACTGCTTTGCAGAAGTGCTACAAGATCTTTCTTTAGAGGCAGAGCCTCTGTGCTCAACTAGAGGCGGGCCTAGCCTGGAGGACTCCGTTCCTAATGCGTAGGGGAGGAAACTGAGGTGGAAAAGCCAGATAATCTGCCTAAGGCTGTGGATTATACGATGGGACTTGAATTCAGATCTGATGGCAGTCCGTGCCTGAAAGCACACAATTCAAACCATTTCTCTTAACTCTCATCCTTACATTGGTGTCTTCTCAGAGCACACCGGGTTGGACTCATTTGTTTTCAACTGGCTTCTAAGTAAATACAGCTTGCCATCCAAGTGTCAGAGTTGCTTCTTTTGAAGATGGTCTTCTAATCAGGGATGTGGAAAGATCCCCACATACTTTAACCCTAGAGATAAAGCCATGTGCATGGCACACACATACACACACACACACACACACACACACACACACACCTTGGAGAATGGGAAGGGTGTTGCGTTGGCTCCTTCCAGCCGCCATTGCTGACTAGCTCTAGGAGCTTCACTGCTGCCTCAGACGCTGCCTTGCTCACCCCTGACCCAACTGCATGATGGGACCGCGTGAGACTCAGGCAGTGCTTGCTTTGATGCCTTCTCTGCTTCCACAGGAAATGGCCTGAGGATCCAAGGCTTCTGGAATGCTCTGCCTGTCATCTTTATGGGCACACCAGACCATGAAATGCAGAGAGATGTGTACAGATCACTGTGCTATCTTTTTCAAGGCAAAAAGACTTCGTAGGGTTCTTGTGTGATGTTTTGGGAACATGGTTGTAAGGATGCCGTGGTTAAGAATTGAAGGTGGACCAGTGACTCAGGAAAGTGGAGTAGAGAATAAGTCAGATGGAGCTGAGAGCGTCTCCTTGGGCTGGTGAGGTGGCTCACTGCATTACAATGATTGCTAGTAAGCCTGGCAATTTGAGTTAGAGTCCCCAAGACCCCAGGATTCACACTGTAGAATAATACAACAAACACATGCAAGTTATTGTCTGACCTCCACATGACAGCCATATATATGTACGTTGCATGTATGCCTGCGTATGTGTACATGCACACAAAATAAATAGGCAAATGCAAAAATAAAGGAACTTCCTTTATGGAAGGTGGAGGCATTTGCTCTATTGCTCTGTCTCTCAAACCACAACTGAATAATAAAAGAAAATGGCCGGGTTGGTCACGGTGGCCCACCAGGGAGGCAGGACTGTTGCTGTGAGTTTAAGGCTACCCTGAAGTATAGCTTGAGACTCTTGCTTCACAAAAGAAAACCAGAAAACCCAAAATAGCTCAGAACAGCAGCATGAGGGGCCAAGGTTAGACAGCTGGCAGCTGTTCTTGTAGAAAATTGATCTACATAGACTCTTTAGTTCTGGTTCAAATTACAGTCAAAAAAGAGAGATGACAATGTGAGATCTTTTCAGGAGAAGAGACAGAAGAGAATGGGCCCAGGGCTTACTAAGCATACCGGAATTCCACATGATAGCCCTTAATCATTAGCTTGTGTGAGATGGTCTAGGTCCCTTCACACTGTTCCACCATAAAATTCATTTTCCTCCTCCATAAGAACTGGGTACACTGATCCAGAAAATACCTAGGGTATCAAATGTCCTGTAAGAGTTATTAATATCATATATTTCATTCTCAAAGTGCCTTGGTTTAGAGCACACATTATATGGTTGCCTCTCTCAACAACAGTTACTATAAGAATCTGACTTGAGATCAACTAATGCTAGTTTTCTCAGTACTGTAGAGACAGAAAAAGCCAAACAACTAGGTCCTTTTCTTCAAGAAAACAACAACAAAAATAGTTCTAATTTCTTAAACTGACTGTGCTTTGGTCTTCTCTACCAGCGCTTTCCAAGCATCATCTGATGCGACAGGCAGGGACATTCTCAAGTCTGATACAGCTCTTATACAGCTGGGAGCACTGAGTCCCGAGGAGAGAAGGAAATATGGCCTGCTTAGATCTGAACCCAGCTTTCATGATTTTGAGGCCACTTTTCAGCTTCCTGTTATGCTGTGGTATGGGTGACACATTTTATCAGCAGTCAGAGCACCAACCCACCAAGGGCATAGTCTGGTTTTAGCCATGGTCTGGTTCTTTTCTTGTCTGAGAAAGCATTATCCCTATAAGTCCTAAACCACATGACCCTGTGCATTCAGATGAAATTCCTTCCAAATTTGAGATGGTTTTCCATTGTCTCTGGCATTCTAAAGGTTAATGTTTACTATACGAGGCCTACCTAGAAGTTTAATCATGATGTTGATTAAATCCCAAGGGTGCTGGTACCCAGCACAGCAGCCGGCTCAGAGACAAAAGCAGTCCAGCGTGCTGAGGTCATGCTCAGAACACAGGGAGGACTGGAACAAAATGAGGGTTCTGAGTACAAGGTGTAAACAACTAAGCAGCATTGCAAACAAGATCCGAAAGGAGGTATCTGGAATCTGCTTCTGCTTCTGTGACTTGAGGGGCAAGGCTTGAGGCCTCTTAGATTTTCAAGGAAAAGTAAGCGGTAATGGAAGAACAGCTGGACACAGCAAGGGCGTCGGCTGGAGCAGACTGCAGTCAAGCACTGGCAGAGAGCTGTGGGGTGATCGGGCACTGTGGACAAGCAAGCACCTTTCATTTTTTGTTTGTCTTAAACATTTTCTCCTCCCTCTTCCCCCTTTTCCTCTTCCTCCTCCTCCTCCTCTTCCTCCTCTTCCTTCTCCTTCATCCTCAGCCATGCACATCTTAGTGGGTATTAGCTGAAAACATTGACCCCTTTTTTCCTGGGACAAGCTCACAAGTAGCCTGGGGAAAAGCCTTGTTGTCTTTGGATTCCTGTTTCTTTTGGTTTTTGTGTAAGTTTGGAAGGACAGAAGAGTTACTCTGAGAAGGCTGCATGTTTATACAAGATGAAGAAAGAGAAAGGCTCCCTGAGTGCTCTGAGCACAAGTGAATCCTCTTTCCCCACACAGGATAAAGATGAAAATTTTATGATCTTCTGGTTTATCCCAGTGCTATTTAGTACTTGCTGAAATATTTGGGCTCTGAGATATCACTACGCATGGGGTACCATAGATTTTAAAACAGTGTTTTTGCATGGGGTGGATCTCACTGTGAGACACTGTATGCCCTCTGTGGTAGGAATGTCTCTCCGTACTCACAGCCCAGTGTCCTCTGCCACAACCAGGTGTACTCTTGTGGGTATCAAAGCGAGACTTCCCCAGAAGCTATCTGAGGCACACAGCTCTAGACCCTTCTAGAACTGAAAGTTAGTGCATCCTTCAGAGACATCGACTCCTACTCCCTGCTCCATGCAGGGGAGGAGGACCTTTCTCCTGCTTGCTGAATGCTGTCCTTTCTGCCTCCTGGTAAATCACTTTGAACTTGGAGAACACAGGAGGGATGGCGTACACCCAGGTGTCCTGAGTCATTAAGAGCACTGGCTCCTCCGGGGGCCGACTAGAGTCTCTGAGCTTTGACAGCAGTGAAATGTGACAAGAAAGTAAATATTCTTGTGCCCCACTTAACCAGAGGTCAGATGTCCCTCAACCTCAACCTTCTGGAATTCAGCTTGAGGAGCAGAAAGGAAGCGAACCAGGCTGGAAGCAACGGAAACACCAGTCACAAGGCGATGCACTCTAACTGTGTCTAATTGGCTCTTAATTAACGCACACTCCTAATGAGCTCACTTATTTAGTCACTTGGGCCACAGCGAATTAAAAGCAGAAAATTGAGGGGGCTAAGGAAAAAGGAAAGAGAGATTAGTGGTAATCACACCAAAGGCCGTAGGAAATGAAGACAAACAGCTTGACATCAAAGAAAGAGATAAAAAGCAAGCTTTCAGAAAGGGGTCCCAGAATTAGCAAGGCCAGCAATCCTCAGCATCTGTAATGGGTCAAACATCAGTGCACATCTGGAAAGCCCGAGGGCTCACCGCCACGGTGAATACAAAGTTCCTGCCCTAAAAGCCAAGACAACGCACATGCAGGAACTGAAGTATGGCCAAGTCCCCACCTTCTGAGTCCCACGGTTCTTCCCCCATGGAATGATTTACACTGGAAGCTTGTTGAACGCATCGAGTATTCTCACAAGGTTCCACTCACCGGGATGCTGACTCAGAACCATGCTTTTGAGAACTGCTAACCCCTTAACTGAGCTGGGAGTCCTGACTTAGGCAATCACTCAGCGCACTGGGCCTTGACTCATCTTAAAATAAAACATTCAAGCTGTTCATATTTCTCTTCTCCAACTATTTCCTGGTCCACTAAAACTCTCTTCTAACTTTCTGTTGACTGTTAGCAGCTGATTAGGTTCTGCCAGGTCTTCTGTTTCATGGAGTGGCATCTGGTCATCCTCATGGGAACAGAAAAGCTGAGCAGAGCTGAGCCGCTCAGTTAGCACCTCTCCTTTCTCTCAGTTATCCAGTTTGTCTAAGACAATGGGGCAGCCATTCCATGTAGTTTAGAATGCTAGCTATTTGGAGGATACATTTACTTCATTGTAAATTCTCAAGGTTCAGTATAATTTCTGGCTTATGGTCCAGAACTGTTTTCAAATGAATGAAAGAATAATTGAATGAATGAATGAATGAATGAATGAATGAAAGAATAATTGAATGGATGAATAAATGAATGGATGAATAAATTAATATCTTAGGATTTGAAATAGCTAAGTTTTGGGTTTTTCAGGATGCTTACCTCTGCAGAATCTCTCCTTCTTTCATGATGGTTGGTGATTACAGTACATAGACTGTAGAAAATAGGGGGTGGAACAGAAAAATAGTATATTTGCAGAAACCACCTGTTAGGATTTAGGGAGTGTGTTTAATATTTATGAAACTTAGAAAACCTTCTGGGCAAGAGAATGACTCACAGCTCACACAAAGGTAAACTCGTGTGCCATTCTGTAACAGGTATATGTTAAGTACCATATGTGTTCTTGAAGTTGTGTGTGTGTGAAACATTCTTTAGGAGTCAGGAGTCATTTCCTTTCCCAAGGATATTCTTTGTATTATGCAATGAATTCAATCAATTTCTTTCTTTTTTCTTTTCAAACTATAGGAAAGAAATGCTCTTAAAATTCATATACACCAGGTCTTTCTTTACAAAAATGCTTAAAATTATGTTGCCTACACAAAATAATCTGCACCTTAGGTCCTATGAAGAGTCACTTTGCAAAGTGACAGACATGTGTTCCTTTAGTTTCTCATTTGCTGAAATAACCAAGCCTCTACTCCTGGGGTCTGCACAGACATATTGATATGCCATGCTCATCAGGGAGCACAGAAATCATTTGGGAGCTAAAAGAAAGAATCATCTGCAAACAGACACAGTAGACCTATCTTGGAAGATATGGAGCAGGGGCAGAGGTTTTACTAAGTCCATTGGTTCTCAAACTTGCTGGTCTTGGGACCGATTCACATTCTTAAGAGTTAGTAATGACCAGGCTATACTAATAAACATTAATCATATTGTACATAAAATGTTCTAGATGCAAGAATGCAGATTCTATTGGTCATAAAGATGATGAAAACATCATGATTTGTTGTCTCCAGAAACACTACACTGTAGGTGACTAGAGACTAACAGTTAAGCATTGTTATGAAGGTATTTTTAATATACAAATCCTAGAAGGGTCTTAGAGCCCCCAGGTCCCTGCACAGCACTGGGAACCACTGATGTCACTCATTCCAAAGACAAAACACTCATCCACACTCATCTCCAGAGGAGTCAACCAAGACAGAACAGTGACACTTGGCTGGTGGAGTCTGAAGAATTTCGTGTGGATTGTGCCTGCTTCAGTGACAACCCTGGCCCGCACCATGAAGAGCCAGTGTGGAGGACACGGTATTTAGAGAGTGGCCTTTTCACCTCTGAAATACTTGAAAGTGGTGACCTTCTATTCCCCAAATAACCCTTGACCCAGTGACCAGTGTTCCAGTACATTCTTTGTGGTGTCTACCTCTGGAAGTCATTAGTTTCTGGGTGTAGTGAAGAATTTGGGGTCTCAGTTGATTCTAAGTTGCTTCAAAGCCCCGTCCTCAAAAATAAGTGAACTCTGTCAGACACAGCACAAAATGGATATCCACGGACAAAATGGCTTGATTTTATATTATGTAAGTTTGAAATCAGTTAACTTTATAAATGCTCATTGAATGAATGAAAACTAAAGCTCAACATTGACTATGACTGGCTGTAGGCTTAGAAAAGCTTATCTTGTCTTAGGGCAGAATGAAAATTCTTTCCTCTTTCCAGTAGAGAGGGGCACTGGGTGGACTCACGCCTCATAGACAGTTGTTCTGAGATGGGTGAAATGTTGTTCTGAGAAGGGGCAGAGCTAGCTATTGGACGGCACAAAGGTATAACACCTTGTTCCAGAAACACACAAATGCATTTTACATTTTACACATGTGTTAATGGTTTTTTAATTGCTGATCCCTTAAAAGTAGAGAAAACTTAAATTTAAAATTATTGACACAAATATTACTCTTCATTTTTACATGCTACAAAGCCAGTTTTAAATGCATAGATAAGAACATGTATGTGGAATTCATAACATTATATAGATTTGTTTTCTCCTTTCTTTTCCCTTTATTTCCTCCCTTCCTCTCTGCCTCATCCCTTCCTCCTTCCCTCTCTCCCTTTCTTCTTTCCATTTTTCTTCTGCTTTTTTAAAATTTGCTTTAAAAAAAAAGTTTCACCATATATTCAAGGTTAGCCTTGAACTCATGGACCTCCTGTCTCAGAGTACTAAACCCTGTAGTTACTCCGTGTCCTTGGTTTCACAGCTCATATGTGTCCAAGGATAAAGCCTGGGACATCACCAGCTCCTGTCAGAGTGCCTTGAATAGTCTAAAAGGGAGAGTCAAAGAAGGGGCATCATCAGAAGAATTTGTTGAGTTACATTTCATTGATTTTAAGGTTGTTCTTATGAGGCCCATTTACAGATAAGGATATGGAAAACCAGAGAGGTAAGGAACTCACTGGGCTACAGTACTAATTATGGCTTGGTATGTTTTTTTTTACCTTTTAGGTTTCTTTTTATGGGTCCAACCTGAAGAAACACTCTACATGGACAAATCTAATGTCGTCGCTAAAGCTGCTACGAGAAAATGCAGGCCCAGCAGAAGGCTCCGAGGCCAGCAGTTTCTTGGGCCAGAAGCAGGGTATATAATGCACAGCCAGGACTGAAAGCTACTGTCATGGTTGAGGCAATCACCAACATCTTATATGGGGAAGGCCAGAGGGAGCTGGGGGGTGAAGGAAGACTACTGGCATTGGAAATAGATCCACACAGCCTCTAGCCCTCAAAGGGATCCTCTGTCACCCCCAGCAAGCTCAAGGGCACGAGGAACCTTACCCTGATCTCTTTGGTATTTGATCCCTAAAAGGTAACACAGCCACTCAGCTCCCGTTGCTACCTCTGTGGTTCTGAGTTTCTGGGACAAAACCTGCTGGAGGGAGAATCTGCCGCACTTCAGATGCCCACACTGGTTCTGACACACGCAGCAAACAAACAAGGCAGCTTCCCACTGTCCACCCATTTCCCATTTTCCTCATTTGGTTAAACCACACACTCAGTACTCAGAGCTTCCGTTTTTTTCTTATCTTGAACATCACGTACTGTTCCAGTCCACAGCCAGCCACCCAGGAAGGAGGCGTGTTGTTCCTGGTCAGCCATATGGCCACACTGTTGAAAAGCTCTGTAAGTCATATTATCTGTGCCGCATTAAAAAAGATCTATGAGAACTTGAGACTCACAGTGTGGTTGGTTTCATCCTTATCTCTGGTCTGGTTACCTCATAATAAATGTGAGGAGAAAAATGGGAAAGGCAAGAGAAGGCATGTAAGGACACCAGTGGGGTTGGTGACCAAGCAGAGGCCTCCTCTCTTATCTCTATCAAGATTTTCTAAACTCAGTTATAATATAGCAGCTCCACATGTCAGGGTTCATCCCAGCTGGAACCAACTGGGAATCCAAACTTGTCCGTCCTTTATTGTGATCAACTTGTTATTCAAAATAGAATCACATGCTTATCATTTTTAATATTACTTGAAACATTTTTATTTTCCTTTTTAAAACTCCAATAACATCAATTATTTTGACATTTATATGTAGACATAAGAAAGCTGTTGCTGTAAATGTGTCTTTCATGGGGGAAAGAAAAGAAACACACACGGCATGTTCTAGATCTTGTGTTTATACTTTCTTGGGGTGTTTTTCCCCCTCCCCAAATCTGTGCTTTAAGCCAGCTGTTTACCCTGATTTATACCGAGAAAACCGGGGAATTCTATTGAAACAGGTAAAAACATTTATAAAGAAGGTTGTGATTTGCTGGGGTCTCTTCCACTGAGGCAGTGTTTTTGCAGTTTATGGTCAAAATGGTTAATGAGGTATAATGGTCAAGAGGAAATTAAGAGGAAGAAATATACTTTTTCTTGCCATCCTAGGAAGTTTAAAAAAATACTCCCAATTCTAGACAACTGAAATCTTTGAAGATGTGCATGTGTGTGCACACAGGTGTGTGTGAGTGCCTATTGTGCATTTGCATATGGACTCGTGAGTGGAAAGGAGCCTCACATAACGGCTCACTCTGCATGCTTGCATCTTCGAGACTTGATCTCTACTCATCTCTGCTTGGCTGCTCAGTACTGTCTCCCGAGCCTTGGGTTTGGGATTTTAAGAACCCACACGACATTAGGGCTGCCAATCCCTCTCTTCTTGGCAGCTATCTTGCTTTGGGTCCCTTTGTGTCTTTAACTTCTTGATTGTAGCTGGCAGTCTCCAGGAGTGCAGGAGGAGATGAAATTTTAGCCTGGGCTTTTCTATCTGTCGTCACTCCAGTTCATTTGACCTCATGATGCAGATTCTGTCGGATCCATTTTATAGGGTAGGGTACTGAGCCTTAGGAAGGGAAGCGGCTTGCCCATAGAAATGCAGCGTATATAAGGAGTAACAAGATTACAAAGCCGTTGCTTATAATCAAACATGTTCCCTGTGTTACCCCTTGTCCCTATAGTGTTTGGGGGTGGGGTTAAGGTATGACTTAAGGGAGCATGAAGTGGGGCTTCTGTCTTAGAAATGACATTTCTTAGTTTGAGCATACACATGTCGCTGTGGGAAAGTCACAGGACTGAATATTTTGATTCCTTATGTGCGTTCTACTTCAATCATATTAAAATAGCATAAAACAATAACGGACAGATGTGAAGACAAAGCCCAACTGTACAACTAACAATTATCTGACTATCTGTCTGCTTGGCGCTCAGTAGGGAGGAATCCACTGCAGACACCTCTAACTCGGGAAACTTGGCTCAGGCCTAGCTGTGGAAAGAGCACCCTGGAGTCAGACTGTCTGGACTTGAGGCTGCCACAGAGTGAGTATGGGGAAGTCACATGAGTTCCGCCATGTTTGAATGTACTCATCTATAAACGGGGATGGTTTAGTCCTTAGCTGAGTCGGGCTAACCCATATAAGGAGTCTCTTGGTGCCACGGAAAGTTTGGTAATTAGGCATACCAATCGGTAGAGGCCGGGTAGGCAGCACCGTGGTCACATGGCAACTGTGATCCTGTTTTCCCAAACCAAGTGTGGGCATTAAAGGCCTCTTTTGTTAGTAGGCCCAGGTATATTCCTTTTCCTGGTAAAAAGCTCTTTGCAAACAAATTGTGTGACCAGATGTGTTAGCCAACTGACACTAATAAATCCACCAGCTTTCCTTGCCTCAGAGGGTGCAGACAATCATAAGAGTGCTTCTTTGTCTTTGGTGTAAATCTTATGTTCCATAAGTACAATTCTGAAGTGAAAATGAGCAAGCTTCTATCACTCCCTGGAGTTTATGACAAAGGTGAATTCCAGGGAGACACAGGGGAGGAGAGGAAGAAGTTAAAAGTCTTGGCTAATATGACAGGTACTGCATCTTCCCATTGGCAGCATGTGTTGTAAATCCATAGAGTCTAAATCTTGGTTGCATGCTCCACCATATAGAGCTAGCCTGCAGTGCTTCCAGTGAGTCCCTCCACTAGGTGCGTCTATTCGGGATAGCCTACCCTCCGTCACAAAGGCTCATTCTAATTGTGCCAATGGTCAGCTGGGCTTGCCATGATTCTGTCAAAGCAGACAAATTAAACATGTCAGGTGACATGTGGAAAAAAGGGCTTTCTGATTTATTGTGGAACTTTTTACGGATAAGAGTTATTTCTTTTGGCTGGATACCTACTCTCTTGGTCTTGATCACATTTCAAGGGACCACAGCCGTTCCTCTCAGACACTCTGGGTGCCAAGATGTTTGTGTGCTTGTGTCTGTCTGCCTGTTTACACATCTGAGGACAGTTGCAAAGTGAGTGGTTATAAAATGCTGATTAGGAGATGAGAATTAAGGGGGAGATTTCAACCTTCACCCAAACTACCTCAATTGAAGAAAAAAAATCTCAGTATCACATTGTTATTAAAAAAACAAATCTGCATTGTGCATTTAGAGTCATACAAAGAAAGCTTGGCCCCACACCATTTGTATTTATAAGTGAGGTGTGGCTGCATCTTTTTCTTTTGAACAATTGTGTGTGTGTGTGTGTGTGTGTGTGTGTGTGTATGTGTGTGTGCTTAGTGGTACAGGAAGGTCAGATTTGGGGTGATCCTTCTCCCTCTAGTTTTTCAGATGTCACAACCAGATGAAGGATAATTTAAGAAGCCCCAAGCTGGGTGATGGGTCTTGCAGAGCCGTCCGCTGGTTGGACCTGGGCAAAAGCTTAGACCAAGCAAGGTAATTTACGACCCACGGCGAGCTCAGCTCCCTGCAGGCAGCACAGCCTACGTTCTCCAAAGAACTCTTGGTTTATGAGAGAGAACTGTAAGGCTGGAGACAGGATAAGTTATGGTTTTCCAGTGGCTTTCCCTCTCCCTCACTCCTGGTGATATTTATTATTTGTAGGCAGGGATGAGAGGGTTCACTTTGCCAACTTTTGAACCCTTGCCAGATTCATGGTTCTGAGCTTGACGCCATCCCGAACCTCTCTGCACTGGGAGTCCCTGCTTCCTTAAGTGTCCCACAGCTTCTTATTTAGAGACAAGAAGAACTCTACAAGCTTCACTTTAAAAGCTGGAAACAATTCCTTAAACATCAAATAGGTCTCCCCTTCTTGAAACTGCAAAGTATTTTGATGAGTTGAATATAAATTAATTGAAAACATAAGCTCTGATTTCCCCCAGTTTATACACCCAAGTTCACAGCTGAATTGTGCTTACGTTTTATTAGCTTCAAAGTTGATAAGAAATCACAGGATGAGAGAAGGGCCCCAACACGTTTGTTCTTTTTTATTTCTATTGCCTTTTTTCCTCCTTTAATATAAAATGAGCTTCAGAGAGTGCACAAGGCTGGAGAGAGCAAGAAGGAGCAGGAGGCATTCCTATGCTGAGTTTTGCCAAGAAAGAACTCTGTATTAGGAAACAGGGTATTTTGGCTAAAGATTTAAATTCTTGATTTAATGACTGTAACCTTAGGAGGTCGACATAACTTTGAAATCTTCATGGCCGACTCTCCACCACCCTGGAGCAGGCTCATCTCCCTCACACCTGCAGGTCATCCTTCCCAAACTTGAAGCCCTGTCCTTAGGAACCCTGGGAGGTTATTTGGGTCTAACACTTTCTATGGCCAGTTGCCGCTTGTCCTTTGAAAGTGTGCCCCATGCGTATGGAGACAGCTGTGCAAAGGCAGTCTGCGGGGAAGTGGAAAGGCCTGCAGCCATTTTGATGTGCTGGTGAAGGACCTACGAGGCTGCTGCAATCTCTGGATGTTGACTGGGAGGGGGATAGTTTTGAGGGATAAGACACTGTGCCATACAATATTGATCAAGAAATTTCTGCCGAATGAAGCTCTTAGAATCTGGGCCATCAGTGTTCATCAGGTCCTGCCCCCCACTCCCCCACCCTCCGCCCCCCTACCCCCACCCTCCCACCCCACAACTCCCTACCCTACCCCACTTTCCCAACCCCCCACCCCCATCATTCTTCTGTATACAGTGTGGCTGCTGGGAGGGGTTAGTCACAAGGCCACATACCAAGCAGAGCCATAGATAGAGTGGAACACTCCATTGTCTTGCTGTTATTCCCCCAGACACTCGGGAAGATGGTTCAAGACACTCTGTGGGTCTGCTATTACCTCACTGGGTGAAGATGGTTTTAGGGTAGCCATCCTATTCAGGAGTTGAATGTGGGGGGTGGTGAGAAAGTCCTTGAGACTCAGGGTTATTGGGTTCAAAGTAGGTGCCCATAGGGGCACCATGCATGGAAAGAAGTGCCTGGAGCCTTAGATCCAGATGCCCTGGGGCGCTAGGTATGGTCTGCATTCCATGGGCAAGCAGCTTCAAACCTCCTCTCACCTCGATCGGGGAGAGGAAAACACAGTTCTGTGATGACAGAATGTGCCAAGAAGAAATTGACCAAAAAATCCCTCTGTCCAGCTGTGGCCCTGTGGTCCTGCTGCCAGCTGGGATTATCCAAAGTGGGTGTCCACAGAGAACACCAGCATTCTCCCCCACCACAGACCGCTAAACCTCCCCATTTGACTGTTTGAAAAGCTGCAGAGAATTAAAACAGGCACTTTGGGAGGGGCTGGAGAAGGTCCTTTGGGGGCCCCTATATTTGGTTTGGTCTCTATCTCCCTGCCTGGAATGTAGCAAAAACCAGGAGAAGTAAGCATGCAAAGAATAGGCCTTGCATGAACCGAAATCCTCCTTCCAAAGTGAAGGGCAAGGAGGGCTTTTTTCCCCTCTGGTTTTATAATCATTTCTGTTTATACTGGGAAAGAAAGCTCCCCCCACTTGAATTCAGCACATGGAGTCTTTTCTTCCTTGCTTCTTCCTTACACAAACATGATAGGGCCCAGTCCTTCAGTGTGGGATTTTTGAGCAGCTAATGTTAAACACAGATGAACTCTGCCGCTTGAATGGGATGCCTGTGTCTCTTGTGTGGTGAAAGTGCCACTCACACGAGGGAGGAGATGATTGCAAACGGTGACTACTGGGGTCGAAGTGGTTGGAACGGGTTGGGGGAGGGGCTGTGCAGAGAAGCAGGACTTCCCATGCTTTTGAAAGTTTAAGAGCAAGAGCCGATGTGAGGGGGGGCGGAGGACACCAAAGGCTGCTGTGTTGACCACTGGGGAACACTGATTTTAGCCAGGGTCCTGGGAAAATGAAGGGAGTGAGATGTGTCTTATCTGATGACCTGATTCTCTGTCTGTCTGTCATACACACACACACACACACACACACTTTGTCCTCCTATCTCAAATGATATAAAGCCCCAGAACTATAACAAGCAAGGAAGAAGTCCAGTGTAATTTGTAACTTTGTAAATAGCTTTGTGTTACGATTCCTAATGAACTGTCTTATCTTGGTCTTGAAGTATCTCAGAAAACCCAGCGAGGAGAGAATGAAATAAAGGAAAAAAACCGTAACTATAGATGCCATGAAAGAGCTCATTTAAAGAGCAGGTTCCCACAAGGCCCTGGCTCCTGCGGCTGAGCCTCCTAGCAGGGCCCTCTCCTAGGCCTCGCTCCTCAGCCTCTCCCTGCCTTGGCTCGTGCTGGGCTGCAGCATGTGAGGCACTATGGTGATGGTGACCATGCAGTAGGAAGAGGGAGCCTTTCCTCTCACAGATGGGCTTTATAGTTGTCTCCACTAGCCCCATGAGGTGTCGCCAGTGTTCCAGACACTGGGTCCCTTCCTAATCTACCCTGGAAGAGAGCTTATGAGAAATCTTCTTCTTTCTTTACCACAAGAGAGACATGAAAATGAAAATGTTAATATTTTTGATGGGTACTATTATACTCAGGTTACAGATACAGAGATAATACGTTTGTCAGTATGGTTCCCGGCCTGTCCCTTCATGCACATCCCTTTCTGTAATAGCAACAGGATAGGCAAGATCTCCTCAGGAGAAGACAACAGCACAGACTGCTAATGAGTGTTGCCGGGGACACACAGGACAGTTGTTCCGGATTATAGTTTCCTTGAGCATTGAGCATGTCCCATTCTTAAATGAGGAAAACTAACACCTTGGCTACCTGAAAAATAACTATGTGAGTACGGGAGGGCAGAGACAGATGCAAAAGACGTTAATCAATATTTAAAACAGTGCTGAGCTTAGCTGGCTCACAGGCGTTTGAGTTCCTGGACTTACGTGGTCAGGTAAACATTTGAAATGTGGTGAGTCTGGACTGAACCTGCACTGGCATTCGAAGATCCTGCAGTTTAGAAAGTCATGTATCTCGTTGATGGTTCTTCATATTTATTACATGTTGGAATGCTTTACGTGTTTCTTAAATTTGACTGCTTCTGCTTTTTAAAATGCAAGTACTAGACGATTTTAAATTACATATGTGACTGTGTCTGTGACCTGCCCTGCATTTTGCTGCATAATCCAGGCATAGCTTTTGTAGAGCACATGAGGCTATTGCTACCAGGGACTCCATATCTTCTTCCCAATCATATCGTTGGGCTGTGACTGGCTCGAACAGATCCTCCAGTTGCATAGGTTGGCAGGGAAAGTTACAAAACACTTTGAAATTGACGAGAGAAAAATGCCCAAGGCTCTAGTTATTTTTATCCTTTATTGTTAAATAAAGAACTACTTTATAATCATGCAAGTTTGATTGATTGTAAAGTAGGAGATTGATATTGATGAAAATAATTCTCATTTATAGGAATGCAAATATGTATTTGGAAGGATAGAGTCAATTATTGCCTTATGGATTATTGTTTTTACCTCCCTTTATAAACACCTTTATAAACAACCTTCCTTATTGCACACATGTGTGGTTTGACCCCATTACCACATCTCTCCCACCCCTTATTAGTTAACAAATAAAAACACCAGCTGACTGTATTTTTATATGTGAGTCATTATTTTCTTTCTTTCGTTTTCTCTTCTTTCTCTCTGTCTCTCTGTTTCTCTCTCTCTCTCTCTCTCTCTCTCTCTCTCTTGCTTTCTTTCTTCATTTCTGACTCCCTTCTTTCCTCATTTTGCAGTACTAGAAAATTCAGAGGTTTGCGATGGTCTCAGCTAACTGCCCCGTCCCATCCTTTCCTCCTCCTTCTGACTCTCCAGCTCCTTCTCCAGCTCCTTCTCAGGCTGCTGAGGTCTGCGCAGCTTCAGCACCCTGCGATGGCACTGGGTGTGTTTTTCCATAGTCAATGCCTCACCTGTCAGCCGACTGATTAAACTCTACTCATCTGCTTAGTTTCGTGGCTCATGCCTATGATACCAACACTCAGAGAAGCAGAAACAGGTGGGTCACCACAAGTTCAAGGCCACATGATCTGTGTGAAAAGCTCTAAAACAGCCAGACCCACCTGGTGCCCTTACACCATCACCACCACCACCATGACCTGACACTCCTGTTAAAAACAAGCTCACCTATGGCTCGTTTTGAATTTTCTGGGTCAGCCAGAGAATCCTCCTATTCCGTGAAACATTTGCTTCTAAGAGAGAGATGTGCTGAGCTCCAAATAAGGACAGAGGAATGCAGCCTGTGCTACGAAGGCTGCTCGCCATGGGCATCCACCAAGTGCCCAGCATGTAAAACCCCCAGCCTAATGATAATACAGACTTAGAAAAAATGAGTTATTATAATTTTTTCTGACAGATCTGTTTGGATCCCATTTTTTGTTTATTTTATTCATTTTTTTGTTTGTTCCTTGGTTTTGGCTTTTTCTTCCTGAAAAGAAATTGACTTTTTCAAAGCAAGGTTAAATAAGGTAGGACAGACCCCTCCCTATCTATTTTACATTTTCATTTACCATTGTGAATTGAGTAAAGAGGAAAAAAAACAGGAGCAAATTGAAACTATAAAGTCAATAATTTCATGTACTTAAAAAATAGTTTAGAAACACCATAACTTAGATGATGTGTTTTGCTTCTTTTCTTCATTTTTTTTTTAAAAAGAGAGAATTAACTTTTCTTTTTCCTTTAGAAACATCGTCAAATATTGAGAGTATTGGCCTCCAGATTTAAATTTCATTTAACAGGAGCTACCTGACCTTTGACAAGCAGTGACATATGATTTAATCAATCTGTAACTCTAGAAATGAAGCTGTCTTTGTGTAAATGCAGAAGAGCCCATGTCACCACAACATCCTCACTAGGATCCTATATACTTCTTGTTTTTTTAGAGAAATAATACAGAAAAATTTTACCAGGGGATAGACACTTGGATTCAAATATTTTAATAGGACAATTTACTTGATGACACAGACACAAAACTAACGGGCATTTTAATATAAAAATCAAAATGTTTTTTGCCATTTAAAACATTAAAATTAACTTAAAACAATTGGAAATCATGAAACATTTCACTTGGCTGGAGGAGCCTTAGAGTTTTTTTAAATATTAAATACTTTTTAAAGTTACTAATCAAGAAGAATAAGAATTTAAACTACAGTTTGTTTCAGAATAAGATAGCATATACTCTAAGAAGTTGATTTAATTAAATGAAAATCTATGGTAAAATTTGAAAGATCTTTATGAGCTTTTGATATTTCTTATAAAAAAAAGTTTAGGTGCTTCATAGTTCTCAGGATGGGCAAGAAATGACCAGCATGGAATGCCGTCCATCATTAGAACCCATGAAGGAAGCGGTGACTCTAAATGGAGAAGCGGGACTTGGCCTGCATGGAAAATTTACTTCCTATCAAAGAGGTTTCATTTAAGCCATTTTTCACAAACCACATCACTATTTCTTTATGTTTTTTTTAATTGGGGTTTTTCTCCAAAGTAGATTTCGCACATGTCTTTCTCTTAGAAGGTATCTGTTGCTACATAGAAGCAGAACTATGTAGACTGTTTCTGGAGAGCCAAGAAGTAGGAAGGCCTCTCTAGAAAACAGCTTTACTTTTTTATTAACCTGAAAGTATTGAAAGTTCTTTAGTAGGGGCTGTCTCTGCCCTCTGTTGTTTAGGGAAGTACACTCAACACACATTTCATCAGTGCCAGTGGCCAAGTGAACATCACCACACACCGTTATGACATACAGCTTCATATGCCAGGAGGGCCTCCCGTGCCAATGTGCCCATTACTCATACGGAAGGGTAAATTCAGGAGTTACAGATGACTGCAGGGTTTCTTTTAGGCCCCCGAAGTACCTGCAGTTGTTTGGTGGTGTTTTGTGCCAGCTTTTTGTCTCGGTTAAGGGGTGTTCATCAAAGCTCCAGAAGTCCTTTTGGCTCTCCCCTCAGGAGGAGTTCAGAGCTGGGTGGACAGCAGGGTTGATACAGCTTGCTATTTGTCTCTATAATTTCTAGGTGAAGAGAAGACTTTTAAGAAACACCCTGCTTTGTCCAGAAATGGTTTTGGACTGCAGTGGGAAGATTGCAGCTTTTCTGCTGACGGGACCCAGACAGCACATGTCAAACCCAGGAAGGCTCTGACTTAACCCACATGCCGACTCAGGATCATTTTCTCAAACTAGAAGGCTCCCTTTCTTTTTAGGGTCATGCTAGCTTG
Organism: Apodemus sylvaticus; assembly: GCF_947179515.1. Taxonomy (NCBI): domain Eukaryota; kingdom Metazoa; phylum Chordata; class Mammalia; order Rodentia; family Muridae; genus Apodemus; species Apodemus sylvaticus. The sequence continues at coordinate 75,964,358 of NC_067473.1, read as the reverse complement.
CATTTTGGCCTCCAGCCTTTCCTTCTTTCTCTGCATTAACTAAGGGGAACTGTGGTGCTTTGATCATATAAAGGGATAAATACCCTCAACACCATGGGCAGAATGCAGTGCTGTGATCTAGCTAAGAATATAACCAGTGTTTTCTTTCTTACAATGCATTTGTATTAAGAATCAGTTTCAGAAGGAATATTGTGCTGTTGATAATTTACAAGGTCAGACCCTCGTGTTTCTAACAGTAATAGGAGCAAGAAAGCGATGTGTTGCTTCCAATCAACCACCATGGAGCAGACACTATCAAAGTCTGTGTTTGCTGGATTCTACGCTATCCGGTTTCCCATTTTACAAAGTGATCTCTGGTTCCTCAATCAAAGGCTGGCATGCAGGCAAGCAGAGGTTGAACGCAGTGCAATGCATCCTGGGAGCCACGAACACACCAGGGAGATGAGCCTGCTCTCTAAGGGGAAGGTGCTGGAAGAGAAAAGGGTGGCAGGAAGATTTTTCTCTAACAGTGTGTGGCTCCTTTGACAGCACTGTTTCCCTGATCAGAAAGCACATGGAAATATGCTCAAGAAGTGAGAAAATTTTGGAGACATGATTGCTAAGAGAGCCAGGGAGAAAGACGGTTTTCAAACTAGGGTGCGTCTCACCTTGCTAGTTCCTGCTATTTGTTTCTGCATCACTATTTGAGTGACAACCCTAACAACAAATGACAGGCATTTTCCAGAAGCTTTGGTGACTTTCTGACCCACCCCCAATAGATAATAAAAACTAACTTTCAATTCAGACTTTCCTATTTAAAAAACAATGAAATGTTTCGTTTTCATGATTCTGTAAAGTCATTGTTACTGAGACTAGCAAGCCGATTTGCACAGATAACGAAACTGAAGCCGAGTTCTTTTTTTCATCGAGACAGAAAGCTGCAGAGCAGGAATTTTAAAAACACAAGCCACCAGCCTCCAAATCTTTTGCTTTTCTGCATTTGGATGACAGTGGGCTAGAATAAGATATGCATTCTCTAGTCCACCGTGTTTGCCTTTCCGAAGGGGAGGCCGGAGAGATGTAATGTGCTTTTTTTCTTTTCTCGAAATTAATCTTTGAAGAATCCAAAGCACTCCTATGTTTATGGACTTATACATTATTTGCACTGTTTTGAAATATTCAGGGAAAGAGGAAGTATAATTCTTTGCCACGAAATGAGCTAACAGCAGCGGGCAAGGAGCCGGAGCCAGCGGAAGCATCTTGGTTGCTCTGTACACTGATGCTGTACATTACGATGTATTATGATGATGTACATTACGAAAGCCGGGCTAGTGGGAGGAGGGCTCAGCATCATGTACCCTGTGCCTGGACTCTGTACCAACCCTCAGAGGCCCCAAGAGGTACCTCCTGCCTCACTTTACCGCATACCCACTTGGGTGTTTTGTCAAGAATTCAGCCAGGATAACCAGCGCCTGGTTTGTAAGATAACTACTGACCACTTCTGTTTTACAAAAAAAAAAATTGAAGCAAAGAAAGATTGTCTGATATCTAAACCAAAAAATAAAATAAAAATAAAAGGAAGATGCCAGGGTCGTCCTGTGGCACCACGTGGCTTTTTCTACCCAATCACCTTTTAGTTAAACTCAAGAGAGAAATATTAGAGAAAAAAAACTTTTGAAGCTACATTTTTTGTTTGTTTTATTTTTCTTAAATATCAGGCTGCCTATCCAAAAGAGAATTGATTTTCTCCAATATGGGAGTTTCTTTCAATAACAGATTAGCATGTCCATGGAAATGTGCCTTACCATTTTCTGTGTTTTTTTTTTCTTCAAAGATATGTGTGGTTCTGATTGTCAGGGAGGGACCACAAAATGCCAGTGATGCTATCTTAACTGCTCCCTCCTCCACCAGCCCTGATGTTCATGCATCCAAGTTTCAGTTGTGGATCTCCACCAAGCCCAGCACGAGTTCCATGGTGCTTTGTGGAGATTCATCAAAATCACAGGCCAGCATTTGTGAGAAGATAGTGATTATACAGTCTCAATTTCCTACCATCTGGCCCTAGATTTCTTTCAGCTACCAGCCTAATCACTGACTTTGGAATACAGACAGACTACCAGGGCTCTGGAATGTTCTGCATGGAGTTCAAAGGAGCAGGCATGTTCATGAACTCTATGGCTGCTTCTTACCACATGAAGCAGGCAGAGACTGCCGGCTACCAGTGAGAGATACACTTTACCTTTGCAATGAAAACACGTTAAGCTCTCAAAGGCTGGCTTGTGCATCTGTGAGCTGGAAGGGAGCTGCCTCAAGACTCCATGGGAGAGAGCGGACATGGGCCACAAAGGAGGAGGGAAGGATGTCTTGTCACTCTTGTCATTGCGAACATTCTTTATTCCTGAGAGAGATCATCAGTCTCATTATCACGGCACTATGACTGCCCATCCTCTTATTTCTCCAGTGTGTTCTCCAAAGACCCTAAGCCAGAAGATAAAACCAAGAAGAAATGAGACATTGTATTTGGCCAGTGAGTCAGACTTCCTGGCGATACCTGAGTCATAGCACTCTCCACTCTCCAGTGATTAGTTTCTCTCTTCTCAGGCATTTCGGATTAATTGCTACAATAAAGGCCTGAAAGCCCTAAAACGTGGGTTCCAATTCCCAACTCTGACGCCAAGGACCTAAACAACCTGCAAGAGGATATGTAGAAAAATCAACAACAATTTTTCCATCTGCAAAATGGTTGCCGCTGGGACACAGGGTAGCATTAAAAAAAAACAAAAAAGATGTGTTCCAAATGCTAATTACCCACCAGTCGCTGTTCCAGACTGTGTCCCCTGGTATCCGTGAGCTGATTGCTTGCAGTGCACCGATGCTGTTTTAAAAGCTCAGTGTGTGTTTCAAAGGAGTAAAAAATTACAAAAGTCATCAGAGATACAGAAGAGTGGATATGGAAAAAAAAAAAAAGCTCAAGCAAGAATCCTGACATCCACTCCTTCACTTTTTAAGAAGGAAATCAAGGCCCAGAGAGATTAGTGACCCAATCAAGGTCATAGTCAGGGTCACAGCAAAATGAAGGAGGCGCTGGCCTTTGGCCTAGATCTGTATCATGCTTCTTTCCATCTGCAGGACGCCGTGGAGGGGTTTCTCATGACGTGAGATTTTTTTTCTGGCCCTCATGCATGACTGGGGTAGTATGTAAGGCCCTTTTGTAAACTAGCTGGATCCCAACAGGTAGAGAGCGCATTTCTCGATGACAGGGCTGCCAGGTCTCCTACCGTCTGCCCAAGCTGTGGAAAGTGGAAATGAACAGAGCCTGACAACCCTGTTCCCATGTGGTGACCTCTTCACCTCTCCTGCCATTTCCAACTTGGCTTCTCCTGGGCAGCCTCTTGTTATTCAAGCCAGCAGGACTCCCAGGCATCAGGCCGCCCGCCCGCCCGCCTGTGCCCAAGGAATATTTGCACAGTGGGATGCAGGTGGGTGTAAGAGCTGGAAAGTCCTGGCCTGAGATGGGCACAGAAGGGGCTCTGAGGCTCTTCAAGCTTCCTCGGTCTCGAAAGTTCCTCCCAAAGATTCCTTCTCTCGATTTTAACCAGTCATGCCCTGGAATCACTAATGTTCTCACCCTGATTAAAAAGTTGTTTCTTGAAATCTTGGAGAAACTACTTGATTCTGGAATGTTCTTACCCAATGGGCAGTTTTAAGAAGATCCTAAGTGATGAATTCAAACAAATTAAATGCAGCTTAAGGATTATGGTGGATGACAATAGACATTCTACCTCAAGTTGACCTACTTTCCACAGAAACATTGGAGCAGCATCCTTCACAGTAGCTACAAAGTAAAAACAACACACATTATCAGCCGATGCCTGGATGAACTCAGTGTCTTACGCCTGCTCAGTGAACTTGAACCCAGCAATGATGACAAAGTAGTGACATTTGAAATGTGGACCAATCTTAAAAAGTTATGCTAAGTGGATATCCTCTGAGAGTTTCCACCTAGCAGCTGACTCAGACAGATGCAGACACCCACAGTCAAACAGTGGATGGAGCTTGGGGACTTTTATGAAAGAATAGGAGGAAGGATTGTGGGCCCAGAAGGGGATAGGAACTCCACAGGAAGACCAACAGAGTCAACTACCCTGGACCCTTGGGGCTCTCAGAGACTGAACCACCAACCAAACATGCCTGGACCTAGGCCTCCCCACACATATGTAGCAGATGTGTGTCCAGCCTAGCCTTCCTGTGGGTCTGGAACAACTGTATCAGGGGTTATCCCAAAAGCTGTTCCTGTACATGGGATCTATTCTTCTAACTGGACTGCCTTGTCTGGCCTCACAGAGACTTGATGTGCCACAGTGGGTGGGATACCCAGGCCCCCCTACACCTGCCCAGAGAAGAGGGTATGCAGGAAGAATTGTGGAGGGTGGGTGGCAGGGGGGCAGTGAGTGAGATGTAAAGTGAATGAGTTTTTAAAAAGTTATGCTAAGTGAAAAAAGTCAGACAAAACAGAGCATAGTCTGAGTGATTGCACTTTTGTGAAATGCCCTACAAGGGAAACCTGAGACAGAAAGTAGATTGGTGATTATCAAGGGAGTTAGTGAGTGTGGAGTTCCTTTTCAGGGGAGATGCAGATGATTTAAACAGACCAGTATTGCAGCTTCTCTACTCTCTATGTTCACTGCAAGTTATTAAACTATCTATGTTGAGTAAACTTTCTGATATATGAGTTATGTCTCCCAATGCTCTACAAAGGAGCATCCACAGGACAGATGCCTCATCACCCAGCATGGAAGACATCTTTGATACCCACTTGACTCAGTCTTTCAGTTCCCCTTACCCTAACTATCCCCCAATGGGAAGCAAGTGACCTTCAAGTCAGAGCAATGCCTTGCTGATGCAACAATGTATGTGGCAGACCAGCTGCCCTTCCCAGGTGAAGTCTGGCAGGGCCTTGATTCAGGGACAAACACATTTGGTAAAAAGCTGTGGCAGCAATTTAGATCTGCAATTAAGACACTTAAAGTGTTTGGAACGGCCAAGAAGTTAACACAAATGTTGATTCAGTTGTAAAGTCTTTGAAGATGTAGCCTCACACAAGGCCCTTGCACAATGGCTGCATGGTCATATTTATTTATGCAATGTTACTGTCTGAAAAATATTCTTTTCCCCCTAGAACTTTTCCAACAAGTACCAGGACCCTTAGCAGGGGAGACTAGAATTGGGTCTGAATAATGCATTCAAGATAATTTCAAAAAAATCACCCTTTAACGAGGACCACATTCCTCCAATTTTCCGTTATATATGATTCACTATTTTGCAAATGCTGATGTATGAAGAATGCATTGAATGTGGCAAAAGTTGAAGATAGCCCCTGTGGATAAGACCTAATGGACACCATCCTGAAATAATACGTAGAGCTCAACCCCCAGACATGTGTGTTCAATTTAAAATAATTCAGCAATCATGTTCAACTAGAACCTGATTACACAAAATGGGACTTTTTAACTCCCAGACTTGGATCAAATTTTGAGGCCCCAAATGCAGGAGGGGGATAGTATGTGGCGTGTTTATATATCCCAGATCTTGTGATTAAGTGGTCCACACACATATTTTAGTGTTGCTTTCAGCTTATCACGGCACCCAGCACTGTTTCCCACCTATAAATATTAGCTTGCTTTATGAAAAACCAGGTGAAAGCCCTGGCTGAGATACAAAGGGAAGAAAATGGAAAATAACCAGTGCCTCTGGCATGATATTATGGTTTCCAAAATGCCAAGCTAAGGTCTCCGTCTCTGCTCTCTCAGAGGCTGGGGGAGGAAAATGCCGGCCAGTCTTCCTCAAGGTTGGTACAGGGTGACCCAGTACAGAGACTCTGCACACAGTGTCCCCCAGTCTTGAAGATGGGTCGTTCCTTGATGATTTTTTCGGTTTTTTCCTGGCATCCTCTTCTCTCTGATGACCAAGTAGATCTCCTTCCACAGAGACACGTAGGCCTCTGTCTGTATTATGACTGCTGAGATGCTGGGAGGTCCTCTCCCGTGTCTTTGATAGGCTGCCCAATCCAGAGCTGCTATCATTACTAGGTAGTTATTTCTTGAAATCCCTTTGATCAGAAGAAGTCATAACCATAAAATGCTTCGTGAATCACCAGCAATGGCCGTTAGGGATAAGATGGCAGATACAGTGCAAACACCCAGCGCAATTTGAGTTTCAGATCTACCACACATGTGCTTGTGTCACTGGGAGAGTGCAGTGCGTTGGTTTTTAAGCAGAGACCTTAAAGCTTTAAGATATAATGGTCTAAGAACCTAGCAGAAAAATATGCTTGACAAGCTATCTTGGCTTTGTTTTTTAATAAGCAGGCATATATAGGCTAGGTGAATTTTCTAACAGTGTGGAAGGTTCTTGGCGTGCCTTTGTTTGCAGGGATTATGGTTAAAAGATGAAAGCAGGATCATTCCTGGGTACTGACTGAAGGACAGGTCCCTTCCTGACACCTTTTATTCTAACTTCTGGGTGTGGTGGTGGTGGCCCATGAGTTCTCCGGGAAGGTGCACAGGGGCAGGGACTTGAAGGCGGTGCTGAGTTGTCAACAAACTGCTTTCTTCCAAGAAATCTGCTCCTAAGACTAGAAGAGCCACCCATAAGTCAGAGCCTGATGACTTTGTGCCAAGAGGGAGGAAGGTGGGCGGAGCCTCTGGGCATCTCCAGGTAAACTGAGCCATAGGCCCCCGCCATTCCTGCATCTATCCTCTGTCACCCATGCTGAAGGAAAATGTTAGCCTGAGGTTCAGTGTCAGACCTGGCAGGCAGGAGGGATGAGGCTGGACTTCCTGTGTGCTCCGTGGTATCGTTTCCTGCTTTGCAGTGGATCTCAAGTTGCCTTCAGTGTCCTAAACTCTCATATTTAAAAATGAAGATTGCCTACTGCAGATGGTCCATAAACATCTGTGAAATGGGTGAGACGGCATGATTAGCAGAAATTGGCAAGGCTTTTTTTTTTTTTTTTGGTCCTCTGAGACTGGGTTACATCATGCAGTCTAGACTAGCCTTGAACTTAGTATCTTCCTGCCTCAGCTCTCAAGTGCTGGGGTTCAGTCCCGTGTTACTGTGATTATCTTATTTAGTAAGTGTGTGAGAGAAAAGCCCTCGCATTCAGGTGTGTATGCGTCACGGGGCATGTGTGGATGTCAGAAGACAAACTGTGGGACTGCTTCTCTCCTCCCACACACATGTGGGTTCTGGAAATTGAACTCATGTCTTCAGGCTTGCCCCGTAAGTACCTCTGGGCTGGTGTGATGTTCCTCCAGGTCCCTCCTTGATGACATAGGTAATCACGGAGGGAAAGGTCAGCTACTCTGATTGCTAAAAGTCAAACACAAACAGAAAAAAACTGTGTTGCATAATTGCCCACGGCCAGCATCGCACCTGAGGAGCAGGGTCTGCCCCAGCTTTAGGAAGCAGTGACAAGAGCTTCATGCTCCAACTTCTAGCCCAAAGAGGACTTATCTCTCAAGATGATATTTTGTGCAATGATCAAACTAAAGTGTGTAAGAATGTGTGGGCAAGTGTGTAGAAATGCGTAACAGAGTCCAATGTGCCTTCAACAAGCCATCCGGGTTTCCCATAAGCATTGTTTATGCAGCAGAGAACATCATAGCCATGGGACTTTGTACCCACCGAGCTCGGAAGAGCAGTTTGTAACTTTGTATTTCCTCTCAGTGATGGCTATGGGTATTGTTAATATTATCTTTTAAGGCCCCCTCCCAAAATATAGCTGACCCTGCCTGGCAAAGCTGGTCAGATTGCTGCTGGTAAATCTCTCACAGCTCAAGTCTGAAGACAGAATCTGCAGAGCATTTGAAAATGAAGGGATCCAGAGTGACAGACCTGTGACTTTACTTCGTAGGCCGTCGTTGAGTTGACAGGACATGTCTTCTAAACCCCATGTGGCACAGCTTCTACTTCATCTTCTCACAGGGCTACAGACAACCCCAGGTTCTGTGTCAGGAGCCGAGTGAGAGGTGTGTAATGGTGGTTTGTACACCCTTGGCATTTATGCCTTGCCTCAGATGCTCCTCGGAGAATTTGTTTCTGTAAGGATGCTGCAAGGATTTCATTCACTATTCTACTTCAGGCATGTCAGCTAAGGGCAGTTAGCGAAAGGACTGAGGAGCTGAAGAGAATTGCAACCCCACAGGAATAACAACAATATGAACCAACCAGACCCCCCCCCCCCAGAGCTCCCAGGGACTAAACCACCAACCGAAGAGTACCCATGGCGGGATCCATGGCTCCAGATGCATATGTAGCAGAGAATGGCCTTGTTGAACATCAATGAGAGGAGAGGCCCTTGGTCCTGTGAAGGCTGGATGCCTCAGTGTAGGGGAATGCCAGAGAGGGGAAGCAGGAGTGGGTGAGTGGGTGGGGGAGCACCCTCAGAAAAGCAGGAGGAGGGGGATGGGTTAAGTAGGGGGTTTCTGGAAGGAAACTGGGAAAGGGGATACCATTTGAAATCTAAATCCAATTTTTAAAATAAAGATCCTGACCATCACTATGTTTGGTAACCAGAGGTGTGTGGGCCTCCAGTGGTGCTTTCCTAGGTCCTCACATGGGGGTTTGAACTCATCATCTCCTCAGTGGTTTTAGCAGATGAACAGTTGCAATGAGTGATGTCTAGAAGCCCACACCTCTCAATGCATTGCAACCATTGGAGGTGTTGGAGTTTGGCTTCATACAACGCATTTTGAAGGCTAAGAAGGCTTGTCCCTCTTCTTTATAGAGGAAACCTTCAAAGATCCCCAGTGGAAACCTGAAGTCACAATAGCACCAAATCCTCTCCATTAATTTCCCTGTGTGCCCTGCAGCACTGACTCATGGTAGATGATACTGAGCTCTTCTTTGTTTGATGTCCTGGGACCTTCTCTTCACCACCACTCGTGAACTCTGGGGTTGTAAACAGGGCTTTCTTGAATACAGCAGTGCTCGAATATGGGCAATCTGACCAATAAGATGACTGTGTGACTAATGGGAGTGGATTCACTAGATAAAGAGAAGATCCCCATTCCAGGCAGGAGTCTGGGGCCGTGAGATTCCACCAGGCTATCCAGAGGTTTACAGTTTAAAGCTTCTAAACTGCTCCAAGACTTTTCCATTGATATTTGCAGATTGTGGTTAGATCACAGATGACCAGAATCATGTATGTTGGTAGTTGTGGGGGTAAGAGAAGCATTTAAATTAAAACATACTGATCAGAGGTAAAGTCAGCAGACATTTTTCAAACGCATGTTTCTGCCGCCCTGGGAAGATTTGAAACTATGTACAATGTCCCAATTTTAGGTTAGAATTTACATTTTTTTAAATCATGAGTTATAACAGCTATTATGGATATAATTTTTACCATGTTTTAGGTACTGACATTAAAACATTATATGGCTGTTTCAAATGCAGTCCCAGAATCTATTCAATTTGATGCTTTCTATTTTTGCATGTAACTGCATGTGTGTGGGGTGTAGTGTGTTTACATTTGTGAGAGTGCACGTGTGTATGCTAGTTTGCACGCGTGTGCATGCATGTGTGTGTAGGCCTGAGGCCAACATTTCCACCTTATTCTTTAGGGCAGGATCTCTTGACTGAGCTTGAGCCCCGTCATTTCAATGCTTCTACCCAGTCACTTAGCTGCAGGCTCTTCCATCTCAGTCAGAATTACAGGCCAGCCACTGTGCCCATCAGGCTTTACATGAATGCTGTGGATCCAAACTCTGGTCCTCAACCCTTCACCCACCAAGACATCTCCTTAGTTCCAAAACTTGCTGTTTCTTAAGTGTATAGGAAAAAAAAAAAACCTCTTGAAATTTCATAGTATTTCCTTATTTCCATAAATGAATAATTTATATTCTACTTTTCTCATATTATTTCAATCCTCTGAAATGTATTTTTATGCCTAAAAACTTTTATTGAGCACTTCATTTTCCTTGCCTGCTACAAAAATATGTATATAACCTGAAATTAATATTTTTACTCATTAAGCCTAAATTATCAGTATTAAAAATTCTACCACTGATGTTTAATAGCAATCCATTGTGAACCTTAATGATAATACCAAGTGAGAAGTAGAAATTACTGGATATTTGCTTCCTAATGAGATGAAAGGTTTTAATTCAAATCAGTCAGAATTCAAATAAGGTCTATATGAAATGATTGACCGGTGCAGTGTTTAAATCCCCGAGTCTCTTTTTCGTCTTTGTGTGTTTATCACTGAGACAGGATCTCACTCTGTAGCCCAGGCTGAGCTGGAATTCACTATTCCACCCCCCACCCCCAGGCTGGCAGTGAACTTGTGACCTTCCTGCCTCAGTCCTCCCATCTTTAAATTTCAATCTCTTGCTCACTGTCTCCTCCATAGAGAAGCAGATGCAGAGGAAGCTGCTTCCTGTGTCAGCTCAGAAGCAAAAAGGAGACAAGGTAGGCCTGGGATCCCCATTCATGCCTCTAGGAAGCTTCTCCAATGGCCTTCCCTCCTTTCTTCCTCCAGGTCCCACTTCCTAGAGTTCCGTCACCTCCTAGTATGGCGCAAATAGGGACCAGGGAATCAATGCACAACACTATGAAAATATTTCCAGAAACAGACTGGCTCACAGGGACAGGTTAGCCATTAGTCTTTTCTACAGTGCATGTCCCAGGAATATCTGTTGTTCTAAATGCACACTTGGCCCAAGACAAACATTAGTTCCCTTGGAGAGAGTAATGCAACCCTCTTTGAAGAGCAACTCACTGGGAGATTAAACATTGTCTTTTTGGCACTTCAGTTTGAACGGGGAAGGAGTTCAAAGATGAGCCCTTGGAGCCAGTGTGGCAAGGTTGGAAGAGCTTGGGTTTGGGGAAGTCCAAGACACATTCAGGAGTTTGCATGGAAAGAGACACACACACACACACACACACACACACACACACACACACACGTTAAAGTGGGGCACAGGGAACTCAGCCGCAGAGAGGCGCAGGGCTCTGTGTACAGCTTGAGCTGGGACACTCTACAGTAGCCTCAATGTCTTGTTAATACCACAGTAACAAGGTGGCTGGTGAGAGGGCAGAGAGATGACCCAGTGGTTAAGAGTACACACTGCTCCTCCAGAGGACCTGGGTTCAACTCCCACCACCTATACGCTAGCTAATAACTATGTGTAACTTTAATTCTAGGGAATCCAACACCCTCTTCTGGCCTCCTCAGACACCATGGCACTGCATATACACATCCATACATACAAAATGAAGATGATGATGGCTGTTGTTGATGTCACCTGTGTCTCCTGGGAAGCTTCCTTCTTTCTCTGCAGTACAAGTAACTCCTACTCTTTTTCTTCAGCTGATGACTGCTGGTGTCACGTGCCTGGCTTTTAATGGCATAGGATGCTCTACTTAACCTAATTGGTGTATCCCAAGTCACATGTCTCTTCAAGGTTCTATGAAAGAAAAATCAGTGTCCCATCCCCCCACCCCCACCCCAAAAGAGTAAATGCATACCACTAGCCAACAGACAGTTCCCACCACCCTAGGTTCATCTGCTGCTCGGTGGATCAGATAGCCTAGTGGGAGTAAAAGCTTGGTGTGGCCAAGATTAAAAAGTAATGAGCACCACCAGTGATGAGATCAGGATCCTGCCGGAGAGCAGATATGGGTACACAAGCTCCTCTGTGCAGCCTGACAAGGGGCAGGGGATGTGTGTGAGATCTAGTTTGAAGTAACACTTCCAACGTCTTATGTGCAGAGGATCCATTCTATAGCAAGTGCACACATCATCATCCTACTGCCTGAGCCTTAGAACCTCGCACCCTTTCCCTGGGGGAGCCTGAGTTCTAGAAGTCAGGGGACAAGGATTACCGATGTGTGTATCTCAGCATGCTCACAGGGTCTAAACAAGCACATGTATTTTCACAGACGGGTGACAAGTCTAGCACTGGCTGTACACGTTTCCCAGCATTTGGCTAGGAGGCGTTTGGGGACTGAGGTACATCTTGTGTGGCCAAGCAACAATGGAATGGTGACCAAAATAAAACTCTTTTGGTTTTTTTTTTTTTTCAACAACAGATTCCATGCTAAGGAGAAGCAGAAATGTTATGAGTCAGGAGGGTCAAGATCAGAAATGGATCAGTTCAAAGAGGCTGTGGCTCAAACTGCTTGGATCAGAGACTGCCTTCAAAATCCTTTTACTTATTTATTTTGATGGTAGAGATGGAAACTGGGGCCTCACACATGCAAGGTAAGTCACCATCCCCTGAACGATAGTCCAGTCCCCTCGTCTGGGGCTTTTAAGTCAGGCCAACTGGGTTGAGGCTCAGCTCTGCTACTTACTCTGTGTAATGTTAAGGACGTCTCGGCTGCTTCTACAAACAGATGCTCATTAATTATAGCAACAGGCTTGCTTTTGCACCTAACATGGGCCTGCATCGCTTGCCTTGATCCACTGAGGCCCAGCTAGAACCTAAGCTCTTTAAGTGAAAGAGCTCACTAGACTGTCCAAAGTAACAAACACACACACACACACACACACACACACACACACACACACACAGAGAGAGAGAGAGAGAGAGAGAGAGAGAGAAATACACACACAGATGCACACATGCACACACGCATAACACATAGACACACACAGAGACATACACAGACACATACATACACGCACACATACACACACATAGACACAGACACACACAGATGCACACATGCACATACATAACACATAGACACACACAGAGACACATAGATACACATACACACACACACACACACACACACACACACACACACACAGCTTTCAATACTAGGAGCACATTTTTCTCCCCCACCACCCCTTTTCTTAGAACCAGATGAGCACAAAGCTGTCTGGCAGCTTTTGAATTTACAGAGTCCCCCTACCTTCTGCCCCCAACTCTTTTGAGCATCTCAGGCCAGATGAATTCTCCACGTCAGCAGAATTTTACATATGTTATGCAAAAGTACATCACTGAAACACAGAGCAAAAGACATAAATAATGCAAATTGAACATCCATCTTAACCCCAGCCAGATGAGGCGGGGTGGGGCTACAATTAGCTAGGGAGAACTGACAATGGTTATTGTGGCGACATAATCTATGGGAGGTGTCCAGTTACAACTAGCACATTTGCAAGGCAGAAATATAGTGCCTGATAAAAGGAAAGGACAAAGAAAACCGTGAAGGGACAGAAAACATGGTAGGCAGACAGATAAACAGAAGCCCCTGAGATGGACAGGCAGGGGGATGCACACACAAGGGAAGGCCAGCTTTGGCTTTGAGTCAGGGCAGAAAATGGCAGTGTTGTCCTTGAAATCCCTGCTGTGGGGTCATGATCAAGCTGTTGATTCTGTTTCAGTCTAAATTACAAAGGACTGCAATTATATGTTGAAAATTGTCCGGCCGTGTCCCCGAGCAGATGGGAAGGCCGTGGTGGCAGATGACATAAAGCTAGCAAGCTGCTGGCCCTTCCCTCCTTGGCGTGGGCAGAGGCTGCCTGGGTACCAAGGCCAGCATCATCAAGAACAAAATAGCCACTTTAAAAACAGCCTGTTTTCTGTAGACTTAGGACTCAAGGTGTCAACCGGTTTGAATACTTGGTCCCTGGCAGATGAAGAAGTGGGGGGAGTTTTCTTATCACTTGCCACCTTTTCTGGCAACCCTGAATCATGTTGTCATGTTGCTAGTTCTGCACTGAGCGTAGGTGGGACAGTGGGAAGGGATATCAATCTGGCTATCTGGTGAAGGATGCCAGCTTCTTCCTTCTGCAGGCCGTGCTGGCGTGAGCTAGCCGCAATCACGGTACAAAGCTTCATCGCAAGTTTTCACTGGAGAGGCACTCTAGGCACATAGAGAAGGGGCTAGCAGTCCAGGGACAATGGTCCTCCCCAAACAGCCTGGGAGATGGTAGGGAGCAGAGCCAGCCTTTGATCATCAGCTGCTGGGGAGCCAACCTGAGTTTCTAGCAAGTCTGGATCATTTATTTGGAGGCTTGTCTCACGGGGAAATCATCACCCAGCAGAGAGAACATCAACATTATCACAATCATCACTGAACTTAGTAATGGCGATTAACAGTACGGGTTCTGATCATAAAAACAAGCAAATTGAAAGCTAATGTTTACCGTGTACACGACACTGTGTTAAATACGTATAAGAATTTGTGTGTTTAGGAGCATGCTTCTGTTAAATTTACTTCAGTAATAAAAGAGATTGTGGTGCAGAGAAAGTTGTCCCTCCAGGGCCACTGGGTAGCCTAGTGACCTAAGTGACCACCACTCTTTGTTCTCCCAGGTGCTCCCGCTAATGTAACTTTTGCAGCTCTTGGCTGGCCTGATGCCTTGCTTAACAGCATCCAGGTTCTGTGACCGGGTCTAAAGATAACAAGTATAGCCCATAGATTATCTATGATGTTGGTATAAGCCCTTAGATAATTCATACCCTGGAGCTCCTGGGTGCATAAGCCTGGTCTGGCCGGCTAGAGGATGAGAGGCCGTGTGGAACAGACACGCACTGTCCCAATGGAGACCATTCTATTCCAGTCAGTGCCCGTGGCCTCAGGAGAGAGTCCAGAGCATTGCTTCTCAATCTTCCTACTGCTGCATTTAATACAGTGCCTCATGTTGTTTTGACCCCCAACCATAAAAGTATTTTTGTTGCTACTTCATAATTTTGCTACTGTTATGAATTGTAATGTAAATATTTTTAGAGACAGAGGTTTGGTAGGGGTGTCACAACCAAAAGGTTGGAAATCGGTGGTCCAGTGAGCATGGCCCATCCACACTGGCAGGACCTCCAGTGACTCTCCTAGCATGTAAGCAAGGGTCTCTGGTATTGTCCTTGAGATTTGGAATAGTTTTTACTCTATAATCAAAATAAGACAAGTATCCTACCCTAGTTTTCTTGCTGCTAAATCCCCTTGCCCTTCAACCTTTACTAGTGACAACACGTCCTCCTGTGCCCTTTTGTTTGCCACATGTGTCAACTCTGTTGTCTTTTCCAAGTAGGCTCTAACAGCAGATGTTGTTGGTTGTCCACAGTATTCACTTTCTGGTAGAACCCCTGAGACACGGGAGCCCTCTCCCCACCCCCACCTCCAGGGAAATATCCCAATTGAAAAAGCCAATAGTGGTGGCTGCAGGACCTTCATCAGACACGGCTGGGATGACCTTGTGACCTGTTTCTGACTGAGATGGATGGCCCAACTGAGTGTCTTTCTGGAAAAAAAACACTCCTCTTGCTTATGTCGCAAATACCAAAAAGGATTTTAATAAACAATCCTACCCTGCCCACCAGCTTTCAAAGGAAAAGTCTTGGCTGAGGCTGGTACACTTGCCAAGCTTGGTCCAGCATAAACCTGTGATAAAAGCATTTTGATATTACTGAGAGGCGGAAGCATGCCTGGGACACAGATCATATGTCTTTTGGTTGTTCCATTTTGTTTAAGACATTTCTAATATTTAAAACATTATTGTTATTTTAACCCTGCAACCAAAGGTGTCTTGAGGGAGAGTGTTCTAGACATCTGCTGAAAGACCCTGGCCACTCTCTCTTGTTTCCCATAAACACACTCACACAAGACACCGAAAGCCTGAGTTCTTGGGGCTCCATATTGAGAACCTACCTTGGCACCTTGGACTGACTTCAGAAGAAAGTACTGGCTTGGGTCTCATGTAGGATGACAGCAGGATGCAGTAGAGGGAGAATGATTTGGGGACATTCTAGGGAGCATGGTAGTGTGTAGTCAGAGGTCCAAAGAGCAATAGATAGGCGGTCTACCAAAATCTGCTCACCTTCCAGTTGGATCCAAACTTCTTCCTCATTCTTCCATGTTCAGGAATCGCATAAGCTACCCTTTATCTGTAGATGTCACTCAAAACGTTGACAACTGGGATGGCTGAGATGCAGATGGATTAAACAGATGGCTACCATGGCACTAGGGCTGGAGCTCGGAAGCCTCAGGTTTATATCATGGGGAAAACTCAATGGAGAGAAGATTCTTGTGTAGAGGTCAGGTCAACTATGTGGGAATAAATGGATAAGCAATCAAAATAGTGACTCTATTTCAACAAGTTTGGAATGATTTCCCAAGCATTAAGACAAGAATCAACAGTTTGTTTGGCCATACTGGGTCATCTCAGACAAGACTGGCTAATGATGCATGGGGTTATCTTTGTGGCTCTGTCTATGCTGCTAGTCTGTGTGCTGAGAGTCCAGTGACACAAGATGTGTATACTTTGATGAGGCCCCAGCACAAGTCACAGCATGCCAGCCACCTAATGAGTATCCAGAGCAGAATTAGAGTCAACCACGCAGCCCTTTCATGTCCTCTGGTCTAGATTCTGAAGGAGGAAGAATTTGATCACAGTCCCTTTCCTTCAATGACTTCTTCAGAAGAGCACTATGGATCCCATATAAAGAATAAACTGTGTCCTGGAGGAGAGCAGATGGGACAGAAGGCTGGGAGCACAGCAACCCTTGTGCCCTAAGGAACTTTGGAGCATGCTGTGTCCAAACTGTTGGCTTCCTTCATTGTTAGTGAACCCGCCATTCTCAGAGAGAGAACACATCCAGCTCACTCCTCACAAACCGTGTCCCCAGGTCTTCTAAAACTCCCCTGTAGCCCTACAACCTGATTCCTGTGTGAATTTTCCCCAAACTTGAAGTGATGTGAAACCATGGCAGGATTCCAGGCCGTCCCCACTGAGAGCACAGGTGAGGAGGTGATGAATGAGTGACTGAGGGCATCCGCCTTCGCAAATGCTTTTAGTAAGGGGAACAGGAAATAAAATCCAAAGTCATAATAATTTGAGTTCAAATACAATTTTGTCGCTAATAAATTATTGGCGTTCCTTTATAAGAAATTCCAGTTTCCCATGTCTAAGTGGCATCACCAACTCCAAGCCAAGGGCTTGCCAGCTGGTAAAGTTCTCCTTACAATACTTCACACGCTCTGTATCTTGTAATTTCCCCTCCACTTCCCTCACTTCTTTTGTTTCACCTTTTGTTATACTACATGTATACAAGTACATGAATATAGCAAATATATTAACATCACTACTTAGAAATAGTCTTTTTCTTTTTCCAGCCAGAGCCCTGTGCATGCTAGGCACGCATTCTATCACTGAGCGACAGCCTCAGTCAGAAACACTCTTCACATGGATTTGAAACATTAGCTCCAATTTTTTTCAGGTATAACAGACTCTGGTAGCTCATCAGGTGAACGATCTTGATGAACAAAGATTTTTGTTGTTCTTTTGGAGACACACCTGCTCTACAGAGAGGGAAAGGACCTGTTCAGAGCAAGTCCAGGAAGGGAAAGATTATCTAAATGCAGGGGCTGACTCCCTTAGCCTATCTTTTGCCTTATCCAGTGTAATGAGCTCCGCTGAGGCTGGCACAGCACTCCAGAGCAGTGGGGTCAGAGGAAGTGTGTTAGAGATGAGAAAATGGGCGTAGAGAGGTTACAGGAGAGGCAAGAGAGGCAGCATCATGAGCACTGTGGCCACCTTCCCAGCATCTATCCCTTCCTCCTTTCAAGCACAACATACTCTGTATTCCCTTCCAAATCCAGTGAGTCTTATTGGTTTGAGCCACTCTTGCCCATACATTGGATGGTGATTGGTTCAGATACCCTGGGTCTCAGCCCACCAGTACATGTCATACCCCATGTCAACCATATTGATGCCACTGACTGTCTCCTGATTTCTCAAAAGGAAGCTGAAAGTTCTTGCTACCACCTGCAGCCCTGGAGGAAACAGTGGTCTTAGTCCCAGGATGAAAGTGAGCCAGCAGAGTGGGGAGAAAAGCCATCCCTGGGCGTCATACTAGACCACAGGCACAGCAGGCTTCTGCATAGCTTTTTACCTGAAGAAAACAGTCAGCAGTTTTCTCTTGGCATAGCAAATCCATCTTCTGCTTAGGCCTATTGTTAAGTAGATTAAGTTTACTTAGGAGTAGATACTGTGATATGTCAGACAGTGTGTTGGTTAACTGCAATGGCTACTCTGTGGATGTTGTATACAGTGTGGGTACATTAGGTGAAGGAATGATTCATCTCCTGGATGGGATGGAGTGGGATGGTGGGAGATGTCATTACATTACGGAGAATGGTATACAATTTAAAAACATATGGAGTCTTTGTTAATGGAATTTTCCATTCATTATTTTCAGAGTGGTATTGGCTGTGGGTAGCAGAAACTGTAGAGGTGAATCTGAAGGTGGAAAAGAATCCCTGAATGGCTCTGGTCAAGGGAGGCTTTATAGAGCGGCAACTTCAGAGGGGAGCAGAGATGTTCATACCCAGGCACTTCTGCCACTGCTCCGCGCTGATGTATTGAGCATGTGAGAATGCTAAGCTTCTCTGCCTGCAATCTAATTTGTACAAGTGCTTAGCAAGAACACTGGATTTATCAGAGCTTGAAGTGCAAAATATTAAAAAATAAATCACAGCTACTAAAATCATAGCACTACCAGGAGATCCATTTGGAAAGACAGTTAGCAAAGTAAATTTGAGGCACATCCATCAAGCTTTGAAATCATGGGAAAGGCCCATCCACATGGGCTTCCTTTCAGCCAGCCCAAGAGGATCCTGCCAATATAAGGCAGGGAACAGCTGAATCCTGATAATTAGCAATGATATCCTTGGGAATTTTAATAAAAATGTTTAAGAAGATAAAAACAAAATGGCAGCTTAAGGAACTGTGATCTAGTGGATAGTTTCAAGTCTTCCTTTCTTTTGTAGAAGATGATAGTTTTAAGTCTTCCCTTCTCCTGGTCCTTACACTCATGAGTATACTGCATGAGGCCCAGAAGGGTTCTTGATCTAGCTTGGCCCCTGAACCTGATGTTTCCAGGCCTACATACTAAGTCTTTTACCTAGAGCTGTGGCTTAGGTAGCTCTCTGACAACAGAGAGCTTCTTTGTTGTCTTCAGTCTCCTTGGATGCCTATACCTGAGAGTTGCTTATAGGCCCCTTTGAGAGGACATCTGCTAACCCAGTTTGATCCTCACACAACTTTGGTCCTCCTAAATTCTGACTCCTCCATTTCTTCTTCCAGTCTTCCAACCACTAAGGAGTCTGAGCCCTTTGGCTCCTGGGCTGATCCACCCCACTGACGTATAACGTTACACTAGGTCTATCTTTACAGCCCTGGGTGTTTACCAGGGACCCAGGAAAATACATCTTCCCTCCCAGGTGTTGCTACTGCATGAGAAAGACTGAACCTAATGCATTGGTGGGTTTACAGTCCTCCAAAATGTATCACCGTGGAATCATAATTAGAAGGTTGTACTCAGACTGTCGTTTTTTGAATGATCGGAGCTTTGTGTTTTTCAAGCTGTCACAAAATGAGACCTGGGCCCCCACAGCTCCTCCCAGCACATGTGGATGTCATGACAGTGTCATATGACAAAATCTGTATGGCAGTATCTTCAGTTTCTGTACTTGCCTGGCCACAGACCAGTAAGGAAGGTTGCCACGTAGTGAGGGTGGACCTCACACCTATTCCAGCAGCATCTTTTTGGATGTTCTCCCATGCCAGCAGCACCAGCATCATTTGGTGCAAATTCTCAAACGCTAAGAGGAACTGAGGAAATCAGGAATTTAGAAGCTGAACCCTAGCACTCAAGACATCCACTGACCTTCCAGCATCATGAAGAGTCTGCCACATCGGAGAACTGTTTTCACACAGCTGGGCCAGGAGAAAAACTGACACCAAGGGGTGTGTGGTTTCTTCTGTTAGAACCATAAGTACCATCAAAGGAAAAGGGCGTATCCAACTCAAGAACCTATTGAGCATTTTTTAGAAAACATCTTTGAACTGTATTAGTCTTGAAATCAATGAGCAGCACCCACAGAAATCTACTTATGGATTTAACTTCACCGTAGCCACAATTTGAATTTTCAAAGTCACCCTTTGACAGACTTAAGAGTGAGCGACTGTTTTAGAGGGAATCCTTGCCATTCTTGCCATGTTTCTTTATTTCCCCTTCTAATTCAGGGAGATGCCAAGTACAACCTAGGGTCAACTAACTCTCTCTCTCTCTCTCTCTCTCTCTCTCTCTCTCTCTCTCTCTCTC
This sequence comes from Apodemus sylvaticus, assembly GCF_947179515.1. Taxonomy (NCBI): domain Eukaryota; kingdom Metazoa; phylum Chordata; class Mammalia; order Rodentia; family Muridae; genus Apodemus; species Apodemus sylvaticus. The sequence continues at coordinate 75,944,259 of NC_067473.1, read as the reverse complement.
TCTCCTCTCTAGTCTCAGCTCTCTGTAAATAGGAATAACAATTAAGTTAACCCCACAAACATTTTAAAGGACTAAATGGATGGAGAACAGAAAGTATTTAATGTAGTTTAATGTAGTAACCGTTCTTGTTCGTCCTCATCTAAAACGTTCATTCTCAATTGGCTCAGCGATGCTTCCTTTGCGTGATCAACCCAAGGCCAGAGCCCAAGACGCCAACAGAGATGCCTAAGGAGAATTCCTGCTGCTGGACTAAGCCTACATCCCACTTCCTGAGCTGGCTTTGAAGGAAAAACACTGCTGGTGGGATTGCAAGATGGTGCAACCACTTTGGAAATCAGCCTGGCGGTTCCTCAGAAAACTGGGCATGACACTTCCTGAGGACCCTGTTATACCACTCCTGGGCGTATATCCAGAGGATTCTTCAGCATGCAATAAAGACACATGTTCCACTATGTTCATAGCAGCCCTATTTGTAGTAGCCAGAAGCTTGAAAGAACCTAGGTGTCCTTCAACGGAGGAATGGATACAAAAAATGTGGTATATTTACACAATGGAGTGCTATTCAGCCATTAGAAACAATGAATTCATGAAATTCTTAGACAAATGGATGGAGCTGGAGAACATCATACTAAGTGAGGTAACCCAGTCTCAAAAGATCAATCATGGTATGCACTCACTAATAAGTGGGTATTAACTTAGAAACTTTGAATACCCAGGACATAATCCACAAATTAAATGATGTCCAAAAAGAATGGAGGAGTGGCCTCTGGTTCTGGAAAGACTCAGTGCAAGAGTATAGGGGAATTCCAGAACAGGGAAGTGGGAAGAGGTGGATGGAAGAACAGGGGGACGGAAGAGGGCTAATGGGACTTGCGGGGAGTGGGGACCCAGAAAAGGGGAAATCATTTGAAATGTAAATAAAAAATATATCAATAAAAAATAAATAAATAAAAAGAAAAAGAGAAAAACTGGCTTTCTCACCCAAGTACGTATCATCCTTGGAAAATGACAGTTGAGGGCTATATGACCATGAAGCCCAAAGCACTAGTCAAACATGCGTCCAGCTCTGCAGAGGGGGATGCACTGAATGACACCCAAAAGCTGTGTCTGCCAAGTTTCCCTATCGGCAAGAAGCCCTTGCAGAATTCTAGAACTCTGAGTGAGTCTTGCGCATTCTGTCTCCCAGCCTTCTGTTCCTGTCTTCCTGTCCACTTACGTCAAATTGTCTTAATACTTAGGGGTTTTCAGGAAGTTCAGTTTTAAAAAGGCAGCAAAGCAGCTTTGGGTTGGCAAACACCCTGCATTTCAGAGGTGACACTAACCAAAGAAACACACTATTATTTTTGCAATTTTCAATTGTCCCTGAAAGCATTTTGCTGCAGAGACTAGTGCCAGCTATTAAGTAGAGGAGCTCATTTTGGTGCCAGAATTAGCTGAAATTAAGATCCTTTGACATCTTCGTACAGAAAAAAGTCAGGTTCGGTAGAGACAATTCAGAATTTAATAGATTGTGACAGGTTATAAAATTCTATGCATTTGAAAGAAAAGCTTTGTCGGTGGAATAATGTGTTTCTAATTTACACATAATAGGTCCATGGAGCTGTGACTAGAAGGACATTAAAGTAATGAGGAAATTCCAGTTATGGACACCTTGTGCAGCGATCGCCGAGATTGTGATTAGACCAGTCATTCCCCCGAGTACATCGCATAGCTAAAGCCAAAAAGAAGGGATCCGGGACAAAGAAAAGAGCAGGAGAGCAATAGGCTTCAGGATGGGGAGAGAGGAGAGCGTTCGAGAGAATTCTGCTCGCCCTTGGGGAAGATGTTTTGAAACTGAAGCGCTGTGCTGATGGCATCCACCCCTCCCAGGGCCACTTGGTGCTGTGCGCCAGCAATGTTATTTTTGCCACTAAAAACTCTTCCCCAATAAAAAAGGGGGAACATCTTACTTTCTTTCCATTCTTTTATCCCACCAAGTCCCCCTTGTCAACCACTCGGGAAGAACACGATACAAAACGGCACCATCGTATGGACACTTCCACTATTGGGCGCACTCTTGTTTCTCTGTTACTTAAAATATAGAGCAGAAGACAAGCCATTTGGAGGGTGAAGCACACCACCTAACACAACTCTGGGCAGACATTCTCACGCCACGAGTGGGAGCGGAGAAAGGAGACATAACTCAGGTAGAAAAGCAAAGGCCACGCCCCACAGGAGGCGCCCGGTCCACTTTAGCCAATGAGGAGCGCTTTCCTGTTCATTTTGGAGATCGGTTTCCTCAAACCGTAAGGTGATAGAGACTAGGACCCTGCATTCTGACCTGAGGAAGATGGGGGAAGGCAAAGCTAGGCTTCATCTAACATCTAGGTAATTAATAAGCTTTGGTCTCCCTGGTGGTAGGAGAAATGGCACTTCTCCAGAAAAGGTTTATCGCTTTTGTTGTATTCGATCACCCTCTGTCAGGCAACTTCTAGGCTTCCTGTGATCTCTACTGCTTGGGGAGCGTTTGGGGTGTGTGTGTGTGTGTGTGTGTGTGTGTGTGTGTGTATGCCTATATATGCAACTATACTATATATATATACACATATATACATGTATACAATAGATTTCAAAAGAAGCTATTGGACGCCACCATGCACCTCTGTGAAGGTGATGGGTTCACAGCCTAAGGATGACCATATAACCACAAAAGAGCAGAAAAGTCCAAATAAATTTTTACAAAAGGAAAGAAAAAGCGTTGGCTTACAGCTTTTGGCCTCCAAAGCCCATCCCCTCCCTTGGCTAATCCAACAGGCAGAAGACGCCGCCACACATTTGACTTCTGTCTTCTTCATTTAAGAGGATTCTGGATTCAGTTAGGGTCTAAGATGAAAGAGCCGTAGCCTGTAGCCAAACGCAGAGAGAGATCCCCGCTCAGGCTTCCAGAGAGGCCTGTTCCCTGTGGGTCGCAATGTGGCCTGCAGGCCACTGTGATCTCTTCCAGAGCATTGCAGGCACCAGGCAACCTCTCTCACTTCCTTACAGAGCCTCTCATGCGGTTGTCTCAGAGTTGGGGGCAATCTTAAAAGTTTTGTGGTCTTATCTTCACCCTTTCCACATCTAACATCTGTGTCTCTTAAAGGATCAAATGTAGTTATCAAACAAAAGGCAGTGGTTTGTGATAGATGAAAAGGACCTGACTCAGCCCCATGCAGTGAGATTTACAGAGAGAATCCCTCCGTAGATGGATTCAAAGATGCAGCCTGCCTGCCAGGTCCAAGTGGCCCATCCGCAGAGTGTGAGTTATATCCCAGACGGACTGGCTGGACCAGAGCTTTCCCACAATAACAACCAACGCCCTTCAAGGCTGACGCTCTGCCCAGGCACACTCCAGCTACTTGTTACTCTCTTTTCTATAATCCTTATTTCTTGAAAGTGCCTACGCAGCTCATGTGGTGTAAAAAGAAAAAAAAAAAAACCCTCCATTCCAAAGCCATTATTCCTAAAATGCAGGATCTTCTTTTGCACAATCCATGAGAGGAATTATTCCTCAGCATAGAACTATCATCCTTAAGGTACCCAGAAATAATTGACCTTCAATGCTTTCCATGGCTTCTTATGTAAGGAGGGTAAGAGAAAGAAGACTGTTCAATTTCTCAACAAAAATTGGTTTATATTAAAACCAATTGGTTTTAAAAGTCATAAAAACATTCATACCCTTTGACTTTGTAATTCTGCTTCTAGGAACTTCTCTCAAAAAAAAAAACCCATGGCTATTAAGCAAATATCCAAGATCATTTAAGGTAATTACCATTAGCTTGGCTTTATATATAACACCTTGCATCAGGGACCAGAGAGACGGCGGCTCAGAGGTTCAGAGTTTGTGCTGCTCTCCCTGGGGTCCTAGCTCTCAGGTCCCAGGCAGCTCGGGACAGCTTAAAGCTCTAGCTACAGGGGCTCTGATGCCCTCTCCTGGCCTCTTAGGGCACATGCATGTCCATGTGTAGACAACATACACACATACACAACAAAACACTTTTTTGAAGTATCACATGTGGCTTAATGCTATCACTATTTACTCTTAACTTAGGATCAAGATAAAAGGTCAACTTCCAAATATGATCTAAGGATCCCCTCCCTCACCCCACCCCCACTCACTCTATCTTGTAGTTTGTACTCTGAATATCGACATCCTCCTATGGACAACTCACTGATGAATGAGGAGAGAGAGCAAAGACAAATAGCTGAATTCACTAAGGATGTTGCTCACACAATTATGACTATCTTTTTTTCCAGAAGCTGGTAAAGTAGCCCCAGAAACTGCAAAGGATGCTTTGACGTATTATCTCCAACTTTGCTCAGTCGGTGGCTTATTCACAGGTTGTCCGAATGGAGAATGTACATCCGTAAACACAACACTTACACAGCCATTGAAAATGAGGTTGTTCCCCCCAGAGAGCTTTCATAGTCCAGACAGTGCTCTGCAGGCTACTAGGGGAAACACCGCCAAAGCTGTTACCTAGATGTGAAATCCACAGACTCCAAGATCAACCTTCTGGGCAAGATGTGCAGTGATGTCACTCCTATTAGGGGGTAGTCAAGCGCTCTCTAATTGGACTTAAACCCTGTTCCACAAGAGGGAATGCATACCTGGGAACCTGGTCAGAAACCGGTGCCCTAGAGGGGAACGACATACTTAGTTTAGCTGAACTGACATAACACCGACCTGCCCTGCTGATGTTTATATCCACAGACAAAAGCTCTCAGGCTTAATCAGAGGAGCTTCTCTCTCCAGCAAATGGTAATGGATGCAGAGATTCACAGCTGCACTGAGCATAGGCGACAGATGGGTGGTCAGACCCTAAGCAAGGCGTGCGCGCCATTGCCTCTCAAGTTCATGGAACACTGTGAAAGAGAGGAAAGGAAGAATCTACTCTCAAGTTCATGGAACACTGTGAAAGAGAGGAAAGGAAGAATCTAAGAGCCACAGCCAGGGAGAAAGGCCGTGAAATGCCATCTTCTGGGCGAGACACTGCTACTGCAGTTACAGACTCAGAGCTGTGGATCCTGTGCTAGGCAAGAATGGGCCATCGAGAGGCAGGGCAGAGGAGGGTTTCACCTCTTACTGCCAAGCCATTTGCTACTGAAAGAGCAGAGACAGGGGATCCTTGCCTTCAGCTGTGCTGCCACTCACTGCTGGGCTCAAGGGGGTAGCTCAATCCAGTGCTCATGCAAATGACACTGGTTAAACTAAAGACATTTACGAGGCTAGCCCAAATGTCATGAGTCTGCCAACAGGACCAGCAGAATTAGGGACTGGAGAAACGGGTGTGGATGGGTGGAAGATAGGAGAAAGTCGGTGGAGGAAAGTACTCAGAAGACATTCTATATGTATATTAAATATTCAGTGAACAAAACTAACCAACAAAAATATGAAGTTATGAGCTTGGTGGAGCAGGCCTATAATCCCAGTTACCCAGAAGACTGAGGCAGGAGATCTTCAATTTTAGGCCTGATTGGGCTACAAAGTGAGGTCAGGCTGATTCTGAACAACTCAATGAGATCTCGTCTCAAATTATTTTTAGAAGAATGGGCTGTGCCTGTGTCTGTGTCTCTATCTGTGTCTATATCTGTGCCTGTGCCTGTGCCTGTGCCGAGGTCTGGGTCTGGGTCTGGGTCTGGGTCTGGGTCTGGGTCTAGGGCTGTGGCTTGGAGGCAGGGCCCTTGGGGTCATGCACAAGGCATTAGTTTTCACCCCAGCCTGGGAAGAGGAGGGGATGGATGGCTCTGGACACCCCTGCAATTCCAGTTCTAGGTCAGCCCAGGCTTACATAGCCAGAGCTCATCTTAAAGAGTAAAAGTCTCACAGGAGAAGAAGTCTCACAGAAACACACTAGATGACAGAGTGCTTGGGTCATGAGCCTGTACACATCTCTAGTGATAAAAACCCTGTAAGATACAGATAGTGCATCATTTTAGTATATAATCAATACAAGTTAAAATACTAAAACATATACTTCATATTTTATTGTTCTCTCTATGTGATGTCTTTAGAATCCGCATGAACTCCTCAAGATGCCATCATTTGAACCAGACACATACTAGACAGTCAGACACATACTAGACAGTCAGTAAATGCACATAGCCAGTGGCTATTGAACGAGCAGCGATATCTTAGAGTGTGAGAGGGGCCCAGTGTAGGTAGGGGATGTAACAGTGTGAGGGAGACAGAGGGAGGACATTGTCTAAGACATCGGTGTGTCAAAATGTCACTGAGAACAAGGCTCCACATCTAGCATTGTTTGCATTTTCATTTCCATGCTGGCCACCAGGGGTCACTAGAGAGGAAGAAGTGGATTTTTTTTTTTTTTAATTTTTAATTTTTAAGGAAATGCTGCAGCAGAGGCCTGAAGGAGGTCTTTACAAGTACAGATGCTCCTCAGCTTATAATGGGACTATGTCCCCCAACAAAACCATTGTAAATTGAAAATACTGCGAATCAAAATTACATTTATAAATGAAACTATGAAATATCAGTAGCCAGGCAAGATCCTGCAACATGGAATCTATTTTATGATCCAGTACTCAGTACTGGATCAGAAATAAAATACAGGCCTGTGGTGTGCGTACACTTCAGATCTTTGAAAATTTAAGCCAGCATATACTACACTCTGTGTTTGGGGTAGGGGTTGGAATGAATGTACGTTGGACTGCTACAAGATGGAAAACAGCAAGAGAGACATTGGGATCAAATTCAGAAGTGACTCGGACTTCTAGAGTGTGGGCTGTGAACAGGAAGAGTCACAGTTACTCAGTGTCTGGGGCAGGGATCCCCAGTGTATACTCATTGCCCTCTCAATCTGTGTGACAGCCACTATTACAGTAACCCATTTCACAGATGAGGACATGGAGGCAAGGAGATATGTGGCATGAGGCAAAGTCTGGATTCTGCCTGTCCTGCCTGCCTGCCTGAAGTTTCGCTGCATGGGCAGAACGACCCTGAGCACAGAGCACGTGGAATATGCTCCCTTAGAGCAGTGGCGGAGATGCCGTGAGAAGGAGCGGCCCGGATAACCAAGAGGTGTTTTGGAAATACCAGCCTTCCCTGGGAAGAATCTGTTAGAAAGACATGAAATATTCCAGGGACAGTTGACAGTGGCGAAATGGCCAAAGGATTTTAGAAGCAGAGCAGGCATTATGACCACATTCACATTTTATGGAAGACGTGGCATGCATACATGAATGATGTATCTCACACTAAACCTTGGCACTAGACTGGGACTTTTAATTTCCCCATCTATTGGCTTTTCCACGATCAACCAATTAAAAATTATGGAGCCATAGATATTTGGGCTGGAACTGAAGTCAGCTAGAAAAAGAACCCCCACACAATAGGACCTCTGATTTCCACAAATAATGCCTGTTCCATTTCTCAGTTGCTTCCATAAAGAGTCATTTCATTTGTTCTTGACCATAGTGTCGTCCTCCCTCCCTCCCTCCCTTCCTCCCTCCTTCCCTCCCTCCCTCCCTCACAAGAAGGAAGGTAGACTGAAATAATCCTCATTATCTAGGTAACCTGAAACATATGGGAATAGGGTTCATTTCTGAGTCAAATTGTCTGATGTCTATTTCCTTTTTGAAATCAAAGTTTATTTTGATATAAAAAATTAAGTAAAAGTCAGCACAGGTACTGATCAATAGTTTTTTTTTTTTTTTTTTTTTTTTTGGAGTCAGAGAGCTTTACAAATGTGTCATTATTTAGATTCTAAAGGATAGGGTTCATCTGAAATATATCAAGAGGAAGACTTTGCTCTGCAATAAATGGGAAAGAGTGTGTTTTCGATTGTTCTGTTTGGATTTGGTGACTGCACCATAAGGGACTGTTTTTACCTGGGCAACCAGCATGAAGCAAAAGAACAGGCATCATAGGTTTCCTGCCTGTGTAGTACCACCAGAGGGCGCAGGAAACACCAGCTGCTGTAAAAGAAAATAGACGCCAGGTGGCGCCACTCCGCCATTTTCCTTCGGTATGGTTTTAATGTAATATTTTATTCCTTTGTTTAGCAGCGAAGTTAATAGGTTAGTTTTAGCTGTGTAAAACTATTCTATTTTTCTAGTCTCTTGCTAATATATCTGGCTTCTGGACCCCTTGTTATTTGTCTAAGCACACCTTCCACACAGCATGCAGGTGAGTTAGAACACAGTGTATTTCAAGATATTCACACATATCCCAGATTAAGTTTTCCTTTTTGATCTTTCGATCCATCTTCTGTGGCTGAAGCCCTTCTGAGGACAGACTGAATAGAGGGAGACTTTCTGGAACTTTCATTTTAGTTAGATCTTTAAGAGACAGGATTCTAAGTTCTATCAGAGCTACAAAATAGGTTGGAAGCAGAAGAGGTATTGTTGCACTAGCTGGGGATTGATTGGCTCTTGGGTTGAATTGTATGGATCAGTTTGTCCAGAATTACCCCTCAGTGAGTTAGGGGTACATCTGTGAGTTGTCCCCCTGCCTTGTTTCTCCAAGTATCCTCAAAGATGTCTTCCCACCGTTGAAGTCCATGAGATCATGTGTAAGCATCACCATGCCCCCTTGCCTTTCTTAAACATGATTCTTGGGTATGTCTAGTAACTGAGGCCACCTCAAAGGTGTAGATGGTTCTCTGGGGCACAACACTTGCAAGCGGCAAGTGCAGCTGGCTTTTCGATCCATCTTCTGTGGCTGAAGCCCTTCTGAGGACAGTCTGAATAGAGGGAGAGATTGGCTCCATCCTTCCCACCTGGGTGTTGCTAACTCACTGGTTAGCAGGTGGGAATGGTCTCAGTACAGTAATGGATACATGGAGAGACACAGCCAGACACTGCTACTCTAGAACCCAGGAGGTACAAGTTGTCTGCCCTTGCAGAGTTAACAAAAATGGAGTTGCCAAACGAAATGGCGGTCTCCTTACCTGATTCCTGGCTAGATTTTACCCACAGTTAAGTCACCATGGGAAGTGCAGAATGCTTTTTTTTTGTTTCCCCCAGAAACCTCCAATTTGATATACAAAAGAGCTGAGGAGAGATAGCTCACATTCTTTGCTAGCTGATAGCAGATGTCAGACCTCATGATCAAAAGTGCTATACTTTCTGTGAAGCAGCAGAGAGTCACACACACACACACACACACACAATCAACATTCCTGGAGTGGGCACAAAGAAGGAATCTTTGCTAATGCCCCCCAGAGTAGATGAATCCTCCTGTGTGTGCTCTCCTACGTAAATATTGCCCAGGGAGCCCTTTCAAATGCTATTGGCAGGAACAAAGGCTTTTTTGCTAATCTCTTACAAACAGAGAAGTATTTTTCTCTCATCTGTTTGGTGCATGATTTTATGTGTGTCATGCTGGCGAAGCGTTATCAAGACTAGTGGTTCTGTGCTCCCCCCCCAAAACCATAGCTACCAAAAGCTGCAAACTTGAATAATCACACAGCTAACGTCACCTGAGCTGGGCTTGGTGGCACGGTGGAGGGTAACCCGCAGATGATGTGGCACGCTCAGGCCGGCTCTCTCCAGGCATGAGATGGGCAGGTGGCATGGAGGCCAGAGATGCAAACTGACTGGTGGGCTATTCAGAGTTAGGAGGCTGAGGTGGTGGGACAGGGACAGGGACAGGGACAGGGCCACTAAAGTGTAAGTGTTCACACACTGAACGGCCCTGTGATGTAAGATGGAGCCCACAACAGCAGCACAGAAGATGTGCGGATTCCCAGGAGGTGCTGACCGGTTGGTCACCTTCAGAGGCTTTCCAAAGGCTGTTGCTAATGAACACTGAGAGTGTTAGTATATGAATAGAATAGATATTTTTTGCATCAATTATGTTAGGAGATGCTTTATTGAACAGAATCAGCTAAATTTCTTTGGTACCCAGAAGCATTTAATCTGCTACAATTGAAATGACTTAAAAAGAGAAGACGAGAAGACTTCCTGTTGGGCTTCCCAATCTTTAATGTAGCACTCTCAAACTTCAGAGTTCGGAACCATTTCTTTAAAAAAAAAAAAAAAGATTATCTCAGAATGAGTCTCCAAAGAAACACCTTTTGAAAGGCAATACCCTAACACATCTGAATTTACTGAGTATTAAATTCTATTTAGCTGTTTTCAGCATGAGATCTCAGAGGACAGAACTGGTACAAAAGCAAAGGATTCAATACCACAACGTGTTTGGCAACGCACAAGCAAACCGGGACGGGGCTAGAAGGATGTCCCCCACGCCCTTTTCCTTATTCATTTGATGCCGATGGTTCACAATCTTGAACATTATCTTAAAGAATGTAGGATGTGGATGCCCCATTTTTAGATTATTGTTCTGTCGCCGGTCTATGCTGAGTCATCTCTGAAGGTGGCACATGGGTCTCACCTACAGCTGCTGTACGAGGTGGTGAGTGGGTGGGTCAGGGAACAGGATGGTGACTCGGACCTACTTGGACTGTCCGACTATACCTTCTATTGTGAAGACAGGAAGAACAAACACAGTTCCTAGTTTCTACAGCAAAGACATTGCCAATTGATATTACACAGTAAAACGCAACGAGATTAAATCAATAACATCTGCAATAAGGCATAATGAAGGTAAAATTATATCTCTGGCTTCCTCAACAGCTGTGAATCTATTTTTAATGATCCTCATTTTTGGCAGTCAGCTAACAACTTCTAAAACGTCCTAGAAATCGGATTGTTAAGCAGATGAGCACTGCAGTGGCTCCGAGTGTCATTAATCAGCTGCGGATCCATCTGCACAGGCGAGCTGGAGCCACGGGGAGCTCACCCACTACTCCCAGCACTGGGCACCCCACTCTCAGGCTCTGGGCAACCTTGCAAATGCTGAGAGCAGCAAGGCAGGGACCCTGGGAGGAAAACGGGCGCTTTCCAGGAGGGGCTTGGGTTGTTGAACCGACGGAAGAGAGACTTCCGGTGGAGGAAATGGAGTTGGTTTCACGTCTCCCTTGCAAGGTTTCCTTACCTTGGGGCCAACAGGAGCAGCCAACCAATATTTCCATTCAAAAGTCACGGCAATTTCCATGGGCCAGCAGATCCTCCACCGTGTGCATCAAGTTATGGAAATGTGACAATTGGGGCTGACTTGCTCATTGTAACTGCTATACCTACCTGTGTAGCTGAGGCTGCCCCCTCCCACTTGTGCTGGGGAGCAGGGAGGAGCCATCTCTTTGGGTGATCATTTTGAGCTATAGGAGACAGGCCCGTGATTGGCGGTAGCTCATACTGTCCCCTCAGGTCCCTAGCCAGAAGATGCCACAGAGGATAGGAACTCACCTCTCAGATTCACCGATCCTCGAGTGAGAGCCAGTGCCCAGGAAGAGGAGTATGGCTCCGTGCGTGGGGAGGGGGGGTTGGGTTCCTATGCTCGTCCCTATGCTGACTCTTCCATGGTGAGGAGACACCTGAGCAGAAGGTGTTGCCATAGCAACCGAGACCAGCTTGGTAGAAGCGACTGGCCCCACAGCAGAGCCTGCTCTCAGCTGCCACACCTGCTGTCCCCGATTTTTACCTTTAAAGCAGGGGTTGAGCGGTAGCACGGGTTTAAACTAGAGAGAAAAGTGGCTGCAGGAGTTGGCTCTTGACAAAGGACAAGGCCACATGAGTGGACAGCTATACTCAGCAAGAACACAGTCCGCAGCTGCTGACTGAGTAGAAATGCCATCAGTCGGTCAGGGGACAAGGAGGTGGGGCGGGAGTTCCTTATGGTGGGAAACATGGATCATGCAGAGTGTGGTCACATCCACAGTGATCCTGTGCTCGGGTGGCAGAGGCAGGTGAATCGAGAGTTCAAAGCCAACTTGACCTATGTGGAGATGCTGTATCTCAAAAATTATATATAATTAAAAAAATAAAAACAGATGGTTAAAAGCTGACATTGAATGCTCTTGGAAACTAAGGCATCCGGAGATTTGGGGACTGTGAAGTGGACAAAAGATGGCTAAAAGCAGAAGGTGGGGAAGCCTAGGGGAAATGGGAAAGTTGATTCCACCAGACTGCTGGGGCCGGAACCGGAAATGAGCTGCAGAGTTCCGGAGCTTGGCATTTAGTAAGAAGGACTCTTGGGTAGCCTAGTCTCTGCACACTGGACGACGTCCTGATTGACATGCCAGGAGATGGGAATCCCCGGGCAGGCACCTGACATGCTTTCCCCGGGTTCTTTTCCCCTAGTGGGTCTCAACACCAGAATCCCCATATAAGTCAAAGGATGACATGAATTATCCAGCATGGCTAGGCACAGGCGCGTTGGCTTCAGCGCCCAGCTGGGGATGCAGGGACAACCTGACCCGCCCTCAGTGTTTAACTGTTCCTCGATGCTCATTGCCGAGGAGCTAACACAGAGTTGCCAAGGCTTTGCCTCACGTGTTCTCTCACTTCCGGTTAATTGGCTCCCTGGTTTGAAAGGGCTCTGAGGCTAGACCCAAGCTCATGGGCCCATCCTCCTAGCAAGATCAAAAACAAAACCTTCCAGTGTTTGTGTGATGAGTCATGTTGCCAAGAGAGACTGGATAAAGGAAAGGGAAGGGGATTTTATTTGGGGGGACATTTTTTAATTTAATTTTTTACTTATTCACTTTACATCCTGCTCACTACCCACTCCCAGTCCCTCCATCCCATAATCCTCCCCCACCTTCCATCCTTCCCTCCTCTGAGCGGGTGGGGGCCCCTTGGGTATCCCTCTACCCTGGCAAATCAAGTCTCTGTGAGGCTTGGCGCTCCCTGTCTCTGAGGCCAGACAGGGCAGCACAGCTAGAGCATATCCCAGGGACAGGCAACAGCTTTGGGGATAGCCTTAGTGGAGGCAGGGGAGACAATTTAACAAAGCGCTACCTATCTCAGGTGTGGTAGCACAGGACAGAATCCCAGCACCCAGGAGGCAGAGGCTCTAGGATGGTGAAGTCAAGGTCACTTGCATTCAACACATGGTATCAGGCTTGGGTGAGAAAGGAGGAAGGCCACAGAGTCCTACCACACAGTGAGGAGTGCAACTTCCTGAAGTGTCAAAGACCAAGGGAGCTGCAAGCCGACAAGCAGAGGAAATGGTGTGTATGGAGGACAGCTTCCTACAGACAGACAGACCGACACACACACAGACACCCAGACACACAGGAACACAGGCACACAGACAGACACACAGGCACATAAACAGATACACACATAGACAGACACATAGAAACACAAACAGACACACAGGCACAGACACACAGACACAGAGGAACACAGGCGTACAGACAGACATACACACAGGCACATAGACAGACACACAGAAACGCAAACAGACACACAGACACCCAGGCACAGACACAGACACATAGGCACAGGCACAGACAGACACACAGGAACACAGGCACACAGAAAGACAGATACATAGGCACATAGGCACATAGACAGACCCACAAATAGACAGACAGACACATAGACACACAGATACACAGACACACAGGCACATAGGCTCTAAAGGCCTCAGAGTCAGCATCACTTCCAGAAGTGATGTCAAGAGGAAGGAAGGTTGGGTAGATGACAGAGGGCTGAGCCGAACAGTCTCAGAAGCTACAGGCCAGCGAGTCGGACGGCACCAGAGAGTGGACCGGAGTCCTGGCCACTAAGCAAAATCCTGGGTTCCATCTCCATGAAAAATAAATAACTGTTGCTTTCAGTCATCCTACATTCCAGCTGTCTCCAAACAACCCGCCTAAGACTGTTCCACTAATAGCCTGTTGCAACACTAATAGATAATGGGGTGCGTTTTTAAGGAAAAGCCCCACCAAATGTCTATGTTTATTTCTTGATTTATCTTTCTCAATATTCCACACTTGCACCTTATCTGCCTGGCCTGTCTCGGCTAAGCTGAAGCATCTGGTGACCACAGATGTGACGAAATGACAGGCAGTGTAGAGGAATTAGCAGGCTCTAGCATCACACTCTCCCACCGAAGGCTAGAGGTTCAAAACCAGGCTGCTTCTCTGCAGAACTCACTGCCCACCCCCACCCCCACCCCCCACCCATCAAGAGTGTTCTCAAGACAGAGCACAGACTTTTCTGTCTTGTCCGGTCACACAGATACCGTGAGCTCAGTTTGCATCGAGGGGACTTGTCTGTTCACGGAGAGTGGGTCTGTGGTCTGCACCTCATAGAATGTCAAGAATTATACAATGACTGTTGAATTTGGAAAATATTCTAACTGAAGGGTTAAAAATGCTTTAGAATGTTAAACCCTTTACATTTCCCCCATATGCCCTTCCAAATGGTTCAGTTTATGAATTCTTTGTGATTTGGGGACTTGGGGTGGAAGCCAGAGGATAACCTTGGCTACTCTTCCTCAGCCACTGCCTTTCCTTCCTTCTTTCTTTCTTTTTTCTTTCTTTCTTTCTTTCTTTCTTTCTTTCTTTCTTTCTTTCTTTCTTTCTTTCTTTCCTTCCTTCCTTCCTTCCTTCCTTCCTTCCTTCCTTCCTTCCTTCCTTCCTTCCTTCCTCCTCCTTCCTTCCTTTCTTCCTTCCTTCCTTTCTTTCTTTCTTTCTTTTTGTGTTTGTTTTTTGTTGTTGTTGTTTTGATTTGGTTTTCTCAAGACAGGGTTTCTCTGTATAGCCCTGGCTGTCCTGAAACTCACTCTGTAGACCAGGCTGGCCTCGAAACTCAGAAATCCGCCTGCCTCTGCCTCCCAGAGTGCTGGGATTACAAGCGTGTGCCACCACTGTCCGGCTCTGTCTGCCTTTCTTAAGAGACAGGGTTTGCCACTGGACTTGGGCTCTTCTCGAGCTAGTCTGGCTGGTCTCTGAGCCCCAGGGACCCCACTAATGCTTCACCAGTGTGTCCTAGCACATCTGGCTTTTTACTTGGGTTCTGGGGGCCAAATCTAGAGCCTCATGTTTGTATGACAATTACTTTCTGGACTGAGCCGTCTCCCTAGTACATGTGAGAGTGCAGTCTTCACATGCACTCTCCAAATGGTCTACATACAGTCTGAGGGTTTATGATGTGCTCTCCGTCCTCACTATTATTTGAAATGCACCAGTCACAGAGATCAGTAAGAGCCGTGGTTGGCAGCATCTGTAAAGCTGCTCTTGGCAGAGTCACCGTGCACTGGTCGGAGTTCTGATATGGTGCAGTCCTTGCTTGATGACTGGTTCTTGCTATTCAACATGCTATTATAGAGGTAAGTACATTACGATATTGTAAACTTGATTTAAAAATAATTCAGTAGCTGTATCTTACTGTAATTAATCCCTTTTGTGACTTTATGGCTGATATTTTATATATTAAAACTGTGATTCTGACAGAAGGTCCTGGGTAGACTGTGGCCTCCAGAGAGGAGCCCTTGCCTCAGAACCTGCTAAACATGTAAAGTCATCTTTCTGAAAAAATACATTACTGTTTTTTTCCCTATTTTTTATTTAAAAAGTCTTTAAAAATATACTACATTTTGACCATGTTTCCCTTTCCCCAATTCTTCTCAGAGCCTCCCCACTTGTCTTCTCCACCCAACTTTATGTTCATTTTCTCTCTCTTTAACACACACACACACAGCACACACACGCCACACACAGTACACACACACACACACAGTACACACACACACACACACCACACATAACACACACAGCACACCACACACACACAGCACACACATAACACACACACATACACATACACACACACACACACACATACACACACACACACCACACCACACCACACACGTAATATATACACACACACATTTGAAAATCAAAAAAACAAAAAATCCTAATAAGACAAAAGAAAGACAACCCCCACCCAAATCAACAACAACAATAACAACAACAAAACAAAAAACCACAGAGTCTGTTTTGTGTTAGCCAATTGCTCCCAGATAAGGGGCCTGCCTCAGAGTGTGGCTGCTTACCCAGTGACACTGCGCTGGAGGAAACTGATTTCCCATCCCTAACCAAGGAGCTATTTGCCATTCATACCGGCTGGCAAAGCAGAAAAATCTATTTCATATTTTTAAAGTTGAAACAAAACTCATAAACATAAGCATTGAACAGTTTGTAGGTTTGAGCAGGTTACGTTTCTGTCATCATCGTTTCCTAAGACTTTAGCACCCAAAGGAACTTTGTCTCTCCATAGTCACAACCATTCCTGCTCCCCTGGCCCGGTCACTGGGTCCACCTTTTAGCTTCAGGATGATGCTAATCATAGACATTTCTTATGAATGGCAGGGTGCAATCCATGGCCTTCGATGCCTGTCTTCTCTCGCTTAATGACTCCAAGGCCCACCCTCGAGGATCATGGGAGAGTGCTTTGTCACCTTCCATGGCTAAGTAATATTTCACACAGTAAACACACCACACATGGCTCATCATGTGTCCATTTGGTCAAGTGCCTCCTCTGTCTTCTTGATTCCTACATTTTTGAAGTACAGAGATGAGAATGGATTTTGGCTGGTTACAGATTCTCATTGTGTCTGTGCTTTCCTTATAGGGCCTTGCTGAATTATTTTGCATAAATCTTTGTGTACACTCAGTCATAAGTGACTTGATATTAAAACTGGCCTATCAAACACCCAATCATATTTTCCAGTTTCATCTTTTCATATCTACTGAACAATCTAAACCAGGCTTGGGGAATCTTACCTGAATCAGATGGGTGTGGTAAATGGCTTAAAATAGGATATACCCTTTCTCTTTAACTATCTTTGCATAATTGTGGTGAACATTCAAACTATTCTGGGCCAAGCTAATCACAGAATCAAGTACAGGCAACAGAAATCTTTCAAGATGGTGCTGAGCCTTGGGATCAGTTCAAGGGCTCTTCTAAGAGGCTCAGTCCACCATTCTGAAAGAGGATTTATCTGTCATGGTAACATGTCAGCACCTCAGAAGAACCCATTTTTAGAAGCTGCAAAAAGAGTTAAGAAGGCAAAGACTGGCAGCCTGCCCTCAGGCAGAAGCCAGAGCATCTCATGTGGCAGTTCACTAGAGGGCTGAACCTGCTTCTTAACCTGGGTCTTTACCCCTGCCTTTCGTAAAAGAACTTGCTAACTGCTGTCAGATCAACTGTGAGAGAAACAAATAAGTATTTACTTAGCCAAATGTCAAACTGTCAAACTACAGATTCTTCACTGACGCACTCCGTCGCTTGAGACATACATCAAGGAAGGGGTGAGTCCCTGGGCGAGTCCCGCTCCTCGTCCTCACTGCTTGGGCTCCACACCGCGGTCCACTGGACTCCACTCAGCCTAGCCCCCTCTTCTCTCCACACTCCCCAGCACACAGGCCATCAAGTTCAAGCCCGTGCCTGACACCGTGCGCTAGACCTGCAGGCACATGTGCCGGAGCCCCTCGGGCAGGACATCCTGTTGGCTAGGCACTAAATGCTTTTCCGTGAGAGTCGAAGCAGGGACCTTCCCCGTCACAACCTGCTGCCCACCCTACCCATTCAGAGAAAGGAAGATGTTTCCCAGTTTCCCAGGTGCCAGTCCACCTCGCCCCACGCCCTGTCAACACCAGTGGGCTGAAATGATTGCTTTCCACTCTTCTTGCTCCTGACATCACCTTCACGACAAGTGTCAAAGGGACCTGTCGAGGGGGCAGCGGCTTCCTGATGGTGGGTCTCAGGGGTCTGCCTCACCTGCTTCCTACAGCGCAAACTGATTCTTCCAGGGAAGAGAGAGCAGATGTATCCATTTGTTTGTTTTTTGTTTGTTGGCTGGTTTGTCCAGAGGAGACATGACAAGTGATTGGTGACCTGATCCTTTGGTCAATGGGTGGTTGGGTAGGGTGGGTTCCTTTTCTATTAGATCTAAGGCCGAGTTCCTCTGAAATTCTGTTTCATCTGGCTATTCCTGCCTTTGAAATGTTTTCCCATGAGAACACAGGCTGCCACTGGGTCATAGGAATATGGGAAATTGGGAGCAGACCCTTCTGACAGACATCCCTTTTAGAGGATTTGGAGTCCAGAGTGCCGTTAGCACCCACTCTTCCATCCAGGAGACACCCTGTTCACGTTTCTCCCCTCTCTCCCTTCTCTCCCTCTCTCCCTCTGTTTTTCTCTCTCTCCCCCTTTCCTTCCCTTCTTCCCTTTCCCCCTCCCTCCCTCCCTCCGTTTCTCACTCTCTTTTAACCCCCCCCCCCTCTCTCTCTCTCTCTCTCTCTCTGTATGTATGTATTTCTAGAAAACCTCAGGCTTGTCCTTTGGGCTCAGGCTCCTCCTGGCTACGATTTACTCTTTTCTTGGTCTCTCTCTTGCTAGACTCCAGCCTAACATTCTAGACCATCATGCTCCCTGTTTATCTGCCAGGCTTGACTGAAGCATCCTTAATTCATCTTTATGACTTTGAGCAACACGAACAGCAATCCTCGTGACATCTTGTTTTTTTTTTTTTTTTTTTTTTTTTTTTTTTTTTTGCTTGTTTATTTGGTTGGTTGATTTTTTTAATACATGCTTTCCCATGCTCAAAGACTCTCTGTTGCCAAGAAATGATAAACACATTGCCGACTACAAGACAAAGTTGTATCATCTTGAGAGGGCCCAGAAAGCCCACTTTAGTTGTAAATGACTCTCTCCCCATTGATGGATGCTCATGTCTGAAATTCTGCCTTAAAGTAGTTTTCTTTTGGATCAGTTAGTGTCATCCTCTTGCAATATAACACAGTTAGACATACCCAAATATGCCACATCTTTCATTGACATCCTAATGCGAATGGTTTTATTGAAAATCCTATTCCAAGGGCAACCATGTGAGAGAAGGAAGAGGCTCTATTGTTTTGCATGTGTGTGTGTGTGTGTGTGTGTGTGTGTGTGGTCTGTGTCTGTGTGTCTGTGTGTGCACACGTGGAGGCTGCAGGTTGGCATTCCTGAGTGTCTTCCTCAGTTGCTTCCCACATTGTGTATTCACCCAAAACTTCACTGACTGAGTTAGCCTCACTCAGATTGCCCTAGGCAGTTCCTGCTTCTCCTTCCTGAGTGCTGGGAATATGGGAGGGCTGCCATGTACCACATCGATGTTCATGTGGGCTTTTGGAGGTGTGCACACAGGTCTTCATCAACTGAGCCATCTCCCCAAGCGCTGGAAGGCATCTCAGATATACCAGATCTAAACTTTTGGCTGGTGTGCCTGGCATAGAAAAGCACAGAATAGAGTTTGTGCACATTTGAGTTTTCAGGGTGGGGTCCTTTGGGGTATTTGGGAAAAGCAGGACAACATTTTCTCACCTCTGTCTTTTCTGGATTGACCCCAGAGCAGAGGATGATATGAGTGGTCCAGCAGCCTTAGTGGTCTCCTTAGCTCACACAGGGGCAAGGAATTCATTTCTCACAGCAGCAGGGCTCCCTGCTGAAGGCGCTCGGACAGCTGATGTCAGATGCCAACAACATTGAAGAATAAGATCCTTGCCAATGCAGTCCTGAGATTCAGAGTGAGCCGCGTGTACATCAGCTACACAAAGCCGTGAGTTCTGGACAAATTGAACATGACACGTATTCCTGAAGCATCAATTTTACTAGACAATAACAAATTTAAAATGTTAGTTCCAAATTAAAACATGCATGACTGTATCATGTACCGGAAAGCAGCAGTCACATGAATTTAAACAAATTCTGAAGGAAATAAATTCGACCTCAGAAAAGAGTGTGCACAGATATTAGTGATCATCCAGGAGTGGACTTCACATCTGACTGTCCTCAGAATCAGCTACAAAACTCCAAACAAAGCTTCAAAAAACAGTGATTCTGGGATTCTGGTTCTCTTTCCAAGAGAGATCTATTGCATGTGCCAAGGTAGCCGGTGGTCACGAGGATAAAGGGACAGACACAAAAGCATACAGTTCAGTTCCCAGCACCTATACAGCTAAGGTAGCTGTAACTCCAGTTCTGGGGAGGGGGTGGGTCTGACGCCCTCTTCTGGCTTTTGTAGGCACTACACTGATACACACAGACACATACACATATACATAAATAATCATAATGAAATAAGTCTTGAAAAGCACACAGGTAAGGACAAGGGTGTGGGTCTCTTGAGTAAAGGTTCTGGTTGGAAGGACTCTTATTTATGCAGAGATTAACTTTGCTTGTAGTTTTAACATCAAGACACATTTAATATTTAAAAAATGGAGTTATAGGAGTTAGTTTTAGGACATGACAAGGTAGAAAGAAAACTGAAAACTCATGTATTTCTCCCCACAACCACACAACTTTCAAAACATTATTTTACTGCCTCATGAAAATTTTAGGGGTAGGGGAATTGGAAGCCTCTGCAGCGGACCACCCTGGCTGTGGGAGAAAGAAAATAACTTCCAGATTAGAAGTTACCTGGAACATTTTCCCAGACTATAGACCCCTGGGCTTCCCTGCTTGAATGACTTTATGTCTTGTAGGTGTTGCCAGCAAATGAGGCTATAAGGGCCCCTGGAAAGTATAAAAGTTCTCCAGTAAACCAGCCTGTGCTGGCTTGGGGTGAGTGTGTTTACAAAACATGAAGTCAATTGTCTCTGCCGTCTTGCATTTGTAGTGGTGGGAATCTAGTGTTATAAAGCCATCCCTTTCATTTTCGGCCCTGTCTGGGAGATGACCTCTCCATTAACATTATGTCTTGATGGGTGGTTTGCTATGGTGATCTCTGGTTCCTAGAACTTTCATGGAACAATTACTGTGGTTCTCCACAGCTTCCTGGGGAGGCCTGGGCAGAGCAGAGACATCTGTCCTCCTCCGGCCCCGGGGCATGTCAGGGTCCACTTGCTTCCTCCCGGCCTCAGTCTCTCTCACCCTCTCTTCTTTTAGAAGGCTTTGTAACACACTTCTACCCCTGGGATGACATTTGCTCACAGCCTTCCACAGCATTCATTTCCAAGACAACTCCAAGATCTGGAGGTGTAAATAACTTTTCTTATGACTCTCTTACTGATTATCACAACACAGTCAAGGTACCCGTAAAGAATTCCAAATTATTTCTTTTTTTTTAAAATCTTTTTCAGCATATCTTGCCGTCTTTATTTTAAGTAACAGAGGTTTTTTTTAATTATTTATTATCATATGTGTAAGTACACTGTAGCTGTCTTCAGACACCAGAGGAGGGTGTTAGATCTCGTTACGGATGGTTGTGAGCCACCATGTGGTTGCTGGATTTGAACTCAAGACCTCTGGAAGAGCAGTCAGTGCTCTTAACCACTGAGCCATCTCTCCAGCCCTCCACATTATTTCTATATCTCTTTTTCTTCTATGCCCAGCTATTGAAACCTCCATACAGTAATTAGATAATATGTATTTTTTCCTAAAAAATAACCAATTCACCAGCACAATATATGGTACACAGTAAGTTCAACAAATATTAAAGAAAGCAAAATTGTATAAAGTTCTCAGCATATAAATGATGGTCACATTTTTTTTCTTAATGAGTTCTTACTATGAGCAAAGTTTATCTCCACAGTTTATCTTACACAGTGCACAGATGGGGAAAGTCCCAATGAAACACCAATTCATGAAAATCAACCCCGCAGCAATCCCGATGATCCTTTGACAGCATCCACAGGCTTCTGCGGTGCCAGCAACAAGGGACTGTCACCTCACTTTTTAAAAAAATTCTGAAGGGAAGAGTTAAGAGCGAGTTTTTTTTTTTTAAGGCCTTTGAATGAAAAACTTTAGTTTTGCTTTGAACATCCAGATGACTCAATGAGACCCAGATGAAAACTGACAATTTCCAAATCTGAAGGCCAGCCAGGGGCGTCTGCACCCCCTCACATTTCTCCCAGTAACCCTGTGGTAAAGCCATGATTGATTTGAAAAGAATTACAGCTATTATAAACCGTAATCAGGGGTGGATGAGAATAATTACGCGGGGAGCGGGGAAAGGCTGGAGCATGGCTGAGCAGGGCTCTGATGGATGGCAAAGCCATTTCCTGGCTGTTAATGACTGATTTTCAACAATCAGCACACAGGCTGCGGTCCCAGTGGGAAGGAGAAAAGAAGAGCCTTTTTTTTTTTTTTTTGCTATGGCCAAAGCTATTGATTTAACTTTTCTGGTTTAAATGTGGATATCTAGTGCCTGTCCCCTCTATATAGCCTGTATTTTCTCCCTCAGGCATCCTCTCCAGGGTGGGGTTAGAGTCTGACCTGCAAATAAGAGCCACCAGGAATAGTCATAGTCAGAGACACTAGCCCAGAAAGATCTAGTACTTCTGGGGAACTCTAGCATCCCAAGATGTCAGACCCTGGGACCAGCAATCATCAAGCCAGATGAACCCAGAGACATGAGGTCACAGCCACAGGCATTTGACACTAGGGCAAATTGCCCTGTGGGCTTGAAGCAGACAGGTCTTGTAAAAGAAGAAAGGTTCCATCTGAGGGAAACAGCTTCATTGAACCTTGGATGAAACTGACGGGCTCTCTTGCCTTCAGAGTCACTGTAGACTTACTGAGTGGCTACACGAGGTCAGAGAAGACATGAACTGCACGGTGGAGTGTTTTGGTTTACAGACACCATGAACACTCCAAATTGAAACAGCAAGCAAAAGAGGGGTGGAGAGGAAGACAGGAAACAAAGAGAGAGGAGAGAGGGAGGGAGAAAAGGAGGGAGAGGGAGACACACACACACACACACAGAGAGAGAGAGAGAGAGAGAGAGAGAGAGAGAGAGAGAGAGAGACTGAGCAATTGATCTTTTCATTTGCAGTCCTAACACAAGACAACAGATGGAGGTAGATTGGAAGTCACAAAACTAAAAGTCTTTGGTGAGAGACATTCTCATTCAGGGCTCCTGTGACTGACTCTAAAGAACCCTTTGGCTACCTCAGTGCCATGCAGGCTGGGCATGGAATGACTCCCAACCCCATGTACCCCACCACTTAAAGACAGAATGCTCTGAAGAAAGTAAGGCGTCCACTGAGCAGAGCCTGCGCCTGCAAGGCAAACAGCTGAATGCGGGCGGAATATCCAGATGCGCTTTGTCCCATCTTAATAAAATTTGGACTTCTTTGTGGGGAGGAACTAAAATACCTCAGTTCCTGGAAAAGTTGTTTGACCTCGAAGTTATTTGGACTCAGTTTAATGAAAATAGATACTTTTGATCATGACTGGGGGCACATTCCTGGATTTTCTCTGGGAAGGTACTGTGGGGAACAAACTTTCCAGAGCCACTGGGTCTTCTTGATAGCCCTGGACATAGCAGTGAGACACAGCTCAGCTTTCTGTCTGGTTTCCTTTCCACTTCCTGGAATTCACTGATGTAGGATCGAGTCCCTTCCCCTTTCATATACATTTCACGGTGATGTTTTGTACAGTTGTCTTTGGCTCCGACATTGCCACGCCTTGTTCAGGTCCATCCACCACTTTCCTATGGCCCCCGGGGATCCTCCATGCCTTAGGTTCCTAAGTAGCACCCCACAACAACCCTTCCTAATTCACGATGCGTACAGGAAATGCAACATTTCAGGGCAGTCCAAGCCCTGTATCCCAAAGCCAGAGTGATTAGCCTTGAAGTGGACATAACCCTTACAGAGACGACTGTCACCGCCCCCTTTGCTGGGGTGTGTATATGGAAGAAGATTGGCAGCACTATCTCTTTAATGGGAAACAATGGCTGTAGAGATGTGGTTTTGAGTTATATATACTTTTTAAAAGATCATGAGGGAGAAAAAAAGAGAGACATCATGGTGTTGCCCAAACCCCCTAATTCTAGTAGAACCTGTTAAATATCCATAACCCTGGATTTCCCAGTTATGGATAACAATGGGTTTACACTCCTTGTCTACAAGCTGGACAGACCTAGTGTCTTAGGCTCTGTTCTACTGCTAGGAAGAGACACCATGACCACAGCAACTCCTATGAAAGTCAGCATTTAATTGAGGACCTACAGTTTCAGAGGGTGAGTCCATTATCATCATGGCAGGACGCATGATGGGAAGCACACATGGTGCTGAAGAAGTAGGAGAAAAGAGGAGAGAGAGAGAGAGAGAGAGAGAGAGAGAGAGAGAGAGAGAGAGAGAGAGAGAGAGGAGTTTTGAAATCTAAAGCCACCTTCAGCAACATTTTCTCCAACAAACCTCACCTTCTTTTTTTTTCTCTATATTCTTTGTTTACATTCCAAATGCTTTCCCCTTTCCCAGTTCCCCCCTCCCCATGTGTCCCATAAGCCTTCTTCTCTCTACCCATTCTCCAATCACCTCCCTCCTTTTTCTCACCTGTCCTGGTACTCACCTACAATGCTAGATCAAGACTTTCCAGGACCAGGACCCTCTCCTTACTTCTTCATGGGAGTCATTTGTTATGCTAATTGTGCCTTGGGTATTCAGAGCTTCTGGGCTAATTAATATCCACTTATCAGAGATTGCATTCCATGTGTATTCTTTTGTTATTGGGTTACCCCACTTAGGATGATATTTTCCAGTTCCAACCATTTGCCTAAAAATTTCATGAATTCATTGTTTCTAATTGCTGAGTAGTATTCCACTGTGTAAATATACCACATTTTCTGTATCCATTCCTCTGTTGAGGGACATCTGGGTTCTTTCCAGCTTCTGGCTATTATAAATAAGGCTGCTATGAACATAATGGAACATGTGTCCTTATTGCATGCCGGGGGGGGGGAGGGAGGGGGATCCTTTGGGTATATGCCCAGGAGTGGTATAGCAGGGTCCTCCGGAAGTGTCATGTCCAGTTTTCTGAGGACCCACCAGACTGATTTCCAGAGTGGTTCTACTATCTAACACTCCCACCAGCAGTGGAGGAGTGTTCCTCTTTCTCCACATCCTTGCCAACACCTGCTGTCTCCTGAGTTTTTATCCTTAGCCATTCTGACTGGTGTGAGGTGAAATCTCAGGGTTGTTTTGATTTGCATTTTGTTTCCCTAATGACTAATGATGTTGAGCATTTCTTAAGGTGCTTCTCAGCCATCTGAATTTCTTCAAGTGAAAATTCTTTGTTTAGATCTGTACCCCATTTTTAATAGGATTATTTGGTTCCCTGGGGTCTAACTTTTTGAGTTCTTTGTATATATTCAAACCTCACCTTCTAATCCTTCTAATCTTTCAAATAGTACAGCTGACTCCCTAGTGACTAAGCACCCCCATATGAGCCTATGGGGGAATCCTTATTCAAACATAATTTTTGGGTTACTGCCACAATCCTTAAAATCTAAGAAGTTCTGACCAAGACAGAGATTTCACTGAGTCTTCCTTGATTTCTGTTCAATTTTAGCCAGAGAAGACAATGCTGATTGTGAAATTAATTACTTAGAAAGATGACTGTGCCATTTACAGAGGGATGCAGTGCTGGCTGTGTAGAGCAAGTGAGGAAAACACATTTGTTTATAAACTACATTTCCAGGCCCATCAGCCATCCCATTGAAGGTCCATCAGCCATCCCATTGACAGTAGTTGTCAGGTCCTATGCTTTGGAAAAAATAACTGAACAGACACATGGACTTAAAGTCTTCCATATAACTTCAAGCACCACTGGGAACTACTATTATGGAAATGACTTGTTTGAATGATTCTTTTTGTTAGCCACACTTGTATATAGCATTCTAATTTATCCTGTATGAGGAACTCAAAATATCTTGGCATGCAATATATGGTAGAGTAACAAGATCCCACCACAGCCAATCAGTACCAATGACTGGAATAAATAAAAGAATTTACAGAATAATGGTAAAATACCAAGGACTGTGATGAGTCTCAATGTAAGATGTACAGAGAATGGGTAAAGCCCTAGGGTCATCCACAATACTGTATTTTTTAAATGTATTTAATTTGAAAAGAAAGTCAGGCCACTGCTGTCCGTGCATCTTTTCCCTTGGTGTCAGCTTCTTAGCACTGAGGATTAAGTTATGCATAGGGAAACCCTGGGCTTCATAGAGATTGAGTCAAACTCTGTGAGAAGCAGGGATAGAGCTGGAAGGGATGCAAAGAGCCAGCCCTGAGCACTCACAGTTGAGGAGGTTGTGGAGTTGTGGAGTTGTAGAACCTAAATCTTGAGCTTATCTAAAGAGTCCAGAGCACAGAGAGCAAAGGTTCCTGTCAGAAGGGGCACCGACTGATGACTGACAGGAAGTGTGGTGGACAAGCGTGTTAGCAGAGCACACAACAAGAATTCTCTTGATTTTGGAGTCGAAGACCTGGCCCTGGGTTTGTCTTGATTTGAGAGAAAAGCCCTTCCCTCCCCTGCTCCATCTGTGTGTGGAGAATTTTCCCAACTGGGGAAAGCAGAAAAAAAGTTCTCTTGGCCACAAATGCCAGTGAAGATTACAGTCTCCATGTTGTCACCTGGTCTTGGAAGAGTAAATGGGTCACTACAACAGCCCCTTAACTTGGTAGCCATCTCTGTCTTATTTGTTGTTGGGCTGCTGGTGTGATTGAAGTCTGGGTTTACAGAATAGTCCACTAACTTTGTTGTTCTTCCAAGTTAATCATGGTAAGATGTATATGTATAATAATGTGGCTATAGGTGCACATATTTATTTACATTTATTCATTTGTAACCACTATGCCTTTTCACACACAAACAGGCCCAAATGTATTATTGTGTTCATAAGAGTTATTTAAACACAGTTGAACAATGTAGCGACTTTTTCTGTTGTTAGACGTGGCACTCCTCATTGAAGAAAAATTAGAAGATGCAAGAGTTTATAAAAAAAAAAATTACTAAGAATCCCATTTAAATGGAAAACCACTTCTACTTCATTTATGCCACAGTTTCAGGATTTAATGGCAATCTTTTTTAAACCACAGTATCGGAGCATTGCAGTCCTGTCTTCCAGTCATCCCCCTATAGAGGTATTTCCCTTGGTTGTTGAATGAATCTCAAGCCTACCTTTTGCATTTATTTGCAAGGGTCTTCTGTAAGAGTGTGTGGTGCATGTGTGGTCCAGGCTCAAGACTGCCTCCACCCCAATTCAGTCTCCTGAAATTGACAGTTCCTCCTTGTGATACCTATTCTTCGCTGCCAACCAAATTAAAATCAACAAAAACCCAAGCAGCTGGACCCACCTGTGAGGTAGGTTTTCTTATTGAAGTCATTTGAACTGGGAAAGCCCGTTTTTAATTTGAATCTCTTCAGGTGGGAAGATACACCTCTAATCTGGATTTTATGAGGAGGGAAGCTCTACCTTTAATCTGGGCCATGTCTTCTGCTGGCAGCCTATATGGAGGGCATGGAAGAGTCAAGCATTTGCTCTTGTCTTGCTTGTCCTTATATTTGCTGGCAAGTGCACGCCTTCACTGGCATTAGAGCTTTCTTCATTGGGATTCTTGTGTATACCGAAGATCGGCTGAGCCATCCATCCTAGTATACTAAAAAATTACCAGATTCTTGGATCTTCTGTTGGTAGACAGCCATTATTGTTGGACTAACTCACCACAGCCTGAAAGCCACTATTAAAAAAAAAAAACCTCATGTTGATCTATATACATGTATATATGGATATATAGGTGTGTGTGTGTGTGTGTGTATACATACATACATATACATATACATATATATATATATATATAGAGAGAGAGAGAGAGAGAGAGAAAGATAGGTATAGGTGATAGAGAGATATAGTATATATATGTATACACACACACACACACACACACATATATATATATATATATATATATATATATATATATATATATATATATATACAGAGAGAGGGAGGTGAGGGGTAAGGAAGGTGAAGAGAGCGAGGGAGATCTGATTCTAGAAGTTCTGTTCCTTAGGGAAGCCTGACTAATACATCCCTGAAGGGGAAAGATCAAACTGGGCATTGCCTACTGGATGGTACCCAGTTCCAAGGCCTCCATCACTTCTCTGTCAACATCTTGCTCTCACCTTAGGCTTATACCCTGATTTGGTCCAGCAGAGGCTTCTGGCCTAGCCCTGAGGATAGCATCCCTGGATTTTGATGGACTCTTGGCCAGCAAAGCAAGCACCCCTTTGAGGATGTCTAATGAGTCTCTCTGTCTACTTGATTCCACACCGGGCTGGTATTTTCCTGTAGCCCTGCTGAAGCTGAGCACCTGGGGAATGAAGGGCCTCACTGCATGGGGCTGTTAAATTCTGATTTATTTCACCTGGGTCTGCCCAGCTTACAAGGCACAGAGAAATTTTCTTCCTAAAAAGGCTTTTCTTTCTTTCTTTTTTTAAAAAGTGATAACTTTCATGCTCTCAAGTTTCAAATATGACAATTATTTTAAGAAAAATTGTCTCTATTTTTATTATAGAATGTTTATCCTACATTGGGAAAAATTGCAGAACACACAATACTCATGTGTCCTATCACTATCGGAATATGTGCCGGGAGATTGTGTTCTTTCTTCAGCATCTCCTCCAGCTTCCCCAGTTACTTGTGCTGACCTTTGAGGTGCCCTTGAGTCAGGATGCTTGCAGTCCTAGGAGATGATACAAAAGCCATAGAAAGGTCTAATGAAAGATACAGAGTGAATCCTGCCATCTGCTTCCCAGGGCCCAGAGAAATCTTACAGCCAATGTACAACACCCTTGGAGTTGGTTTACTGCATCTTATGGCCCAATGGAGTCATGGAAGACTTGCTTCCACATAACGCTCATTACCATCCTGTGCAATGAGCTAAATCATGAGAAAGGTGGACACCCCTACCTGGCCCCATGGTGCGACTGGTGTGCTGTAAAGATCATCTTGTTGGCTTCCCCTAAGGAGGGTGCCAGGGCAGGGGCTGGCCTGTGAAACTGCATGGATGCGATTCATGCTTGAGATAGCAGAGAATTGTATTATTGGATCTCCCTTTGCTGTGTGGTTAAAACCACTTTGGTGTCTTGCTTCCTGGTGATTATCCTCAACATTACCATTCATGACATTTACTAAACATTTGTTGCTTCCAGGGGCCTTGCTGAACCTTTCACGTGAATTATCCTACTTAATCTCATACTGACTCCAGCAGCCTGATAGTTCACACGCTTACCAATGAGGAAACTGAGGATCAGATTGGCTCAGGGATGTGCTTGGGGCAGTCATTTTCAAAGGGGTTAAGCTGGGATTCATATGTATATGATCTCGTTAATCACCCCGTACTGCTCTCTTTCAATAGCTCAGCTCCAAGCCTTGCAAACATCCAGAGATCAAGTGTGCACAGCCCCAGACCTTATGCACTTTCCCTGAAACATATTTATAGCCCTTTTCTATCAAATTATCAAGCTGGCTTTTCTCTCTTTTCTTCTCTTTCCTTTTATTTGCGTTTAGGATATGTCTACTGGATGTCAAATGTTAAATTAAATGTCATATTGAAATACAGTGTTAAAACATAGGCCCCACCCCCCAGGAAACTAACAGGACAATTTAAGATTGCTGTGAGTGAATCATTAGTTGAAACATGGTTCTTCTTTCTCTGAGAGCCCCAAGGAGCAACATCCAACTTAATGGGAATTGGGAAGAACCTTCTAGAGGAAGTGGCTAGGGAGCTGAGTTTTGAAAACAGGTGTTAACTCACTTGAAAGGTATGGTGGCAAGAAGTGGCTGAGGAGTTGGAGACACGAGTCCTGGAGTGAGATGGGCTGGGGGACATGGGCAATGGGCCCACGCAGGAGGAGACTGGGAGGTCCAGACGGGTCCTGGATGAGAGATTCTAGACCAGTGAAGGAGATCGTTAGGTCTGGGTTCCAGAACATTTCCATCTGGGGAAGCTACTTGAAGGGGAGAAGTTAGAAGCATTAGATTCCGAAGCAGGAATGATGAGGGTGGGTGGATAGGAAAACACAGGCAGAGACACGTCTAAGAGTCTTAGATGGGCTGTGGGCATAAGAAAGGAGGAGAGCTGGCCCCGGGACTGTGGCGGTAGTGACTGTGTACTGGGGTGGAAAGGGCAGAGAGTTCTGCAGAGCCTGGGATCTTCAGGGGCAGAGTAGAGAGCACAGAGGGGGTGGCCAGGAGCCTGTAGGTGGGCCTGATGACTCGGGTGACAGCATCATTAAAATATTTTAGTCTTTCGCCTCAAGACCTGATCCTAAAGAGTATATGTTCCAGATCTTAAATTTTACAAAAATCACTTGGATATCTTTGAATGGTGGAAACAGCACATCTTTATATCACATGTTTAGGAAAACCAGGAAAATTACAAAGCATCAACCATGCTATTTACTTGAGGTATATGTATTTGGTGATGATTTTCTTGTTTTATTTTAAAGTTGTTATTAAAAAGTTGAAAATTTAAAAGCTATACACTGAAATTAACCAGACGCAAAGACAATTCACTGAACTCCTCCCTCTGCAGGTATTCAGGACAGAAGCCATGGAGCTCCACACTGGATTTTATACGGCTACCGCCCAATGGATTTTATGCCCTCCCCAACCAATCCATGGCTTTGGAACTCCGTAAACGATTAGCCTGCTTTCTTTTTCCCTCCCATGCCCTCTCATCTTCTTTCCCTTTCTTTTGTATGTATTTACTTAGTTACCCATTCACCTGTTCATTTCTTCTATTGACATCTATTTGATATCAATTCTATGTCTGGTATTGTGGGGCCATAGACAAACCAACAAAACCACACCTCAAGGTGCTCGCATTCGAAATAGAAGGATTTGGGCCATATCAACAATCATGCTGAGTGGAACAAATTTGGTTGGGACGATGCTCACTTCAAGCAAAAAAAAAAAATGTGAAATTTTAGTTCACACTATGGAGAAAAAATTAAAATTAAAGTGGTCATAGGGCACTAGATGAAGGTTTGAATGTTGCCTAGAATGTTCTAGAAGGACCCCTTTGAGAATCTGAGGCATCTGGTAGGCCTGAAAGGAAAAGATTCAAGCCGTGCTGCTTATCCAAATAAAACAGGCTCAAGCAGAGGGGTGTGACTACGTCCATGCCTGGCTGAGGGAGTGCTTCACCTATTTATGGCTGGAAAATAGAGCCAAAGCGAGGACCCTATAGAGCTGCTAGGTAACTGACTGAGCAGAGAATTTTCTGGGAAAGGAGCATGCAGGCCCATCTCGAGGATTATTTTTATGTTTGGCACAGAGGTTACAGTGGTCCTGGTAGAGTTTGCATCAGAGGGGCTGGGAAGCAATTGGATCCGTGCCTGTTTTGAAAGCAGGGCTAGAGGCCAGTGCGATGGCTCTGTGGGTTAAGATGCTTGCTAGCATGCCTGACAACCTGAGGTGAATCTGGGGGACCTATAAGATGGAAGGGGAGATCTAACTCCTGCAAGCTGTCTACTGACCTCCACAGGCCTGCCGTACCATGCCTGCTGTGTGGGTGTGGTGTGGGTGTGGTGTGTGTGCCTACAAGCCTGGGTGCATACATGTGTGTGTGTGTGTGCGTGCATGCATGTGTGCATGCAAAGACTGGAGGAATGTGGGATGCAGTGATCAGCACCCAGTCTTCTATCTTGAGTTAAGAGATTGGAGCTTTAGTACACCAGCATGTACTGTGTTAGCCACTCAGATACTAACAGTTCATCTAGTTGATACATAACTTTGTATCTTGCCTCGACCTTCCACTTCCCACTTGCTTTCTCAAAAATTAAAGGAAGATGAAGAGAAGATATACTTACTCTGCTTTCCCCCCAGCTCTACCCTTTTCATGTCAGTGAGTGAATTAAGCTGTGTATTTTGAATTTTGCTTGTGACAGAACTTCGCCAGAGACTGCACTTTATTTGAACTTCGTGGCCAGTAGCCAAGAGAAATAAAATCGAATTAATGTTAATTTTTCTAACCCCTTTCTGTGCCTTTTCAGCAAAATAAAACTACCCATGAGAGAACTGGCCAAAAAAAAAAAAAAATTAAACAGGCCCTATACTACTAAATCCAGCCATTGATCTTGTAAAATATTTTCTATATGGTTCTTTTTAGTTATAAATGATAAGATATTTTACCTTTCTCCTCCTCAGTCAATTTTGTTTGTTTTTATGTCTTTGGAAGACTTGTTCACAACATGTGAGTTTGCTGGCATTGGGCTGTGGTGGGTACCCAGGCCTGGCTGGACTACCTTTCTGGGCATAGAAAGAGCTGGCAGGATAGACAATCAGCTGAGTTACCCAACTCCATCTATTTGTTGGCCCTTTAAATCTGAGAGATCATTAGGACGGCTCCTGGTGTCAGCATTTCTAGAGGGGACCATTTCTTGTTTATGAACTTGGCATCAACGGATGTTCTTGTTACTGTGTTGGTAAAAGCCATTAGCTGCTCCCACTCCTGGGCTGCTCTCTCACCAGTTTATAAAACAGTTGAGCTGTAGATGAGACGAGTAGTAGTCTCTTAGAAGTACAGCCCCTTCCACAACAGAATGCCCTAAGGCAAAGCCGTATGCTATGATAGCTCCGTAGTGGCTTAGAAGACTCTTACCTGTGCCAACCCCTTTCCTCAAGCTTAGATCAAAAACCAAGCAAGCAAAGCAAGAGAAATCCAATCATCTATGCACCCCCGATGCCACCACCAGCATCCTGTTTTAAGAGCCAGGACCCCTAGGTCAAGAGAGTGAAGAGCCTGATCAGAGTCGCCGGGTAAGAGAGCATCAGAGCTCAGCTTCGCAGAGGAGATGGCTACAGAGGGCCTCGCGGGTGCCGTGCAGACACAAACACGTTTTTTGTACTTGCACTTGAATCACTTCTGAATTGAGGTTTTGAATTAGGGCAGTGCCCTGTCTGGTCTGACCCAAAGAAGGTGCCTCCTCATAGACTTTCCTCCTCACTCTCCTCAGTCCTCATCCTAGCTGAATGCTTTACTTCATCATGAACATCAGACAGTCCGGAGGGAACTTTCACAGGCTACGGTGGCTGTGTTCTCCCATCAGATGCAGCTGCTTCTGGGTGACACATGTTCCTGGTTGCCATAAATGAGCTGTCTGAGATCACCCCTTCAATGGCATGTGGGGTATCACTCGAAACAGGCTTCAGTGCCTGCCTATCTCTTCCCTGCCCAGCTTTGCCATCCACACACAAACCTACTGTGATTCCCCACACGAGGTTAGGCAGAACCCTTACTTCAGCTCACATCATTCATTCCCTTCTCACAGCCAGACTGATCATCTCTGAGTATGGCCAACCCCCTGAAACTGATGACTTGGCTTCTCCCCTTCAGCAATCCCCACTCTCCTGAGTCCCCTTTAACCAGGGTCTCACCCACACCACTCTGTGGGAATAGCTTTAGTCAAGGTACCAACGAACAGCATGGGGCTTTCAAGCAATGACTTGCCCACCCTGGTTTGCTTAACAAAGGTTCCACAGAGGCTCTTCTGAACAGTCAAACAGGCTCCCCAAGAGGAGGGAATAATTCCCCGACTGCTCCCCAGATTTGAATCCACTGCGTGTGGAGTCCTACTTGGCTTGACAACTTTTTGACATGAGTGAGCTATACAAATAAAAACATAAGCATATCTCTGTACATTCGCAGGGTGGGGGATGGGGCAGGGCATCTGTTCAGTGAGTCTGAACGATTACCTCAGGGCACTGTGCACGGTCGGCATGTGCTCCAGCACTGATCACATCCACATCTGCCCTTGGTTCTTGTTCTGGGATGTGATCAAGCTGCTGTGTGTCCTTTTAGGCTACAAAGCACAGCATCCCTCACCATGGGCTCTCAGGGGAGATGATTGTGGACAACATGGCTTCGTGAACTCATGAGCCTGGGAGAACAGCGGTAGAAGGAATGGTTTTGAAAGACTCGGGGTGTATTACAGTGGGGTGTGCACACCCTCCTGCCAATCGGAGGAAAGGGATTTCCATCCATATTTTATGAACGTGGGCTATTTCTCCTTTGTCTTCTCCTGGGGTATTCTTCATTCTATCTCCTTCTAGAATGAAAGGTTCATTTATTTCCTTAGAAGAGGTCTGAATAAGGATAAGAGATAATTTAAATGTGGCTAGGCTCAAGGTAAATCAGTCATACAGCGGCAACTATTTTATTTTCGTTCTTTCTTTAAAAAATAATTTGTATTTATCAATGAACTTCCACCTTTTAATTTTTTAATGAGGTTATAAATTTTAGAAATTCAATGTGGTTTTTAAAACTTGGTCAGAAGATTTAGATGCTATGAAACAGTATTTATTTCAAATACTAATATATATATGTTAGATCATATAATAAATATATGCGGTATGATATATAATATAAGCAATACCTAATATAATATATAATTAATAATACATAATATGTAATATAATGTATAGTACACAATATGTGAACTACATATAGTATTATATATAATACTATATAGTATTGTCTATAATATATGTTTGTAGCTATATATGGTATTATATTTATTATATATTGTGTATAATATTATACATATTACATATGTGCTATATATTATATATTATGTATTATTTAAATAATATACTCAGAACTATTATTCATCTCTTTGGGCTGCTGTATGTATCAAAAGCTTATGTTGCACTTTTGTCATACATTCAGACTATTATACTAGCAATAGAGATGTCACTATCTAATGTCATTTGTAATCAGACCTGTATTTGAATTTCCAGCCTATTGATGAGTGAACTGGTTTGTCACCATGGAGGAGTAGGGCTTACTGGATTGCTCTTCATGGCTTGCTCATCCTGTTGTCTTATATATTCTTGAACTTCCTGTTCTGGGTGGATTAATCTCTCCTGTGAGGGGACATCCACTCCAAGTCATGTCCATGGGTCAGGGCCTGTACTGACTAAGAGGGAGAGGAGAAATCCAGCAGAGTTCTGATATTCTCTCTCTCTCTCTCTCTCTCTCTCTCTCCCCCCTTCCTGGCCACCATGTTGTAAGATTCTGTGATACACCTTATTTACCACGATGTATTAGCCCCTCTGAGACCATGCAGAGGTAACATGGGGCCCAGGAGGTGAGTGGTTATCCATGTTGAATACCCAGAAAAGAGGAGAAAGTTCCTTTTCATGGACTCTTTCTGCTTTTCTCTTTTACTGCTAAGCAAGAAACAATAGTTTGTGGCAATGATTGTAAAGAGACTGTAGTAGGAGGTCAGAGAACCCCTCAGCATATCTCCAGCAATGACAAAGCCCTGGTTCCTGCCTGGTCTCCATGTGGCATTATGTGGTCCCTTTCTCTTTCTCTGCCATCATAATGACCGTAATGACTGACCACACCATCTTCCTCCCAACCCTTGGGTCAATTTAAACCCTGGAGTCAAGTGTCTCATTGCTAGAGCTTCAGGGTGTGGTCTTTATAAGTGTACAGCCAGAAGCATCAGGATATAAAGAAATTTGAGATTTTAATATTTAGTTTAATATTTTTACCATAGTATTAGAAGACAATAAAGGAAAATGTAGATTAGAAACACACCTATCCTTAGAACTAAGACTTTGGGACATCCTTTCTCTGAAGAAATAGCCTGTAGGAATCTTTCATTTTTCCTAAGGAAAAGCAAGAGTGTTGTAACTCTGCCAAGATACACAAAATGCCAATGGTGAAAAGACCCCTGGTTCCTTGGACATGTCCAAACGTTCCTACACAAACATAAAATAAATGTTCCAATGTTTGAGGAAAGGACGAGAGAACACAGGCAGGAAAGGGGAGACGCAGGGTCAGTGAGCAAGCTCACTCTCCTTCAGGGTGAACCTGTTCATCTTCCTCCCACTGCCATCTCGTGCCATGGCTGACAGACTTCCTCAGCATTCCTAACTCTCCATCTGTCTTGTTCTATGTCCTTGGCTTTGCAGCTATGTCATATCACGAATGGATTCTGCTTCTCCATCTCCTGACCTGACCACATGGTTCACTTGGTCAGCAGGGTGTTGGATGAGTGGAGTCAAGCCCAGGCTTCGGTTTCTCTTTCCCTTCTGTTGTGCTACCCCAGTGGCTGACCTGGAGGAAGATGAGAGGCCAAGTGGGAGAGTGCTTCCGGTTGGGTAGCGCTCTGGGCCAGGGATCCTAGCCTAGCCTAGCTCAGGGCTGATCATAGAAGCTTGAGCAAATTCCACTGAGATCCACGAAGGCCTCCTGCAGAACAGCTAACACAATGCCAAACTTGGCCATTACCATCAATCAGCACTGGCTAAGCCACAAAGTTTAGAAACTGGGTCACAGAGTAGCTAACTACTGTGCGTGACAGTCCTTTGTCTGTCCTCCTGTCCTTCCCGCTCCACAAAAGGTTAAGGCAGCTTGATTCTGTGAGTAAATTAGGAAGAGGTTTGTGTTGCTGTGATGGGGCCTCTTGCCTCTTTCATCTGAGGATGTGCGATCTCTATTTATGGAATATTACCTTGCCCAAAGTGACTCCATTTGATCTATGAGTTGCATTTTCCATCGTAATAAACCGTTTTCCTCTTACCCAGAGTGCGATTCCTCCGTGCTCCCAGGGCTGAAGGTCATTGCTAATTGGCACGGCTGCTCAAATCTTTTCTGGGCATCACTTCACAGACAAATCTTTGCAAAGTGGGAGACCTGGGGGAAACAGCAAGATTCTGATCACCATTTGAAAATAATTCCACTAGCTTGCCCCAGGCCTTGTTTGCTGGAGAGAAAATAAAGGATGGGAACTCAGAAATCGAGCTGGCTACAGGGCTGATGTGTGGATGAATTGTCTTAAGTGAGACTGTCAGCCGTAAAGCCAGCTTGCCCTTAATGGGTGCTCTGAGCCTGCCTGGTTTCTTGTCCAGACATTGGCAAAATCTGTTAATGAGAACTGTGCCACTCCCTCCTCACACCAGGGCCATCAGGGACAAGGATTACCCTTTTCTTTTCCAGTCCCCTAATTGAACTGCTGACCAACACTTAGGTACCTGAGGGGCTTAAGTGCCGATGCTGAGAGCTCTTGCATCAGAGGGTTTTAGAGGGCAGCGGGAGCTGTCATTCACTTTGTCTGCAGTCTCATTTGGGTAGTCGTGGACATCTGCCAGGAGCAGCTAGCCTGGAAGACGTCTGTCTTACACAGGTGATTGATTGGCAGTAACCTCCAGCTGTGCTTACACAGCTGGATTCTGCTGGCTGCAGCGGGCAGAGATGGAGCACACTTGATATCACAGAGGCATGGCTTGTTTTCCAAGCCTTTCTTCATCAGCTGGGCAAACCCAGACAGGAAGTCTTCAGAAAGAGGCCTTCTGCTTTAGCCTTCCACAGCAAGAAGTAGGGGCCACCTTCACATTTGACGTGAAAACCACTCAGACACAGTTGGTTGGATGGTTCATTTCCATGAATCACAGCACGGGTCTGTGGATGACTGAAGGAGTTGTGGACCATCCTTTCAGCCGATGGGTTAGTGACTGAAGTCTGTGCTTTCCAAACTCACTAGTTATTTTTGTTGTTGTTGTTGCCTAGAAGGTCCACCATTGCTGCTATCTGCTAGTTACTAGACAGTTTGCAGGGGGCACTGTGTTAGTGCGAAAGGAGGGGACAGGGGAACTTGGGAGGAGGCCACCAGGCTTCCTCCCCACTTCCTAGGGTGTTCACCTCACCAGACTCTTCTTGGACACTCACAATGGGAACTGGACTGCAAGAGGGGATACAGCCTGGCTCCCCCTTCTCATGTTGCTCCAGAGATACTGGTCTTCACTCTGGAATACCTGCTCTTCTTTCCTCCCTGTCTTGAGCTCGGCCACTGTCCTCTGAATCCACTTGATCTTAATGCTGCTGGAAGCTGGGGTGGGGAAGGGGCTTCTACTTCATCAAGAAATGTGATACAAGCCTTTTAAAATGACAAACCTATACACTAACCTGTGTGTGTGTGTGTGTGTGTGTATGTGTGTGTGTGTGTGTCTGTCTGTCTCTTTCTGTCTGTTTCTCTATCTTTGTCTGCCTCTCTCTTGCTCTCGCTCTTGCTTGGCTTTGCTGTTAAGTAGCCTTTCTTTCCTCTGACTTCTCATGTGAGTTAAACATATCATATCTCTAACTCATTCAATAAAATCTTTCTCTGATTCATCACCTTGTCTACCCTTCAATTAGACATCATTTTCAAATATGGCAGGTTCCTTCTACAAACTAAGCTTTTGCTGTTAGGGATTAAAGGTGTGAACTAAGGGTGTGTTCCAGCCAGATCATAGAGTGATCCAGGATATGAATTCATGCTGGCTGGATTATACAGACCTAGGTCTTTGGATGTGCTCTCCTACCAGAGCAGACACATTTACTGGATTAAAATTCCTCTCCCCCTGTCACCCACAGAAACAGCCAGGCATGGAGGTGCATATTGGTAGTGCCATTTCTGGAGAAGTGGGGACAAGACTCTAGGGCTTGATGCTGAGCTCTAAGCCAGTGAAAGACCTTGTCTCAAAGCAACAAAGCAAAACCACAACAGTATGCAAAATAGAGAGGGAGAGAGGGAGGAAAACTATGACAGCTCCTGAGAGGTGACATCTGAGGTTGATCTCTGACCTGCATACACATCAGGACTCACGTGCCCAGGCACATAGACAGTGGAGCTAGTGAAGAGAGGACTAAGGTGAACTGGAATGTTCAAGAAGTAATGAAAATAAATAATGAGTGAAATGCAGGAGGAACCGATACTTGCTCTACCCTGAGGCTGCATATAATCATTACAGCCCTGAAAGCAATCCAGGGACATTCTCATTTCCTGCAAAGCACGGTCAGGTAAAGCGGCTCCTGTGGTCCCCATGCAGCCTGGCCTGGGTGCCGGCATCGGCCGGGACTCCACTGCTGCTTCTGCTCTGTATCAACGGCAGACTTGGATTCAGTCTCATTATTTTCTAACCTTTCTTTTCTGGACACATTTCCTTTCTGATGTCACCTTCTGTTCTCCAGGCCACCCTCAGGCCTCACTAGGACTGCAGTATGGGACCCTTGCCAAGCACAGGGTCCTATTTTCTGGCTTTAGTGGCATCTATACATAAACATGCCCTTGGAATAAAAATGTAGCACACCTGGTGATGGACAACATATCTGCCTTCCCTCCACACCCCAAAGGACTAACGAGAGAACAGGAGCAGGTAAGGCAAAGACAATACGCAAAATAGAGAGGAATTAAATAAGGAATTAAAGATGGTATTGGCCCTCATGAGAAACTGGAAATCACTCTTTTTCATTTATTACTTCTTTTTCATATTACGCCTGGGGAGTTGTAGGGTTGAACTTCAATGACCATACATCGACAATGTCATAAACCACTGCTCTTGGCATCTCCAGAACTTCCCATCCTCTAAAAGTGAAACCAAGTATCACTATTGACCTTTTGTTTCCTCCGTCCAGCCCATAGAAATTACTTTCCTACTTTATCATCTTTTTATGAATATAAGTGTTCATTGTTCCTCAGATAAGTAGTATCACACAGTATTTGTCCTTTTGGTCTGGCTTCGGTTACTTAGCATGATTTCAAGATTCACTTGTTTAAAAGCATGAACATAAAATAAAAATCCTTCCTTTATCCTGAGTGAGGAAACCCA
The DNA here is from genome assembly GCF_947179515.1 of Apodemus sylvaticus. NCBI lineage: Eukaryota > Metazoa > Chordata > Mammalia > Rodentia > Muridae > Apodemus > Apodemus sylvaticus. The sequence continues at coordinate 75,904,976 of NC_067473.1, read as the reverse complement.
GTAACAAAAGAACACACATAGAATGCAGTCACTGATAAGTGGATATTAGCCCAGAAGCTCTGAATACCCAAGCCACAATTAACATATCAAATCATTCACAAGAAGAAGGAAGGAGAAGGCCCTGGTCCTGGAAAGGCTTGATGCAGCAATGTAGGGGATTGCCAGGACAGAGAAGTGGAAGGGGGCTGATTGGGGAACGAGTGGAGGGAAGACGGCTTATGGGACTTACGGGGAGGGGGGAACCAAGAAAGGGAAAATCATTTGGAATGTAAATAAAAAATATAGAAAATTAAGAAAGTAAAATAAATAAAATAAAAAAGAGATTTATTTTTTTTAAAAAAGGCTGAAAATAACCTTCCATTGTTGAATACAAAATAGTATTTAGCCGTTCATTCACTGGTAGGTATTTGACTTGTTTCTGCCCTTTCGCCTTTGGCCATAATACTGTGGCCATGTGTGTACACATTTGTGATTATGTCCCGGTTCTAGGTTCTTTTCACTGAAGGCCCAGAGATGGACTGCTGGCTTGTAGAAGGCTGGCAGAAGTAACATGTACTTCCTTCATAGGAAACAGAAGACCTGGACCCCAGTTCTTCAGTTAGCCAGCAGGGTGACTTTGAACTTGTCACTGTGTCCTTCTGAGGCTTGGTCTATACACTCTAAAGTTCTTAAAGCTCTGACATTCGTGAAATGCTATATGAAGAATGCAGACAAGTTGCATCGTCACCTGATACTGGTGGGGATTTGGGGACAGAAGAGCTGAGTGTGTTGCTCCTGCTTTCTGGGCACATTGCTGAGGGGTGGGCCGGAAGTGTCGTGTCCTTGATGATGTCTTCATTTGATTCTCCGTTAATGGGTGGAATGTGGTCCTATCTTTGGTTAGGACATGTTAAGCCCATTGCCAATCTGCGCTCAGGTATCATCAGCTTTTAGCAGAGAAATTGGTAGTGCTCGGAGAGTTTGGTTACCATTGTTGCTTAGATACTTGATTGTGCAGTATCTCCAGCTGGAGGGGGGTGGGCTGGCACCGGCTTGTTGCCACACCACCCAGAGAAATGATGAGGCTGTTCCATTAGCAAGCTTTTACTGCAGAGCCAGAGCCAAGGAACAAGGGCATGATGGGAGCTGTGGATCCAAATGATCTTGTGATGCCTCTAGTGTTACGTTGCAGAAGTGGCATTATGCATAGTGGGGGCCCTTGCTGCCAGGCGTTTTCCCCATAGTGTTTACTAAATGGCAGAGTCCTAGGAATCATCTGAAAGTTCCTGATCACTCTGCCCTAAGGAGTCTCACTGCCTTTCGTCCCTCCCGCCATCTGTCTATAATCCTTGCACTCTCTTCTCCCTGCAGAATAAAGAAAGGAGAAGCTGAGCTTCTCTCACCCGTTTGTCACATGGCTGCCTTATGTGCTGGGGACCGTCCCACACTCTCCCTGCCAGGCCTACTATTGGGTCCTAAGGAAATACATTTCTAAGTTAATAAAATTCATTCGTAGCAACCAGATGAGTCTGCACTATCTGTAGGCCAATGTGTTAAGGTTTTCCAGAAGAGATCTACAAAGCAATGATAAGGCATCTACTCATTATGGGTTAATAGGCTGATAGTATAAGACATTTATTAATTTTCATATGAATACAGTGCCTGCCTGTTATTGTGATTTATTCCCAAAATTTAGTCTTAGTGCCTAAATTGAGAAGCTACAACACACACGCTTTATCTTTATAGCTGTCACTGGTGTTGTATTTACATCCAGGCCTCTTCAACAGCACTCTAACAACTGAATAGCAATATAAATCTAATCACTTTAAAGGCTATATATGTTTCCCTCTAGTACAAGTGTACATTCATTTCCATTATAACCTCATTTCTATAAAAGATCAGCTGCAGCAGAATTAAATCCAAATAGATTCGACCATTGCCTTTCCTTTCGACTTGAAACACAAGGCATGTTATTTTAGTTTCCTCCGTGATCACTATGAAAGAACCGGACAATCAAACAGTAATGAAAATGTGATGGAAGTGTGTGAAGAGGAAATTGATAGCTTCAGCGAGTGCCTTGTTCACCTTTATTGATCTACAGCTTCTATGTTAAGTAGTTTTACAGTTTGTTTTCAAGAGCCAGCCCCAGGATATAGTCATTGCTATCAAAAGCTCCAAATTCTGTCAACTTGGATCTTAAAGAGCAGTGTGATCCACTGAAGCCGTAATCCTTAAGGATTCAGTGTCTTCATCTCACAAGGAACATAACAGGTTCTCACATTGCACATTGTACACAGGCACACATGGAAGAGTCCATGTGGGGCCCTTGAGTGCCTACCTTAGTGTCATTGTTTGTAAATGACAATAAGAATTATGGTGATTATAGCTTTAAAGAGTTGGGAAAAAGAGTCCAAATCAAGTTGTTTGCATTTTCCTCCTATTACCTTATTTCTTTATTTAAAAAGCAAAGATCCAGTATATGTTATGTGGAAGAAACAGAGAGCTAGCTTTGTTTCTAACACTTGTCTCAATACACAGGAAAGGTTGGACCGTGCAAAGATGACATCATGGGAGTGGAGGGTGGAAGAGTGGATCTCCAGTTGGGAAGGACAGGGAGGGAAAACAGGGCAGTGGGTCAAGACTACAGCTAGACTGGAAGTGAAGCTGTGGGGTCAGGGTGTGACCCTATTAACCAGAAGGGCTTTGCTTTGTTTTGTTTTCCTTTTGCTGCTGAAACAAATACTGGAGAGAACAATTTACAGAGATGAAATTTATCTCAGCTCATAGTTTAGGAGGTATCACTCCATGGTCATCTTCTTCCGATCCTGTGGGTCTGTGGTTCACATCAGGAAGAGCAAAATTACTCACTTGCCCTGTGGAGACAGAGGACAAGAGAAGGATGCCTCTTTCTAAGCTATGCTCCAGGAACCCACTTCCACAATCAGGCCTACAGTTCTAGATCTCCAGGTCAGTTCAACTATGTCACTATTATGTGTTCCCTTCAGCCTTTGCGGCTGGTGCAATTCTGGTCTTTTTGATGTTATTTATATTAGACTTGCTTCCCAGTCTCATAAAATGACAGGATAAGACTGGGAAGTAAAATAATAAGGGATTCTGAGGGAAATGATTGTCCTACCTGTGAATTACCTCAGCCTATCTGATTCTGAGGGGAGAGATCTCCTCACCCTTGACTTTGCCTCCTATTGCTTGCAGACACCAAGTGGGGCCCACTCAGAGGTTTGTATAGCACAAATACCTGAAATTTTTAGAAGATCTTAACAAACCACATGACTTCTATTTTTATTTCTGTATCTAGAAAATTCTATCAGTGTTATCTACCCTAGATCCTAACATTCAAATGTGACTAGATAGGAAGTACCATGTGACTTTTCATGGGAAATACAAACAGATGTCTAATCATCCCACATAGGACATCATCAGGCCTAGCTTTGTGAACCAATGAAATTATTGGAGTTACAGGAACATGGGCAAGGCTACCTACATGGGTAAGGCATGACAGGGGGGTGCTTACAGGAATGTGAGTGGTGAGGTCTACTCACAGGAGCATGGGTGAAGATACTTAGAGGGCATGGGTGACTCCTGGGCAAGTTCATCCTTGAGAAACCCACCCCAAGATGGGTAATGTGTTCCTAGAGCTTTCTGGGAAACTTTCAGGCAGTTCCACAGCAAGTCTACTACTCATACAGACATGGATGTCACAGTTAGGAACAGAACCCATAGAATAAGTATATGTTAAAAGGAGATTTACTAGGGTGTCCTATGTGGTACAGTTTGGGTATTCCAAAAATGACTACCTTTGCCCTGGAGAGAACCTGGTAGTTTCTTTGTCCTCAAGGACTCAGCTTCTCTGTGATTCCAACATATTCCAAAGAATCACAGAGAAGCTGAGTTCTGATATCAGGAGAAGAATGTGGTGGCAGCTGTGGTGGTGATAAGGCAGACGAGCTTCTAAGATGAGCTTTGGGTAGATGGACTGGCTACCCGGATGAAATGTGGAGGCAGTGAGGCAAAGCAATCATGTTTTTCCCTGGGACCTTCTTTTATCTGAGCAACCACAAGAGGGTGTCACTTCCATACAGGGAGAATTGTCCCTCTTGGAATGACCTGGTCACGTTAACAACCAAGATTAGTCATGGAGAGGACTCTTGAGTCCTATAAGTTAGCACCTTCCTAAACCTTGTAAGTTTCCTTATCATCCTCAGTCTTGCCATCCTCCCTTCAGGATGGAAGGTTTAAATGTGAAGAAATTCCTGAATAATTGTGATGTTCAAGGAAGGTAATTGGTATTATGACAACTGGGATGATTAATAAGATGAGGTAATGGATTGAAATCAGAACATAAGGGATGGCCACCATCATGAGGAAAGAATTAAGCCATCTTCAAAGGTAAAGGGGAGGTCTGCTCCCTATGATATTCTTCCACTCATGTGCTATACAATTTTCAAAAAAATGTACCATAAAATTACCATCTTAAGTTTACAATGCCGCAACACTAAGAACATTCACCTCATTCATAGCTGCTGCCTGTTCTTCTATGTTACCCAGCTATTTGAAAGTGAGTCCCATTTGCTGTAATTCTTCAGCCCTAAGTGGATATTCCTAGAAACCAGATTTCCCGCTTTGTAATTGCAGTGGTTTTGCTAGACTTTTCTGTTTTCTTTTGACTATTATCATCTTGAACACCTTTGTTAAGAATTCTGATGTCATCATGTTTTCCCCCATCCCATCCAGAAGCACAGCATGACAGTGAGATTAGTACAGATCATGTCAGTTTAGTTTAGGTAGTTAGCTAATACCTTGCAATTCTCCCTATGCAACTAATAGATATCCTATGTGATCATGAGACCACATGATGCATTATTAAGTGGCTGACACATCTGGTGATGACCCTTGCCTGAATCAATTATTACATTGGTAGGTCTTAATTTTAATTTAATTGTGTTTTAATAAAGATTGATCCATTTCCAACATTTAAGGTCAGATCCAATTCTTGCTGCTGTTAATATTGCCTTAAAATGTGAAACTAATGAAGATTGTCCAATTCTATGAAAATATTTTTTCATTAAGTAGAGCATATGTTAGGAAAATGGCCAAAAATCATCATGCAGTTCAGAAATCAACATGTATTTTATGGAATGAATAACCACCGCACAAGATTTAATATTGTCCATGATGTTCAGCTTTTGTAGTTTGTGGAAGAAACACTGTAATATGTCATTTAACATCATAAAGGAATCTCATGTCTGTCCACTGGTAACTCATTGGCAATAGACCACAGCTGTTAAGAGGCAGCCCTGGAAAGGGGGAGAGAAGGCCGCAAGCCAGTCATCTGACTTCAATTAGAGGAGAGGATAGTCCCTGAATCCACAAAGATGAGGTCTTTTTTAGGTCAATGAATTATACTAGAGCTTGAAAAGAGGTAATACACAGACCACAGAGGGGAAGATTAGCTCATGCCTTAAAGGATCTCAGCAGAGAAACTCTGCTCTCAACCATTTCTGGCAAGTTGTCTCTTGCTGTGGCCATGGCAAGCACTCACCTGGCACAGTACCAATGCTTTCTAATGGCTGAAGGCTCTCCAGAGTCAGAGAACAGATGACTTTTGCTGAGATCGAAGGAGCTATAGGTAGATAAAATCAGGATTTTGGTTTAGGTGGAACACCTTTAAGGCATCCATTAGAGACACAATTGGCCAATATGTGATATGTGATAATGCTCATTGCAGACACCATGGGAAGGCATGCACTTGAGAATTTTTGAAGATGAATACCATTTAAAGCTGTGAAACTGGGAGACAATCATACTACACGCTGAGAACAGGATGACAGGTAACTATGCCCTTCTCATACAGATGTTATTTAAAGCCAAACATTGAAGTGGAGAAGAAAGAGAGGGGAGGGGATTAAGGGAACCTGGACCACGTCTGTGGCATATCAGTGTTAAGAGGTGAAGGGGGCAAAATGGAACCAGTAAGGGAGACTAAGAGGGAACAGTGAGAGAAGTCAAAGGGCATTAGGTATACAATGTCTTGTAGAACAAGCAAAGAAATCACTTCCACAATAAGGGATAGGTCTGCTGTTCCTTATAGCACCCATCTGTCAAGTTCTATGGGAACCCAGAATATGCTCCATGGAAGTTACTGGTATGTTAGAATCCACAGACTAACTAGAAGAGATTTCACTGATTGGTCAGTCATTCGTTTTGTTAAGTGGTGAGTAGGTAAGGATGATTAAATGGGGAGGGGCAAACACTGTGAGAAACAGCAAATTCAATCTAACGTTTTCACTTTTAAAGCAATAAGTGTAAGCTGAGCTTGTGCACTGATAGAATAGACCCGCTCCAGAGGAGAAAGTGTTGATATTGAATAAAGCAGGGAGAACAACTAGGGCAGCATCTTTGAGTAAGAAAGTGTGGTAAGACCTCATACACACAAATAGGTTTGTCTTGGAGACAAGACAAGGTCAGTTCCACAGCAGGCTGGGTGAAGGGAGAAATACCCAAACTTCAGATCCTGGCTGGCAGGCAGGAAGAAGTTACTGTGAAAATTTGAGAACTGTCTTCTAATGTTCCCGTTGTGATTTCCAGTAAAGTAAGAAACCATTGGCCAATAGTTCAGATACAGCAAGTGTCAGAGATCTGAGGACCATGAGTGAGTGAAACAGTTGTCTGTAAGAGCAGAAAACATTAACAGAACCTACAGGGAAGAAAGAGTACAAGTCACAGTCTCTGGTCACAATGATGCTGTTAACACAAAAACATGTTCCTAAAAACACTCACTATTAAATAACTTCTGCTTTAAAGAGAAGTAAAAAACACAAATATTCAGAAATAAAGACATGAAAAGACTACCTGTAAAGTCTCTGCTCCAGAGATGGTGTAGAAATTATCTCAAGGCTGTGCGGACTTCAACACAGCTAGCCATTCTTTATTGATTACCATATTAATCACTCACTATCTTAATTAATCATAGAAAGAAAACCATTGTAGTCTCCTAAATATTAAAAAGACACCTGATAAAATTCATCATCTACCCAAGTTTCATTTCTAACAAATTCAATGTAGATACTTAAATTTTACTACTACTCTGTACAATATTCTGGAGTTGCTAGCAGATACAATTATATAAGCAAAAAAAGTTGAAAATATACATCCTGAAAAGAATAAAGTCAAGGTATTATTATTTGTGAATGGTATGATCTCTTACTTGGAAAACTTAAATGTATCCACTCAAAGTTTGTTGTAAGTGATGACAAGAATCAAAGCAGTGTGGGGTACACACACAAGTAAATAGTAAGTCAGTACAAAAAAACCAGAGCATCTCAGAGGTTGATATGCATGCAGAGATTTCAAATGTATAGTAAGAGGTTGTAGGTATACCTAAGGAATTCAGGACATGACTGAGGTGCCATTTCAAATGATTAAAAGCAAGTTGGTTATACAATACGCTGTTTGGATAATGGGGAATATTTGAGAAAACTCCCCTGTAAGGCTGGGTGAGTCCACACTTCAGCTCTTGTACTTACATTCTCAACTGGATCAGAACTTTTGATGAAAAACAAGATGAAGTCACAAAATGAGGAGGTAGAAAGGGGAGCCTAACCCCAAGGGTATTTGAAAAAGACATGTGGACACCTACTATTTCATATAAGACACATGCACACACAGAGAGACACACAAACACGTGTCCTAAAATAGTTTGGAATGCCTTACATGGAATAGTGTGTCTTCCAGAATCCATAGGTTTCCAGATAAAAAGCCCATTTCCAGGTGTAAGGTGCCTGGTCAGGGGTATTCCCAAGATCCTTTCAACATACAACGATACAGGCTTTTACCATCGCTCATGGTTGCCCACCATAATTTGATGGTAAAATCCTATTGCTAAAAAACATGGCATACTTTGGTGTCAGCACTAATCAGGAAGCTTCCTCCCTGTTGGCTAGCTTCAAAGTGCCAGAGGTTATTGGGTCGCTGGGGGGAGGTCATCACCAGCCTTACCCAGCTGGGAACCCCCCCCCCAAGCTACAATAGTAGCCAAGGTGACAAGATGTGCTCATGGGTCTAGTAGTGATATGAATGCTTTGAGGTGACCAGCTTCTTTTTTATTGGAAAAAAGATCCACTTAAGATCCACTCCACAGAAAGAAACGTGAATTTGGCTAGGAAGCCGTGGTTGGGGAGATTCCAAGGGTAAACCTACTGTTGCTATTGTGCTAGACCAACGTAGAATCAAAGTGTCCTATACATACCTTTCTCTTTACCCATTGATTACTATAGTTTTCAGACCTTACCATAGAAGTTTCTCTGTGCAGTGGACAATAAGGCAGACTCTCAGGACTGGTCAAAATACATAGAATAAGTATCAGTGGGGTGCACAGTCACAGACTGGACGTCTGTGTAGTGCCTCATCCTTACAAGGCCCAGGACCGTCCCAGAAGAGAGGCAGAGAAGTGTAAAAGCCAGAGGTTACAGAGGACGACACTGAAAAAGGGTCTTCTGGACATGACAGGATGTCTACACCCATAAACTCACAGGAGCCACGGATACCATACAAGGTATGTATGCACAAAACAAGCCAATCAACATTACATTGTGGGCACTGGAGGGGCCCATGAGTCCCCATCCCTAACTGAAGAGCTACTGACAGTTGATGTCTTCTATGGGAAACACAGTCACTTTTTTTGAAGGGTGAGACCCCTGAAAGATCAACTACACTCCATGGGTCCCTTACCCATGAAGAGATGAATACCACAAACTGGTTTGAACAGATTACTTTTTTTTTGTAAGAAGGAGGAAGTAGGAATCTGGAGTTATGGATCAAGGAGCTGTTGGAGAAACAAAGGTTGAATATGATCGAGAGACAGTGTATGATATTCTCAACAAATTTTATTGATTATTTACAATATTATATTAAAAGTCCTAGGCATATATCATATACCCAAGGAACTAATGGTGTTGATGATCATGGGGAAGGGGCACTAGGGCCTGGGTAGGAAGGAGTTTCGAATTATTTAAACACAGGCAAATTTAATAAATAAACAAAATGTAAATATGTATAATTATTCAAGATGGTTGGGATTTTAAAAATATTTATTTTTATTTTATATGTATGAGTGTTTTGCCTGCAAATGTGTGTGTGTGTGTGTGTGTGTGTGTGTGTGTGTGTGTGTGTGTACGCGCGCGCACGTGCCATGTGCCCGGTGGGGGCCAGAAGAGGATGTTGTATTTCCTAGAGCTGGAGTTACAGATGGCTGGAAGCCACCATGAGGGTGCTGGAAACCAAACTCAGGTCCCTTGAAAGAACAGTAAGAACTCTTAACCACTGAGTTATTTCCCCAGCCCCAAGATGGTTGTTTTGTACACTTGTGAGATTGTTGCACATAGTAGGGATTCAATAAAATATAAAGCTTTAGGGATATAAAAATAGGTTCTTAGTCTTTGTAGCAATACATCATTCTTTCTTGTCTGAGCTCCCAAAGGAGGCTTGAAGAACCAGTGACAAGTGGACTGGGGGGAGCAGCAGCGTGAGGGGAGCTGGAGAGAGACAATGACAAAAACACAGTCACCGACTAGAGATCTGCACAGCCTCTAAAATGTCTGCCACTTGATTATGTGAACCCAAGATAATTCCCCAGAAAACATGAAAAACTGGGTATGGTGGTACTTGCTTGAAATTCTTGCATTGGGGAAGCAGAGGGGAGATCTCTGAAGTCAGCTAGCCATTCAGTATAGCATAATTTGTGAGTCTCAGGATCCAGTAAGGGACCCCTTCTCAAAACAAAATAACAACAAATAAACAAAATCCAAAGTGGGTGACCCCTGAGAAACAACACCAAGGCTGAACTCTGAACTCTAGCCTCTACATTCATACAGTCACAGGTACGACAGCATCTCACACACACACACACATACACACACACACATACACAGATACAGAAGCACCACAACACACATACTCATACACACATACACAGGCACATGCACACACACACACACACACACACACACACACACACACGCACATATACACAGGTACTCCAGCACCACAACATACACACACACACATGCATATACACTCACAGGTATACCAGCACCATAACACACACACACACACACACACAAACACACACACAAACACATACACACACACACACACACACACACATACCGGTGAGGGGGTTCACCACATAGTTTTTAACTCTCTGCACAGTACTTAGCACAGTATAATCACCTAATAAGGACTCATTCCCTATTTACTGAACCGGAATAAACTACATTTTTTTTCTGACCTGAAAGTGATATAAAGAATCGCAGCTTCTGCAAAGTAAGCTCAGAAAACTGTCCACAGAGCAGTTTCAGCTCTAGCGCGCTCCATCCCTGCTCTCTACTTGGAAAGCTGAGAAGGGCAGGGTCACCTTTGTGCTTGCTCTGGGCAGAGCCTAGTCTGGCCATGTTGTCTTGCTAATTTCTTTGTGTGTCACTTCTCTGGTCTCCAGTGGGGACTACAGCTCCCCCTTCTCGTTCACATAGACAAACCACCTCTGTGCCTAGAATCTCTCTGACTGCTTGAGAGAGAGGGGGCAAAAAGATGGTTTCAAAGACTTGGGAGGGAATGGGACCTTTGGGTGCCAGGCCCGTCTGAGGCTAATCTGAGCACACACTGTCTGGTGGCTCAGAAATCCTGCTTCAGCGGGTGCTGAAATGTCACTGTTGATGTTATTTGGTGTGCAGCATTCTTTTCTACAAATTTTCTTTGTTTAATTTCTGATCCTCTAACTGGCCCTGCTCCCCCTCAGGTCCTCCCTTTCCCTTTTCTGCAAAGTGAAAGGCAACAGAGGCTCCTCCCTGTTCAGTCCGCCACACAGTGGGTCCTAAGAAAATGCCCCCTCTGATTTGCGACCTCTCCTGGAGCTGCTTCACTGCAGGAGACTGGGCCTGCTGAAGCCATTTCCTGGCTGCCAGGCTCCATTGGAGAGAGCCAGGTTTGGTGCCCACATCAGAACAATCAGGTCCATGTACATCATTTCAGAGTTTGAGACCCGGCCCAAGTGGGTCCTGACTCAGCCCAGCCTCTCCGTCCTGGCAGATGTTTTTAAAGTCTTTAAGTTTCACCCTTAACAGAGATAAACTCTGTATCCATGTGGCCCACAAGAGTAGTTTTGGGTCCTTGGAAAATCATTCTCTATTTGATGGCTGAGGTGGTAGAAAACCCACTAATTTTAATATGCAGATTATCGGCGAGCAATTCCTTTTATATTTATGCCTCCTTTTATGAGCCTGATTGAAATAAAACGGTAGCTGGAGTTGCATTAGAGTTCTCTGAATGGGGTCTCCACAGAACTGGAAAGAATATAAGCTAAGTACTCTCTCAGACTAGCCTCGGAGCCTAACTGCTCCTTCACCCTTCCAAGGATACATTTGTGGAAGGTTTTGTTGTTGTTTTCATATTTGATTCTCTTCCAATTTGCATATTTACCAAAATCCCAAGGAAAGAAAAATAAAACAATTAAATTTTTTTTCTGTAATCCATTTAAGTCAAAAATAGAGAAGAGAGAGAGAAATTTGTAGCTTTCAAACACCATTAGTTTGCTAATGATAGCTTTCATCCGACGACAGCCAGCACACTGATAAGATGCTGCAAACATCTCTGGTGAAGGAAGAGGTCCATTTATAGGCCCCACTCTGTCTCTGCAGCTTGCACATGTTTTCAAACATAATTTCATGCCTGCTTTCTGACAGCTCATTAAACAAAGGCCTCTTGGTGGCTATATTGCCCGTCTCCCTGCTGAGACTGCAGCATATTTACGGCTTTCGCAGATTGCCGGCTGCTGGCGCCTTCTCTTGCCCGTGGCCTGCCTGCCAACTGCTTATCAGTCTCCCCCCAAAGGTGACATCGTCGTTGTTTGTTTAGGTAGCGATGGTCCGGGTTTGACCCTTGGAGGCCAGCAGCCGCCTGATTAGGAGGGCGCCTGCACTGCTTAGATAAAGGCAATCACACTCAGAGACAGCCCGGGATGCTGAGGCTCGCCAGGCTGCACGCGGCAGTTCGTTAGCTCGACAGCTGGCAGCGGGCAGACCTTGTGGGATTTCTGCCTCAGAGAAAGCAAACAAGGCTTCAGAGTGCTGGGAGCTATCAGGGGCTGTGTACGGGACGATCAGAGCGGCCTGATGCTCCTAATCGCCTGCCTCCTGACTACCATTAAACCCACATCACATATCTAAACCCATAACGCGCCCTCTGGATGCAAGGCCTTATACCGAATTCTGATCCCTTCCTCCTTCTCTTGCCAGTAGCATTTTCCTGGGGTCCTGGGAGGACAGATGAAGACATCTTGGCTACAGCAAGAGGCTGCAGGCTGCAGTCATCTGCCATTTCAGGAGCTGACAAAACTGGTAACAGGTTTCTGCCTCTGCAGTCTCCTGGGAAACTGTTTCCCACTACATAGAGCTGAGAGAGAAAAGTGGGGGTGGGGTGGGGGTAAAGGCGGAGAGTGGTGGGGGAGATTCAGTCCTTAGCTACTGCAAGTGAATAGCGAGGCTCCAGAGACAGGATTTTGGTCAAGGCTTAGGATACTCTTGATCTCCTGGAAGTGCCTCCTGGATGGAGGGACATAGATTGGGGTGTGCCTCCCTTTGCCTTTGGGGAAGACAAGGACAATGGCATGGTATTTCTAGCACTTTTGGTGAATAAGGCAGTGTATTGAACGGCTCTTTATAAAACATCCCTCTTTATAAAACATATAACGAATACCACTCAGAGGTAGGCACCTCACAGGTGATGGCAATGAAGGCTGAGAGACAGGACTAGGCCAAATTTCATGTGGTCACCAACTGAGTTCAGGTCTGGCGTTTTCCAAAGCACCCCTCTCCCCCCACACACAGAGAGACTTCAAGCTTCTGCAAAATGCTCCATTGCACCCATAGGTAAGGATTCATTGCTATATCTCTTTCCCTTCTGGGTACAGCCAGGCCAGTGTATGTGATTATCAAATGGGAAAGTGGTCAGTCAGTGCTGGTGAGTTCCACATGAAGAAGGACCCTCAAGCAAGGGATTGGCCATCTTCAATACCCTTTTCTCGATTTTCAAAATCACCTTGGGAGAGTCTCTATAGGAGAACTCGAGGCCTTCATCTTATGCTTTTAGAAGGCATTGCTTAACATGGAAGCTTCTAGGAGAAAATTAAGTGTCCTCTATCTTTGTAGTTCTGTGCTCAGAAGAGTGATCTAGACCATAGACGGTGTTCAAGCCATGAAGGTTAATGAGAGGAATAGTTGTTGGGTTCTAATCCTGCCTGTGTGCTTTATCTTAAGTTTCATTGGTACCTCTCAAGCCCCTAATCGTCTTGAAAGGCAGGAATAAATTTTAACTCTTTTGTTCCTAATACACCCTTAGTGCTGCTGGCTGGCTCACCCCTCCTCCCCCCCATGGCTCGCCCATCTTCTCTCTTATACCATCCAGGACATCGGCCTAGGGGAGGAGCCACCCACAGTGGGCTCTGCACTCCCCATCAATCATGACTTAAGAAAATGTTTCCACCGACTTGCTGGCAGGCCAGCCTTACAGTCTTACAGAGGCAGCTTCTCATTAGAGGTTCCCTCTTCCCAGTGACCCCTGCTTCTGTTAAGTTAACAGAAAGCTAGCCAACATATTCTCTTAAATGACTTTAACTCGTGTTTCTAGGTAAAGTCTTGTATGCAATGCTATTTTTGGACATCCATCTCTGTGGATGTCTGCATTTTTGTTTGAAATGCTGCAGGTGGAACTCACGGTTTTGCAGGTATCAAGCATGTGCCTGACCCCTGACAATTCTCCCTGCCTAGCTTATTCCTTCGAGCATGCTATTTGAATTGACTATTGAATTGGAAAGTTAAGAATCATGGGTTCCATTTTATGGTTAAGGAAAGCAAGACCCAGGAAACCTAAGTGACTTTCCTGCAATGTCATAACCAGCAAGTAGGAGAGACAAGACACTAAATAATGTCTAGATCTTTAAAAAAAATTATCTGTATTACTGTTTTATCGGGATATATGTATGAGTACTACCTGTACAAAAAAATGAAGAAGGGGGGGCCTACAACTAGATTTATGAATGGTTGTGAGCCACCATGTGGACACTAGTAATCAAACCCAGGTCACTGGCAAGATTAACAAATGTTCTTAACCACCAAACCATCTCTGCAGTCCCCAGAGACGTGGCTATGATAGCATCTGTGTGACTCCAAAAACAAAATTTCTCTTTTGCCATACTGTCTAAAGAACCAATGATATTAAAAATCTGGCCAGAAAAAATACAAGAAATTGGTGATAATGTGTGTGTGTGTGTGTGTGTGTGTGTGTGTGTGTGTGGTGTAATGGTTGCCTTTGAGAGAAAGAATCTGGGGTATTTGTGATTTTTGTATTTTCTAAGTTGTACATGCTTAATTTTTATAAGAAAAGTCTTACATAATCTTCACCATTTCTCTCTCTCTCTCTCTCTTTCTCTCTCTCCCTCTCTCTCTCTCTCTCACATACACACACACACAGAGAGAGAGAGAGAGACAGACAGACAGACAGAGACAGAGACAGAGAGGGAACGCTCACTGTTTGGCTCAGCTAGATTATCGCTGATTCAGCAAGAACTGTCCCAGTAAAGCATTTGTATGTATATATAGTTGAATGTATTGTTCTATCAACAAACAGACAAACAACAAAAACAAAACAAGCAAAAAAACAAAGCAAAAGCTAGGTCTCAGTGGGACTTCCTCTTAGTTAAAATATCCACATCACAATGACACCAGAACCTTGCTAATGAAGCATGCTTTAGTTTGGTAGTATTTACCAGCATTTCAAAACCACCTCTTTCCATTCTTGTGTATGCTTGCCCAGTGCTTCAACCCAGCAGAGGCTCTGGGAGAATTTCTCACAACCTTTGAAATTGTCTCTCCTCTCATTTCTTTGTAATCATTGATTCATACATTTGTGTAGCAGACAATGCCCACACTGATGTCCTGAACCGTGATTACCCAATTTGAATGTGATTTCCAGATGCTTCATGAGGTAGTTGAGAAGGGGCTAGCATTCCCCAGTTACTAAAGAGGAAGGGGAGGAGCTCTGGTTGTTGAGTGACAAGTCAGAGAAGGCATGAGAGCACAGCCTGAGCTGACTACTTCCAAACACAGTTTCTTCTCACTGTGCACTTCCTCCTGGTACAGACAGAGTCAACACTGTTCCTGAATTCTGCCTTTTAGAACTCCTTTATTCCTCTTGCTTACCCAGCTGTACCGAGTACCCCCCTACCAACAGGGACTCAAGATCCTGCCTCCCCACATTCTCCCCGGCAGCCCTCTCATGGCCCCCAAGTCCAAATCTGAAGAACATAGATTCCCATTCATTCAGGAAACTATCAAATGAGTCTAGCGTATAGTCACATACAGCCACCTAGCCACAGTGCAATGAGGATTTTTGGGTGACAATCTTGCTTTAGAAAGAAATGTATGAACACTCTGCCTATAGCAGTGCCCTGTGGCGGGATCATTAAGCAACACAGGGTTTAGGCTAATGAAAAGTGAAAAGAACAAATATCAAAGGAAAATAAATGAAAGCACCATTTCAGTTTGGAAATGTGTTTGCTGAGTGGCTCATATAGATTATACCCTTAGAAAGCATGGGCAAGATACAATGAAGACTTAAAACTTCACAGCCTTAGTCTGGGTAAATTCATTTCTGGGACTCTTCCAGAAGGAACAGTTCTAAACATAGAGAGAGCTTTGTGTATAAGGATGCTCGCCATAGGGTTACTTACATTTAAAATGGCAAAGTGGACATTAGTTATGGACATCTTTATATGCTGACTTATTAGAGGCACTACAAATGATGCTTGCAAGATATTTGGAAATAGCTTGAAATTTTTTATAAGATTAAAAAAACGATGGGCACAGAATATCTTTTAAGTGCACTTTATGCTAATGTGGTCCCAAGTAGGTAACAGGTGATTAGCCAAAAATAGTTCTGTTACCAAACTACTCCACAAGAAATGTTTTCATTCTTTCTATTTTCTTTTACTTCCTAAGCTTTCTTGAATGAAAATGTTGCTTTATTAATGGGGAAAAAAAGACTCAGATGGGAAAAAATTTCCATTTTATTTTATCGTGGCTTGTATAAACCCTGGAGTAGTATAGAAGCCCGAACTAGGAAACAAACCACAGCACAAATGTGAGCTCATGAGAGGCAGGAGATTGGCATCTGGGAAGTTAGATTGCAGTAAGAATCTCGCTATTATTAGGGAATGGTGACTCTCTATGTTTAAACTGCTTACATAAACACTATGGTTTATGTGGAACACTTGTGTTCCCTCTGAGAACTGGATTTTTGGCATGTCTATATGCCTGCCCCAACCCCTAGTGAAAACCCTGGGGGTGGAGTCTCTACAAGCATTCATGACTGACCACATTTCACACTCGTTGCCACAACTCATAGCTGAAGAAATCAAGAGTGTCCATTTGACCTCATTTGGGAAGGACCTTGGTTGGAGGCTAGCACCAATTTCCTGCCGGACTCTAGCCATGGACTTCCACCTCTCAGAATGTGCTTCTTGTTTGCTGACTTCCATCATTATTTCGACTATAGGATTTGTCCTGGGCGTCCTCCTCAGGAATCACCAAACCTGGCAGTGGTTTTGGGATCAGTCAACAGTAATCATGTGGTGCCAATTTCTGGCCAAACTATAACTGCACAAAACCCACAAAGATGGTGTTTTCAAAAAAAAATAGTATAGCTATGTTGCCAGACAAAAAGGCTGCTCCATGTTTGTGCATTTCTTTTGCAGAGGAGAAAACAGAGCTAGGAGCAGAGTGAAGGAGGGTGTCCAAGACAGCATCCAAACCCAGGAGCCATGGCCCTTCAGTTTCTTTCTAGAGCACCGTGCCCCTTCCACAGGCATTGTTTTCCCATGAGGGAGTAACTTTAATGCAGAAGAAAAAAGACAGTATTAACAGCAGAGAGTGGAATAAATAAAAAGGCATTGGGGAACTAAATGTAAGTCACCTGGTGTTGACAAATTGGACCTTCTGACATCATTAATATGAGATGTGACAGCCACTGATGCTTGGGCAGATAGAAAGCATGTGACCCCAGGCACAAACTCAGCTGCTAAGCAAGGAAACATTTGCCAAAGGTAAGTTCTAGAAAGCAAACTTAGTTGGCTTGTCCTTTACTCTGTTGGCTGGTAGCTCTCCCAAGCCATTGGGCTTGCCTCTTGCTAGCACTTCCTCTGAAAGATTACACATTTTACCCTATAATCATGAGTATTTATAAATAGATGAAAAAGAAACTGACTCAGTGTCCTACTAACTGGGTACATTACCTACCGGTCACATTTTCCCGGCTTGCTTACTAAGGTGAAGAAGAAATTGACAGGTAAGTGGATATTAACCTAGAAAACTGGAATACCCAAAACATAATCCACACATCAAATGAGGTACAAGAAGAAAGGAGGAGTGGCCCCTTGTTCTGGAAAGACTCAGTGAAGCAGTATTCAGCAAAACCAGAACGGGGAAGTGGGAAGGGGTGGGTGGACAAGGGGAGAGAAAGGAGCTTACGGGACTTTTGGGGAGTCGGGGGCTAGAAAAGGGGAAATCATTTGAAATGTAAATAAAAAATATATCGAATAAAAAAATAAAAAAAATAAAAAAACTGAGATACATCAAAATGGCAGAAGCCATGCCCAGTCTGGGCACAGCCCTGGCTTGATCCCCAGCTCTGTGAAACACAAATGCACATAAATAAATTAGCCAAACAGAACAAATACAGGAGGATTTTCTACCAAACCAAATTAACCTTACACATCAAGGATTTTGCTGAGAAATTGGTATCCTTCACTTAAAACCCAGTCACAAGCTGCTCCCTTTCTCTCAGGGGCCAGATCATTGATATCTAATCAAGAACCAATTGCTCTTGTCCTGAAGGACTGAAGAACATGGCAGGTGTGTAGAAAACATTACCCAACTCATTCTACGAAGCCACAATTAGACTGATACCAAAACCACACAAAGATCTAACAAAGAAAGGGAACTTCAGATCAATTTCCCTAATGAATATTGATATAAAAATACTCAATAAAATTCTTGCCAACTGAATCCAGGAACACATAAAAAACGATCATCCACCGTGATCAAGTAGGCTTCATCCCAGGGATGCAGGGTTGGCTCAATATACTGAAATCCATCAATGCAATCCACTACATAAACAAACTCAAAGAAAAAAAAACACATAGTCATTTCATTAGATGCTGAAAAGGCATTTGACAAAATTCAGCATCCTTTCATGCTAAAAGTCTTGAAAGAACAGGAATTCAAGGCCCATACCTAAACATAGTAAAAGCAATATACAGCAAACTGGTTCCCAACATCAAACTAAATGGAGAGAAGCTTGAAGCAATCCCACTAAAATCAGGGACTAGACAAGACTGCCCCCTCTTTCCATATCTTTTCAATATAGTGCTTGAAGTTCTAGCTAGAGCAATTAGACAACATAAGGAGGTCAAAGGGATACAAATCGGAAAGGAAGAAGTCACACTATCACTATTCACAGATGATATGATAGTATACTTAAGTGACCCAAAAAACTCCACCAGAGAACTCCTACAGCTGATAACTTCAGCAAAGTGGCTGGTTATAAAATCAACTCAAGCAAATCAGTAGCCTTCCTATACTCAAAGGATAAGCAGGCCACAAATAATAAAAAGTATCTTGGTGTGACTCTAACCAGACAAGTAAAAAATCTGTATGAAAAGAACTTCAGGTCGAAGAAGACCTCAGAAAATGGAAAAATCTTCCATGCTCATGGATTGGCAGGATTAATATAGTAAAAATGGCCATCTTGCCAAAAGCAATCTACAGATTCAATGCAATCCCCATCAAAATCCCAACTCAGTTCTTTTTAGAGTTAGAGCAAATTCATCTGGAATAACAAAAAACCCAGAACAACAAACTATTCTCAACAGTAAAAGATCTTCTAAGGGAATCAGTATCCCAGACCTCAAGCAGTAGTACAGAGCAATAGTGCTAAAAACTGCATGGTATTAGTACAGTGACAGGCAGGTAGATCAATGGAAATAGAATTGAAGACCCAGAAATGAATCCACACACTTATGGTCACTTGATCTTCGACAAAGGAGCTAAAACCATCCAGTGGAAAAAAGCCTTTTCAACAAATGGTGCTAATATCCAATATATACAAAGAACTCAAGAAGTTAGACTCCAGAGAGCCAAATAAAACTATTTAAAAAATGGGGTACAGAGCTAAACAAAGAATTTTCACCTGAAAAATTTCGAATGGCTGAGAAGCACCTTAAGAAATGTTCAGCATCATTAATCATTAGGGAAATGCAAATCAAAACAACCCTGAGATTTTACCTCACACCAGTCAGAATGGTTAAGATTAAAAACTCAGGAGACAGCAGGTATTGGCGAGGATGTGGAGAAAGAGGAACACTCCTCCACTGCAGGTGGGATTACAAGGTGGTATAACCACTCTGGAAATCAGTCTGGCAGTTCCTCAGAAAACTGGACATGATACTTCCAGAGGACCCTGTTATACCTCTCCTGGGCATATACCCAGAGGATTCCCTGGCATGCAATAAGGACACATGCTCCATTATGTTCATAGCAGCCTTATTTATAATAGCCAGAAGCTGGAAAGAACCCAGATGTCCCTCAATAGAAGAAGGGATACAGAAAATGTCTTATATTTACACAGTGGAATACTACTCAGCAATTAAAACCGATGAATTCATGAAATTTTTAGGCAAATGGTTGGAACTGGAAAATATCATCCTAAGTGAGGTAACCCAGTCACAAAAGAATACACATGGAATGCAGTCACTGATAAGTGGATATTAATTAGCCCAGAAGCTCTGAATACTCAAGACACAATTAACATATCAAATGATTCCCAAGAAGAAGGAAGGAGAGGGCCCTGGTCCTGGAAAGGCTTGATGCAGCATTTTAGGGGAGTACCAGGACAGAGAAGTGGGAGGGGGTGATTGGGGAATGGGTGGAGGGAAGAGAGCTTATGGGACTTATGGGGAGGGGGCAACCAGGAAAAGGGAAATCATTTGGAATGTAAACAAATAATACAGAAAATTTTAAAAAATTGAAATTAAAAATCACAGAACTTGTAAACTGTAATAGACCACACTTCTGGGTTTTAGCACAGAAAGGAAGGTGAATACTTTCACGTTTTCGTGTGCTTCGTGTTTCATCTATGGTTAAACCTGTTTCTCCCATGTACAATGCATTGTACATTTTTTCTCTGAGAAATGCTTGTGAAAATCCAATAGAGTATTAAAATACAGTGTTGCCGCAGAAAAACATTCACATAGTAACAAGAACTTTCTACTTGCATTTAGAATATATCATGCATTGTGTGAAATGTTCTTGTTTTCTGTTAAACAACATGTTTAAACGCACAGTGTTTTAAAGCTTACGGACCTTGTAAACTGTAAAAGAGCACACTACTGGTTATTAGCACAGAAAGGAACATGAATGCATTCACGTTGCCGTGTGCTTTGTGTTGTGTCTATGTTTAAACACATTTCTTCCATATATAATGCATTGTACACCTTTCTCTGAAAATGCATGTGATAATCCAATATAGTTCTGAAGTAGAATGTTGCCAAGTAAAGACAATCACATATTAATAAAACTTGCTACTTGAGTTTAGAATAAAAATAAAAAGTAAGGAGGGCTTAATTTTTCAACTGTCTTTGAAGAAAGCATCCATGGTCGGTCTCTTTCCCCGGAATGAAAGGGGGAAAAGAAGCAGCAGCAGCAGCAGCTAAGTGCCTACAGGAAAACACTCAGAAGTTTTGGGCCAAATCACTCCACAGGCCCTCGTTCACTGCATTCTGGCTCCAAGAAGAAGGCGATGTATTTTTGATAGTCAGGAGCAATTGGGTTTTACACACAGGACAGTTTCAAGAGCACTTGTCCACAACGGCTCTTAAGTTGAAAGGTTACCCTTTAAGGCTGAGTTTGAATGTAAACACATTGAAATATTTTCTTTTAAATCTATCCAAAATTTAGACGATTTCCCTACAACCAAGCCTGTGTGTTGTAATGGTTTCTGTTAGCAAGCATTTTGAACTTAAAACTCGACTTGTGACACACCAGCCATGTAATCAGCCGCAGGCAGCCCCAATCTTGCAAAGTGTTGCTTGCCAAAGGGCATTTATGCATCTGTTTCTATTAGACTCTGTGTTCCGAATGTCACAAAACAATGGCGTAAATTGTTTGTCCGTGTGTGTTCATGTGTAAAGAATCTGACCACTTTACCATGAAGATGGTTCTCTTCTCATTCTCCCTTTTCATATCATTTGATATTCATTATAAAACAGATGCTTAATGCAGACGAACTTTGGAAAGGGTAAAGGCTTTTAATCTCCAGAATCTGAGCTGTGCCCCAGGGTTCTGCTGTGATAACAACATCACACACACACACACACACACACACACACACACACACACACACACATCCACTGTTAGGCATCAGTCTCTATCTTAAGACTCAAAACCTTTGTCTTATTCTTACTTCTTCTCTGTCCCTCTTCCTTTCTGGTTGTCCTCCTCCCCTGCAGTGGTTTGAATGACGAAGTCCCTCTTAGGCTCTACCATAGGAACACTGATGCTCCGCTGGTAGCGGTGGTACAGTTTGGGGAGGCTTAAAAGGTGTGGCCTTGTCAGAGGAAGACACTGGAAGCGGGCTTTGAGAGTGTGAAAACTGTACACGTTTTCTTTCTCTGCTTTGTGCTTGTTCAAGATGTAAACTCTTAGCTCCCAGCTCCAGCTGGCGTGCCTAGCTCTGCCACAATAGCCCCTTAGGCCTCTAGACCTCATTGTTGCAGAGGAAACAGAGGGTTAGGGAGGCTGAAAGACTCATATGTGGTTACAGAGCTAGTGAGGAAAAGACCTTCCTCCAGCCTCCATGCCCTTTCCACGCTCCCTGTATGTGTGTACCATGGAAAGTGCATCACCATGGAGACGGCCTGACTCCAGGTAACAGGACTTGTCTCTGCAGAAGTGAGAAACTGTCATTCATTTTGAGACTTCCTTCTGTTTCCCTCTGCTACCTCAGGCCAGAGATCAGCAAGCTAGACAGTAAATATTTAAGGTTATGAAAGCTTTTTATCTGTCTGTGTAGCACAAAATAGCAACGGGCAATTAGTAAGCAAGGGATCCTGGCTGCCGGTGGCCTGTCTCTCACCTGATACAGCTGTGCATGCATGAATGTGAGCGTGCGGGAATGTGTGTGTGTGTGTGTGTGTGTGTGTGTGTGTGTTATGCATGTGCGTGCGCATACATTTGCCTGCCCATGCCCACTGGAGGCCAGAGGTTGAATTCAGATATTTCTATCACTCTCCATCTAAATTCTTTGAGACAGAGTCTCTTCATAGACCCTGAAGCTTGCTGTTTTGTTAGACTTGGCTGGCCAGTGAGCTCTCAAGGACCTGCTTGTCCCAGCGCCTCATTGCCAGTGTCATAGGTATGTACTGTTACTCTCAGCTCTTGTTATCTGAGCTGTGGACTATCTGAGCTCGACTCTGTATGCTTAAATGAGACAAGCATTTACTCATTGAATCATCTTGTCGGCCCTACAGACACGTTTTAGGGACAGAGAAGCCTAAGTGTGCTGAGGTGAGCTGGCCAATTTTAACTTTACTGGAAAGGTTAAAGAAAATGATATACTGGCTTAGTGTTTTTATTTTGTAGAACCCGGTCAAAGAAACCACAGCGTCATTTTAACTCCTTTTGAACAAGTCACTTTTACATGGGTGCAGCTTCAAGACTGACACAGTTGCAAGCCAGATGACTGAACTACCATGGGAATTAAATCCATAACCATGCTCCTGAAAGAACATTGATCCTATATTGGCAATACCGTGTCACGTCTTGGTTTTTCCTCTCTACTAAAGTCAACCCTGCCCTTGGAATGATGTTTATAAAGCCAGTTGAATTCAGTGTCTTTTCTGGAACTACTCCAGGAGGAGGCTGATGGGTTCACTAAATGCACGCAGGAGAGGGTTTCCTTCTCCTGTGTCCTTCACTGGGTTCCCACAGGGGGCAGACTGGATTCTTGCTGTTGGCCTGCTAGAGACATGCAAACGAGCCAAAGCCGGCTCTGCATCTGTTCACAAAGAACTTGGTTACAGAACTTGCCACCTTCAAGATATTAGCTTCCCACTTTTCATCTTCATCCATATGCCTTTAAGGGGAGCTGTACCGAGCCAACCGTGAATAATAAAATGGCCATAAAATGAGAGTCATTATCATTGGCGTCTCTGGATTTGATTCCCAACAAAGAGGAAGTACCTTTGAGGAAAAGCCAACATTCCAAACTCTACCGTTGTCCTCCTGCCCCTGCCTTCCTTGTCCATGCTTTGATGTTCATGGGGGGGGGGGAGGTGATCCTTTATAGGGGCCAGACCTTCTCCCCTTCCATTCCCCTAGCTAGCCCTTGTGTCTGTGTGGTGGTCTCTGCTTACAAACTGCTCCCACCTCTGTGGCTGTTAGAGGAGAAAGAAGCCTGTGTGTTCTTGGAAATTGAATTCAATTCAAACCTCCATCCCAGCCATCACATTGATGTTAAGTAACTGCACCATGTCCCTACCCTAGTATACACCTGAAATCTCCTCAGCAGATATTGTAGGCCATGACTTCTCCCTTGTTCATGTTTCTGACAGCTTGGCTGGTAAGTAATAGAAGCAGGGAGACCCTAAGGGCTAAGGGTACTGGCCAAGTCTGCTGGGGCAGATAGAGACTTCCTAAGGTGAGTCTGCATAGTGCTGGCTTACTTTTCCAAAGGAATTGACATCTGCTGACCCAAAGCTACCTGAGTCTAGAAACAAAGAAAGCAAATGATATCTTAGTTTCTGTTCGTTTAAGTTTCAACATCTGTAATCCACACACAACAGCATAGCCAGACCTGGACCTTATGGTTATATTAGTCTTCCATGCTTCTCTGTGAAATGGTTCCTCTTATAATTCTTCTATGAGTTCAATTTTATTGGAAAACTGAACACTGGACACAGAAACAAAAATCAAAGAATATGTTTTCTACAAAGAAAAAAAGTCTACTTTCCTTTTTTCCCATCTTCTCCAGAGCTACAAACTGCTAGTGATATAATGTGTATTGTTCTGTGACATTTCTGTACACACACAAGAAAAGGGAAATATATATATATATATATATATATATATATATATATATATATATATATATATATATATATATGCATCATTTCAAGTGGACAAAAGAGATAGTGTAAGATTATTTAACCTCATTCATTCAGAGGTTATCCATGTGCCAAATTCTTATTACTACTAGGATATTCACATGCTAAAACTTTTTTTTAAATCATAGATTTAATATTTGCCTTTTTTGGTTAAGATTTAAAAACCTAAATGAGCAATTGTGTTAGCTTTCTGACACTGTGACAAAATACCAGAGGAGAAACAAGTTAAAGTGTGGAAAAGGTTTTTTTCTTGTTCATGGTTTCAGATATTTCAATTAGTGGTCACTTGATCTCCATGCTATGGGAGGCAAAGATTTCAGTATGGAGTGTGCACTGGAGCAGAGCTGCTTATTTTGTAGTGATCAGGAAGTAGGGATAAAGGTCAAGTGGCCAGAGACAAGAGGCTATCCTCAAGGAGACAGTCTCAGGACCCTCTCTTTTCAACTACACCCCTCGCTTAAGTTTCAAGGACCCAGTCTAAAGGACCCAGTGCCTTCAACACAGAAAGTCTAGGCTGGAGTTTTGCCTAGTCAGTTACTCACTCTCTCGTTTGAATGTGCTCCTCTGAAGCTGAAGTTGCTTCTGTGGGCTTCTTAATTTAGGAGATCTGCTGTCTTCTTACTGAGAAAGGAGTCTTCATGTTTAAGTGGAGGGGCAGGTTTCAGTAAAGGTCCAGAGGTGGAAGAAACTGAAGTACAGTGTTGATTTTTGATGCCATTGTAAGGGTCACATGGGACAACCGGATGTGGTCTGTAATCCTGGATAACCATTAGACAGAATGGGGCTGTCATATACAAGCCCTTCATGGGGCTCAAGAATGCCTCTACCTGTTGCTCATCCAACTCCTCCTATACTCCCTCTGCATAGAGCCATGACTAGGTTGGATCTGAATGCTTCTGCTCTCTTTGACATGGAACCTTAAAGTACTTTAATATTTAGGCTGCTAAAATGTCAGGGGAAAGCCAGTTGCACTGATGGCAAGGGGTACCAATGGACATAGGTTCAACTCGACAGAGCATTTTCCCAGCCTGTAAGTGAGTAGAGTTCCTGTGGCTCAAGAATAGAATACCAACTATTGGAAGAAATAAATGTCTGGTCTTTCTAGAGAGAAAGCTGCCTTGTAAACTCTCTTCAGTTATTAAACCAGAGAGTCCTGCATTTGTACAATTAGGTCTTTTGCTCTTTCCATTGCATTTTCTGCTGCGTTCTTACTATTTTGTTTATGTGTGGGACTTTTTTGTAGGGGAAAAAGAAAATGGGCTAATGGAAATGCCTCAGATTCTTGCCTTATGTGCCTAGCTTCCCAATGGGATAGATTTCATTGCTGCTGTAATAAAAGCAGCCCTGACTCTAGGTGTTCTGGTTCAGTTAAATATCTTTAATCACTTTCAAACTGAAATAAAAGGATCTTGGCAACTTGAACCTTTGCGAACTCTGGGACATGTTGTTACATGTGTGTGCATTGTCTCCTAAGCCCAGAAGGGTTTCCCAGTTCTCGGACTCCTCAAAGCAGCCCCGACTTCTTCTAGGTAAGATGAATGTAGCATGTGCACTTTGTACATGTATGAGAAGACAATTAGAAGACAACTTCTTAGCTTCAGTTTTTCTCTCCAGGATCCAAGTCTGACTCTTATGAGACATGTCAGCAGCTTGAAGGCAAAGTCTAAGCAGCAAGTAGGCTGGATCCCTGTTTAATATAGACAAGACTTCAAGTCAACAAAGACTTTGAGTCCCTGTGTAGGATCCCTCCATCTGTCCCATTGTGATAGGAAGGAAGCAAGAATGAGGACTATTCCTCAGGAGGACTCAACAGATATTGCTCAGGATGGATTTGAGCCAGGGCATACAAAAAACAGAAAACACACCAGACATGGCCATGAGAAAACACCTTTAGGAGATAGCCATGGAGGGTCTGTCAAGATGGCTCAGCTGGTTAAGGCACTGACTTCAATGATGACCTGACATCAATCCTAGAACTCACAAGGTGAACAGAGAAAATCAACTCCAGAAATGTGCCCTCACATGCACTAAGATCCATCTATGGGCATGTATGCATATACACATGTATTTGGGCATACATGTATTAGTTTGGGTTCTCTAGAGTCACAGAACGTATGGATAGTCTTTATATAGTTAGGGAATTCGTCAATGACTTGCAGTCTATAGTCTAAGTCCCCAACAATGATCAGCAGCAGCTGTGGATGGAAGTCCAAGGATCTAGCAGTTTCTCAGTCCCACGAAGCAAGCAGGCAAGGAAGAGTGAGAGAGAATCTTCCTTCTTCCAATGTCCTTATATATCTCCAGCAGAGGGTGTAGCCCAGATTAAAGGCTGTAGGTCTCCAACAGAGGGTGTGGCCCAGATTAAAGGTGTGTGCATCCATGCCTTTAATCCCAAATGATCTTGAACTCAGGGATCTCCTTGTCTTAGCCACTATGCTTCAAGATCTCCATGCCAAGATCCAGGTCAGAAACTTATATCTCTGAGCCTCCAAATTAGGATCATAGGTGAGCCTTCCAATTCTAGACTGTAGTTCATTCCAGATATAGTCAAGTTGACAACCAGGAATAGCCACTACAATACACAAATAAACAGATCAACAGAAGGAGAGGACGCACAGGCCACGGCTGGGTAAGGCTGGCAGGATTGTCATGCCAGGCTCCGCCATGGTCCTTCCACTCTGAAGTGACTGAGAATGCCTGCCACGCTACAGGTCCTTGGGAAAAAAAGAATCCTGATGTGGTGCAGTGCGTCTTGTTGTTGTTGCTTTTTCCAAGGACACTATAGTTGGGTTGTAGAGCCCTCTCATTTCCACCTTACATTTCAAAATTTAGCCTCTACTAAGAGCAACTCCAGTATGTTGGAAAAGACTCTCCCCCTTTTGCCCTGCTTCCACTCAGCAGTGAAGAAAAAAGAAGAGGACCCAGGGATAGAGGATTCCACTCTGCTTTTAGAGGCAGAGCAAGGGAACCCGTGTCAACATCTTCTTCCTGCAATCTGTAAAGGAAAGAGCAACATTCCCTGAGCCTTCACACTGGCGATGCTAAGTGCTGAGCAATCGTCCCCTCTCCTCTGTTCTGCTCTGCTCCAGATTTATTTCATCCCACTTCTTCAGCCCTCAAAGTACTTCCACAACGGCACGTGTTCCCAGTGACTTCTGGGATGGACTTTGAGAAATTCTACTTGTTTTTCTCTTGGGGCAAAATTATTGCTTTTGGTTTAGTCATTATTGGTTCTTTTTCATGCTTCCCCCAAGGGGTAGTGAGGGTATTAGGTTAATGAGGCCACCCACCATTCCATTTGGGGGAGCACTACTCAGTTCTCTTGTTGAGAGTAAACCTCTCCTGCTCGGAAAGGCCTCAGAGTTCACCTGCTAGGTCTAAAATGACTTTTTTTCTAAGACTGTCACACTTCTAAATGGACAGTTAAGGCCCTGTGTGACCTGAGAAGCAAAGGCTTTCACCTCTACATAAATATTTGAAAAGAACCCTGTGGAGAGCTCACCTTTTCAAAACAGGAGCAATATCCTACATTGATTCCTAGAAAATTCTCACTGACTCCTGACATCGATTTTTGAAGATGGGCTTACATTTCCTCAGCAGCAGGGTTCCACTTTCTTCTCATGATGCAATGCCAACCTCATATTCCTAATACAAATTTATGAACTTTACACTACTGAATTGATGTAATAAAAACAATCACTTTCAGACCAAAGGGCATGTTTGTGTGAATTTGACAGCCCTGTGCATCATACTACAAGCAACACTTTTTCTTAATATCAGCCACTGAAACAGAGTTATGTGTGAACGATGTTGCTAATATACGGGACCACTGATGGCCAAGCCAAATGTAGTGTAATTTCTCTTCTGGAAATTGTTTGCTACCTGCCTGCTGTGCACTGGGATATTTGGACTTCAGCTCCAGTAATAGGCTTCAGGACTTCCAAGAGAACCAAGCTACCCCACAGGGAGAAGCTAGGCGACACAAACAATATAGGTATTTATCTGGATATTTTTCTTGTCTACATTAAAACTTGTGGAAGTTTATTTATCGCAGTTTTTAACTGATTATACCCCTTACCTAAACATGAGATTATACAGTTCCTACAGGCAACATCTAGATAGCTCTCAAGGGTGTTTATTTTGAATATGACATATTTTTCTTTTTTTCAACTTAATGAGGGGGTAGCATTTATAGTTCTTGTTTGGGGCTCTATATTACCAGAAAAAGCTTGAGGAAAGAAAACAGCCCACGGGAATGAGGACAAGCTAAACTCAAAAAGAGGAAAGGCAAATATAGAATTGGCTATTTCACAAGAGTTCATCCTGACCTGCTTGCTGGACTTCCCAATAAAACAGAATGTCACTGCAACCCACTGGGAGTCACCCTAGGACTGACACCTGGCCCCCATATGGTTATGATGGAACTCCAAAAGACAGAGAAAAGATATCAAAGACCCCAAATTCACTTTCCCTGCTCAACTTCTCATCCCATCTTGTTCATGTCTCTGTGACTACAGAAGCTACATGTGCATTACATTTCATCTATTTCTTTTGCATGCATTGGGAGGGGGATGCATGCCACAGTGGCTCATGTAGACAGTGGACAGCTTTCAGAGACTCGTTTCTGCTTCTACCATCTGCATCCCAGGTCCTAAGTCTTGGTGGTAGCACCCTCAGCCAGTTCACCTGACACAGTATTTCTGTAGTTTGACAATTTTATGCATGTATAATATACTCTAATTACTCTCACCCCTCTCATTTCCTTCCCATCCATACCAATGCTGCCTCCCCATTCTTTCATACCAGCTCAGTTCATGACTTTCAGTTTTGTCTTGTGATCCATTTAGCTGTCATCTGTGTGAGCATCACATTGAAAATGTCCACTGGGGTCAGGCATCGATGGGACAATGATTTACCCTTTCTGGGATTTTTTTTTTTTTGAGACAGGGTTTCTCTGTGTAGCCCTGGCTGTCCTGGAACTCACTCTGTAGACCAGGTTGGCCTTGATTTCAGAAATCTGCCTGCCTCTGCCTCCCAAGTGTTGGGATTAAAAGCATGTTCCACCACTTTCCAGCCTTTCTGGGATTTTTATAAACTGATTCTTTTATATGATGTCCAAAGGTGTTTGCTGATTTTTTTCCATCAGCAATTATCTCTGTATTCATGTATCCATAGATTGTAGATTAGTTAATCTTTAACTTGATTTGTGTGGGGATGTGTATGTGTATGTATGCATGTGGAGTCAGTACATCCATTTGTGTACATGTAGGGGCCAGATGTCAGGCAGTGTATCATCCTCCAGGGCTCCCCACCTTATTTTGATATAGGATCTTTCAACAGAACTATAATCTGCAATTTCAGTTGGATTGGCTTGCTAGAAAGACCCTAGCAACTGTCTCTCTCTGCTGACATCCCAGTGCCAGTGCTACAGATTTGTGCACCATACCTAGTTTTTATGTGATTGTTAGGGATCCAAACCTGGGTCCTCAGGCTTGTACAGGAAGTCTTTTTTATTGCTGTTTTATTTATATTGATTTGAAAAATAATTTGACTAAAAGCCACTTTGGGGGAGAAAGGACAATATAAAAGATTCTCTGAAGCAGATACCCTCTCAGAAAGCTATGCAGAATTTAGCCGTTTTCTACCTGCTCTTCCTGGATCAAGTGGCTTAAAATTCCAGGTCATAGTTCATCAATGAGAGAATTCAAGGCAGAAACTCGAAGGTAGACCTGTCTGCTATTCAGAACCTCTGACAAAGAAACTCATTTCACATCCAAAGAAGCATGGCAGGAACTGAGGAGAACATGGCTTGCTAGCTGGGCAGGCAGGATTAAGTTTAGTTGGTGTTTTGTTTTGTTTGTTTTGTTTTGTTTTGTTTTGTTTTGTTTTGTTTTGTTTTGTTTTGTTTTGTTTGACAGTTCAGGATCACTTGCCTAGGGAATAGTGCTGCCCACTGTGAGCTGGGCCCTGCTAAAGCAACTAACAATCCCCCACAGGTAATTCCAACATGATAATGTCTTCCCAAATAATTCTAGGTTTTACAAGTCTACAGTTAAAACTCACCAGAATACCGAGCACCGAGACACCTGGCCAGTTCCCCGACTCATTTTTCAACAAACTAGTAATAATCCACGAACATTACTCTGCAGAAGACACCACATCAGAGATTTGAGGACATGGGAGGACAGCACGAGCTGTCCTTCTTCCTCCCAACTTAGGAGAATTTAAACGTGTAGACAGGTTCTGTTCGGAAGAGCTGTGCAGAGTGTGCTAGGCATAATGGATGCTTATGACAAAATCTTATGAAAATTCCAGAAAGTAAAACTCTCTTTCATGAAAGGCTTAAAGAAAACTTCAAAAACACTTAGACTTGGAACCATTTGGCAAAATGGAAATACTTTCTTGGAAGCAGTCAACAGGCTGATGAGAAGCAGTAAGAAATGCTCCCTGTAAGTCTTTGCTTCATTCTGAAATATCACAAGTCTGTCTTCCACTGTCTGATTGAATTGCTCACACACCTTATCCTCCAAGCTCCTGTAGAGTAGACCATAGAACTTTGAGGACTCAATGGCTATTTCAGCCCAAAGTTCAAATGTCTTCACAATCTTCCCCCCTAAACCTGTGGTCAGGTCTGTCACATTCTACAGCCTAGTATCAAGTTCTTTCTTAGGTTTCTATTGCTGTGATAAAGCATTATGACCAAAAGCAACTTGGGTAGAAAGGGTTTTATTTCTTTTTACACTTCCACATGACAGTCCATCACAAAGAGAACTCAGGGCAGGAACCAGGAGGCAGGAGCTGATGCAGAGGCCATGGAGGAGTGCTGCTTACTGGCTTCCTCCTCTTGGCTACTCAACCTGCTTTGTTATACAACTCAGAAACACCTGCCCAAGATTGGAACCACCTATGGTGGGATGGTCCCTCCTATATCAATCATTAATTAAGATGAGACCTGACATACTTTCTTATAAACCAATCTTATGGAGGTGTTTTCTTGATTGAGAGTTCCAAATAACTCCAGCTTGTATCAAGTTGGCATAAAACTAACCAACACAGGCTCCTATCCTATTTTCTTCTAGAAAAATATTTGTTGATCCTCTTTGTCAAAGATCTTTCAAGGTCCTGGTTCTCAGTCCTTCAGCAGAGCTTTGTAAGATCTGCATTTATTATAACCCAGTTAGGCAGTATATCTGCCTTGTGCTTGGAGTTTGATGGCCCAGGGGAAGTCTCCAGCATGGGGCTACTTAGTGAAAGGATTTCAAGGGTACAAGAGCTTCTTGTTCTTATCCTTATCCTTTAAGGTTTTGGGAATAGGTTAGACTAGTTTATGCTGAGACGAAAATGCCAGTTGAAAGACTAATCACACTCATAAAGCATGCCTCCACCCATTCACCCTCCAGAGGTACGTCCATTTGTCTCCTCCATGAGATTGGATTTGAGAGGAAGTGATTTGCCACTAGCACCTCACCAATTATGGAGTCATGACTCCCATGACATCTGGAATAAAAAATTCAAGGTTAATCATAAAACGTAAAATGTGATGTCATGATTTATATAACAACCTCCTTAATAAGGATCACAGAGCGCTCACGTGACGGTGGGCTCATTGAGGGCTGAGGAGCAATTGGTAGAAGTCACCCATCATGGGTTCCATAAATTGTAGTAGCCCTTGCCTATTGGAGAGGCAATCCAATAGATCTAGAGATATAAATAAAGCCAGGGCATGATGTCAAGTCCATGATAGGTCATAATGACAGAAGATTGTGTTCACGTATAATGGCAAATTTGACATATCAACTATGTGTGTCAATTTTATGGGCCCTGATAACTAGTTAAACATTATTTTCAGTGTACAGGTAAACATAGGATGTTTCTGAGTGAAACTATCACTTGATACTTGAGTTGGAAGCCAGGACCAAATGCAGGTGAGCCTCCTTTATCTGTTGACGACTTGATTAGAATAAAATGAATGATCGACCTACAAAGAAAGAGAGATCTCCTCCTACCAGACCTCCGTCATTTGGAAAATGAGCTACTTTGCCTTTGGACTGAAACTATACCATTGGGTCTCCTGGCTCTCAGTTTTTAAAGTCAAATTGATGCCACCAGTGTTCCTGGGTCTCCAGATGGTCAATTGTAGAGGCTAGGACTTATTATCAAACTCCATGGCTATAAAAGTTCATTCGTGATAATGAATGTATTAGATTGTTTTACAGTTCATGTGCACACATGCATTCACACATATACACGCATGTGCACAAGTCACACACACACACACACACACACACAAACACACAGACACCTTCTGCAGGTTTTATACTTCTTTTGTTCATTTGTTCTAATTCTCAGTTGATCCATAACACCTTTGATGTTGCTGCCTTTGAAGACATTCATCAAGTGTGTGCTGTGCTTGAATTCATCTGAGTTTTATTTTTTCATTCATCTCCAAAAAGCGTATGGAGCTGTCTCTTTGTATTCAGTCATCAACAATGGAAGATGAGGCATGGAGATGTTAGTTTCCCCAAACAGAAAACATCATGAAACATGAAACCTCATCTAAAGTTAGTCTTTTTATGATCCCAGAGCCTCCCTGGTTCACTCTAACCTTTTCTCGAGTTCATAGATGTGTTGTGGAGATCCTTATTCCAACCCATAAGGAAAGTTCACTTTGCCATTGGTAGTTTCCCTAAGAATCCACACCCTCCATCTTCTTTGAATACAAGTGTAAATACATGCTTCCTACAATGAAATATTCTTTACAAGCGAACAAAAGCCCAGCCCTTTCCATGCCCATGCTTCTGAATGTGACCCATCACAAGATAGAGCTTTGTAATGCTCACTCTCAGGTTCAGGCTGCTGTAACGAACATACCACAGACTGGGTGGCTTATACAACAAACATGCCTTTCTCCTGATTCTGAGGGCAGTCCGAGTCAAAGCACCAATAATGCAGAGTTCAGGGAAGTCCACCTCCAGGTCTTCAGATAGACATCTTCCCCTGAACTCTTACCTGATTGGGAACAGGCTCTCAGCTCTGTCCCTCTAAGGGCCCTGAGATCTCCCTTCTTTCCTTCAAAATTACTAAATTGAGGATTAAGTTTTAATACATTGAGAAAGTAACACAAGCCTTCATTCTCAACTATCACACTAGGGAAAATCCAGTAATAATTTTAATAATGATGGAAACAAATTATTCAAAGCCATTTTCCAAGAAGGCAGGGGATCTGCTATGACACTTAAGGAGCATGTCATCTTACCTATCTTCAGTATTCATTTGTATTTGTTGGCTTACCATGCTTAGGGTCTCTAAGTGGTAAATATGCGTTTCATTTCTATTATAATCTTCTGAGGAGCCATGGTTCCCCACCACTAACCCACTGATGTACAGTGGCATGCTTGGGATTTCAGTCCAATACAAAGTTATTGCACGCTGTGACTAGAGCTCTGAGGGCCAATTCTACCACATATGCCAAGTGTGCATTCTGGTGACGTCAATGTTCTGCTCCTTAGATAAACGCTTCTCAACCAGAGGCAATGCTGTGCACTTGGGAGATAATGTGCCCATATCTGAAGGCAATTTTAATTGTTATGCACTGCTTTAAAAGCTTTCATTTGTTTAATGCTTAGAAAGCCACTTGGGGTGGTGTGATGGCCAGTGTTAATTGCCAGTCACACAGAATCTGGACTCACCTGGAGGCAAATCACCCAACACACCTGTAAGGAATTATCAAGATTAAGATTGGCCTCTGGGAATTTCTATAAGGGATTATCCTGACTACATAAATTGGTTTGGCAAGACCCACCTTAATTGTGTGTGAATGTGTTCCCTGGGTGGGGATTTTAGATGGTCTAAAATCAGAGAGAGGTATCAGTGCTCTAGCAAACACATACTCGAGGACTTTTTAGCTAGCTTCTGACACCATGACTTCTCAGACTGTAACTTGAACTGGGAGCCAGAATAAAACCTTTCTTCTTTAAGTCACCTTTGACACGATATTTTGTTACAACACTAGGAAAGTAAATGAAGATGGGGAGTTTATTCTTAGCTTCATCTTACAGGAGAGGAAGCTGAGACAGTGGAATATTAAGTAAAACATAGCTAGTAAGTGGCAGAGCTAAGATTTGAATCCACAGCACCTACTCACTTAATGCCCCTGATGCTGCCTTCTTTAAGACAGATATGGGAAAGAAATGGCTTTGATCTGACCATGAGATCCCGTCATCCCCTCTCAGTTTCCATGAGCAGGGCTTTGTTATCTGTTGTGATGCTTATGACCTGAGTGCCTTATTGACATTGAGGATCAGTCAATGTTAAAAATGTCCTCTTCTCAGAGGGGGAGCTGACAGTCTGATTATAAACACATGCCCCTTTCAACTTTGTCTATGGTTTTGCGGATAATAACTTCCTGGTGGGCCCACGGATAGTTTAGGAAAGAGTCAGATTGCTAGGAAAACCAAATGTCTGATTACAAAATTTGTATTTTGAGAGCATGTTCCCACTGCCCTCTAAACTTTCAGAAAACATGGGATGGAATAAATTAATCATCAATAGAGAGTGATTTAATCAATCACAGCAGGGTGATGGAGCTTTTACAAAATCTGTTAAACAATGTGTTCAGGAAGCTTCCCAAATGATGGACATTAAAGTGCTGGGGTTGGTTCACTCACTGAGAGCTCGATTCACCCCATCTTGTTTATGCATATCTTCCACCATCTGGCTGTTTCTTATCCCGCCTTTTATAATAATCAAGCTATAGTAAGTTCTGAGTCACTTTAGCAAGTTACCTGAAGAGGTTTGTGGGAACCCCCGACTTTACAGCCCAACAGTCAGAAGCAAAGCTTTCAGATGGATCAAGTAGCTACTGTGAAATTGAACCACTGACCCTAGAGACACAATGCTAACTCTAGGTGGGCAGAGTCAGGCTGAACTAAATCAGAGATTGCTTAGTTCTCTCTGGATTGAAGAATGGCTGGCATGCAGGAAAAATGCCCAGAGATTCAGTGTTATAAATAAAAGGCTGCCACTTACTAGAAGGAGAAAATGCGTGGGACAATATCTACTACAAACATTTTTAATTTGTCATAGCCTTCTTATGAGTAAAGGCAGAGAGAAACCGGCCCTCTTGTCATGTGATTAAGTCCCTGCCACCCTGACACCCATTGCTCCTTTCATAGCTTTTCTATCACCCTTGGAGGTAGGTGTGTTTGTATCTGACTTTTTCATCCTTATTTCCCGGAAACTTTCAAAGGCTCAGGGATCATGTGTGCCCTGTGACTGTCACCCTCATTTATTCCTGAATATGTTTAAAGATGTGACTACTATATGAAGGAGTGAGTGAGTGAGTGAGTGAGTGAGTGAAGGACAGAAAACATTGTTACCATTCTGTCTATGGATGCCAGGTCACTCGAGACTGGAATACAAATCCTAGATATAACTCCAAGCTCTAGTATGTGTATATGCATTTTTATGACTTACCATGAAAATTAAGTACTTCATAATGACCTATTTCATTTTTATGAATGTGTAAATTAGGATAATAAAACCTGAAATTAAATTCACAGACAAGCCTCAGTTCAACCATCTGCAGTGTTCCTTGCAATGTCCTCTCTAGGGCACTCCCCTTAGAATTTCAGTTCAGAATGGTTTTAAATGTATGAGGTTATCTCTTTCCCTGTATTGACTATTTTGCTGAATCTAACTTTCTTTGTGTTCAATGTAACTGAATGATATAAGAGTCTGGAGCAGTCCCTGGTAGTAGAACTTATAATGGTTCCTTTAAATGGATTTCTTGGAAATTAAATCATAACAATCTCACAAATGAAAAGCTTATAAAATATCTAGAAGTAGTATCTATCCTGGACCTACCTGGTCAAGCTTCCAGACCATTAACAATTTGTAGGAAACACACAGGTCAGAAAACTACGGTTGTTCAGTTCTCAAAGCCAGGACTATGAGAAATCCTATAAAACAAAGGAGAAAGAAACAGAGAAGAAGAGAGAGACAGAGAGAAAGAGGAAGAAAAGGGGATGAGGGGGGAGAAGAAAGTGGAGAGGAGGGACGAGGAGAAGGGAGAAGAAAGGAGGGGAGTTGAGAGGGGGGAAGGGAGAAGAGAGAGGAAAAGACACTGAAACCAAACATGGGTGGAGATGAAGAAGATGGAAAAAAATAAAATAACATGAATTTATGAGATAATTCACCTGCTCATAATCTTGAATTACAATAAAACTTTAAAGCCAAGAAAAAGGTGCTGAGATTTTCTTTTGAAATATTCTTTTGCAAGATCTGGGGATGTAGCTCAGTGGTAGATTACTTACCTGGTGTCTGCTGAGACCCCGTGTTCAATCCCCAATCCCCAATAAATAAGCAAATATGTTATAAATAAAAAAGTTCCATTGTTCCTCCAAGGATTTATGTGTGGGAATCTTGGTTTTCATTGTGATGATGTTGGTAGGTGGTTGAACCTTAAAGAGATGAGATTCCGAGAAAGGTACTTCAGTCATTGGAATAGCACCTTTGGAAGAAATTAATGTAGATCTCAAGGAGTGAGTTCCTTCCTGAAAAAAAAATGGATTGTTAAGAAATGAAACCAACTTTGTTCCTTCCTCAATCTCTGCCTATATCATCATGTGATCTTCAACTTCCATAGTCACTGCTACTGTGGTGGTGCCATCAACCTCGAAACACTCACCACACTACATAAGCTTAGACATTTAGCCTCTAAGACTGAGCTAAAAACAACCAGCTTCAAGCATTTTGTTATAGCCATAGTAAATGAACTAGCATGTTTCCTGTTTACAGGTACAGACTAAAGGTTGTTTTTATGATAAAAATGATTTCTCAGGCACAAAATAGCATAGAAGGGCTCTACAAGTTCCCTTTTCCCAATGTAGGGCATTTCCTCTAAAGTCTCTCTCTTTGAGTCCTGAGGGTCTCTCACCTCCCAGGTCTCTGTTACATTCTGGAGGGTACCTCCAACCTACCTCCTGAGGTTGCCTGTTTCCATTCTTTCTGCTGGCCCTCGGGGCTTCAGTCCTTTTCCCCTACCCAAAACCAGATCATGTTCTCCTCTCCCCCATCCCCTTTTCCTCCCAGATCCCTCCCTCCCTCCCCCTTGCAGTTGCTTTCTTCTCCCTCCCAAGTGGGACTGAGGCATCCTCACTTGGGCCCTTCACCTTGAAAGACAGGGCATCAAGTGAGGGATGGAGTTGCTGCCCCACAGCCAAAACTCTGATCTATAATTGTCCTTGTCTGAAAGAACTGCAGGGATGGAAATGGAGAGGAGTCTGGGGAATAGAAGGGCCAGTGACAGGCCCAAAGTGGGATCCAGATCAAGGGGAAGCCCCAAGACCTAGCATTATTACTGAGGCTATGGGGCACTCACAAAAAGGGACCCATCATGAGCACACTCTGAAAGACCTAACAAGCAACTGAAAGAGTCAGATGCAGATATTTGCACCCAACCAATGGGCAGAAACTGCTGAATTCTGTGGTTGAATTCGGGGAAAGCTGGAAGACGCTGAGGAGAAGGCCAACCCTGTAGGAGAACCAGCAGTCTCAATTAACCTGGATCCCCAAGATCTCTCAGACACTGGACCACCAACCAGGCAGTATATACCAGCTGATATGAGGTCATCAACTCACATACTGCAGAGGACTGCGGGTCTGGGTTTAGTCAGAGAAGATGCACCTAACCCTCAAGAGACTGGAGGCCCCAGGGAATTTAGAGGTATGGTGGGGTTGGGGTTGGGTGCTGGGGACATCCTGATGGAAACAGGGGTGCGGGAAGGAGGTATGGGATGTGGAACAGTCAGAGGGTGGACCGGGAGGGGAATAAAATCTAGAGTTTGAAAGGAAGGAAGGAAGGAAGGAAGGAAGGAAGGAAGGAAGGAAGGAAGGAAGGAAGGAAAGAAAGAAAGAAAGAAAGAAAGAAAGAAAGAAAGAAAGAAAGAAAGAAAGAAAGAAAGATAGAAAGAAAGAAAAAAAGAAATTTTAAAAAGCAGCAGAGAAAGAAATAAAGACAGAAAGATATATAGAAAGAAAGAAATTTTAAAAAGCAGCAGAGAAAGGAAGAAAGAAAGAAAGAAAGAAAGAAAGAAAGAAAGAAAGAAAGAAAGAAGAAAGAAAGAAAAGAAATAGCATAAAGCATATCATCTCCAGTCAATGTGGAGTAATAGGAGATAGATTTAAGTAATTTAAAAATCTAAACTATTTCTTCCCAGAATACAAAATTTACAAAGTGCTGTTTCTTAAGATAGTGAAAGGTTTTCTCTGTAGACTGCAGGAAGAAAGAAACAAGTCCTTTGGTTCCCACAGCAGACTGTGTTGATAAGTTGCCCGATGATAACAGGGTAAAGATTTAACTCAAGAGTCTCCTCTAGTTGGAGTGAAAAAAATCTAAGAAAAAATTGTTACAAGGGCAGAGTGCCCAAAGTAAGAGTAAATACTAATAATATCTCTGGTAATCTTAGTGCAGAGTGGTTGGGGTGGCTATAGTAAAATTATAGATTATAAAATAGTTTTCAATTCGAGAGAATCTTTTAGTCATGATTAAAAGGGCTAGTATCTCATGAAGATGAAGTAATCACATACACATACAAATGCACACACACACACACACACACACACACACACACACACACACACACACACCTAGTACTAAAATGTACAAAACCCAAAAGCTGACAAACTGCAGGTAGAAACAGAGAGTTCGTCAATGAGAAGTGAAGATGTATTCTCCAAATAGGAAAAATTAGGAAGTATAAAATTAGAAACCATATTAAATTAGACATAACATCAAATTAGAAAGTATATTAAAGACTAGAAAAACAGTCAACCACCTTAATATAATACCTTAAGACCCCATCTGACAACACCTGACTATGCATTCTTTTAAAGTGTGACTAGAACATGTATCAAAAGATCATCTGGGCCATGAGAGAAGTATTGATAAACTCAAAATGCTTTAAATAAAATTTGTTCTTTGGAGTCTGTATTAGAGATCAGTATCAGAGATATAAAAAGAATATCCAAATATTTATAAATTAGATAAAATATTTCTAAACAGCCCCCTAGACATCAAGCAATTCAAAAGAGAATTTAGAAAGCAGATTTATTCCAGGGAAAATGCGAAGGTGCCAAGGTCTGTAGGGAGCAGCTGAACCAGGACCTCCAGGGCACTGCTTAACAAGCAAATGCCCCTATTGTCAAAAGGAAAGGTCTCAAATAAGTTGCTTTATTTCCTTTTAAGATATAGAAAGACAAGTGAAAATTAAATCCAATGCAGGGAGAGCAAAGAAAAAAGATTACATTAGAAATGAATTAATTAGAAGATGGGAAAAGTCTAGGGGAAAAATCAATGACATTGGAAGCTTGCTGGGCCAGTGAGTTGCTAATCCTTCAGCCCAGTGATCAAGCACAGGGGAAAGGAGAATGGGAAGTGTCTGGGAGGAGCTGGCACCGCCCACAGAGCAAAGGATACAGGAAATCCACAGTGCTCACACACACATGTGAAAAGGACAACTTAGTGTAAATAGAAAATTCTTTTGAAAGTCACACACACACACACACACACACACACACACAAACCCCAGTGTTCCCTGAAGAAAAAAAAAAAGATGGTCCTAATCTTTAATTTTTAAAACAAGAAAGATAATACTTTATCTTGTTTTAAAAATTAAGTTTGCAGCTTAAAGCATTCTGGAACCAGTTGATTTCACTGGCAAACTACCATATGCCTAAAACAGAAACAATGACAGTTTTACACAAACTCTTCTAGTAAGTTCAGGAAATAGGTAATTTCTCAGATTAGTCTATGAGGTCAGTGAAACATGATAACAGGATTGGATCATTTCATTATAAGAAACAAATACCCACAGAAAAACCGAGAAATCATTATTGAATCCAAGGAAACAACTAATGTTCAAATACCCATTCATACTTTCTGATCATCACCAAGTCCCTCCCAGACTCATGCCTGTGGTATTTTATTGGTAGGATTATTCAAATTTCCCTTTCTTAGTGTCCCCTGCAGCCTGCTGAACCCAGGCTCCACATTGCACATGAAGGAATTCTCCCAGAATATAGAGCTTAGCCTTGATGACCCTCCTCTTCCTAAGCTAAGGTCTGAACTCTGTGATCTGCCGTGTCAATCACCTCTTTCCCTGAGTCACACAAGCCGACTCTGTCTCTGCTCCAATACAGAAACCACGTGCACACCCATGTCCTCTGAGCTCTGATGTCCATTATTTTCATCCTGGAATATTTATTTTTACCCTCTCCATTCCACCTCATCCTCTTCTGATTAACCACAGCCTACTATTTTTAGATACTGATTCCTCCATGAACCCTTTCCGACCACCTCTCCCTACAATCCACTTCTGGGTCTGGTGCCTTCCTAACACTTGTAGGATTTACTATAATCTACAATTGTATTTATATTTTCTCTTCGAAGGTGAGGACACCATGTTGTTCATTGTGTTCTTTCAAACACCTAGAGCATTACCTAAAATCCAAAGGACAATCAACTTAATAGCTATATAAAAAGCTATTGAACATACTGAACATTAATTACATCCAGTCACTGTCCTAAGGACTATATGGGCTTCTTTACTCGTATACTCTACAGATTCTAATCTTCTGCTTATTTAACAAGGGACAGAACCAAGAAAGGAAAATAAAGTGCACTCACATAATACCACAGTAGAAACTCTGTGTAGCCAAAATTCAAACTCAAGTCAGTGATTCTCTGGCCTGTGCTATGCAGGTACAATAGTTTACAGGTGGCTGGATAGATGGGTGTCGAATGGATGAATGAATAATTTTAAACAGCTCCTTACTATTTATCTGTTTTATGTCTGTGCCTACTCTGTATGCAGGCCACATTGTATTAAATAAAACTGACTAAAATTCATTCTAGAAGAGAAGACAGTTAACATAAATATTTTGTGGATACATGTTACAAATGTAGAAAGTCAAGTAAGAGAGATAAGAGGTTACCCAGTTGAGTAGAGTGACCAGTGGAAGCATCATTGAGAAAGGAAAAATCTGAAGGAGAATAAGCAAACAAAAGCCTTTCAAATATCATACAATCCACTGACAGCAAGCATTCACATAAATAACAAGCAGTTTGTAAGGGAAGATCTACTTTATTTGTTAAATTTAGCAATTCTATACTCATGGCAAAGCTTGCTTATAGAACAGACTAGAACAACTACATTTTATTACTAATTTTGAGCCATAGAGTTTGTGGGGTTTTTTCCTGAACATCCCTAAAGATGGGTTGCAGGGCACTGGCACTGACCTATTAGCATGCAGCCACAGTGGCGTCCTCCTTGGCAGGGAGGACACTCTGCTCCACAGAGATGTCTCTCATAAGCAGGAAAGATCATTTCGTAGCTCTTGACAGATGGGTCTTGCCCATGAGGAAAGGCATTTAGGATGATTCATTCCAAATAGCACATCAACAGACTTTGAAAGAGCTATTAAAAATGGGGATGTGTTAGTTCTAATTTATGCTAAATAAAGTAAGGCAAGAGGCCATTAGGAGGAAGATGCAAGATACTTAACATTTGAAGACTTTGAAAGGCAGAAGAGGAGCACATGCTTATTTTGCTAGATTCTACCATTCTGCTTTTCAATAAAGAGGTAATAGCACAGTGACTTTTTAATCGAACCTAAAATGTTGTCTAAGCTTGAACAAATCCAGATACTCATACAAGTGGGTTAATTTCCTCTTATGATCCACAAACCACTTAACTACAATGACGACTCTTAATTGAATCACTTTAACGAAGACATCCCATCTTCTAAGTGATTTTCCTTAGAATAGTGCTATAGAATGCCCACAATATATGCCTAGTATATAGGAGGACATGGATCTAGTCACCAGAACCACCTTCCAGTAGAGAGAAGGCCTTCATGGCCTTCAAGGCTACTTTCTCAGCACTCAAGTCTCCTTTAACAGCATTAAAATGTTACCTCTATAACATCTATTAACATCACACTTATAATTATTTATGTAGTCTTAAATCAAGAAACCTAACTTGGGTCTTCTGCAAGATGTGCAAGTATTCTTAACCACTTAACAATCTCTCTAGGCCAAGTCCCCCAAACTTGCTTTTAGTCATGGTATTTTTCACAGCAACAGAAAGCAATTTTGTTGCTGTGAAGAGACACCATGACCACAGCAACTCTTATCAAAGAAAGCTTTTAATTGGTGCTTGCTTACATTCAGAGGCTTAGTCCATTATCATCATGTAGGAAACACGGTAGCACTCAGGCAAACATGGTACTGGGAAGGTAGCTGAGAGTTCTAGCTCTGGCTAGGCAGGTAGCAAGAATGGAAAGCAACACTAGGCTTAGTTTGAGTTTCTGAAACACCAAAGTCCACTGTCAGTGACACACTTTTTCCAACAAGGCCACACCTACTCCAAGAAGGTCACACTGGACTCCCAATAGTGTCACTCCATCTATAGTGTCACTTCATATGAGCCTATGGGTGTTATTTTTCATTCAAACCACCACTTCATTCACTGGAACTGTGAGAGTTGCTCTTGTTTATCAACATGACACACCTAAGAAGAGAGAACCTCAGTTGAAGAATTGCCTCCATCCAACTGGCCCATGTGCATGCCTATGGGGCATTTTCCTGATTGGCAGTTGGTATAGGAGGGCCCAGACCAATATAGGTGGCACCATCCATAGGCAGGTGGGACTGAACTGTTTAAGAAAGGTAGCTAGATATGATCTGGGAAGCAAATCGGTAACATTCTTCCATGGTTTCTGTTTCAGCTCCTTTGACTTCCTGCCTTGGTTCTCATGATGGACTATATATAAACTCTAAGATGAAATAAACACTTTTCTTCCTAGTCTGTCTTTTTTTAAAAAAAAATCAAAACATGAATATGAATGATTTTCTTGCATGTATATATGTGTACCAACACTGTGACTTGTGCCTGAGGAGGCCATGAGGTCTGGATCCCTGGAACTCATGATTAGTGATAAGTTACCATGTGGTTGCCAGAAACCCAACTTGGGTCCTCTGCGGGAAGAGCTGTTCTTAACCACATAACCATCTCTCTAGGCCAAGTTCCCAAACTTGATTTTGGTCATGGTTTTTTTTTCACAACGACAGAAAGCAAAGTAGAACAGAGATCATGTTTATTTATCTTTTATTCCTTCAGCATCTACCATAATTTGAATAAATAGATGGTGCTCATTAAATTTGAGTTAAATTAATGACAAAGCCTTCCAGGGGTTGGCAGACTCATCAAGACGAACCAATTATGGAGTCTGATCTAACTGAATGAAATCAGACACACATCAGAGTCAAGAAAAATGATAAATTTCAATTCTTCAGATAATAAATTTATACAGCATTTCTTTTATAGGAGAGGAGGTTAGGAACACTTCAGTTTTTCAAACTGAGGCCTCAAAACTTGGCAGTTTATCTTCTAGGATCAAAGGAATAAGAGGAGCCAAGATGTACACAGAGTCCCAGACTCTTTCTTCCCGGATTCTGAGT
This sequence comes from Apodemus sylvaticus, assembly GCF_947179515.1. NCBI lineage: Eukaryota > Metazoa > Chordata > Mammalia > Rodentia > Muridae > Apodemus > Apodemus sylvaticus. Next base: position 75,861,189 of record NC_067473.1, on the reverse strand, counting down.
TGAGGACATAGAATCTGATCACAGAGTCATGCCCAGTGGGATGTACACACTGCTCCTACATTAAGCATGCACTTGGTTTTGTTGACAAGCCCATCTGTTAAAATAAGAGCAGACTCTGTAATGGCTCACACTGCTTCTATTTCTGCCTCCAAGAACCTGATCCAGACAAGAGAGTTATGCTGATATTCTCACAGATAACCTAGGATTTCTCAGACTCAGAACCATTAGTGTTATGGGCAGGTTGATTCTTTTAATTTTCTGATTCAGTCTTGGGTTGAGCCCTGTTCTTGAGGGTTGTCTTATGCATTGTCACACATTAAGGAGCATTCTAGGACTTGACCCACTCGATGGCAGTAGCACTCCCCAGTCCTCCTGTGACATGTAAACACGACCCTTTGCATTGCCAACCGTCTCCTGAGAGTACATCTGCTTCGGATGAGAGTCACGGGCAACCTACTGAGCAGTGCAAACATTTCACCGTGCTCCCAGCTGCTCATAGGAACTATGTCATTTGAATCTTAGAAAACTACTATGAGACAAGAATAATCACTGTTCCCATTTTATAGATGGGGAAAGTTAAAGATTGCTAAAGCTCACATAGCCAGCACAGAGGAAAACCAGGATTGTCATCACTACTCTAGCCCGTGGGAATTTTGTTGAAAGAAAGGGATGAAGTGGGATTTAACGAGGAGGAAGACAAGAGATAGCAAATGTCCAACAGACTAATATGAAAGCTTTGTGACTGTTTCCTAGCAAAGTCCAGCTAGTGACAGCAAGGAATTCCTTAAAGGACTTTGTTCAAGAGGTAACAACAGGGCAAGCAAAGCCAGTCTGCCTAGCTTCTGCTGCTGAGCCTGCCAGCTATTGGCAGGCTGTGCTGAAGTGACTAACAGAAATACCAGCAGGAAAGTGAAAGCCAAGTTTGCATTGTTGGTGTTCTTTGTTCTTTAATATTTAGACATTGTGAACCCACACATGGAAGATCTATTGCCTGTATTCCAGACTTAAGCCTAGGGTGTCAGACTTAAAAGTCTGATGCCAAATTTTTTATCCTAAAAGTCTCTGATCCATCCTGGACCTCCTGTGTCTAGAAGAGACAGAGGAAGACTTCATGCAAACAAGATGGAGTATGGTGACTTTATGTGAGGTAAGGCTACCTTATGAGTGGTCCCTGTCTGTCTCAGGGATTGAAACCTAATTTTGATGGCATTGGTAGATGACTTAGATCTGGGAATAGGCGAGGAGGGAGGACAAGGGTTCTCCAGACTTGGCTGATGGAAAAATCACCATAGGAACATTTCAGTAGGAGGGCTGGTAAAAAGCTGGGCCTTCGGGGTAGCTGTACACAGAAGAGAGGGAGACAGAAAATTTTGAGGAAATAGCCACTGACAGATTTCTCACTCTAAATTGGAAGCCACTTGAAAGCTATGAAAACTCCTAAGTATGTAACTTGGGGAGAAATGGAGACATGTACAGGAACGTGAGCAAGCTATCAAGATAAAGATACACATCAAAGAGAAAGTAGATGGTTGGCCTTTGAAATACAGGGCAAACATTACACGGCATGCCCGAACCAGTGTGTGGGAAAGGAAAATTACATGCAACCCAGTTCATTGCACTGTCCCACAGGAAGAACTCATTGTACTTAGGCACAGGGGTAAGAACTGCTTATGGAGTTCATAGTCCATGGTCACTGGCTCACTAGAAAACTGACAACAAATTCTGGGACCACAAAATTCTTCCTCTCCTTCCATCACATTGGCAAAATCTTGTTCAATAGTCTTTTTTTTTTGTACTCAGTACATTTTATCTTATGAAAAACAAAAAATTACAAGACTTTCTAAAATGCAAAAAAAGATATTTTGAAGAAAACAAGCGAGCAAACTAGACTTAGATATGGGAGGAATGTTAAGATGGCAAAAGTGAATAATAAATGTCCCCCAAGCTTTAACGACAATGGTAGACAGCATTTGGGAACACATAGGCAATATAAACAGAGAGCGAGGAACTCTGAAAAGGGATAGAAGGAAATGCAGGCAATTAAGAAGACTATAAGAGAGATGTAGACTGTTCCTATGAGCACACTAGAACACTGTTCCCAGCTAAGAAAAGAATGCTACCTTGAGGATTTGTCAATCAAAACACCCTAAACTGAACAGCAAAGAAGAAGGAAAAACCTGGACATTTTTGGACAGAATATGCAAGAACTCTAGAATTAAGAAAACAGGTATATATGGAATAGGAGAGTGGAGAGAAGAAAGGGGGATATTGAAGTGATAATTAGTAAAACACTCCTCTCAAATTGATAACAGACCACAAATTCCAGGTTCAGAAATCTCAAAAGATCATCAAGCAAAGTAAATGTTCAAAAATGCATATTTACAAACTATATTCAAATTGAAAAACAAGCCAACAACAATACCCCGCGGTCCCCCTTCCCCCGCCAACAAACCAAAAACTTAGGGCTGGAGAGATGAATCAGTCATCCAGAGCACCTGCTGCTCTTACAAATGACCCGAGTTCACATCCTGACATCCACAGGAGGCAACTCATAACTACAGATTCCAGGGCTCCAAAGCCCATTTCCCGGCCTCCTTCACCCACACATATGTGGGATAAACATAAATAAAAATAAGTTCAAAAAGAAAATAGTTAGAAAAGAGACAGTGTGAGGATGTCTTTTTGATAGAGAAACAAAGATAAAAGTTACGCTCAGTGTTTCCTCAGAAATGCCAAGAGCAAGAAGAAAGTGGAGTGCAGTAGTTCAAACTGTTCAGAAAAAACTACTGCCAATAATCTCCTACCCTGAGGAGTTATCTGTACATGAGGAGGAAAAATAGTTTTCTGAACAACAAAAATTAAAGAATTTAGGGTCAATAGACCCACAGAGTAGGAAACTCAGATCTATATAAAGACAGGAAGAGTGTTGGGGGAAAAGGGATGAATGCAAAATTCCAAAATGTTTTTCGTTTGAAATATTTTTCTATTTAAAATTTTATTTACCATTTTATATGTTATATTTTTATCATGTTTTCTTCTCACTCTCCCCATGTCCTTCTCTGGCCAACTTCAGTTCCCCCTCTCTCTTAAAAATATTATACAATCCCCCAAATAAAAATCATAAGCAAACAAAAACAAAATTAAGATTTTAAAAATGCCAAAACAAACCAGAAATGAAACAAAAAGCACAGAAAACAAATTCTTAATGAAGACAACCAATTAGAACTAGTGCTTCAAAACCTCATACTCTCTGCACATTGTTTAGTTGTGGGGCTCTGTTGATTACCATCTATTGCAAGAAGCTTCTTTGACAAGAGTGGTTCACAGGCTGTGGCTAGAGCAATGCATTAAGTCACTTTATAGCTACATTCCTTTAGCAGAATAATAATGAGTAGGAATTATCCTACTCCTAGGCCTATGTCCTATCTAGTTTTAGGTTCTTGATCATTTTACAGTATAAGGTATGACTTCTACCTCATGAAGTGGGCCTGAAATCCAATCAAAAAGTGGTTTGGTGCTCCTTTAACATTTCTACTAGAGAGATGGCTCATCAGTTAAGAGCACTGGATGCTCTTCCAGAAGACTGTGTTTGATTCCACTACCCACTGTCTGTAACTGCAGTTGGAGGGAATCCAGTGGCATCTCCTAGCCTCTGAGAGCACCAGGTATGCATGTAGTACACAGAATACATGTAGGCAAAATGTTCATAAATATAAAATAAATATTCGTGGGGGGGGGGTGTGCACTTGAGTACAGCTACCTGTTGAGGCCTCAGATCTCCCCAAAGATGGAGTTTCAAGTGGTACTGAGTCATCTGACATGGATTCTAGTACTTGAACTTGGGTCTTTGAAAGAGTAATACATACACTTAAAGAAGGAGTCATCTCTCCAGGGCCCTGCTGTTTTTTCTCTTAACTGATTTAGTAATTTATATCTTCTTGAAAGTGATAATAAGAATGTGTTCAAATCTTTGTGCATATACTATATACACAATATATACGTGTTGGAGTACATTCATTTACAAGTGAAATGAGTTATAACCCTGTTGTGAGAGCTGAGAGGAAGGAAAGAAGGAAGGCAGTAAAGGAATATGTTGTATTTGTAAAATTCTTTCACTGCTTCTGTTACTTGAAAATTGATTTGCATTAAACATCAGTCTACATTACAAACTCTTGGGTGACCACTAAAATAAAGAAATTAGGACTGAACAAAAATATAACTCAGAGGCAATATGATTAGAATGCTAAGGAAGGAGAAAATATTTAGTCATATAAAATGCCTAATTAATGTAAAAAAGACAGAAAATGAGGAATAAACAAGGGTAAGAACAAAGCATAAAATCTAAAAGTCACAGATACAGAAGTTGTCAATGGAATTCATCAATGGGAATCATCGTTAAGGAATCACCTTAAATGCCATTGGCCTAAATACAGTTAGGAAAGGACATGGGTGTCATGACTCAAGACAATATGCAGTTATTTGTTCGTTATTCTAGGAAATTACTACATCTTCCAACACTAAAGGATTAAAAATGAAGTATTCCAAGCTTAACATTCATAAAACAAAAAGTAGTAACATCACTTCCAATACAGGGCAGACACCAGTTATCAGGAATAAATGGGGAACACATAATGATTAAAGACCGGTACCCAATGTGCCTACCAGCGTGTATGCCTACCAGCAGAGCATTGAGATATTCAAAGAAAAACTCACAGAACTGAAGTAGATGAACCCACAGCTGTGGCTAGATGCTTAAGCATCCTCTGCCAGAACCCTAAAGGCTGAAAAGTAGAACTGAACTGAAATCAGCATCACTGTCCATCAACAGGGTACCGTTGACGCCCACAGACACATAACTGAACAGCAGCCAAAGACAGTCTTCGCAAACATATACTCAACTTCACTAAGTCTAGTTTGAGATCATAAAGCATCAAAACTTTAGGAGACTAGAGACCACACAATATCTGTCATCAAGTCATTGTAAAACTAGACTGGAAATCAATAATGAGTAGTAGAAAATCCTATAAAACTAGAAGGGGAAAGTTTATGCACCATCAATAGATAAGACAGTGCCATACATATTCTAGCAGCAAAAAAAAACCCCATACACACACACACACACACACACACACACACACACACACACACTAAACCTGTATCCAGTTCAATTTTTTCAAGGTTAGTATAACCTTGGAACCAATATAATTGAGGACAGAACAGGAAGGGATGGGGAAGGCCTTCTTAAGCAGGTTGAAAATGGATGCACTGGGAGGAGAAGATGCACTGAGAGGAGAAGATACTCATTACCCTTTACCAGCCCAGCACTTAATATATGCTAGGCAGTGGTCTTTGGGCTTCCTGGCATTTCTTCATTTGGCTGGCATAGGTTGGTAGGAAACCCTACCTTGGCTGCACATCCTTGTATGGGTATCAAGAAGGTTGGGAACAGGGACCATTTAAAACCAAGGCTAAATCCGTGTATTTCCTTTTTATATGACTCATTAACTAAGAATGATTTTAAAAAATATTTTGAAACAGGCTATTACTATGAAAGCTAGGCTGGCCTAAAACTCACAGTTCTCTGGCCTCAGTATCCCAACTGCTGGAGCTATAGGTGTGCTTTATCACACTTGACTCTTATTTGGATCTTTAAAGAAAGATTTGAAAACCATTGTCCAGGGGTCCTCCAGTCACATGTCACAGTAGATACCATCAGTCAGCTGAGTCTGTGGGTGAGACATTGGTTAATACTGCTTCATCATGCGATCTGGGAATCTGTACAACATGACCCTTAGATATCAAGGAAGACATGTATGTGTGTGTGTGGCTGGGAAGGAGGGGAAGAGGAAGAGGAAGAGAAGCAGGAGGAGAAGAGGAAGAAGGGTAAGAAAAAAAAAGAAAAAGAGAAGAAAAGGAGGAGGAGGAGAAGCACTTTTTATGACTAGCCTACACAGCCACAGAGATGATTCTATTACATTCTGTGCCATGAGTTGGTTACAAAGTCCTGCCCAGATTCAAAGCAGGGGAAGTTGACTCCACCTGCTTGATGGGAAATGATGAAGTTCTTGAAAGAAATGTGAAATGTAAACATCATCGTGACCACTTTTGGAAGATACATTTTGCTACACAAGCAAACCTAAAAGAAACATACAATGAATGTCTCAAACAGGCTGTCCTGTGAATAGGCACCTGTCATAATAATCAATGACCACAGAAAGACAGATGAGAATTATGCGGTTCTGGTAATATCTGCATAGTCTGCAAAATAAAAGTAATACGAGTAATAGTAAACATCAGATTATGGAGACAACAGTAAACACCATGCCTGTATAGTAAACTGCAATGTATGGAAAGGCTATACAGAATAAATGAGCAGAACTGTATGTGTGCATGCCTACAACCAGCATTTCCACCAATGGTATCTGTAATAAAAATTATAGAAATTCTACGCGATGCACAAAGACAGTCTCCATTTAACACTGTTATTTACTATGAAGAAAGTGTGAATGGAGAAGTTCTCACCAATAAATGAATAATGAAAGTCAATATGAACAAACCTGAAAGAGACTGAATGAGGAGGAGAGATGGGCCAGGTGTGACACGATTTTTCCATTGAGAACATAGAGAAGAGAACTTACACAGTGGCTTGAATTTGAGTAAGGAACCAAAGAGAACGGTGAAAGTTGATGTTTATTTTTAGAATAAAACTAGAGTGGGAAAGGTTGGTAGGGAGCTACGATGTAGGCTCTCCTGGCTGTATCTTGAGAGTCCATGACTTGGTCAGGTGAGTTATGAAAGACCCCACAATGCAGTCAGGTGAGTTCTTTAGGTGGCTTCATAATTTCAAGACATGTTTAACTCAGATTCTCTTTTCAAGCAACAGAAGTCAATTTGCTGAAAGAAACAAACCTTATTGTATTGGACTGTGTGTTAGGGATTTCCAGGGATTATAAGAAAGGGGTTATGAACCTCCTTGGAAACAGATCAAACCCTGTGCTTTGAGGGACCCAGATGCAGTAGCTGGAAAGAGTGTTGGCCAGTGGCTTCTTCGTTTTATACCTTTCCTCACCTGTCAGTTAGTATTTCAGACAAGCAGTGCCCAACAGACAGAGAGCAGCAGGTCATTGTCTTAATCAACAGTCTGTCAGCTTGTTAGCTGGTGGGGAGAGGCAATTCCCTAACCTAATGCAAGGCTTTGCCATGAAGAGACAGAATTGTGATAGACAGTTAGAAAGCATTCGTGTTCTCTGTCCAGCGAGAATGGAGAGAATCAGGCAAGGCTGTGGAAAGATGAGAGAGATCAGAGTAAGACAAGATATGGATGTAAATTCTGGTGGGGCTTCATTCTAGCTGATACATAATCTCCTATCAGGATTTGGCTCTCTCTGGCAAACTAGCTCTTCCCTTGCCCCGTTGCCTGGCACACAGCAAATGGTTTGATGTGAACATGCAAATATCTGGAGATCATGAACACATGCAGGAAAGACTCAATTTCATGAATCTTCATCAGTGGGAATTGCAGAAACATTTGAAATTAGATATCTCTTGGATGGCCACTTACCAGGCTAATGTTCTGAGGAGATCATCTGTGGCTGTGTGCTGAAGCAGCTGGAACATCTTCTCTGGAACTGGCACTTGAGTGTAAGTGTGGAACCTTCTGTAAGCATGGCCTCCATCATAGCACCCAGATGAAATCTCCAAACTTCTCTTCAGCTGTAGTTATAAATAATGGCTATTTTCAGACATAAAAAGCATGTAGACTTTGAGCTTTAACTTTAATGTTTAAAATTAAACCTACCCATTTAAAGTCACTCCCAAATGGTGCCCATTTCCCATAATGCCCCCTCTTGCTCCTGCTTTGTGTGAAGGTGTCTGGGTCTGTGGGTTTAGGATAAGTCAGGCACAGTGATGTTTACTTGAAACAAGGAATAAGTCAGTCAACTAGCTGCATCCCCTTGGTAGCCAAGTGTTTCTAGAGTTCTGTGGCTGTTTAATCTCAACATGGGTAGTTCTAGGATTAACATAAGGATAATCCACCATGATAGTCAGGTCCCCATGGCCCTAGTTTTGATCTCTTCTTCCCTTACTTTGATGAAGCCTTAGCTAAAGCACTCATTTATTATGTTGTCACGTTTATGGATGACTTACACCCCAGAGTTAACTCACAAGGTGGTGAGGAATGGTGAGGGGCATCAAACATGAGAATGTTCTGGAAAAATATTGGGAATTGCATATCCAAAGGGGATATCTGAGAAGGCATAAAGAGGTGTTAGCACATAGGAAATAAAAGAAGGCTAAGGACAAGGGAATGTCTTACCCTGAGAATTTTGGTCTATAGATTATGGGGTTGAACTTGGATCTCCAACAGTAGTTTTAGTTTTAGTAAAAATTTTCAGAAGCAATTCTTTCTAAAAATTCACTAAGAAATGACCTCACGGCATATCCTGGGTTACTTTGAATAAAAATGATACTTTAAGCAGTTCAAAGTAACTTGTAGAACTGATTTGGATATTGTGTGACCCCAGTTTCTTCTATTTCTGAATATCGCTTTACTTAATCTGAGGGTCCCTACAACTCCTAAAATGGGAATTCAAACCAGCTTCATCCAGGGACACACACATACTAACTTACAAAAGACTGTACCAACACAGTGAAAATTAGTATATTAAATATTAACTGACATGTCTGGAGGAGGAACAGTTATCACAATAAACTCAAAGAAGTAGAAATAGCTCTATGCACCCTGGTTTATAATAGGCTTAAAGATTCTGGAGAGAAACGTTTAAAGGGACAGATGCCCATCCACCCCAGATGGGTCTGAGGCACTCTAGAAATTTGCTGTGTTGATGTAGAGATATATTTTAATGATGAGAGAAAATCTTTGTATCTTATACTTGTAGCATAATAAAATTTCAATTTCGTAAAAGAGGAAAAGTGCATAAAGTGCTTGGAGTGGAAAGCGGAGTCATATTCAGCAAATGTTAGCAGTGGGTGTCTCTCATGCATAAGAGTATATGGGGTTTTAATTTCCTTTCTGCCCATCCATGCCTTAGCTCTCTAAACTTCGTGTAATGAAAATATGCTGCTAAAAGTCTTACTTTTCCTAAGAGCATTGTGTTGGTGCGGATGCTGTAGAAAGCCTAACTGACCCTTGGCTTGTTCCAAAATGGGGAAACAGGGCCAGGATGAGGGTGACCTGGAAAAGATGGAGCAGAGATGAGAAAGAATCCTTTGGAATCAGGGACTGAGCAGGGGTGGAGAGGAGCATTCCTGCCCTGACACCAACTCTGTCATGGGCTGGAGGAAAGGGACGTGTGAACAGACCCCTTCGGTCATGCTCTTGGATTTCATCAAGAGATTGGATCTGGCTGGAGAAATGGGGCCCTCGGCTTTCAGCAGTTAACAGGAAGGTGCTGAAATCTGGGGCTGGGACAAGAGAGCCCTGAGTGAAGAGTCCTGTGCAGTGGAGGGCGCTCTGAGAGGCGGGGTCCACGCTGCTTGGGGTGAAGAGCAAAGTGCAATGCATTCTGACAACTCCTTGAGCAGCTGTAGTTCAGACGAGATCATGATGACCTGAAACAGTTGAAAGAACAATTCCTCTGAAGGCCATTTCTAAGCTATGGAAAGCACACATATAGTGGCCAAATAAATGGCAATACCCAGAGTGCAGAGCCACATTGGAATTTTTAATTTTAATGTTTGATTGTTAGCACAGGCACCTAGTGAAGGCATTTATAACCAAAGACAAGGATTTTGCTCAGCATCGTGCTATTGGAAAACAGCTGGATGAGAGTTCACTTAGAAATCTAAAGCACTGTGTTCACATGTCTCTTGTTCAGAAAACTGATGGGACTTACAGAGTCACCCCCACAGTGGCCTGAGCCCTCGCACATCAATCATTAATAAGAAAATACCCCACAGATGTGGACAGAGAGCAAGTTGATGGAGTTCATCCTTCAGTTTAGGTTTCTTCTCTCCAGGGGACCTTAGTTTGTGACAGGTTGGCAAACACCAACCAGCACAGTCTTGAACACAAGGAAAGAGTAGTCCTTTGTTGACTGTATCTGTCTAATTAAATGCATAAGGGCCTATCTAAGGCGCAGGCTCTGGGAGCCCTGTGTGTGGGAGTGCCTGGCCTATTTGCAGACGATCTCAGAACTTGCTTCTCTCAGTTCACTAATCCTGTGAGCGGAAGCTTGAGTCCACTTTCCACAATGTTCCTCACAGAAACATACAAGAAGAGATTCTTAGTCACCGCCAATGGCTCCAACAACCGCTTCCTGCTCCGTGTCAGTGTGTGTATGAATAGGTATGAAGGGTTTGAGGAGTTTCCATATGTTTCTCTCACTAGGACCACAGCATACGGAACATGAGACATTATGATCTCGAGTAGCTAACTATGTTAAAGGGGGCAGCAATGCCTCCCTGGTAGCTTATTAAGAACAGATTGTTTGGGGATATGAAGAGATGACCGAGCAGTTAAGAACTTTTGCTCTTGCAGATGACCTGGGTTTGGTTCTAATCATCTACATAGTAGCTTAAAATTTGCATCCACCAATCCTCTGTTGCAGGGCATCTGATACACTCTTCAGAACTCCAAAGGATGTCAAGCACGTATATGGTACACAAAATACATGCAAATACTCATACTCATAAAATAAAGAAATATGATGATGATGACAAGAAGAGGAAGAAGAGGGAGGAGAGAAGAGGAAGGAAGACAAGGAGGAGGAGAACTGATCTTTTCTCAGGATTTTGTCCTTCTGTTTTTAGGAGGTGGCTATGATAAGGATACTTCCCCTATCCTACAGGCTATTAGGCTGGGAACTAAATCAAGAACTTCACACATATTGTCTTGAACTCTCAGGGCAATTCCAGAAGATAGCTGTAATCAACATGCTAGCTTCACAGATGAGGAAGAGACTCAGAGGTGATTAGTAACTCCCTCCAGTCATGCACTAAGTGACAAAGGCAAGGATTGTCCTGGGTCCCTGGTGGTATAGTTAGTGTGCTTCTCCTTACAGCACTCTGATTCTTGCTCACGTGCCAACAGCGATATAACTGTCCTGTCACACGGAGATGGCCAGAGCAGGAACTTAGTGAGTCCCAGGCTGCCAAGCACATGCTTTTGGAGGACAGTGTCCTACCCCTCCGTGAGCCTCTCCCCAGGTCAGCAGCCGTCGCGCACGCAGCACAGGTTGAAGAGCTGTATTAGCCATGTCCCATTGTGCTGGACTCTAACGGAGTCAGGCAGATCCCGATCTGAACACACTAACTCTCCAAGAGGCTGGTTTGCCTGGTGAAACATGGCCTTTCTCTCTGGGGAGTATTGTTGAAGACCAGAAAAAAACAAAGCCTGCTCACCCACAGTTCTCTTGAGGTGGATCATCACACCTCTCACTGAACAGAGCCCTCGCAGCACAAGTAGAGAAACTGGAGCCCAGTTTAATCAGACCTCTGAGGCCAGGCCAACTGGCCTACCTCAATCCTACCAGACCAGATGGCCATGTTGGAACCCCAAGCTCGGGGTTCTGAGAGAAAAGGGCCAAAGCGCCCAGAGCAGCCACTTTTCAAGTGTTAGCATTGCCTCTTACTCAAAGACTGCCCCCCTTGGCTCTAACTGTCCACCCTTTTGAGTGGCTCCTTCTCATGCCACATGAGTGGACAAGGTCTATTGTCCCATGTATGGGTGATCTAATAAAAAATGTGTTCTGTTGCAATGGTGACAGAATAAACCTAGTAAGGTCTTGATTTTTTTTTTTTTTTTTTTTTTACGAAACTGTTTCCACCTCCAGCTTCTGAGCAGACAGCAGAAGCTACACCTTCAATTGTGGTCATGCTCCTGGGGCCCTGACGGAAGGTCCCCAACTCTGCGAGCACACAGAAACAGAGACCTACCCCCTGCCCGTCGACAGAATGTACTGGGGAACACATGCCCATGGAGTAAGTGAAAACTCCCACCGAATGTTGCTTACCATGTGTTTAAATGAAACCAGCAAACCAACTCTTATAGTTATTTTCTCCCTATGCCGGATATTTATACCTGCATGTGTTTTCTTTTGTCTACATGTAAACTCTGTATATCTGTTTTTGAAAATTTTAAATATACTATAAACAAAACTTTCCAGAGAGACATTCCTGAAACCAAAGTCATAATTTAATTTCTGGTTAGACCCATGTGTGCCTAAAGACAAAGTTGACATAATTATCAAGGTAACTCGGATAAAACAGGCCTAACCCTGTTTTGAAGGGGACCAGAATTTTTCCTAGGGTAAAAGTTTTCCAGTTTAGCATAATGTTCATTTTGTACACTCTACTATGTCTGCATCAATTATTCTCAGGAGGGGTTGGCTGCTTTCTTTTCTTGGAGGTGGATGCCATGGTTGGGGCTGGACGGGGAGGCGGGAACGCGGATTTCATTCAGGCAGCTGGGACAGCATCCCACTGCAGCTCCGTGTGGTCTTCCTTTCTCTCTCTTAAACCATTCCAGATCGTCACCTTGGTCTGGCAACGGAGACGAATGAGCCACTTGGCCCCATGGTGATCTCATCACAAAGGCCACAGAACAAACTGCAAGTGCCTCCTCTCCCAACAATAACAACGTGGCAGATCGAAAGGCCATCCATTTCCATTCCATGGCTGACCGGGTGATGGCGCACAAAGCTCCTCTCCATCACCAGCCATTCAAAGCAGAAATGGGGTTTCGAGTTTGTCACAGCCTCTCAAGAGCCGGCCTCATCCAGGGACCACACTTCCTTCCACAAGCATTATTATTGGTGTAATCATTCTTTCAAATGGACCCCTGGAGGCTTGTGCCTTCCCTGGGTAATGTGCATTTTCTCTGATGGGTTTTAAAAATAAACAACAGAAAGTTCCCAAGGTTAAGCAATACTTGGAGTTGGCAGTATTGTTAAAAAGCACCAAACGACATAGAGAAAACAGAATGGAGCAGCCTAGGGGGTGTGGGGACCAGAAGGTATGATTAATAGGTACAATTCAATTTGGGATGATGGAATATTTTAGAGCTACTCAGTAGTGAATTGTTGGATGCCACTGAACATCATGGTTTAAGATGATTAAAACAATAAATTTATATGATACTATTTTATCACAACCAAAAAAATAAAGAAATAAAATTGAGAAGAAAGAAAGCCAAGCTGCATAGGTCCCCACCGGATGACACTTTAGAACAGTTTCCACAATTAAGGGATGCTTCTTCAGACTTGGTGGCTCTTCTGTGCTGTTCGATGGCTGCTGTGACCACCTTTAAAGCGTCAAGCCAAAAACATGGGGTTGAGAGACTGAAGCTATGTGAAATCTATGTGAAGATGAGAGGTTCTCTGTTGACTTGTCAGGTGTTTCAGCAGGAGCCAAGGTTTCTCCAGACGCCAGGTTCCAGGCTACAGACATCAGAGCTCCATGCTGTATTGAAGTGTGCTTGGAGAACTGGGAGTCTCCCCATTCACCCACGACCCAGACGATACCTGGCCTCCAGTGTTTTCTCTAGCTATCTATATCTATTGCCCAGACCCTATGCGATGACCCAGTTAGTAGGCATATATTAAAACAATAAAATTAAAACATCACCAATGAGAAGGAATATGTAGGATTTTATTTATTTCATAAGCACTTGGCAGTCTTACCGGTTTGTTTCTTTTTAGTTATCTTCAAAACTATTCAAAGATATCCAAAGTTCCTCAGAATGACTGTCCTTTATAACAAATCCCATACTTTAAAAACTGCTATTATATTTCATGAAAAGCCCTAAGCATCTGCCTTCAGGGCAGTGTGTGCTCCAAATAGGACACAGGGGGAGATGGAGCTGTGGACACAGAAAGAGATCACTGCTAGCTCTGCTCCTACCTGGTACCAATGCTGGTACCAATGCCCACTTACTGTAATCTTGCTTCGTGAGTCCGAGCTGTGGGGAGCAACTGCCACTCTGAATCATTTCTTCAGACAAGATGAAGAAGTTGTTGCATGTAGGCAGAACACAATTTCCAAATTATTAATTTTAAAATCTAAAGACTGCCCAGAGCAGATCTGGAACAGGAACATCCAGAAATACACAACTTCTGAGGGAGGTTTTGTCAAAGATTCTGAAGTCTTCAAAAGATTTAGGATCTGTGGGATGAATAAAACTTTATATAACTGACGGTGCTCTCAGCAAACGGACTATGTATGTAAAATACACCTGGGTGTGAACACACAACAACAAAAATGGTATGTTTGTTTTATACTTGTTAACATCCAAGCTGCAAGCTTTAAGTTTTTGATCCCTGAGCCACAGTTTCAAGCATTCTCTGCCTCTGTCCTTCCACTCACATTACACTATTGTGTTAACCCGCATGGGTCACTGCAAACGTGCTTACCTGGGTCATGTGCTCTCTCTCTCTCTCTCTCTCTCTCTCTCTCTCTCTCGTATGGACCTCATCATTCTTGGCTTTCAGTTTACAGCACCCTTCCTCTTTGGCCCATGCCCTTCATACTCAAACTAGAAGTCACCAAAGATGAACACTTGAGAACTGAGGGAGATGCTAACTGGAATTTGTTTTGCTCTCTGGGTTTCATTTATCCCAGGCTGGCCTTGAACTCACCATGTAGCTGATGGTAACTTCGAACTCATAAGCATCCTACTTTCATCTCCCAAGTGCTGGGATGGCATGCACATGCCACCATATACATACACATACACATACATACACACACACACACACATACCCACACACATACACATACACACACACAACACACACATACACACACACACACACACACACACACACACATAATGTTCTGCACTGCCTCTATCAGAGCACCTGTGGGCTGCAGAAAGCCAGTTCCTACTGCTGTCTCTAGTCTTATTAATACTTTCTAATCAATGTTGGTTATTAGCTGTTTTAATGTCCCACTCTCAAGTCTTTAGGGTCTTAATGTCCACCTAGACCAGCACCTCCTTTTATAGTCAGCCCTAGGCCACATTGAGAAGTATGGCAAGTGCTAGGGTTGTGGGCATTCCCCTTTACAAGATGGAATTTTGTAATTTTATAGCTGGCTGTTTGATGGAGTCTTCGTATGGAAAAGTGACCCCAAAGCACAACAGGGCTTTAATACTGCACTATAAATGTTTTCTAGGCTAAAGAAAGAAAAGAAGAACTGTTAAAATGAAAGTGCCCGTGCACAAATGTATGAGTGTGCATGAGTGTGTGCAAGGGTGTATGTGTGCATGTGTGTGTGTTTGTGCATGTGTGTTAGTGTGCATGAGTGAGTGTATGTTTGTGTGTCAGTGTTTGCAAGAATGTATATGAGTGTGTGCATGAGTGTATGTGCGCATGAATGTGTGTGTGTGTGTGTCTTGGGTTTGTTTTTGTGAATGTGAGGAAGGACAAGAGGATAAAAAATCATTCCACATTCCAGACAAATATTCATCATCTAACCATACCTGGCCCTATGGTTTTCCATTCTTTCTAAAACTATACAGTATGATCTCTGTGAAACTTCCCACAAGCCATTGCATCTGAGTTGCTCTTGAATTGGGCCATTCAAAGTCTTACAAATAAATTAGAAAAAGGTTAATTTTTTAAAAGGTGGGAGTGGGACTAAAGAAGAATGTTAACTGGTGCTAAAGCAATTAGAATGGAACCTGCTGTTCACCTCAGAAGCCATCAATATAGCACACCCATGACTTCGAGTCAGAATTTTTGCCTCAGTCTGAGTTTCCTGAGCTACTAGTCTCTTTTTTAAAATATCTGGTCGTTGTCATCCCTGTCCTGGACACCTGTTTTTGTATTATTGTTGCTGGTCCTGTTGTTTCTTTTTCAAATGTATTTATTTTATTAGAAATAATAATTACAGCATTTCAGTCTTCCCTTTCCTTCCCAGTCCTCCTGTGCATTCCCTCTGCTCTCTTTTAATCATGGCCTTTCCCCCATTAGCTGTTGTTACATAATATATGTATATTTCTAAACACACGAGTACTACCTGCGCAGTCTGTACACGTCTACTTTGTCTGTGTATGTTTTCAGGGCTGACCCTTTGGTACTGGACAACTGCTCAGTGTGCTCTTCCCTTGGCACTGTTTCTCCTGCTCTCAGCATTTCTTTGTCGCTGTAGTTAGTTCTTTGTGCAGTGCTGAGGCCTCGTGGGCTTCCCCCACTCACTTTGGCACGTCTGCTATTGTCCTTGTTCAGGTCAAGTTTCAGCCATCCTGTCGGTGAGACCTTACGAGTGTAGCTTCTGACATATCTCCCAGCAAACTCCCGGATCCTCTGGCTCTTCCAATCCTTCTGCTTGCTCTTCTGCAGTGATTCCCTGAGCCTTGGGTTTGGAAGTTGAGGGACTGGACTCCACAGCCCTGCACTTTGATCGGTTTTTGGTGGGTTTTAGTAATTTTAAAATTTAATTAAAATATATTCATATTTCCCCCTTCCTTTTCCTCCAGTGTCCACTCTTTCAATCCTCTCCTGATGGTTCCATTAATGAGAACCAATCAATGTTCAGAGCTGAGCAATCTGTCTGCCTAGGCTTGGGGGTTCACAGATGTAATAACCACCTCTAAATAGATCTCCTAGGACTAGACACGCTGGGCTTGACTGGAAGGACCCAAAGAATGTAGCTTAGGGCTGGGTCAACAGTCTACCCCTGACTAGCACTAGATCAGAGCTTCCTGTTTCCCAGAGAATCTTGGAGACTCCCAGCCTTCAGAAGGCTTCCTTATATGGATAAATTAGTGACTGATGAAATTCAGCTGTCCATAGCCAATCTCTCTAAAAGTCTCCTGGTAAACCCTCTGCTACTTGAATAGGGAATATATTTTGATTGTATGCATTAATGTTGATACTACCATTCAAACTGATTTCTGGGAGAGTACATATTGCTCCTTAAATTCATTAAACTTAAAAGGTTTCAGTGAGATTCAGTTCCTTAAAAATTGTAGCTTGTAGTTTCATGCATAAGAAAGGTTTAATTCGCTTAAGAATAAATTACATTGGTGAGTTTGTGATTCTTATTAGAATAAATTAATCTCTAAATTTAATAAATGTCACATTATGAACAAACCAAAGTACTTCAGTACCCTGTTAACCCTGAGCCTTACTTTTCTAGCTTTCCAGTAAATCTGGAGAAGGCTGGAAACCTTCCGGCATGTGCACCACTCCCCAACTGGAAGACCAGTATCAAATCTACTGAACGATAATACCAGGTTGGAGCCTGAGAACCTGCATTAGTGACATGTTCCCCCAGAGACTGCCTAGGTATGGACAACTTAAGCATTTTTCAGAGACAGTTCATTTCCCTGTCATCAAACCTTGTGTGAGTCTATGTCTTGAAATTAATAGAATCACTAATTTAAAGGAACTATATATGTTTCTCCTGGCCCTCAGCGCCTGTATATAATTTCCTTCCCAATGGAAAACAGTGTTATTTTTCCTCCATGTTTCTACATTCTAGAATTACAATATACCAATTTGGATAAAATACCGTGTTGCCTCATAAAGTCATAATAGAAAATGCACTGAGTTGGGGATACAGGACAGGGGCTTGCCTCCCAGCCCTGGGCTGACTTATTAGCTCTACAGTTTTTGCAGATGTCTTAACTTGGGTTTCGGGCATTATCTTATTCTTCAGGACAAGGGAACTGAGCCTACCCCTTTTGCAGACTCCAATGAGAAGTAGAGAGAATGGAGCCCGAGGTTAAAGCCGTGATCCGGAAGCAGATTGAATCCAACTTCTGGATCTGCTATATCCCCGCAGGAGGGGCCTGAGCCTGAGTTCCCAACTCTATGTCAGTGTCCTCGCTGGTAACAGAGTCACCCCAGTCATGGAGCAGAGATCTGGAGTGCTGGGACAGAGTTCACATTTCTGAATAGCTCAGCACGAGGCCTGGGACCTTGTGCCAATGAAATTAAAACAAGACTCCAAGCATGACAAGTTTCCTATAAAAGGCTAACCAAATAGAAGGAGTTAAGAAAAATTGTTATTAATAACCCTGCTCAAAAGCCCAGAGAAAGCCACAATACTCTTCAAATGTCTCTGAAGTCATGGCAGAGAACCTGAGAATCCGTTCTCTGAGTCATCAATTATCCCTTCCACTGTCATAATTAATTCCTATTGTTACACTTAATAATGGCCAACATCATCATCTTGGGGATTATTGTTTTATTCTATTAAGCTACTTCATTACTCTCAAACAGGCTAAGGGAAGGTATGTAATTGACTTGTGAAAATTATTCAATTTGCCAAAGAAAATCATCCAACCTATAAGAGAACTGGGTCACAGAAAAGCCACACTAACTAAATCACGAGGCTCTGCGCTTCCTCCTCCCCCTCTCTTAAGGAACTTTTAAAATAAATCGGCTGAATAGACAAGAAAAACGTAATTGGATTTCCTCTGGAGTTCGGAGGTTGCCTCATTTATAAAGATGCCCTCCCATTTTCCAAAGCAGAATCATGACATCTAGGCTGAAGATTCTGAGAGGTTGGAGACAGAGGAGGGGCAGACAGCCTGGGGCAGGGTCTGCCCATCCAGACAGGACCTGGGCTGAAAATGGCCTCGCCCCAGCAGGGACCACACTGGTGTGGCTCATGCCTCCTTCAGCAGCAGCAGAAATGGAGGCTCAGGAGAAAGTTTTCTGTTGATAGAGGAAAAAGAAACTCTATTTCTGGTTCATGAAACTTAGAAAACGTCAACAGAGTCCAAAACTTATGGCATTACCAGCCCAATCCTTCATAGTGCTCAGGACAAGCCTGTGGGGTAGATGGTACGTCTACTCTCCTATTATATGGATAACATAAAATATTCACAGACTAGGAAAACACACTGTGCATCCAACAAAGAAGGATGGAAAGAACATGGGGATGAGAGAACACTATCAGATTGTTGCTTAGGGTGCCTCTAGAGTGTATTAATGTTAGCTGGACTACCTCCCTTCCTTAAATAGTTTCTATACATAATTCCAAGCTTTAAATAAATATTCAAAAATCAAATTAGTTCAAAAAAAGATGGCCATTCAGTTCTTTGTGTGTGTGTGTGTGTGGTATTTATATGTGTGTTGGGATGTATTGGGGTGCATATGTGTAAGGGTGTGTGTGTGTGCGCGCGCGTGCGTGCGTGCGCACACGCGCACGCGCGTCATTATTACATGTTGGAGCATCTTTTAGGTACATGCCCAGGAGTGATATAGCTGGGTCCAATTTTCTGAGGAAATGCCAAACTGATTTCCAGACTGGTTTTACCAGCTTGTAATCCCACTGGCAATGGAGAAGTGTTCCTCTTTCCCCACATCCTCTCCAGCATCTGCTGTCCCCTGAGTTTTTGATCTTAGCCATTCTGACTGGTATGAGGTGGAATCTCAGGGTTGTTTTGATTTGCATTTCCCTGATAACTAAGGATGCTGAACATTTCTTTAGGTGCTTCAGAGCCATTTTCCTCAGTTGAGAATTCCCTGTTTAGCTCTGTACCTGATTTAAGCACAGAAGAAGGTTCAGTACTGGCACATATATACTGACAGTAACCAAAAGCTCTCTAGTAGAACTTGAGAAGAATTCAGCCTGGTACTCAGCTTTCTACTCAGTGCTAGTGAAGTCATGGTCATTGGAGGAGAATTTACAAGCACTAATTTACTAATTATAAAAAGCCCTAACACAATCTACAAATGTTTGTCCTTACACCTACAGATAAATGTAGCCCTCATCCCTTATCAAGGAAACTTCTCTTTTTGTCAGGCAGAGACCATGACAGAAAACTACAGGTAATCAAAATGCAAAGTTGTGCCCCAATAGACACATCTACAAGCCACTCCCCCATCTAAGGCTCATGGAACATTGCAGAAGAGATGGGTGTGTGTGTGTTTGAGAGAGAGAGAGAGAGAGAGAGAGAGAGAGAGAGAGAGAGAGAGAGAGAGAGAGATTTTATGAATCAGATGATCAGGAAGTCTCCTAGGAAGGTCAGAAACCATCTCCATGCAGTCTCACCAACATGACTGCCCGATCATGAGCTGAACAAGGTGAACAAGGTTGAAACTTGTAGACATGACAAATTGATTTGGGAAAATCCCACAAGGCCTCAACTCTACACAAAGAACTACAGGCAACCGAGAAAAGCTTAGAGGAGGAGAGGAGGTTTTCCCCAGGGAAAAGCACACTGATTGATTGGCCAGTGCCCAACAGTAATCCCTGAAAGCATGCATACAAGTAATGTTATACAGAATCTGGAATATAAAATATAGGAATTGCAAGTGTATGTGCATATCCTTATGAGCATGCAATAACAGAAAGAAGTCACTTGAAGAAGAGCAGAAGGGATATGTGGGATGGTTTATAAGAAAGGGAAGAGAAAAGGGAAGAGAGAAATGTTGTAATTAAATTATAAACTCAAAAAGAATTTGTGTATTAAAAAATAAATCCCACTCCACATAGCCCATTGATTAATTAATTAATCCACAGGTAGTCACCCATTCATGAGGACAGAGTCACCATGATTCTCCAGAAGTCCCTGTATCTGAACACTATCAGCATGTGCTTTGGGGGGACCAACTCTTTGGAAAACAGTTCCCAAAGTGACACAGCCAGCCGACAGCAGGGACCTGAGCCTTCGTCTGGAGGAGGCTGGGCAGCATGACAGAAGGCAGGAATTCACTGTGGTTGCACAGAGAGGACTTGGAGCCATGTGACTGGCCACATAGACCTTGAGACAACTTTCAGGTTTTAAAGTACGATTTTGCTTTTCAGATGGTTCATTGAAAGTGTCCTTGTGTGTGTGTGTGTGTGTGTGTGTGTGTGTGTGTGTGTGTGTGTGTGTGTGTGTGAATATATAGCCCTCCATGGAGCACCAGATGTAAAGCATCATCAGTCACCCTTCAGATTCCCAGCTCCCGCTTCCCATCCCTGTCCCTACTGTGTGAATAACTACAATTAAGAATGGGTAGTGTGCATGGATGGCACAAAATGAGAAGGTCTTTAAATTTCATTTGCTAAAGGGAGAAGAAGTTCCAGTCAACACACCACAGACATATTTATTTATACATCAATGCTTAATGCAGCCCTTTTCACAATAGTTAAAGTTATAGCCAGCCCAGGTGTTTAACAACAGAGGCATGGATAACGAAGCTGGGTTATATACATGATGTATGCTTATTCCAGCCATAAAGGAGGGAGGGAGTTGGGTCATTTGTAGGAAAATGGGTGCAGCTGGAGACATTCATGCCAAGCGAATTAAATCAGAAAAACAAATGCCATGCGTTCTCTCACTTGGGTCCTGGATTATATATAGTCATACACATATATACTTATACATACATTATACATATACATATATACACACACATACATACACATATACATATATACACACATACATACACATACACATATACATATACACATATATACATGCACATATATGCACACATATAGGTGACATGAAAGTAGATGTGAAACTGTCCAGGGAACAAACAGGGAGCAAGCAGGAGAGGACATCAGGGTTTGAGGGATGTTAGAAGTCCACTACATACTTGCATTAAAATGGCCTGATGTACCCAGTATAAAATGTTATTTTTAAGAGAAGAGAATTAGGTATTACCATCATTTCACACAGAATCTTAAGCTTCTTAACAAATCCAGCTTTGGTCCTTATTCTGCTTTGGGTCATCTCTGTGACCTTAGTCATCAATTAAAATGTTGGGAGTCTCAGCTTTCCTATCTATAAAATGGGTGAATAGAGGAGAGCAGGGGGATGTAAACACAGTACGGGGATCGGGGGATAGACAAATTGCATCCCACCACATTAGTCACAAATAGAAGGAGACTTTTTTTCAAGGTGAGAAGCACCTGTGCGGAGATGTGAGATCACCCGCTGCTCTCATTCTTTATCGCAGGGTTACGAAAATCACAGATTTACCAAGTGCAAGAAGAAAGGCAAAAAAAAAAAAAAAAAAAAATCTCCTTGCTGATATGCACTGGTAATCTGAGCCTCCTGACAGCACTGAGCATTTTGTCACACCTAATCTGTGACTAAGGTGTCAGCCTGAGGAATCTCATGATTACACTTAGGAGCCTTGGTGAGTTATGGCTGTCTTCTCCCTGTGAAAACCCAGCTCCCTGGAGAAATGTAATCCAACTTGTCTCCCTTTGCTGAGCGTACTCTTTTGCTAGGCAAACTAGTTTTCCTCCTGGGTGAGAAAGAGGCGTGAAGACAGGTTAATGGTTCCCGTTGCTTACCACATGCGCATGTGGCCGAGGGAGACCTCAGCACACAGCGGTCTCACTAAGGCCATGCATGAATCATCTCTTCCAGCTAGCTGATTCCTTGGTGCCCAGCAAGCTGACTTACAATTCATGGTTTAAAACCTTTCCCAGGAGTTCTTTTTTCTTCAAACTGGAAGTTGGTTTTGAGTTTCCTTCCTTCCTCCACGTGGTCTGTTGAATGGTTTGCACTATCTGGTAAGGATCCTTGGGGCTCGGAGAAGACTTTAGCATCTGTGTAATCATAGTAGGACATTGTAACACAAACAAAAGCATGACATTGAAGCCGATTGACAGGGAAGTCTTGGACTACATGCCAGTCAAGGCTCTCTTCCACCCAAACTTTCTAGATTATGTTTGCAACAGGGTAGCCACAGTGTGGTGATTGGTGAGCTTTTGACACAGAACCACAATCCTGCAGAATTCCTGGAACTAATTTCATGGATTCCCCCTCAACAGTTAATTAGGCATCATTTGCCCATTTGATCAGCAAGCACTATTGATCAACTCTTCAGGATACTGTGCTAGGAACAGGGTGCCCAGAGTTAAATAAGACAATCTCCTTTTCTCTGGCTGACATTCCAAGTCTCCTGGAGGAAGCATATGTAAACAAAAGAGCAGAGCCAGAATAGGATAGACATTAAAGGAGAGCAGTAGTTTTCTTGGGTAAAAATCAGAAAAGGCTTCACAGTGGAGGTGACATTTGAGAAGGCCTTAGAGGGTGTATAGGAGTCTTCAAGAAAAAAAACAAAAGGAGACTGGCATTCTAGAAAAGAGAAGCGATAAGGAGCTCTGCAAATGATCTAGGAGGGCCTGGAAACTGGGGAGGCAATGTGGGTGATTAGGAAAGGAAAGGCTGTGAGGCACAGCCCCATAAGCCAAAACAAGGACTCTGGGTTTAATGTTGTAAGTCATTGTCATACTCACTTAAGTAGGTATGAGATTTTTTTTCTTCTAAAGTTCGTGAGAGATGAGATTGAATCTAAGTTTTAACAAGAACATGTTGGGAGCAGCTCAGAGCTGAGCTGTATGAGGCAGTGTCTGAATTCAAGAATGAGGCAGGAGAGTATCTCAGTAGCTTGAGATGAGAGCAGATGGGCCTTGAGCTGAGGAGCATGATTGTGGGATGGGCCACTTGGGTGATGCTAAATATGTCCTGAACGCTGCTCCCAAAGCTCCTTGCTTACTGCAACACAATCCTCAGCCTGTTGAGAAGCCTGGATCTTCCACGAAGAATCTTAAGTGAGAGGAATTCAGTAAGACATAAGAGTCATAAGCGAACAGCCACTTTACAGATGGAAATAAAAATCATAAAAGTTGATGAGCCCAGGAGAAATCCATTAAAAAAGAGAAGGTAATTTAAAAGTACTTAGGGAGCCAACACTAAAAGATAGGCAAACAAAGGTCCAGAAAAATGTCTCCTGAGTATGCATGGAATATGAGGGTGAACATTCCATTGATTCTGGAAAGAGAGGGGACTTTCTCTGTGGGTAAGGTAGTCAAGGTTTGATCCAAAATGCTATCACAGATAGCTACGTTCATCTCAATACTCATTCTAGTTCTTCCATAGTACTTTAATTTTATCTTGGGCACACAATATCCCAGAATAAAAGCTACATTTCAAGACTCCCTTGAGGCTATAGGTATATATGAATAAATTTCTGTTGTATTCTGTTCAACATGTTATTCCCTTAAAGAAAAAGAACAAACTCAACAAACTGTCCTTTTTCCTCCCCCATGTTTGCTAAAAGAGTGGACTTGTTAGCAAGCCATTTGGTACAATGAATTTGAAGGTAATCACCAGGGGTGGAGCAGAATGATTGATCTGCAAAAGCCTTGTACAACTCATTGAACATTGCGACAGTGCCACTTTGTACTCTGTCACTCGTTAAGCATAGGACCGAGCCTGTTCCATAGACCAACAAAACGGCAAGGCATGCCAGTTAGACTAAGCATCATGACCAAAAGCAACTTAAGGAAGAAAACTTTTCTTTCAGCTCACAGTTGTATTCTGTCATTGAGGGAAGTCAGGGTAGGAATGCAAGAAAGAACCAACGTGGAGGCAGTGGAGGAGTGCTGCTTACTGGCTTGCTCTCCACAGCTTGCTCAGCCTAATTTCTTTCTTTCTTTATTTTTATGTTTATGAGTACACTATAGTTTGAACATTTATTTATTTATTTATTTATTAGTTCTCTGCTGCATGTACATCTGCATGCCAGAAGAAGGCATCAGATCCCTTTATAGATGGTCATGAGACACCATGTGGGTTCTGGGAATTGAACTCAGGACCTCTGGGAGAACAGCCAGTACTCTTAACTGCTGGGCTATCTCTCCAGGGTGCTTTCTTATACATCTTGGCACGACCCAGTGATGATGCCACCCACAGAGGACTAGATCCTTCCACATCAATCATCAGTCAAGAAGATGTCCCACCAGGCTTGCCAATAGGCCCATCATGGGAGCATTTTCCCAGTTGAGGTTTCTTTTTATCAGAGGACTTCAGCTTCTGTCAAGATGCCAAAATACAAACAAATGTATGAGAATTCTTTAGCATCTGTTACTATAAAATTTTGTAGTTATGAAATATTAAGGGTGCCCTCTCTGAAGAACCACGGTTCATATTTGCTGATGGGAACTGAAGATCTTCCTTGTTTTCTCAGATTCTGAGCTCATGAAAAAATAAGTGTAAAATACAGAGGTCAAAGTATTATAGTTGTTATTGATAGGGCAGATGTAAGAAAATTTGTATTCTATGTCTGTGGAAAATGAGCTTTTAAACACCAAATTAAACACAAATTTAAAAAAAAAACTATAACTTTCCGGCCATCACAGGGACACCTGGTTCACTGTAGATCTCTTCCACGAACCCCTCTAAGATTGTTCCAACAGCAAAGCTTCCTCACAGAAAAGATAAAATAGGACTGAGAAGGACTATTAGCCCCTAACATCACAGATCTAAGCTAACTATAACTGGTTTCCCTCAGAAAAATATTAGTCAGTTACACTGGGTTTAAAAAGGTGATATGTTCAGATTTTGAAGTCAACACTAAACCAAGATTTGTCACAAGACAATAAATGCTCTGGCCCCTTCTGCATAAGCTTAACACAGCCTCTCTGGAACGTGGAAGTGGGAGAACAAACTGTTTTCTGTGGTTCTTCCACTCTTGTATTGAAGAAAAGATCAACCTTCCTATAGGACTGCAATCTTCACCTTCCATGAGAGTGGACCAGAGTCAAAACCAAGGCTTTTTCTCACGTAGCTCATGAGTTCATGTGGTACCAAAGAGAGAACATGTAGAGCTCTCACCCACCTGTCAATATAGCAAGTCAGTGATGCTCAACAAAAGGGCTCCATGGATTCTCAGAAATGACTGTGGTTTGTACTGGTTTATCCTGTGCAGCGACACTAGTTCTGCATAGGATATTTCCATGTATAGGATGTCTTATTCCACATAAGATACTTCCACTTAACAAATGTCTTACCAAAAAATGTTAATTATGCTAGTATGTGTGGACTGGAACTTGAATTTTATCCTTCATGCCATGAGGCAGATAAAAACCAAACAGAGCCCAGATTCCATTTTGCACAACTGCCTTCTCAGTGTGCGTCTTGCCATAGAGTCACCCTCGGTAATGAGAAAGTTTGGAGGCCAGGACTTCAATTGTTCTTCAGTATGGCAGTTCAGCATTTCTGAATTATGTCTTGATATACTGTTTTGTTATTCATATAAATGAGTAAATATTTATTGGGAAACTACTGATCCAGACACTGCTCTCAGTCCTACAGAGTAGTGATTAAAAACCACTCACCTACTCCACTTATTATTTTACTGGGGAAGGGTGCGAAGAATGGTAACAAAATTCTTCTTTATGTCTGAATGAAGAACTTAAGAATTCCAGGAAAGATGTGGGTAAAACAATCCTTTCACCTTCATTTTATACATAGGGAAACTGAGGCTCATCAGGTATGTGGCAGTGCAGTGGCAGGACTAGGGCCTGTGTCACCCAACAGTCAACAGTCAACTGTCACTCAACAGTAAGCTGTCCCAATATTGTGTCACCTGTTAAGGAGTTAACAGCAATGATGGAGGAGCCGAAATCATGTCACCCTTGGTTCCTGAAGCTCGAGTTTGCTTCCTACTAATCTACAAACTGACCCTAGCCAGTTGGGAAAAATAGTGGACAAACTGAAAGGTGGAGGTCATAGCTTGGGCTTTAAAAGTATCTTAGTCCATTTGAGCAAATATTTCTTGACCATCTACGGTGTGTCCAGTCGATGCTATGAGCAGGTGGAGAGATCACGATAAATAGACTAGACATCCTCCCCTCAGGAAAGTTCCTGTGTGCTGAAAGAGACAGATGGCATGCAACTACAGTACAGATAGAATATGATAAATGCCATAATAAAATTACAAATGCCTGTGGGAGCGGAGAGAGAAATGAATGCCAGTTCCCCCATAAAGCGTTGCCTAATTTCCCCAAATGGAATCTGCAGTGAAACTTGAAAGATGGATGGAATGTTAACAGAAGGGGAAAGAAGGGCCTCTCCTCCAAGGTGACAGATTCCCTGAAGGTCAAAGGGGAAAACATCTCAGATCTGAAGAAGACAAAGTATAGCAAGATGATCTTCTTGGTCATTGGATGGTTTTATTCCTGATCCACCAGCAGGGGGCATCTCTGTAGCAGGATGGATCAGAGTCCTAGAAAGAACCAAAAGAACACAGCAGTCACGTTTGCTAAAGGGCATGTGATACACCAGAAATCGGACCCTTCACATGCACGCAGTATCTCATGACAGCCCTTTGAAGTATGCTTGACCAGAGAAGGTTGTATTGTTGAGGGAATATGCAGCATGCCTGAGATCACAATGAGTGGACATCAGGGACAGTATTTGCTGTCTACATCAATGGCCTTATACGTGGTGATGTGATTATTTCTTTTCCTTGGAGTTGAGCAATTCATTCTAACCAACATGATTTAGAGAATAAATTGTGCCATCTTTTTTAAAGGTGTGTTTAGGCAACTTGGGTCGGCAAGACTTGGCACTTGCCACAGAGACTTGGCTTCTCTTGCTACCCTCGCTGTCCCCTCCGAGGGATTCCAGCTCTGCTTGCTCAGCCATCTGTTAGCTCTCAGGGTTATTTAAGTGAATCCCCAAGATGCTAAGAACTAATCCACAGAGTCTGTCCTAATCATAGCTCTCTTCACCAACCTACTTCTATGTCATCTATGTAGCGTGTCTTCACATTCTGCATGCTGTGTGAAGAATCCTTTCTTGCTATCATCATCAACAACATCATGCCATTATCATAGAGAACACATGCCACAGAAACCAACCCTCAGTTTCCCTTTCACAAAGTAA
Source organism: Apodemus sylvaticus (assembly GCF_947179515.1). Taxonomy (NCBI): domain Eukaryota; kingdom Metazoa; phylum Chordata; class Mammalia; order Rodentia; family Muridae; genus Apodemus; species Apodemus sylvaticus. Next base: position 75,833,588 of record NC_067473.1, on the reverse strand, counting down.
AAAGGAAGACTTACTGACTGATGTACCCAGAGGTGAGGATAATTAATGTTAGCCACTAACTCCTGACAGTCAGGCGTGTTGGACTCAGCTTCTACCTCCACTAATGGCATGTGAAAGATGTAAGGTCAAATCCTTAGAGGTCTTTTCTGTGTTCTAGATTCCGTGTTCCGTGTTCAGTGTTCCATGTTCCATGTTCTGAGTTCTGTGCTCTATGTTCTGTATTCCATGTTCTATGTTCCATGTTCTGTGTTCCATGTTCTGAGTTCTGTGCTCTATGTTCTATGTTCCGTGTTCTATGTTCCATGTTCTGTGTTCCATGTTCTGTGTTCCATATTCTATGTTCCATGTTCTGTGTTCCATGTTCTGTGTTCTGTGTTCTATGTTCCATGTTCTGTGTTCTGTGCTCTATGTCCTGTGTTCCACGTTCTGTGTTCCGTGTTCTGTGTTCTGTGTTCTGTGTTCCATGTTCTGTGTTCCGTGTTCTGTGTTCTGTGTTCCATGTTCTGTGTTCTGTGCTCTATGTTCTGTGGTGTACGCAGCTTTTCTGGCCTGTCCTACCTTGGTAGTACAGAGTTGTTTGGTACCTGGCTAGGTTCAGGAAGGCGGTAAGACTTGCCACTTCTCATTCTTGCTTCATTATTAAAATGTTGACAGTGAGGTGGACCTCTACATGACTCTCTGCATATGATCTCAACTGATGGGTGTTTTTACCTACTGTACATTTTCTTTTTTTAACTTCTCTTTTTTTAAGATTTTTTAAATTTTATTTATTTATTCCATATATTTTTAATTTACATTTCAAATTATTTCCCCTTTTCTGGTTCCCCACTCCCGAAAGTCCCATAAGCCCTCTTCCCTCCCCTTATTACCCATCAACCCCTTCCCACTTCCCTGTTCTGGTATTCCCCTATACTGCTGCACTGAGTCCTTCCAGAACCAGGGGCCACTCCTCCATTCCTCTTGGACATCATTTAATATGTGGATTATGTCTTGGAAATTCCACATTTCTAGGCTAATATCCACTTATCAGTGAGTGCATACCATGATTGATCTTTTGAGACTGGGTTGCCTCACTTAGTATGATGTTCTCCAGCTTCATCCTTTTGACTAAGAATTTCATAAATTCATTGTTTCTGATGGCTGAATAGTACTCCATTGTGTAAATATACCACATTTTTTTGTATCCATTCCTCCATTGAGGGACACCTGGGTTCTTTCCAGCTTCTGGCTATTACAAACAGGGCTGCTATGAACATAGTGGAACATGTGTCCTTATTGCATGCTGGGGAATCATCTGGGTATATGCCCAGGAGTGGTATAGCAGGGTCCTCTGGAAGTTTCATGCCCAGTTTTCTGAGGAACTGCCAGACTGATTTCCAAAGTGGTTGTACCATCTTGCAATCCCACCAGCAGTGGAGGAGTGTTCCTCTTTCTCCACATCCTCGCCAATACCTGCTGTCTCCTGAGTTTTTGATCTTAGCCATTCTGACCGGTGTGAGGTGAAATCTCAGGGTTGCTTTGATTTGCATTTCCCTAATGACTAATGATGTTGAACATTTCTTAAGGTGCTTCTCAGCCATCCAAAGTTCTTCATGTGAAAATTCTTTGTTTAGCTCCGTACCCCACTTTTTAATAGGGTTATTTGGTTCTCTGGGGTCTACCTTCTTGAGTTCTTTGTATATATTAGATATTAGCCCTCTGTTGGATTTAGGGTTGGTGAAGATCCTTTCCCAATCTGTTGGTTGACATTTTGTCCTTTTGACAGTGTCCTTTGCCTTACAGAAACTTTGTAATTTTATGAGGTCCCATTTGTCAATTCTTGGTCTTAGAGCGTAAGCTATTGGTGTTCTGTTCAGGAACCTTTCCCCTGTGCCCATGTCCTCAAGGGTCTTCCCCAGTTTCTTTTCTATTAGTTTCAGTGTGTCAGGTTTTATGTGGAGGTCCTTGATCCACTTTGAGTTGAGATTAGTACAAGGAGATAAGAATGGATCAATTTGCATTCTTCTGCATGCTGACCTCCAGTTGAACCAGCACCATTTGTTGAAAAGTCTATATCCTACAAATGGACACGGTTTCCCCCACCTAGAGGAAGTGTCTAGAATGTGGTGAGTGTAGATCAGCAGGGAGGACTATAGACATGGAAGCAGAAGATTCAGCTCTAGGCCAGGTTCAGCTTGAGAAGGTCACTAACACTTCTTAGTTTCATTTCTTTGTAAGATGTAAAAGATGCTGTTTGTGTGTTCATGTTCATCTCATAGGAGAACCATTAAGGCTAGAATAGCCATGGACATGAGAGTACAGTAGGAAGCACTGTAAATAGCGAGGACTATTAATGACTCTTAATGCCGTCATTATCACATTTTCTTACTACTGGAAAAAGGGGGTTACCACTGGGTAAACATCAATCTGTGTTGACACTTTTCCCAGCACCCCTTAAGGTTTTCAGAACCCAGTCCAAGGCACCCAAACCTTGCTGCCAATTGGCACAACCCAGGGCTCTACATAAAATCCTGATGCATAGCTCCAATCCCAGAAGTCTGGCTTAGTTAGCACAATGTGAGGTCAGGGATTGGGGGAACCTGTTAAAGATCCCCAGGGATAAGAAAGGACAATAAAGGTTGGATGCTGTAGCCAACAATCTCTCTAATCAATGGAGGGAAGTGTGGAAGAAGTCAGAACTAAGGGATCAATTCTCACCTTCTAAGGAAAAAAGGCCTTCTGGTAGTTCTTTACTCTGCAGAGAATACAGTGCCCAGGTGGGCCGTTACGAACATGGTCCGTAATGGAGCACAGTGTTCTCTGGGTAGCTGTGAGATCCAACTGCTGGGTTATTGCTTGTCATAGAACAAACAGGAAATGAAAGAAAATGTCCTTTAAACAAGCATTACAGCCTTCTAGGTGATTCTGGGGTCATGAATCTTTGTGACTACAAATATAAAGTCAATTCAATACTCCCAAGTCCTGGGCTCCCCGGGAACGTCAGAGCCCAACTGAGACCAACTCCATTTTTCTCTACTACTCTGGCCTCTACCTCCTTTTCCTCCAGTTTAGTTTGGTTCATTAGAAGATGAGATTAGGCATATTTCCACTTAAAAATAAAACACAGAACCCTTTGTCTTATGTTGTTCCTTATGTATTTCCCTGTAAAATCTCCTGACTTGATAGCTTCATGAGTTCAAACACACTCACTTCCTTTTAACTTCATTTTCTAAAGAATTTGGAGTGATGAACTCTATAAATGTGACAGATTCTCTTTTTAGTTGCAAACTGGCACCCACTAATATGGCCTTGATGCTTTGCATATCTGTCCCCATCGGAACAGATGACTAGCACAGTGGCCTGGATTCCTAATGGACGTGGGTATAAGGAGGAATGCTTTTTCTTTCTTTCTTTTAATAAACAAATCATTTTTCTTTCAACCCAGTGAATTATCTGGATAATGAAATCAATACATTTTATTTTAAGGATTTTTATTTATTTTTTATTGGGTATTTTCTTATTTGCATTTCAAATGGTTTCCTCTTTTCAGGTCTCCCATTCAGAAACCCCCTATCCCTTCCTCCTCTCCTCCTGCCTCTATGAGGGTGCTCCCCCACACACCCACCCACTCTAGTCTTCCTGCCCTGGCATTCTCCTACACTGGGGCATCGAACACATACATGCCTGGAGCCATGGGTCCCTCCGTGTGTGCTCTTTAGTTGATGGTCCAGTCCCCAGGAGCTTCAGAGGATCTGACCTGTTGACACTGTTGCTCCCTCCATGGGGCTGCAAACCCCTAGCTCCTTCAGTCCCTTCTCCAACTCCCACATTGAAGATGCCATGCTCAGTCCAATGATTGGCTGCAAGCAAGAGATTCTTTTTCTAATATTAAAGATAGGACAAGGACTGGAGAGGTAGCTCAGCAATTAAGAACACATAGTGTTCTTCTTACAAAGGACTCAAATTCAGTTCCCAGCACCCATGTGGAATAGATCACAGCCATCTGTAATTCCAGCTCCAGAGGATCCAATACCCTTTCTTGACCTCTGCAGACATTGCTATTCATGTACACATTCCTATACCAACACAGACACATATACATACATGTAATTCAAAATTGAAAGAAAATTTCAGATAGGAAAACTGAAGACTAGGTTAATAGTATGACCTATTGTGTCCTTAGATTCAAATCTTGTAGGCTTATATTTTTCAAAACCTACTTTAATAAGTGTTATTAAATTCTTTAACCTCCCTTCTAGCCCACCACCCACCATAGGTAGTGGAAAGGAAAAGTTAATAGGAAAAAGAAGGATGTGGACCTATTTATAAATAGTTTATTGGGGTGAATACAATCTACATTGTCAGGATATCAGCAGTTCAGTTCACAGGAATTAGTGGTAGATTAATCTACTCACACACACCATTAATGAATCAGCCATGGCAGTTCAATCCAGAAGAAACTGTGAGACTGCCAATCTGCTGGAGTCCACAGAAGTGGCAAGAAACTGCCAGAAGTTCGTTGGTGCATTTCTATGAAGTCATGACAAAAAATGTTCAGCAAAGTGTGGCAAGGTGAACCAATACCACACAGTGTCAGCCACTGTCTGTTGGGTTATATCCCCTTTCCAAATATCACATGTTTTCTCAAGAATCTGCTCTAGCAAAATATCACATATTCCTTTCCCACTGTGCTTCCAGAAAAACATGTCTGCTCTCAGCAAAACATCCTCCCAAGTGTCTGCATTAGTAAAAACATCCTCTCATCAGACAGTTTTCAGAATAACGTCACATGACACAATTGAGTCACCAAAGAATCCAGAAACTTCCACTTCAAAATCTAGTATGCCTGGTTCCCATAATCCATACAATGTCAACCCCTAAGACTTTTTTCACCAAATTAGGAAGCACACAGAATGGTAAATTGCCCATACTTCCTTCTCTAAGCCAACCCTTGTCTGCATCTCTCTGGTGTTTGACAGTACAACATCCACATGGTATGTGGTGACAGTTATATAGATGAGAAAAGTTAGCAGCGCTAGTTCATCATTTCTCAACCTGATCAATTTTATGTCTGCACAGTGTCAGTAGATTCCTGACACTTTAGAGAGGCTCGTATGGTACAAGAATCCCACTAGGTACAAGGATATGCTGTGCAGGCACTTCCCTGAGAGACAGTCTCCTGGAAATGATCAGTTGCCAACATGTCCAGTATTCTTAGCCCACATAAACCTCAACCCAACATCCTTATGAACAATACAAGCCCCTCAAGAGCAGCGTGGAGCAGCCCCCCCACCACGTGCACTGGGCAGCCTGTGAGCTGCCCTCAGACTGCTTCAATTTCTAGAATAAAAAGAAAATGAAATCTCGAGAGTTTTTCTAGTTTGAATACCAAAAAAAAAAAAAAAAATAGAGAGGAAAAATAAAACCCACAAAAAGAAACCGGAAGTGTCCTTTGATATCCACTCTAGTTTAATTGGCAGGCTTTTCTTTTGACCAGACAGCAACCCCTGGTCTCAGAAGTCCTCCTCTGTAGATAAGTTAGTTTTGGATAGGTTTCTTTTATCATAGGGAAGAATCCTTAAAACTCGTCTCACTCAGAATTCCAAAGCAAAGCCACAGTGCAGTTTTTCTCATTAGGAAGCAATAGACAGACCGAGATCTTGCTTAGGTAGAGAAGGATCGTGCTTGCAGAGGACTTCAGATAAACACAACCAAAGCGCTGTGAATGGAGAGTCACAACTATAAGACTCTTCTCCGCTAACCTCTGCAGCTTTGGAAAAAATGCCCAGCCCTCTCTAGTCTACCTTTAGAGTGTTGTCAGACTGATACTATAACTATATAGTGGCATATTTCAGCCATATACAAACCTTTATTTCTAAAGATGAAGGTGATACAGAAGTGAACTGCTGGGAACGGAATGCCTGCTGCTACTTGACTCTGCTGTGACGTCATCCCTCCTAACAGTCTGGTACCATACCACAGCCCATTTTACAGATGAGGGCATCCCACTGCCCAGAATTCTTCAGACTGATCTGAGATGCCACCTGTCAGAGGCAGCTCGAGGAGTCATAGTTGTGTTTGTGTTACAGAGGCCCTGCCTCTCATTGCATCACATTGGGAAGATTTTAGTTATGCTTAAACAAACACTATAGCTTATTGAACAAATCAAGAACTTTACTCTCTCTCTCTCTCTCTCTCTCTCTCTCTCTCTCTCTCTCTCTCTCTCTCTCTCGCCATCCTCTCTCTCTTTGCGATGGATGCTCCCCGACCCAGCTCAGGCAATGCATCTGTGTCCTCTCAAGCCATCCCCTGCCCCACTGCCTATTGTCGCTGATCCAAACCAAGTAAGCTATCTCAGTGCCAGCTCCGTTCCCAGGCTTGTTTTGAATGACTTTACAGATGTAAAACTCAAGTCCCATCGCCTGCCACAAGCCCTTGTAGATACTTAAGAAGACTCTGACTGGCGCCTACAGATTCACCCAAAGCATTTCCAGCAACCAGGATTTCGCAGGGCTACAGATGCTGCCTTGAAGCTAACTTCATTCATTTTGCCCACCACTTTATTGTGTTTTTCAATATTAGTTTTACAACCTTATATTTGTGCCTTCAGGGAATTGCAAACTCCCCATACAGTGCCTAAGGGATTACTATCCTATTCTATTATGAAAGGTAATGCATTACAGGGCTTGAAACATATTACCTTCCTTTAACCAAGCAATTCTTTGTAGATAGTTCTTGGACTCAGTGCTCCACAGACTTCAGGGCTGGGGGCTGAGTGTTGCTTAGCGATGTGTTCTTGCTTCATTGGTTTTTCTGAGGTGTGCATACCTTATGATGGAATGTCAAAAGTACATTCTTCTTTAAGTTGGATACTGGTGCCTTTCTGATGTCAGGAACTAGGAGGACCTTGAGGAAAAGACCCACTGTCTGCATTATCACCTCCTCCTAAGGACAAGAAGAAGGAAGTGGAAGGAACTATTAGTAGGCAAGATGTGAGCTTGCAGTGTCAGAAACACGAAGTTATTACACCTGTGCCATTCCTCAGTGCCAGAATTTAGTAGTAACAGTACATGTAGAAAGTATAGTGGTTTCCTCAGCAACAATTTGCCAAGTAGTTCTGATTTCCTTGATGGCCGGCTGAGGTAACCATGGGTTTGTTTTATCTTGGCTAAATATTAATTCTTACATCTGATGTCACATATCCTCTCTCTCTCTCTCTCTCTCTCTGTATGTGTGTGTGTGTGTGTGTGTGTGTGTGTGTGCGTCTGTTTGTCTGTCTGTTTATGTGGCAGAATGCTTACAGAGAATTAAAGAGACCTCAGAAGAATTCACGATGATTTGAAGAGTCTTAACTAAGAGGCACAAGCAAGAGGGTGACAGAGAGGCTGGAGAGATGACTTGGTAGTTAAGATCATGTACTGCTCTTCAAGAGAACCCAGGTTCAATTCCCAGCACCCACGTGATGGCTTATAAAGGCAATGAGGGGATCTGATGCCCTTTTTTGGCATCAGTGAGCACCAGACATGCCCATGGCACATGTAAACAAAACTCGCACCCATACATAAAACATAAGTAAAAGGAGGTGGAGATGCAAAGAGTCTCCGAGGGAAAGGGGTGTGTGTGTGTGTGTATGTGTATGTATGTGTGTGTGTGTGTGTGTGTGTGTGTGTGTGTCTGTGTGTGTGTCTGTGGGTATATGTGTGTCTGTGTGTGTGTGTCTGTGTGTCTATGTGTGTTTGTCTGTGTGTGTCTCTGTGTGTGTGTGTCTGTGTGTGGGTATGTGTGTGTGTCTGTGTGTGTCTGTCTGTGTGTGTGTGTGTGTGTGTCTGTGTGTGTCTGTGTATGTGTCTGTGTGTGCTTGTCTGTGTGTGTCTCTGTGTGTATGTCTCTGTGTGTATGTCTGTATATCTGTGTGTGTGTGTATGTGGGTATATGTGTGTGTGTCTGTGTGTTTGAGTCTCTGTGTGTGTCTGTCTGTGTGTGTGTGTCTGTGTGTTTGAGTCTGTGTGTGTCTGTGTGTGTGTGTGTGTGTGTGTGTGTGTGATAACTAGTCTTCTGTCTGCTGGAGAAGCTGTTGCCATAGAGCCAAGCCTAGGCTTCCAGTTGAGCTAAAGAAGCTCAGTGAGAGACGATGGAGGCAAAAGAAAAACTGGATCGAGACAAGCGCATGGACGGATAGCAGCTCAAGGGGCCCACAGCACTGGCAAGGACCGAGCTCAGCTGAAGCCCCGGGGACAGGTGGGAGGTTTCCGCCTGTTGGTCCCTGGATGCACACAGTGGTGGTCTCATGGCAGGTCCATGGTCCACTGTCATCACTGTGTTAGGCACCCTGCTCTTCCTGGGCTCCAGGCGAGAGTCTTCCTGCTCTACAGTACATGGCAAGTTCTCAAGCCTGGTTTTCTGACCTGCCTCTAATGTGCCCGTGTGCCCCCACAGCCCCAACCTGCAGGGACAGAGTGATAGGGTGGTGCCCTTTGTACTTTAAGGAACGATTGTTTCTGTCAGTCTGTGCCTTGTGGGTTGTACTCGATGGTGCTATACATGTGTACACCGAGGTGCAGACTCAGATGAGCCAGCATTTACACTCAAAATGGAGTCAGTCACTCAAGACAAAGGACAGCCAAAAAACAAACAAACAAACAAAAACACTGCCTATACAAAGTGGGTTATGCAGAACAGACACAGTCTGTTCTGGATACAAGAAAAGATCTCAAAATGTCTTGAAGATCTCCCTGGTAAGATGATCTTTAGCTCACTTTTATAATCAAAGAAGATCACTAGCCTTGGGGGATCCTGCCCCCATACAGCAGAAAACTCTCTAACAGGACCCTGGACTCACCAAAGCTGAAGATACACGAGTTGATTAAGATTAATTCCCCCATTTAGAAATGTTTTGGTGGAATGGGAGAGGGCGCTTCTGTCCTTGTCACCGCAGCACACACCCAAACCCCATGCATGAGTGATCTGATAGCAGTCTGGAGCCCCATTGGGTCACATTGCTACAGCTCAGGGGAGCTGGCAGGAGCCCGGGGCATAGGGTTCATATTGCCACACTACCATTTTCCACCCTGTAGTTATATTGCCCGCCTGAGAAAAGATGAAAATTGTTATTAAGTTTGAGACTGAAGACCGGTCCTCTCTCTACTCCTTTTTCTGGGGTGACCCGCTGATCCTATGACCACCAGAGCAGCAAGAAACATCTGCAGTTCCAAAGAAACGCACAAGGCAACACAGTCCCCAGATTAAAGGGTAATAGACTTCCTGAGAGAGGAGATCCTCCCCTCTTGCCGGGAGGGGCTGGCCACCGAAGCGTGCCACGGTTTCCTCTCTAGTCCTTGCAGTCCCATCCAGGCCCATTTGTGGACAGCACCAGCAAGATGAGTGACTGACTGTGCCTAGAAGCTCCCTCCCAATCCCCCAGCACAGTACCAAGCTGTCTAGACACTGATCAGGCCGTTCCTGGGGCTTCCCTTAGCAAAGCCCGAGAGACAGACGCGGGGAGGACAGCAGCTGCAGTGCTGGCTTGTTCTTGACAAATGGGCCTGTCACTCTTCCTATTGATTAGCAATATTATGACATTTCCCTTCAAAAAGTGCAGATGTGGTGTGGCTAGTGACATGGCCACGTGGCTGGCTCCGGGTGGAAAGGAGGACTGGCTATTGTCTATGCTTTTCCCTATGTATAGGTTCAGCTTGCAAGGGATTAAGACGCTGAGCAGCCTGGAACATTCACGACGGGTTTTCATTTCAGTAACCGCCAGGCACCGTTGAGAAAATGGGAGTAAGGGCATGTGGCAAACGTGTTGGGATATACTGTGGGCTTGGAGCGAGGCCCTTCCTGTGTCTCAGCAGAGCTGCCCTTGAGGCTTCTGACTGCATACATCAAGGGGAGGGGGGTATTGCCACGCTCCTGCCCCACGAAGAGGATGTTGGGATCATCCTTTGGTGGTTCTTCTCCCTCTCTGTTCCCAACACACTTCAACCCTCTCACCCTGCTCCTCTGGAGCTGAAGGTATATTAAGAGGGGAAACAAAGCTCATTTCTTTCCTTGTATAAAGCGTCAGGACGGTAATGTGTCTACTTTAATTTGTGAAACTTCCAGCACTTTCCCCCAGCGCACCCCCGCCCCAGCACCATCCATTCCCCACATTAGTCCCACATTAAGAGAAAACAGTTTAGAGGGGAGAAAAGGAAAAGTGCATCATGCCGTCCAACATATGGTCCATTTTGAGGTAAATTACAGGTAATTCATGAACATTTCCAGCAGGGAGATTGCCATCTTGGGACTCTTGGCTATTATTCCCTTCCATCCTTATTTTTGTGGTTAAAGGCATCGCCGGAGCCTTTGAAGCAGAAAGGCAATGCTCCCCTGCACCCTTTTGTCCCGCTGAAGATAGTTATTACTCTGCTCACACACGGGACTGATCTGGCAACTTGATTTAGGCACAGCTGATAGAAAGCAGGCTGTGAGGGGTACATGTAGCGCCTGCTTTTACAATGCAAAGGATCTGGGGGTTGCCAAGCGCAACAGCTGAGAGAGAAGAGGAATGAAACCTGAGAGAAGTGGAAACAGTCGGGCTGAGAGTGTCCCGCAAGAGAAAGGAACAGAGGCGATCACAGCAGGCAGGGGGTGCAGCAAAGGGATGAAAAATTTTGCCTGTTCAGCCCTCAGGGTCGGATGTAAATTAATAGGGGCTAAATGGGATGTGACCAATTTGTAAGGCATGTGCTTCTCTCTCTGAGATGGGATCTCTCCAGTCCCAAGTAATCAGAGCTTGCCGGAGGCTGCCCCGGGACTAGTCTGTATAACCGTAGCCTTGACCACCTCTCTTAATAGATGCAAGACCTCACAGCTCCTATTACACCCAAGCCCAACAGCCTTGTAAATTTACTCCTGTGACACTAATGTCCTCCCCTCCTTGAGACAAAACCTACACATTGGGTCCTGGCATGTTGGGAACAAAGAAGGGGAGGGGGAGGTGGGGAGAAAGGAAGGCGTAAGAAGCATTGGGTTTGTTTGGTGGGGGCTTAAGCGCCTCAGAGCAGCCTTTGTGTCTGGATGGGGCAAAAATTATGCAACTTCCATGTCTCCATCACATCAAAGGGGCTCTGGAAGATCTCTCAGAGCTCAGAGGCGGGCGGCCCGGCTCTCTCCCGTCCACGGCTTAAATCATGCTTTTATCTGCCTCCACATCGAAACTGATGCTAAGTATCCCTGACACACACATCCTCCAAATAATCTGAACTTGATCTGAGGCTCTCGGCCTTCTTGACTTAAAAAAAAAATTCCTATGATTTGCTTGGCAACCATCCACCTCAGCACAGGCGAGCTCGTGGGCAGTGATGTTGATGTTCGTGAGGAGCAGTGGTTACCATGGTGATGCGAGTTCAAAGCAAGGGCTCTGAGTGCTGTCAGAATGGCGAGAGTGATAACATGCTGAAGGTTGGTGTCTTCTCTTCTTGGGGAGGGACTCACACCCACAAAATGCTGGAGAGGAGGCAGCAGCGAGGGCAGTCACCACTCCCAGTCGTGTTCATCTTGTCTGCTACTCCCTCGACGGGAAATGGGCACCACTGGGAATCTGGTGACCACATCTCAACCTTAACTAGGTAGTTAATCAGTCGGGCTTTAGCTCTTGACTACACGATAGCTTCCTCATCTATAAAGCGAAAGGGTTGGACAAATAAAACTCAATTTGATTTCAGTTGTTAAAATGCCAGGAGTCCATTCCCCTAGGCGATCTGAGAACTTTCTGGATACTTGGGCTGAGGTGCCGACCACATTTTGGCAACGAAGGCCTTACATGATGGAGAGATGGATGCACTCTGCTGGTTTAGGCCTCACATGTTCATGCAGCAAAGACTTCTTTGACTCTGACCATGGGTTTGAGGTGTTGAAAACCATGGAGAAGACAAAAGCCCTGTTCTCCAAAGACATACCTTCCTGGAAGGAGATCTAATGGTTATATAAACAAATGTACTATGAGTCACTTCATGATGGTCAGGGAAAGGGCCAGCCCCATGGAATGCAGCACAAAAAATAAAAAATGGGAAGCATCAGGGAAGTGTCAGTTCCCTGAGGTGGAGTGTCCGGAGCTTCCTGGAATAAGTGGTGTTTGGGATGAGATCTGAAGGGTGGGTGGGAATTTACCAGTCAAGGCACACACAAAGGGCACAGCATGTGCAGCTGAGAGGGAACTCAGATAGGGCAGGCCTGGAGCCGGAGGGTGCAAGGCCAGCGCCTGCTGGGGACCAGGCCACTTCCTGCTGATGGCCTTTCCTGAGAGCAGTGAAGGTTACTGGAGGGTTGTGAATGGAGCTGGATACTCAGGCCTGCATTCTGAAAAGGTCACTCCGGCCACATCCCAAGACCCCTCCCCCCACAGCAGTTTTGGGGGAGAAGGTGGTTAGGGGTTGCATTTCTGAGATGAGACTCTCTGTAAGCTAGCTGAATAATCCAGGAGTCACATTTTCCTTGGTTTCCTGTCTGTGTAGGAGAGGCAGCTCACATCCCTTCACAGTCTTTTGTCCTTTGCCTTGCCTGGTTGGACACAGACTATAATGACTTTCCCAAAGCCAATTGGGTAAGCTGCCAAGGGAATCTATGTGACCAGTGGTGAATTGTTATTGATCTATTACTCTTCCCAAGCACCTCCACGGGCCTGCAGACATTTCCTGTGGCAAGTGGGTGGGGGAGGGGAATGTGTATGAAATACCCACTTTGTAAAAAGTATTTTCCTTCAAAAAACTTCAGAAATGATCACAAAGCCATCCACAGAGTGGTGCCCAGCAATATACTAACCCTGACGTGGAATCAATCTCAGCTCTGAAAAATGCAAAAAGACAAAACAAAACAAAAAAAGACAAAAAAAAATGTGCCTGGAAAGGCTTATTTTCAACTTGTGATTATTCTAGACTGTTCTGTGCAAATAAGCTTTCAACTCAAAAGGTCAGCTGGGATGGCTAGTCTAGGATGCTTGGGAAACTGAGGCAGGCAGTGCTTGAATAGCCTCCAGGAGCTTCTGGTTACTTTGTTAAAACATGTTCCTTGAGTTTGTTTGTTTAGTTTTGATAATGACCATACCCCATATTACATGCTTCCTGATCATCATCATCATCATCATAGGAATCTCATGAATAGACCCTATTATTGTCTTCATTTAACAAGGAGTAATGAAAGAGATTTTTATCCTTTCCTTTGCCTGCCCATGCAGCTTTGGTCCATCACGCATGCCCCTCTGCTGTCCAATGCACCCCTGAAGAGGGAACTGGAGGAGAAGCTAGAGACGGGGTGTCATGCTGCCGACCACCACCTCCCGCTCCGTCTCCACACGCACCCGTGTTCTCGGTCTTGCCTCCTTTCCCACTCCTAGAGGGAGGCTGCAAGGCACGATTTATGAACAAGGAAAAGCTCTCTCACCCCGTTATAAACTTTATGGACCATGTGGACATGTTCAAATCAGATACAAACATGATGGCCAGGGCCAGGGCTCTGTAAACAGTGATATCACTGAGGAAAATCTCCAGGAGAATTTGGTTCCCTCCCGGGAACAGAGGAGACTCCTGCAGACCCCGTGTGAAGAATAAGGAAGGCGGCTTTGAAGTGCAGCGGCGCGGGGCCTGTGTTCTTTTCAGCAGCCTTCTCCCTGCGGCTCTTGGAATTCTGGATGCAATAAAAAGAAAGCAGCTGCTCAGGTTTGTTAAAGCAGAAGACGCAACAGTGTGGCCCCAGAGAGGGCGGCGGCATGGTGGAAAGCAGGCATGACCACGTGACTATGGGACGACGGACGGACGGACGGACGGACAAACAGAAAGGCAGCCTTCAGGATCCACCATGCTTCCTGCCCGGCCTGTACACATGGTGCGCAGGTTCCGGGGTTCCATTCTCCTTGGATATTCATCATGCTTGTTGGATAACTTAGGAAGTCGGGATGAAACACTTTACAGAGGAGGAAGCTGAAGTGGTGTCATTGGGGAACGAAAAACAGCCCCAGAGGTGCTGTGTTGCCTGGGCAGTGGTATATGGTGACAATCATGGTACTTAAAAGCGATAGAGGACCCAGTTCTGGTGATGCCCAAGTGATTGCTTGTCTGTGTTTACACTCAAGAGAGTACTGGACTAGAGTTAGTCATTCAGGGTTCAACACCTAGAGACACACTAGAGACATTGTTACCCATAGATGCTGACACTGTTACTAGGGGCCACAGACACATCATGAAGTGGTATCAGGACTCCTGGGCCTCTGCCTTCTGGCATCCACACCCTGTGCAGCTCCTTTCACAGGACACCAGGGTGATCTGTGTGAAAGACTGTGACCAAAAGGCTAGCAGGTCCGAAATAGGAAGCCCTGACCGCCACCTTGGGTTCTTTCTTACCTAAATTACTGTACCAAGCAAATGCAGCCGGCATGTTGTGAGGTCAGTCGGACAGGCTCTCTGGAAACCATCAGAGTGGAGGAATGAAAATCTAGTCGGCAGCTAGGAACAAGCAATTGCTTTCCCACAACCACATGACCGGATGTGAAGGAAGATGCCTCCCTAGGCAAGTCTTCAAATGACTGCAGCGCTCCTCCGTCAGGTGGCCGAGGTCTCAAGGAAGGCTCTTGAGCCGGAACTAACAGCTTAGATGCTTCAAGTTTCTGAGCAATGATGAGAGGAAATTATAGAAGCTTAATGTGATCACTGCCAACTTGGACGTGTTTGTTACACACCAAGTGCTAACTGATGCATGTTACAAGCTGCTGGTGATCTGCTTTAAGGTATCAATGGGAACGGTCAGAGGGTATGGACTCTCATATCATAACTATATATGACTATATTCATTCATTGCTGTCCTGCTGAGAAAGATGTTTGTCACACAAGAAGTGCATCTCATATATACAGGATGCATGCTATAGAAATACTCGCTGATATCAGCAGATTTTCAGTCACCACCAAGTAAACCGAAAACAATCGTATGTGGCAGCTTCCCTGATCCAAGTGCCTGGGCCCTCTTTCTGTGGGAGGTGGGGTGGGAGCAGCAGTCTAAGCCCGTGTAGACAGGAAGAGGAACATCTGTGCTGGCTTTGCAGCTGTGCATGATCAGACTGATGGAAACCTAGGAGACGAGCAAGAGAGCGAGCAGCACACAGACTTGGCGGGGCAGAGCCTTCCTACTGATGATTTAGGTAATGCTGACATGGGTGTTTGGAAGATGAGTTCATTGACTTTTAACAAATGCATTTTAAATTCTTATTTATTTATTTTACAGGCGGGGGGGGGCGCCTAGTTCATGCTAAGTATGTGCTTGCCCAGTGAGACACATGCCCAGCCTATTTGCATTATTCACTTAGATCTCTAAGAACATCACAAACCCTGTGTGTGACACCATTGTGCTTGCTCTGTAAGCGTGAACTTGAACCTCACAGGACTGAAAGAACCTGCTGGGGGCCATGCTCCCCGTAAGAGCCCGACACCCCCATCTGAAACTCCATTTAAGTCTGCAGTTTGGCCTATTGTTCAAGGCAGTGTGTACCTGCTGATGGAGAGAGCCACGGGTAGTGAAGCAGGTGTCCCTGACAGGAAGTCTGCTCAGAGCACGTTTCTCCACCCAGCTTCTCCTGAGGTAGACCACAGCAGATCTGAGCCAGGGACCTCTGCGGAGGGCTGGTGCCCTGACCAAGATGAGAGGCTAAGGTAGTAGCAGGCTCTTCCTGACATAGGGTTTCTCTGACACACCTCAATTGCTGCTGATGGTCTCAAGCAGCTACAGGTCTGGCTGGTCCTTAAAGGGATTTGTACTTGCCCTGGGCGTGGTGAAGTGAGAGACTCTGGCTGTAGAGAGGGGAAAGTTAATGATCTTGCTGTAGCCCAATATTCAGTCTCCCTGACTATCAAAGGAAGACAGCCGGGAAATAATGCCAGAGTAGAACACACACAGCTGGTAGGACTTGGGAAATGAGAAAGAGAAGACCTGACCTTTCCTGATGCCATTCATGCCAAGGGCTGTTAGAAAATAGCCAAACTAAGCCGGGCGGTGGTGGCGCACGCCTTTAATCCCAGCACTTGGGAGGCAGAGGCAGGCGGACTTCTGAGTTCAAGGCCAGCCTGGTCTACAGAGTGAGTTCCAGGACAGCCAGGGCCACACAGAGAAACCCTGTCTTGGAAAAAAAAAATAGCCAAACTGTTCAGAGGACAGAAGATGCTAGTCAGACACTCCCAAGGGACACGCTAGTCATTGAAAGAAGGGGGCAAAAAGACAAGGCATGGTGGCACATCCCTCTAATCCCAGAGTTCAGGAAGCTGAGATGGGAAGACAGTAACTTCACTGCCAACCTGTGCTACATGGAGAGTTTTAGGCCAGTCTATGCTGCGTAGAAAGTTCTAGGACAGCTTTTGCCATATAGACAGTTTTAGACCAGCCTGTGCTACAGAGAGTTCTAGGCCAGCTGGAGCTACATGGGAAGAGCCTATCTTAAAATTCAGAGAAAGGAAGGAAGACAGAGGGGGCAGGGAACGAAATCACGCTAAGCAATTCACACATTCCCTCACTCTCGAAACAACCCTGAATGGAATCTTCCACTGTTCTTTCTGTTCTTCACAAGGGGAAAATCTCAAGCATAAGAGAATTTCCTAAAGTCACATTGACAGAAAAAGGCAAAACAATGTCTAACTCCAGGTTTGGCTGAGTGTAGACTTTGTGCTCTTAACAGAGTGACTCTCAGACCTTGGCGACAGTTTATTACAGCATCTTGAGGGTTGGCAGACAGAGTTGATTTTTCTTTTCTATCTAATGTATGTTCAGCTATATCAGGAAGATGCTCTGAAATGGATGTCCTGCCTGCCTCTTGGTGCAAAAATAAAATAACTGGAACCAGTTAGTGAGAAGTATTTGCTATGTACAGTCATATATGCTGCTATAATCTGATATAGAAGTAAGAGGTCTGATGTTCAGACTTGGGTGCCTGCCTCAGTGGGCCTCAGTCCACTCCACACCCTCCTCTCAGCTCACACGCCCTCTGGCTTTGATCTGTTAGATGAAATGGCCGCCTATGGTTGGAAAGGAGAGGAAAGGGACAGACTGTCACCGCCATTTTTGATGTTCTGTTGTTTACATGCATGATCTTACTGTTTATCTAAAAGCAGTTTCCTCTCCACTTGCTGGCTTCGTCATGGCACTGACTCTTCACCCTGTGGATCCACAGCCACAGTTTACTAACCACACAGTGTCCAATTAGACTTCACAATGTCTGTCCAAATAATTTCCCTGACTGGGCGAGGCCAAGCCAAGTTCTTGCAGATAATTTGGGGATAGACAGTCCCTACATAGGAAAGGGAGCCAATGCCATCTCCACCTGGTTGTTGTCTCAACAATGCTGTTGTCCCAGCAGAGCACAGACCCAGAAACTCTCCCCCTCACACCCCCTCATCACTGGGGTCTGCTCTGCTCTGCTCCACCCAGCTGCCGGCTGCTCACAGTTCGCCTTAGGCAGTCTGCTGCAATTTTCCATGTCCCGATCTTATCTTCTATTAAAAAAAAAAGATGGGAAATATAATGAGCCGAAAGAACTCTGATAGCAGATGTAGACATCAAATTACACAGGTAGTAATCACACAGATTAGAAAACGTAATGAATACAGTATCCAAACTGAATGCAGACAAGAAATGTTTCAGTCTGAGACAACCTACTTGTTAATAAAGTCAGAGAGCGATGTCCGCCTTATTAAAACTAGAGTCGCCTCTGCTGTCTGAGGGGACTCATGTCACCCAGACCTCTGGACTGAAATGAACTGAAACTCAGTACACAGAGGACCGAATGGGCTCCCACCAAGCCCAAGTCCTCCGTTTCTGACTGCACTGCACAGCTCTGCAATTATTCATTACAGGCTGGTTTAGAAGTTTTTCCTCACGTCCCTGGAATCTTTTGTGAAAAATGCTTTATCCATGGTATGTTATACACAGAATGGTACTGATTTGGGAGTCAGGAAACCTGGGTGTTAGTTCCAACTTCCGTTGTTAGATGTTGGGGCCTTGACTATAGAAGAGCGTTGTGGGAAGATTAAGTGGTCTGCTCCAGCGGTAAGGAGTGAGGGGGCATGTTGTCTACGGAGAATGTCAAACAACAATAAAATTGACTGAAGTCAGTCTGCTTTTTATTATCACCACGCGCCATCCCTACAACGAAAAGATGTTCCTACCCCTCAAATCACTTGGTCTGTGTTTGAAGGAATGCATTTTAACAAATAAATAAATTAGTAAGTGCATTTGCTTCAAATTAGTGCATTTATATTATTTAAAACAAACATATTTCACATGGAAATAAATTTACAAAGCGCGTGGGCATGCGCACAAAGGCAACAACAGACGACACACGCTTGTTTCTGGAATGCTCCGTGGAGCCGTGGAAGGCCCTTGGAGCTGTCTTCAGCCTCAGGTCCTAACACCCTCCTAAATAATAGATTTGGGATAAACAATGCTCGCCGGGATTACAAAGACAAGACACAGAACTTGAGTTCATTCAAATCTGTCACTCTCTTCCACAACCTGGAAGTTTTAAGCACAAACAGTGTGAATTGTGGGGTAGAAGGTTCTTGTTTGGTTGAGTTGCACATTTCGGTTCCATCATGAAATACTTAATGAATTTTGAATGATAGTTTTAGACTGAGATCCACCCTTTTGTAGAAAACCTTTGCTTTCAAGCTAAAGGGGGGAAAATCAACAAACAAAGAATGACAATCGGCTGGGAGCCATCCCATCACTGATAACTTAGTGTGCTCTGTAGAGGAGGGTGGCACTAACGTGATCTGCCAGGACTGTCACGGAGGCCAGGTGACACTGGGCATGTGTTCCTGCCTGTGCTCAGCTTGTCTCAGAGCAGAATAGCTCTTCTCAGGGAGGGTCCTCTGAGGCACTGGCTCTGCCAAGCTTCTCCGCCAACAGTTCTAGTTGAAGTAGGAAGTACTGAACTTCCTGTGTCTGCTTGGGCCTTGTGTGCTTGGATTCAGGCTTTAAGGACTCTCCTCTTAGATTTTAGGGGAAAAAATACACATTAAACTTGATTCCCAAGAGCCACCAGACCCCCTACTTTCTTTTCTTAGAGTAAGAGGAGATTTTTCATTTTGGAGTTGGGAGAGGAGAGTTGGTGGGTGGTATTTAGAAAGGAGGCATCTCTTGCCATCCCAGAGCCTTTAGAATGAACTTTGGATTGAATCTGTGGACCTCAAACCTGCTGCGTGTTGACCCCTCTGGGCAGCTTTGATGAAAACCCCACATCTGTCTGCAGTCTAAATCAATGACATCCATGCTCCTGGGTGTGACCCCTGCATCCTCGAGTTTGCTGGCTTGCAGTTAAGTTTGAGCAGGCATGAGTTTTCTGTATCTTTGGGTCCTTTGCAGATATCTGTGCGGATCCCCAGAACTCTTCATCTTCACTGTGGCCCATTCTTATGTACAACAGGAGGCAGGAAGACAAAAAGTTCTGTGACCTTCCAGCCTAGTCACACCACAGCGTCAGGCAAAGGGCCTGCTAAAGATCCCTAGATCCCAGTCTACCGTCCTGAACCAGAGAGGCTGTCTGGAGCCTGTCAGAAAAGAGGATGCCATTAATAATAATAAAAAACAAATGGTCCCGTCAGCCAAAACCCCAGAGAAGTTGAGAAACGGGCTATTTGTGTGTGAAGATGGTGCCCAGATGCCTTGGATTGTGAGAAAAGCCAGAGTAGAGGCGACGGGCAGCTGGTTCCCCCATTTCCAGGCTGATTTGTCGATTAACCTCCTGGAATTTTGAGCAGCGGCTCGTTGGGCCTGCTTCTCTCAATAGCCCCACACAGGCCTTGCCTCTGGGACACAGTGCGCATTAAAAAGTTAACATTTATCACAGAGTTCAGCGCTCCATCAATATCTCATTGAACAGAGCAAAACAGCTCAGCTTCAGTGAGGCAAACCTTCCGGGAAGATAAATGCTAACATTTTCTTGAAAGCCTAGGCAATTATTCAAAGGCCCATCCCCTCGTCCCACCCTTCACCCCCGGGGTCTCTTCTCTCTCCTTTTGCCAGGATCTGCACCTACGATCCTTATTCGGCAAAATTCCCAGAGCCGTTTTCTGTTTCTCAAGCCCGTGGGCAGCGCCGCCGACATCGGTGGATGATCTGTGAGTTTTATCAGCAGCAGAATCGAGTTCTTGAGAACATAGTCTGGCTAGTACTGATTTCACAAACTGTTCCCAAACTGAGCGGCTGCTCTCTGACAACCCCACTTGGAATGAGAGACGCGAATCCTGAGGCCACATAGCTGCCCCAGGGCTTTGGCAACTCTGTATCACTCTTGTTCATAACAAAGGCTGTTTCCCCGTAATGACTATAGAAACAAGTAGCGTGGAGCCAGACGAAGTTTGACTGTGCCCTGGGCACGCTTGCTGTGTTCAAGGAGGAAAGCAACTTGTTGGACTCAGCCCTCGCCCTCCAGCAGGTAATCCTATATCTAGCATCAGCCCAAGACCTCCAGCTGCATTCGGTGGCAAATACTCCCTTTAGAAAGGCTGTTCACTCGTGTAACATCTTCCGCAGGTCCTATAAATTTAACCACTTAGAGTTGGTCACTAACATCCCACCCGCCAAATCCCATCTGGAGTTCTTTGCATTCATCTGCCATCTTGAAATAATCTAGCATTTGACTATTTCCAATGTGTTTGCTGCAGAATATTAAAATCAGTTACACACAGAAACATTATGCGGGGGCCAGCAAGATGGTTCAGTGGGTAAAGTCTTTCCCGTACAAAGCCTGACAGGCTGAGTTAGGGGATTGCTGCCGCTGGGGAGATGGGAGATCGGTGTGCCTCCATCACTTGGGACATTTGGCACAAGTAGCCTGAGTTCTGAGCCTTACGCAATAGCTATGCAACACTCAATGTGTCTACAGGGAGCACACCCCCCAGCCTCCTAATCAAATATGGCTACTGCAAGAGACTAGCCCAGAGGCTTGAAGGCTTTCATGACGTGTAGGGTGTAATTTGCCCAGTGAACTTGGCATAAACCAAAAGCCCAAAAGCTGGTCAGACCTCAGCTGCATGGTGAGGATCCCCTGCCTCATGGTTTGAGTGAATTTGAGACTTCATAGCTGGATTCTCATTGACTGAGAAAAATTAATAATTTTCCTTTTAAATCTGACAGGTCCCAGGCATCAACTCCATCTACCCATTCTGGAATTATAGTACTATGATCCCAAACAAAGACTTGGGAATATGATGCTAGATTTAGGTAAAGATCAAGCAAAATAATCCCGTCAGACAATCTTAGAGTGGAGGCCTTATTTTTGAAGTACAGAAAGATGAATTCAAAGAGATCAAAGCTGACCTACTCAGCATTCAAATCACAAAGGATCTTGCCGCTTCTCGGACTGACTCTCTCTCTCACTCTCTCACTCTCTCTCTCTCTCTCTCTCTCTCTCTCTCTCTCTCTCTCTCTCCCTTTCTTTTTTTCTTTAAGATCTAAGCTGAAGGGAAGGAAAGAGATTTCCCAAAGCAACAGCAGACTTTGGTGGGAAAAGCACCCACGTGTATGGATTCAGTTCCCAGAATTGCCTTCTCAAGCAGCAATGAAGATGCCCAAAAGCCCTTAACGAGTGAAACAAGTCAAGGGGACGGTGTTACTGGTCCCACCAGGGTGTGTTTGGACATCAATCCTTCTACTAAATAACCTAAGCCTCACTGGGAAAACAGGTTGGGAAAGGACGGTGAGAGGTCATGGTATCTCAAATTTAGCATTCAGCACCATATTTTCCACAAAATTAAGCAATGATTTCACATTTTTTCCTAGCCTCTTCCAAACTCCTTTGCAGAATCAAGAGAAAAGAAACCTATGCCTCTGTAGAACCAGGCAGAGCCGAGCGGTGTTCAGACAGAGCCCGAGTCCTGTTTCTTATTTATTCTGAACAACTTGCCGTCTGGTAATATTTTTCTGTTCTATTTTTAATGGCTATAAAGTTTCTATCACATTCAGTAATTATCTTCAATCTCAAAAGTAGAGAGGAAATTCCACAATAAGAGCAACATGAGAGCCGTCCAGCGCGCAGGTGCCAGATGATGTTGTTTTGTTTAGTGGAGATGAGATTGTAAAAATATGGTTTTTTTATAAATGATGTTCTCAGGCTTATTTATAGACACTATGACACTCCCTCTTAAACTCCTTATTTAATTGCTAACAGAAACCTTGTTTCAAAGGGGAATTAGGGTGGTGAAAATATATTTTAAAGTGGTAGAGTCTCCAGAGCAACCCAATTGTTTCTCTCTGTTATCAGCTACGGCTACTTAGGAAAAAAGAAGCTGGGCGATAATTTACGCCACAGCACACCACAAACAACTGCGGTTTAAGTTTCTCAGGAGCAAGCGGGGCCGCGCTACATCGTGAAGGAGATGGGAAGGCATATCAAAGAGGACTTACTGTCTGGTGACCACCTCTAGTTATTTAGTGAAAGCTGAGAGCCAAAAAAATACAGCAGTGGCTGAAAGCACAGGGGTAACGTCTGCTTTAAGGAAGTGTGTGTGTGTGTGTGTGGGGGGGGGGTCTTTGCTCAAAGTTGCATTTTTTAGATAGATACATCTAATGATTACACTAGGATATTGTGATTACTACTGAAAGACTAACACAGGAACCACAATGCTACAATTCACTAAGCATGAATATGCGGAACTTAATACAGTCAAGTTAAATGTATCTACCATACTTACCATTCACCATGAAATCTGTAAAAGCGAATTCTTTCCACTTACTGATAATGCCCATCAGATGGACATAAGAAAAGTGAATAAAGCATTTTCCCCAAAAGGAAAAAATAATCCTAATCCAAAATACCCCACATCTGTCAAAGCATTCGCGTGCGTGTTAGAGCCTCCTTTGCTCTGTGGTTCTCAGGGAGTGAATAGAGCAGCGCGCTCGTTCTATTTCTCATTCATAATTCAGTATTCTAAGTTCATACTCTATATGAGAATCAGGCTGATGAGAGTTTATTCCAGAAAGGTTCTGGAAATACTATCCCATTCACCTGATAAACAAAAGACACTCGGAGGAATCTTGGTTGTCAGCAAAGGACTCTGATAGAGCAGCTGACAGAGGGGACAGCAGACTATCCTCACAGAGTGACCTTAGATTTCTCAGTGCTTCAGGAAGGGACATGAGACAGCCTTTTCTTTGTTCCTGACATGCGTTGTGACTGTAAGAGGCTTGCAGGTCACCCACTTCTGATTTCCTGGCAGCTGCTAAGCCAGGGTTGCCCTGGGAGGACTGGGAGGGAGGGGTGCAGACGGGATGCAGGACAGAAACCCAGCCTTTTGAAGCAGAGGGGTTGATGGCCCTGTGACATTTTAATGCAGTGCGTTTTCTTCTGCTGACCTGAACATGGGTAAGTAAAGATAACCCTGGTCATGAGACATAAGCCATTTCCCTTCAGAGGGACCCTGGGGAATTCTGGCAAAAAAATGTCTTGCCCACATGAGCTGCCATCCAGCTGAATGGGAAGGGTGTAGGGTGTCAGTGTGAGACACACCCTGCCTGTGGAGCCCCAAGGGAGATCACCCAGCCCCAGAGCCCACCAGGAGAGCCTCCAGACTCTTTGTCATCGAAGTAGATGAATAGCTACCTATCTCAGGTCTGTTTCTCATTAAATATTAACAGAGGGATTAGTCCAAGTTTTGCCTGTTCCTCCGGAGGGGTTTTTGTTTGTTTTTGTTTTTGTTTTGTTTTAGTTTTTGTTTTGTTTTTGTTTTCTAGCTTTGACATACAAAACATCACCTAGTTAAAATCGCACCACATTCAAAGCAACGTGTTGAGGGCACTGCGGTTAGTGTAGCTTTACTGGTGTTATTTTAAGTGTCTGTGCTCCAAATTCCCTTGGAATCCATGCTGTTAACTCCCAAAAATATAAACGGACCTCCCACGCCCGTAGGATCCCACTGTGTATTTATGAAGAGGCGGCTCTGCTTCTAGATGCTGCACACCGAGCTGTATCTCCCCCTGCCTCCCCCCTCGGTGCTTGAGTTCCTGAACACACTTGTTTGAAAATGTTCCTTAAAAAAATATGGTTTAGCTGGACAGGCAAAACATTTTGTGTAATCAGAGAGCATGTTTAGGAAACACTGTTTGCAGAGACGAACCGTGCTTTAATGAACCATCTGAAGGGATAAATAACTCAGTCCCCCTCTCCGGGGTCATGGATGCTGGCTACAGTGGTGGTCATAAAACAGAGTGGAGTCATGGTCCTCGGAAGAGAGCGATGTGAAAACATCAGAGGTTTGGCCTGGAAATGCAATGTGAACGGGGACTAAGACCAGGCCCTTTCACTAGCACAACAAATATTAAAATAACCACTTCAAAGGCTTTTCGAGGTGCATATAAAGTCAGAGTCAGAAAGAAAGACCTCTTGGTGAAGCCTGGATGGATATCTGCAGGGAGAATTTTCACTCTGTCTTGAGAAGTTTTCATCTAATTGTAAAAGATGATGAGGGTTTAATTTATATTTAAACCAAGGTTAGCATCTCTGTCCTCATAGGACATTCTTCCCTAAGTCCCCACACTGAAGTTTTTCCCTAGGTGGCCAAGCCCACCCTGAAGGCCGCTACATAGCTATTGCATCACCAGTTTTGAGCAACAAACTAAATACTGTTGAAAACAGGAATTAAATTTTTGCAGCCTATTCATTTTTTATCTGTATTGTTCAGTGAAATCTAGCACTGAAAATTCTGCATCCACATAAAAACCTATTCATCATTCAGTTTTCTCAAACTTTCTTTAGCCCCCCCCCAAAAAGTATGGCATCAGTGATGGTATAGCGCCATCGTGTGGTCATTTTGAGGACTGCATGTAGATTCCTTTTTCTTTGAAAACTGAGCTATTTTCATTAACACATGTATCTTTTGGGGAGAGAGAGGACTTGTTAGACATACCTAAGTGTCCTAAGAACATTCAAAGGAATTCTGAAGGCTCATCCTGTTGCCTCAGAGTAGGAAAAAAACAGATCCATTTCACACGGGGGATGCTGTCTGAAAACTGTCTTGAAAACAACAGGGGTATGGGATGAAGGGAAACAAAATTCTTAGTTTACACTTAAAACTTAGACACATAACTAGCTAGTGCACGTGTGTGTCACCAGACATTAGACTACACCTGCCATGGATGAGGGTAAAAATAGTCGTCCTTGACAGGGTACTGGAGGGTAAATGGGATAATGCGGGGGAGGTGCTTAGCACGGTGTCTCACTCACAGCAGTGGTCCGTGGTGAGAGAGATTATTAAAACTTGTATTTATTTAACTTCCTTTCAAACATACAGATGAGAAATCACAGTGTTAGCAAGGACTTCGAGTGCCTGGATCCGGTCCCAGAGCAGAAAGTTTCCACGCTTTCCTTTACGTCATGGGAACAAGAGGCTCTGCCAAACTTTAGAGCCTTCCCTCCCAGCCCCCCACACGCTAGGCTCACAACCGCTCACCCCCAGAACTACTGCTGGGCAGGGCTGTCCCACCCTGGCCCCAACCTCCCTCCTCTACTCTGTTCGGCACCCCAGCCCTTGACATCTACACTTACACTGCTCTCTCAGGGCCCTGTCGCCCCTCGGTTGTGTCTTGCTTTGTTTATTCAACTTCCCCCTCTCCGGGAGACACGGGTTCTATCTTTCTTAAGAGTTTACCTCCCATTATCTTCCTTCCTGACCACTGCAAGGATTAGTTTGGCCAGTGATTCCTGGCCTGCTACAATCACGGACAGTGGGTTTAAAATGTGAACTATCCCTGTGCCCTGTGTAGCCACAAGATACTCACGTCTCAGGTCCTCATCTCTGCAATAAAAATATACGTCAGTATCCAGTTCACTATCAAGATGGTGGATCAAGACACACATTGACTGCCAGAACAAAACCTGCACTCCGGATCTACATGAGCAGAGAGCAGCCCTTCACAGATTAGAGAGAGGGGCCTGTCACCTCTGGGTGATCCTAAAAGACTGTTATTGTAGCGAGAAGATGAAAGGCAGACCTCAACCTCTTGTGGCTCTTCTGTCTCCACATAGCCCATGTTTAAAGGATTTGTGCTTCCTTGCGTGCCACCCCTTCTATCTCTGGGTGTTAAGGAGGTACCTGGGCACAGACAGGAAGGTTCGGCACCAGATGGCGCCCGACTGCGGATCAGACTGAACCGGTTGCAACACTGCTTCTATTTCAGACTCAGTGGCTTTAAGGTTTCTGACCATTACTTTGTTCCTCCATAAAATATAAAGCTTCGCTCCACCTGCCCTCACCTTACCAAGTCCCTGCAGATATCAGAGGTATTGTCCACCATATAGTTCTCAGTCAGTTGGTTTTTTAAATCCCCACATCAACCAGCAGAGGGCGGTGAAGGACAAACTGAGTTCTGAGTCTCTCTCTCTCTCTCTCTCTCTCTCTCTCTCTCTCTCCTCTCTCCCCCTTCCCTCCCCCTCTCTCCCTCCATCCCCCTCCCTCCCTCCCCCCCCCACACACAGCACCTGTCCAGGCTTGAGGCCTAAACTGAGGACTATTGTCATGGTTAAGGCTGCATGGTCTTTAATGGGCAATGCTATCACTCTTGCTACCACTCTGTAGGGCCGTGAAGAGTTCATCTGCAGTAATCTGCTCTGCATATTCTGTTTATGCGGTTCTTTTCCTCACTTAGCTCCTTAGTGGAGCGAGGCGCAGCGAAACACCCTGAGCTGGAGAAAGGATGGTGTTGAGTGAAAAAGACAGACCAGGCAGCACTGCAGCTACTTGGCATTGAGGTTCAGAGCAAGAAAGGAGGGACCTAGGCCTGTACCCCCACAGACCTGGGAAGGGTGGCTCACCGAGAGAAATCTGGAGAAAATAAAGGACATGTAGAAAGTTCTGAGTGCCGCCCCCACGATGGTGGGGCAGTTGCGGTATACAAAGCTCAGACCATGTGATTCTGTTTTATAACTGACCAATGAGAGTCAGGGCCAGGAACCAGGCTTCTATCCCGTGGACAGCCCGCTCTGTAGTTTAGGGCTGAGAGCAGTTGGGAGATGGACTGTCCATGGCAGAGCGCTATAGGATAAACAGAACCATCAGTAGAACCTGCAATGTGGCCACTCGGGTCACAGCTCTAGAGTAAATGTGTATAAAGTGGTTCAGAAAACATGAACAAGCGAAAGTCACAAAGGGGTCAGCAGCATTGCTGGTGAGGTATGTGGGCAGAGGCGAGACAAGGCAATGAACTGTCACCATTGTGCCCCAGCAAAGCAGCTTGAGGAGGGAAGCTGTTACCTAGATGAGCAGTTAGACGGTGTCGGTTTAAACTTGGTCATCGGGGCTGCAGAGATGGCTCGGAAGTTAAGAGCACTGACTGCTCTTCCAGAGGTCCTGAATTCAATTCCCAGCAACCACATGGTGGCTCACAACCATCTGTAATGGGGATCTGATGCCCTCTTCTGGTGTGTCTGAAGACAGCTGTAGCTGATAAATCTTTTAAAATATTAAAAAATAAATAAACTTGGTTGTTGGAAGGTTTGGATTTGAACTTGAGAAAAAAGCATACAGTTATGGATTGCAGATGAATATTTAACTCTTCTTCGCACAGTCGGTGTTAATTGGTTAAAAATGACTCCGAGAATTGAACAACTCTAATGCTTCCATTTAAAAAAAAAAAATCTTTGAATCTTTTCTTCCTTCTCTCTTAACTTTAGGATCCTCTCTGCATTCACCTGGCAAGGATTACCCAGAAAAGCCTGGACCTTCCATTAAACAGCCGCTCTTCAAATGTTTGGACCCTTGCTCTTACAAACAGCCTCCGGTCCCTCTGAGCGTCTACCCACCACGAGGCAGCCTGGTGTCAGTTTGCCAAAGACCACCTCTCCCAGAGAGACAATCCTATGGAGGATCATCTCCAACTTTGTGCCTTTAAGGAAGGACCTTGTCAAGTGGCTTCTTGTCTCTAAGAACTGAATCTATGGGGATCCCTGGCCTCTCCCAGGTCACCCTCCGCTCTCCTGAGATGATATCAGAGCATAGGCTCATTTTCGCTGTGGTACTCCAGTGCATCATAGAGAAACGGGTGGTCCATTTTTACAGGATTTCCCCCGAGGATGTGGATTACTGTCATCATTTGGGGTTAGAGGACTAGTGGGACAGGATGGAGGAAAACTTGGAGGAAAAATGAAATGTCAATGTGGAGATAATCCGTGTGCTTGACATTGCTGCTATCTGCCGAAGGGACCTAGCACTCATTGTCCCCCGACTCCATGTGCAACAAGACTTGTTTTCCGTTGGGGGCGGTGCATGTTTTAGTTTTTCTTTAAAGGAGACAACACAAACTGTCAAGATAACCTGGAGACTAGCAGTATAGACCCTTCATGTTTCCTAACACCCTGAGTGAGGAGGTGGCCTCCTCACATGAAAGGCCAGTGATCCAGAGCCACCTCCCTACAGGGTCAGAAACAACACAACACCCAGCTAGCAAGATCTGGCCACCAGGCCTTCGGTCTCAGTAAGCATGGTCTGTACTATTACTTGTTGGGAAAGGAGTCAATGTGTGTGCTCTGGCAAGCACCGGGTTCTGCCCGTGGGGAGGGGCAGAAGGAGCTGAGGCTCAAGCCGGGAAGGCCCAGCACCTGCCAGCGTTGGTCCGCTGCCAGTAATTGCACCCAGTCCTTTGGTCTAGCTTGGTTTGTATGTTTTTTTTTTAACTATGCTCACTACAGCACTGTTCCACTCTAGGCTTACACAAGGGGCGAAGCAGAAATAAAGATGAACAAACAATGCTCTGGACACTGGCATGTCTCCATTTCTTGTCTTTCGTCTGCCTCCATCTCTTTCCCTCTGTCTCGCAGATTTTGATAGGCACAGTGGCACCTGGTGCTTCAACCCTATACCCTATACCCTATACGCTATACTCTATACCCTATGCTCTATACCCTATACCCTATACCCTATACCTTATACCCTATACCCTATACCCTATACCCTATGCCCTATACCCTATACCCTATATCTTATACCCTATATCTTATACCCTATACCCTATACCCTATACTCTATACCCAATACCCTATAGCCTATAGCCTATACCCTATTCGCTATACTCTATACCCTATACACTATACCCTATATGCTATACTCTATATTCTATACCCTGTGCCCTATACCCTATACCCAATACCCTATACCCTATAGCCTATAGCCTATACCTTATACCCTATACCCTATACCCTATACACTATACCCTATGCCCTATACCTTATACCCTATACCCAATATCCTATACCTATACACTATACTCTATACCCTATACCCTATACCCTATATGCTATACCCTATACCCTATACCCTATGCCCTATACTAAGTGACTGTCCTGGGCTCTGGGCCTGTGGCTGCCTTTCCTGAGCCGTGACGTAAAGTTGTGGCTGGTGAGCACATGAGGGGAGCTGAGGCAGGAGAGCTCTTGGTTGATACATCCCCTGACACCCTACCCTACCCCTGACTCCTCCCCCATCTCTACTTTGGGATGGCCTGAATTTCATTTGAATGTAACGAAAGAGAGTTGGGCCCAGAGCTGTCTCTAAGTGTCTCTGCCCAACACCCAAAAGAATTTTTTTTTGGCAGAACTTCCAAGGTAGAAGCAAGTTCCTAACAGCCTTTTGGCATGTCAGGGACAATTAGACATCTTCGCTCTCTAATCATCCCTTGGGGAGGGGGCGGCCATGTGCCTGCCAGGCTTCTGCTGAAGCATTGCTTGGGTTGGGGAAGAGAATTCAAGACATCCCTTACTTGGGGCGAGTCTGACAAACCCATGTGTTTACAGAGGAACCTGGAGCTGGTGGCCATGGAGATACCAGGAACTCCTGGACCTGAGGGTGGGCAGGGAGGATTGTGCCTGTGACAAAAAGACTCCCTTTCCATGTTGTTCCAAGAAAGTTGTGAGAGCCTGTGTTTGACAGGTCCTTCACCATGAGAAATGAGCTTGAAGTTACAAGTCACTGAGAATCAAGTCACAGAGTGTCTTGTCCTTGCGAGAAGTGACAACTCCCATAGCTGGAAGTCACAGCCCCCAAGAGCGCTACTCTGGCAGCGGTAAGGAGCCACCTGCCGTGTGAACAGCACTGGGGGAGCCCCAACAGCCGCCCTCGCAAAAGACCTCAGAGGGGAGGACCCTGAGGCCACCTGGGTATCTTGGCCTGCGGCCTGCCACAGTGGTCCCTGGCACATATGTAGCCCAGATCTGCTGCTCACAAACAGCAGAAACTGGGTTTGGAGGAGCAGATTTCCCCCGCTAGAGGCAGCTCCTACCTGTACTGCCCAGACAGCGGGGGGGGGAAAATGGGGGCGGGAAGGTGTCGCCATCTCTGCACAGGTGGACAGTGTGCGAGCTGCCCACCTCCCCCCAGTGGAGCTTCCTGACAAAACTGACAGCTGTGGTTCAGCTAAGGCACAAATGATCCCAAAATGATCTACAAGCCTGTTCACACGAAGGAGAAGGGGAAACTCTATTAGGTTGCAATCTCTGGTTGGAAACGTGTTTCTAAAGGGAGTTTGCGTGCCATGGAAACAAAGCCCCAAAGCCCAGTTTCAGCTTATTAGCGCTAAATTGGCCACAGCAAATGAGCACTGCAGTTGTCAGTGACCTGAGGTTTTATACGCACACTGGGACTGTTTTGCAGAGATTTTACACGCGCCCTGCAGAGCAGCTGAAGGGAGGCAACTCAGCCTAGGACTCCCATTTCCAAAGCTCAGAACAGCCATGAATCCATCCCATCAGGTACCCTCTGCATAGGAATCTCCCCAGGGCGGGACCTTCCTGAGATCTGAGCCTTGCGCTTGGCTTTCTTAAGAGGGGGAAGAACAGCAAGTAAAAGGTACAGACAGCGGCATCTGTGGGCAGGAGCCAAGAGGACATCTGGACGGACCCTGTTCTGGCAGAGAAGTGTGGATGGTACTGAAGTCATGGACAGAGAGTTAGGAAGGTTTCCTCTGCAGGGAAGCAGAGGAGAAGAGCCCCAGGTTCAGATTCCAGCTCCCTTTTACGGTTTTCTCTTGGTAGGTCTCACCCTTCATGGTGTTCACTGACGAAGGGCAGAGATGGAAGCATGAGGTGTTTTCAGCATGAACAGAATTAAAACCTGATCAGTTCCATGAGGGTCTGAGCAAGAGGCTAAAGGGAGAATAAGGTGGGAGCCCACACCAGGAAGAATGACAGGACAATATTATTTCAGGGGAGAACTAAGATGCAGGCTCTAAGGAGCAGAGGAGTATCTGTGGTGGAGAGGTGATGGGTACCTAGTACAGGGGCAGGATTGATAAGGATGCTTGCAGAGGCAGGAGAAATCCAAGGAGCAGAGGGAAAAATAGGCAGGCGGGGTGAGTTGCACTGTGGAGATGAGTTAGGAAATGATTAGGTTTCCATTCTTAAAAGTCTTCTTCTCAATTCTAAAACATTGCTCTCCACGTTCTTCTAGCATTCTAACCAGTCATGGCATTCCATGACAGCCCAACAACCCACACATACACACACACATGCTCATACACATACACACACATGCACATACATGTGGACACAGACACGCACACAGAGGCTATTTGGGGTTTGCTGTGACTCAATTCTTGATGAATCATTCCTTTTCTGTTATCTCCTCACCCCTTTTCCCCTTGAAGCACCAGGCACTCTTGGGGGCTCCTATTAGTGACCCAGAAGTCTATTTTTTCTCCCAAATTCAATTAACTCAGCACACATTCCCAGAACAGCTACAATGAACCAAGAACCCTGTTAGATGACGGTAAAATTACATAAAGGACTGCTTTGCCTCCTGACACTGCACTTGGAGATGATATAATAAAGGGCCCTGGAGAAGGAAGAATGGTAAGAAACGTATCTCAGGGGTCTTATGATATGACAACTAAGCATGGTCCCAAGGGAAAAGACAGATTCTCACTCAGGAGAATGGGCTGCTGGGTAAAGCCGCAGGCAGGAAAGTGAGGGGCGGCTCCTTACATTCTCCTGGATGGTTCCCCTCACCTTCTAGATTTGCATGTCAGGGTTTTAGAAAGCATGAGATGCCATCTCTGGTCTTCAGTGCTCCTTTGTCCTGGTGAGAGACAGAGCTGTAACGAGGCATCCACCGACGAGAAGTGAATGGGTTTGTACCAGGAACCCACTTTAACAGCCGACCTTTGACCATTCACCAGGACAGCTAAGGCATGAATGAGAAAGTCAGAAATTGGAGCTTTTCTTGGGTGGACATATTGCTTTTGGAAGTTACTAGCATTTTCTAGACTGTTCTGGTACAAAGGTAAGAAGACCCTCATTGTGAAGGATTGGAGAATCTGTAGAGTCCATATGGGGGAGTGCCTGGACTCATGCTTTCATACTTGAAAAACAGCACCTGAGGGGAAATAGAAACAAAACCGGAGCTGTAGCATTTGGGAAAAGGAGGGTGATGACCACATAGCCGATACACTATTCCTAGAAGAAAGGATGTTTGGTCTTATTTGTGTTCTACTCTTCCTAGGGACAGAAATAAAATGGCTTACTTGTAACCAACATGATTTTGATCAGAGAGTATTTTTAACAAGGAAGTCTCTTAAAATATGACCAATGCTTGTTTGTCTGGTATACATTTATGGGTGGGTTTCTCCAGCAGTAGGTTGAAACCACCCAGGTAACATCTCAAAGAAGAGTTTGAATTCCTGGGTAGAAGAGGTCTACTGGCCTAGAACGTTCTGGAACTGGCCATCTCATTTAAGAGCAGACCTTTTGGAAATATTTATCTAAACTTTTTGTTCCACACCTACTTACAATCCCCTCCGTAATTCTTGGCCAGCTGAAGGGTGTGTAGAGCTGCCCTGTGGACTCTGCTTCGTCCATCTTTAGCTCAGTTTCA
Source organism: Apodemus sylvaticus (assembly GCF_947179515.1). NCBI lineage: Eukaryota > Metazoa > Chordata > Mammalia > Rodentia > Muridae > Apodemus > Apodemus sylvaticus. The sequence goes on along the minus strand of NC_067473.1, from coordinate 75,800,745 downwards.
TTGCCAAAGGGATGGTGGGAACCATCCTCTGCTCTTCACAGCCAGTCTCAGCATCCTTTTTCCAAGTCTCAAGAATGTTTCTGTTTGCGTGTCCTATAATTACCACAAGAGACTAAGTTGTGTAAACTGCCTTCAATAAACTTTCACAGTAAACAAAATTCCAACATGAACATGCCTTGCTGATGGAGTTCTGAGGAGGTCTGAGAGCTGACAAAGAATGTCGGAGAGCAAGGCATGAATTATTGTCCAGGGAGTCACTAAATTTAACCAGGAGTTTTAACTAGGGAGCTGATATTTAAGGCACTGTGAGAAAGAGTTGAAACAATCTAGACCTTTCATTTCGTTTAACCACCCTTGTTCCTACCCATTCCTCTCTACCTCCTACGGTTCTACAGGGAGCTGCTCTCTAACAGCTGTGTGTCAGGAGAAGGTGAGCCGTCTACACCCCTCAAGCAGAGTGTACCCCAGCAGGATCAAGCCACATAGCGAATCTGAAACAGGACTCTTACCTGAACCAAGGCTATTTGAGTGCCAAGCACTGGGAGGTGCGGTTAAGGAGGGACACCATATTCTAAGACCCACTAATCAGACCTGCCACCTTGACAATCAATCAAGTTGCAAAGCTGCCCAATACTCCTTACTCTGTAACTCTTTACAAGAAAAGTGTGGAGTCTCAAAGCTTCCTTGTTACCAGCCAGTAAAAAGCTACTCATCGGTACCTAACTTTTTTTTTCAAGACTACACCAAGCCAAGCTTTCCAACTTTGATGTTGAACTATGTTAACAATGGCTGGCTTGGAAAGTCCCTGTAGGGTTTGTAAGAAATTAAAGTTAGCCCTCCTCTCAACAAAAAACTAAGGGTTTGCAAAACACACCATATGCTTGTCACTTTGCCAATGAATCAAGATGTTTTTGCAGCCTTCTGAGTCTGAATAATTAATGGTAATGTCTAAAGATTACCCCAAGGCTCAGGGAGTGAGGATGGGGTCTCTGCGGTGTCCAACAAGACTCAACCTCAACTCAACCCACTATTTCATGTGATAAATGGCCAGGCTTCATGACCACCCCCCACCACCTCACTCAGCACCATTGTTCGTTCGTCGCCTGTTTCCATTCCTCCTGTTTCTTACACAACTGGATTCCCTGTTTTGCTTCAAGTAAATGTTATTACTTTTTACACATGCTCATATACAGCACTTTCTCCAACTCTCTCCAGCTTCTTCCAGTGATTATCGTTCTAAATGGTACACTTTAATATTAGCTGCTTTGCTGCCGGGGGACTAGTTTCCCTTCAATACATTCTTGCCAAACAATTAATCTAAATCAATGAATCAAGCTGAATAAATCAATAGCCTAACTAATTTTGGTGATTATGGTCAACATGGATTTTCTAAATATTTTAAGAGAACAGATATTAAGTTCTTATTCTGTAAATTAAGATATATATCCATGGTCATTTTAAATAAATGTTAGTCATATGAGCACTTAGGTAAAAGGAACCTTCTTTAATTTTTATAATGTTTTCAGGAAATTAGTTACTAGAGCTAAGCGTCTATTGTTGATTTATTTCTTCCCTCTCAGAAATGCCAAAATGAAGTGCTATTCAGTTCTCAACAGAATGGTCCACTTTTCTTGTTTGTGTTTGTTTGCTTGTTTGTTTGTTTATAAACATGGTCTCACACTATAACCTAGGCTTGTCAGAAACTTACTGAAAAGTCCAGGATATGACAGAACACCTAGCAATCTCCACATCCTGGATTCTGGCATTACAGGTGTTCCACATCACATTCAACTTACTTTTGATTGTTAGATTTATCCTTAACTTAATAAAAAAAAAATTAACTTAGGGGAAGTGATGCATGCCGATAGCTACTCCAGCTATGGGGGAGGGGGGGCAGGAAGATCACCTGTGCACAGAAGTTCTTGACCAACCTGGGCAACACAGTGAGAATTCTGCTTCAAAACAAAACAAAGAATAGACTTGAAATAATATTAAACCTTTTCCCATATGTAAGACCCCTCACCCCAGTTCCAGTGACCCTTCTGTCCATTGTGACACATTAACTGATGACCAGAGCCATTTGGTTTATATAGAAGATGTTAAAGAGGGGTTCATAACAACAAGTACTCCCTAATCCACCAGGACTTTACAGGATAAAGCTCCTTATTTCATTATTTCACTAGATTTCTCAAGAACCTTTTGTTTCTAGGTAAAGTTGAAATTGGGTTTTAGTTACAGTTGGAACTGGAATCTATGGAGCCTGTGGCTGGGCTGGCAAAATCAGGCTACACAGCAGTACTGTAGTAGTTCCCACGAGGCTGAGAAACCTAGACCAAAGGTCTACTCAGAGGTCACACAGGCACTCTTTTGTCTGGAACAAAGAGCTCTCTGGGCGCCATACTATCAGGACCATTCTGGATCTAAGACCTACTAACCTCCCCAAGGCTCCAGTCCAACATGTCACACCACCAGTGGGAAGTGTGGGCTTCAACCTTTCAGAGAATACACGTATTTGGTCTCAAGCCCTAGAACTTCTGACTTCCTAGAGAGTTAGCCTTCACTGAAAACTAAATTAGAACAAAAACTTTCCAATACAGAATGCTAAGGATAGGCAATGCAAGGGTCACATTTGGTCACAATGACCCCAAGGCATTCTCCAAACTAAGATTCACTTAAGCTGCTAGTAAAGTAACAAGGAGAGAAGTGCTTGCTGACACACGGCTTAATGCATCACCGGTGCCCATCAAAATAGGAAACACCTCTACGTCCTTGTTTTGTTGATGTCATTGTTTATGTGTTTTCTGGTAGTTGATAACACTCTATTTGTCTCTCTTAATTATTTTTAGAAATATTAATTGGAAATTATGCAAGCTGGTGTGACACAATAATTGAATTTATAGTCTATATGTTAAGGTTAAAAAAAAAATGAAGTATTACCCAGAGCAAAAGCAATTCTTCGGGAATTCTACAACCTTTTAGATGTATTTAGTGTTCACTCTGTATATCTGTGAACTGAACCCATAGTTAGGCTAAGTGCTTTATTACATGCAGAAAGTCTTAGCTGGTCAGACACACTGTTGCTAGCAGAGGCTAGTAAGTCTGCAACAGTAGGGGAGTACAACAGACCCTCCTTTGTGCACAAGTAGGTGGGAGTCTAGAGGTAGGGGCCAGAACCCTTAGCCTGTCAGGTGGTGGTTTGTAGGCCATCACGTGACATCTCAAAGCCTGCACTGGCTAACCTGAGAAATGAGAAATTAATTAATGACCTCTAGGATTGTGAGTCTAGGATTCGGGTGACAACAGTAAAAATAAAGCTATCATATTATAGTACTTGTACCATAAGGAAAATTTGTTAAAGTATGTGATCATATGTATATCTCTTAAGATTAGACTAAAATTCTTGTTGCTTCCCTATAATGTGAGAATGCACACCTTCTAGCTGGCCTACTCCTCTATATAGATCCACCTAATCACTCAGTGGAAGATGCGCAGAATCTTTGTCCTGGAAGAAAGAATGTCCTCGGGCAATACATAAAGGACTTTTCTTTTGTGGCTCCACCTTATTTCAAAGAGGGCAAATGGTTTAACTTGTTTACTGAACACATTAGTGACATTTCAAAGAGAAAGAAGTTGATTAGTTTAAGCTTAACAGGTACCAAAATGTAGTACAACACCCTTGACAAAAAGACCTTGTAGGTTGTGTGTGAGCGTGTGTGTGTGTGTGTGTGTGTGTGTGTGTGTGTGTGTGTGTGTGTAGGTATATGTATGTGCTTGAGTGCATATACAGATGTGAGGAGGCATGTTGAACATTCTTTCTTCTATCTTTTGAGACGAAATTTCTCAGTGAACCAAAGTTCACCAGTTGACAAGTCTGGTTGGCCAGCAAGATCCAGAGATGAGCTTGTCTCTCCTCTTCCATCAACTCCCACTCCCAGGACTAGGGTTCAAGACTCAAGTGATCATGTCAGACTTTTACATGGTGCTTAGGGACCTAACCTCTGGGTCCTCATGAATGTACAGAAGGCATTTTACAAACAGAAACATCTCTCTAGCGTCAAAAGGACCTTCTAAAGATAACCAGGAACTATACTATACTGTGACTAATGCAAGGTATTTTATGTTTGCTCAAGTGGAATATTAGCCAATTTAAAGTTTATCCACCCACGCCAACATAGGTTGCTCACCACTTGGGATGTTTTCACTGTTCTTCCTTTACTTAGAAAGGAAAGAGCTCGTGCCTCGTGTATGAGTTGTTGCTGGTGTGGTCCTATACATCAAGAGTGGTGGTGGGGGGGTGGAGATGGGCGGAAGGGAAGATTGAAAGCAGACAAGGAGAGAAGGGAAGCAGAAGGGAAGAGTTCCATGGAACACCAGAGAAGCACCTGGTCACCTAGTCCTCCCTCCAATATCACCCTAGTCCTCCCTCCAATATCACCTAGTCCTCCCTCCAATATCACCCAAGTAGGCCCAGGTAGTGTATTCCCCCTGAACCAGCAGTTCAAATAAAAGTACGAGAGGAAACTGTTCTTCAGTCTTACTCTACAAAGATCAAAAGCTCACCCCGCTAGCACTATTTAGATGGCACTTTCAGAAGGCATGGATGCAGGCATAAGCAGGATCCCATGATGCTCTGGGACAGGGGAACAGGCATAGTGTATCTAAGCCTGAAGTTAAGTCAAGTCAAGTGAGTCTCTAAAGACCTGAAAGGATAAAAAAGGCTATCAGAAGTGTATTAATACTAGAAATTAGCATGCAATGAAAGTATGAACCCTTAGACATGTTGGAACCAAAATATAGATCATTGAGACGTAAAAAATCAAAATGAAAAACATATTTCATCTAAGATCCGAAATTTGGACCTAAATATTTAGTTACATGGACTACCCAACCTTTTTATATCTTATTAAGGTGCATGGTTTGTTATTATCCACTATTTCTATACTACTAATAAACATGAAGAAAGTAAAGACTATAATAAATCTGTGATGAAATATATCGCTTCTTTTTTTCTCAAACAAAAAATGTTCATATCATCCAGATAAACTTCTAGAGGCCACCATTCCAAGTTTCATTTTCATTTTGAAACTGTATTCTTAGTAACATCTTCTTTCCGTTTTTTATAGTTTAGAGTCATAACCAGAAAAATAATCTTTAATTATTCTGGAAGTTATTAAAATGCAATAGCATTTTACTTTACACATCATTGCATTCATTGCCTTTTATGAAGTTGAATAATTGGGAGAGAAGTCTACAGAGGTTAGGGGTCATCTTCTAGCCATCGACTACCTAGTAGTTTGTATGCTTAATACAAAAATTAGGAACTAACTTTGCCCACCTGCGGGGAGTCTGTAATCACAGATACATACAGAAACCTCTATGAGATCATTAAAGAATGTGTCAACTGAAGTACCAAGGAGAATGTGAGGTTTGGAATAGTCACAGGGGTGATCGTTGTTTTTTTTTTGTTTGTTTGTTTTTTGTTTTTTTTTTTTTGAACATTGTAACAAAATCCATTTCTAATTAAGCTTTCTTAAATAATAATAATACTCATCATTATCATCCAACTCTGCTGAAAGCAACCAAATATCATATATATGTATAAGCTAAAAGCAAAGGAAACGTAACAATAATTCTGCCTATCACACTAAATTATATCATTTCTAATGGCATAGCATCACTGATGTCTTCTTGTAGGACTTAAAAAGTCTGGTTCTCTTTCTTATGTCATTCCTAAAGTAGGGTTTAAAGAAATGCCAACTCATTTGCAATAGGATTAATGAGACCATTCCACCCCATTTAAATGAATCTTCTGGATCATGGAAGTCTAGTGTCAAAAATTGGATTTCTTCAAGGTAGAGTCCATGATTAGTTAATTTTTTACCTGTTGAAAATGAAGACAATTGGGCTTCAACTAACACCCAATGAATCAGATCTTCTGCAACAGAAGCACAGATCTATGTGAGTGTAAGTATGTATGAATGCTTGTGGTGTGTGTGTGTGTGTGTGTGTGTATGTGTGAATGTGTGTATGTGTGAATGTGTGTGTGTGTGTGAGTGTGAATATGTGTAGGAATGTGTGTGTGCATGCTCACCTATGCACTAGCATTTTTTAATCTCACTGGATTATTTTTGTGCCTGCAAAGACTGCAGACCTTACCCGAGGAGCTCTGAAGGGTAACAGGGCAGCTGTTTCCCATTATTTAATCTGGCTCTTATGCTGATGTCATTCTCCCCAAATCTCCTTAGAAAGGTAATTCTAAAGGCTACTTGGCTGCTCTCACAGGGTAGCTTTGCAGAAAGAGCCAGGAGTCTGGAGAGGATCTAAGGAGCTTGGAGACCAAGAAAGAACATCCTGACACAGGACTGGATTTGTATTTTCTTCATGTTCCCCCTCTTCGTCCCATGTCAGTGATTTACATGTTGTTGAAGCAACACATGATTACTGACTCCAGACAGCAAAATGTGTTTATTTGTTCAAATAATAGTAAAACAAACAATCCTAAGCCCACACAGTCTTGGTTTTTTTTTTTTCCCCTGTGAACTGGTGTGTAGTGTAAGACATTTTCTAGCAACTCAACTGGTCAAGATCTTGGCCCAGAATTCCTTGTGCTTAAAATAAAGGAAGCCTACATAAGACTACCCCATGCTCCAGACCCTGAGAAGTTTATCTCAGCAAAGGAAAAGTGTGTCTTTAATTTTTTTTAAATGTAAACTATATGCCAGGAAAGAAGAGACAAACGTGAGTGTCCTGGCCAGAACAAGACACAGCTGGTCTGAAGTGGAGCCTGGAGAGCTGAGTCAAGACCTTTCTATGCGCCCCACCCCATCCATTCCCTTCCAAACCACAGTCTATCAGCACATATCACAAGATGTCTGATAGGCATGCTGATTGATCTATTGGTCTTGGAAGTATTCTTTGACTTTTCCTACTGAGATGCCTTGAAATTTCAGTTTCGGAAAGTGTGAGGAGCATTTCCCCATAAAGAGAATCAAAGCATTCTTGGACATGTTTTAGAAACAAATGTAGAAGTGAACCTAAGAACATTCATGGAAACAGCTACATTCATTGCCTGTCCACATGCCCAGTCAAGAAAGCAGACTCTAGACTTCTGCTGAAAATGTCACCAAGGACAGGGTCTGGGACATCTTAAAGACCCTCTCAAGCTCGTGTCTTCTTAATGTCTTTTGCTGATGAAGCCTCGGTGATGATAACTAATAGTTCCTCCTCTGACAGGCTATTGTCTCTCTGCCTAAAGAAAGCAAATACTGACAAATTTGGCAAATACTGACAGAGTTGGAAGGGTTGAATAAAATATAGACTATTAGAATGCTGTTTATTCTACGAACCAGTTCAGTAGTTATTTTTTCAAGCCTGAGAAAGGATAAGACCTCATTCACTGGGGAAGATAAGAGCAGAGTTAATTTTGGAAAAACATGGCTGAAAGGATAAGGAGGGGAGGCACAATTCTGATAGCTTCTGGAAACTAGAGGGAGAGACTCCCAGAGATTCTGAAATCTTTTAAGTCACAGAGTCAGCAAGTTACCCCCAAAGGATCAAACAGTAGACAATCCCGACACAGGCAGGAGCCCATCTTGGGTTCATCTGGGCCTTTGAAACAAGATGAAGGCCGTAATAGAATATGCGGGACTTTCAAATGCCTATTGGAATCTAAGATATGTCCTCTGTGGGGGAAAATAACAAAGTCTCAGATCTCAAATTATTGCCACAAGTAATTTTAATGCATATTATTTGGTACATAATTGAAATTAACCAGGCATTCAAAGAAATAAAACCACATAAACAAAAACTAGCAGGCATAATAGATGACAGGAAAATAGAAATTCTGGTGTTGTTATTAGACGAATACTCTTCTACATTTGAAAAAGGGATAGGATGAGTATTTGAATAGAGAACTGAAAACCCCTTTAAAAGGAACATTTATTTGGTGCCTAATATTATTAAATATATTTTAATAGGTGCCTAATATTATTAAATATATTTTATTTGTCACCCATGTTTTCTTGTTTTGACTTCTTATATAACTTTTAGAAATTTAGTTATTTTGTGAGAGCTAATTATAAATATATGAAAGTGTATTCTGATTATTATACCTCCACTCTGATCTCTCTCCACTTCTATTATGACTCCTCTATGAGTCCTCTCCTCACACTTGTGGTTTCTTTTTCTTGAAATTGTTGCTGTTATTGTGTGAGCCACTAAGTTTAATCACGATCATCTGTATGACCATGAGTTGGAACTATCTACTGAGTTTTGTAGGCTCACTGTTGGCCATACAACTAAAGACAATGACCCTCTACCAAAATCCTCTCAGGAAAGTGTGGGCCCTGTAAGCTCCTCCCCAGCCCATGACTGACTGTTGAATAGGCTCAGTCTTCTATAGGCCCCATGCAGGCAGTGATAACTGCTCTGAGACTGTGACTGCAGTGGCCCTTCCATGCCCAAGAGGCAAGCATTTCACAGCCCTTCTCCCTGTCCTCAGGCTCAGTGCTAGGTACGAGTTCAGGCTGTGAGGTCAGAATTGAGTTTCAGGAATAAAGTAAAGCAAAAGGCAGGACTAGGTTCAGAAGGACCAGATGGACAGATGAATAGCAGGTCCAGATGAATGAGCAGGAGGATAAGCAGATGACCATTCAACCTGGCTGCAGAGAACAAGTAAAAGTAAAGCTCCTGGGTCAGTCAGCTCTCCTCTTAGTCCTTGATACACACACACACACACACACACACACACACACGAATGCACGGGCACACACACACACACACACACAGTGCAGGTCTGTGGAGGCTATAGCTATCACAGTGCGAGATGCCCATCTCTTTATGACATCCTGGTGAAGAAGCTGTACTCTTCTTCCCTTAGTCTGATGTGTCTGATAAGTTCTCAAACCTAGTTCTTCTGATATGACTTTAATATACCCATGTGGGTATACTTACAACCTTGATTTATGCTGACAAATTTCTAATATGGAACCCTTTCTCTTCTCTTTTATCAAACTGTGCCATGTGAGTAGTACCAGACATATCATGCCACCCAGGGATCCACTCAGGGATCCACCCAGAGGTCCACCCAGAAGTCCACCCAGAGGTCCACCCAGGAGTCTATCCAGGAATCCACCCAGAGGTCCACCAAGGTGCAGAGTCATTCCTCATTTTCCAAATGGAGTTTAAAACTATTTGTAAATAGAGACTTCCAGGGCACATTAAAGTCTGAAAGAAGAAAAAAAACCAAACCAAACCACTGTTTTACAGAATAACTTAGCATGTGGCACAGGCTGCTCTAATAGTCACCACTCTGTATGTCAGACATTGGGTACAATATGGCTGAGTTCTCCTCAATGTATCTCAGAGAATGAAATCAGGGTTAAAATGAGTTGAGTTCTCATCTTAAAACTCTGTGAAGGAATCTGCCTCCAACCACATTCAGATTGTTGGCAGAATTCAGTTCCTCTTAACTGCAGCCTGAAGTCTCTATTTCCTGCTATCGATCAATGGGTCAGGAGCCCAGAGAACTACTAGGGAAACAGAAGGTCATTCACAGTAGCTAAAGGTCAGCTTAGCAAGAGGATGTAGCAACCCTAAATATTTATGACTCTAGTAACAAAACTTGAAAGTTCATGATGCAAAAAATGATTGAACTTCAAAAAATAGACAAACATGGTTATAGCCACAGATTGCTACATACCAGTAAGGGTGTGAGACACTTGAACACCGCTGCCAGCCAACTTTATATTATTGATATTCAGGCAATATTGCACTCATGAGCAGGAGAACACACAAGCTTCTTACGTGTACATGAATCATGGACCAAGACCAGTCAATCCATGAAAATATTTCAAGTCATACAAAGTCTGTCCTCTGACCAGCACAGATACTACTTAGAAATCAAAAGAAGAAATATATCTGGGAATATCTCTAAATATTGGGAACAAAATAATATACTTAATAGTTCATAAAGTCAGAAGCAACTCTGGGGTAAACCGTCTTGGAGGAGAAAGACAATAGAACACACTGGCTGAGGAGACAGGGAAGAGGGGATAGCTTGGCTGCCATGTGCAGAGGCCTGGGTTTGCTCTCCGGCACCACAACAAGTATGACAAACAAAGCCGAGCTTTGTGGGAAGTGTCTAAAAAGGGATTTACAGAAACAAAAAGTTACAATAGGAGAGAATATGCACCTGGAATAGGAAAATGCCACCCTTAAAAGGGCCACTGAAGACCTCAGTATTCACCATAAACAAACAAACAAACAAACAAACAAACAAACAAACAAGGAAGACGAATGGTAATAAAGCCTGATGTGAACACAGTTGTTGTAGGAAATTAAGATCAGAGTAGAAACCAGAAGGAAGCTAGAACTGGGTGTGTCTCCATGATAGAGTGTTTGCCTCTCATTGTGAGGAAACTGGTCCCTTCTCCAGTGCTGGGGGAGGAAGGACAGAAACAGAATGAGGAGATTGGAGAAGATGCAAAGGATGAGGGTAAGGCCTGGGTGAGGTGCTACCAACACAAGCCTACAGCTACCGAAGCCATCCAAAGTAGTCAGAAAAATCCATAGGAAATTTTCGATGTGAAGTTTTCGATGGATTCCAAAACTGCCCAAAATCACTCTAGGAAAAAACATCCTTCATAGCTCTAATTATAGTGCTGATACAGAATTTGTAAGATAGCACATTCCCATAAATTAAACTCTAGCCTTAGACAGTTTCACTAATGATACCACGAAACAATAGAAATACTCATAGAAATACTACCAAAAATCAAAGTAGGAAGGACAAGTGTCTACTCGTTTGGTTTGTTGTTGTTGTTGTTGTTGTTGTTGTTGTTGTTTTGAGACCGATACTATCTGAAACCAAGACTTGACCAAAACATTATGGCAAACCATATTGGATGCCATTTCTCCCCAGATTCATCTATAGTTCTACTGCTGTCGCTGTTAAAAATCCCTGAATTGTTTTTGATTATAAGAAAATAGATTCTGAGGGGCTGGTGAGGTGAGGCAGCGAGTCAAAGCACCTGTTGCAGAGATAACAGGATGCGATCCCTGGAACCCACAAGGTGGACAGAGAAAATCAGGTCCTGCATGCTGCTCTCTGACCTCCACAAATTGGCCCTACCATATGCATACACACATGTGAACATGCATGCACAGACACAGGAAGAAAGAAAGAAAGAAAGAAAGAAAGAAAGAAAGAAAGAAAGAAAGAAAGAAAGAAAGAAAGAAAGAAAGAAAGAAAGAAAGAAAGAAGAGAGAGAGAGAGAGAGAGAGAGAGAGAGAGAGAGAGAGAAAGAAAGAAAGAAAGAAAGAAAGAAAGAAAGAAAGAAAGAAAGAAAGAAAGAAAGAAAGAAAGAAAGAAAAAGAAAGAAAGAAAGAGAGAGAGAGAAAGAGAGAGAAAGAGAGAAAGAGAGAAAGAGAAAGAAAGACTGTAATTTCTGAGATTCATATGGAAAAATGAAAGTCTCTCATAAACACAGATATAGAAAGCTCTTAGGAATACTTTAGCAAAGTAAATCCAACAAAAGAGAGAAAGAGAGAAAGAGAAAGAAAGACTGTAATTTCTGAGATTCATATGGAAAAATGAAAGTCTCTCATAAACACAGATATAGAAAGCTCTTAGGAATACTTTAGCAAAGTAAATCCAACAATTTATTAAAAGAGTAGTACAACATGACCAAGCAGGCTTCATTCCAAGGGTTTACAAGGTCCTGAACAGATACTCAATTGTTTCTGCAGCATTGCAGTTACCCTTTCTCCACTAACAACTTCTGCATTTGTCTCTAGTCCTTTGTCCAGAGCCCAATAATAAATGTAGGATTATTTTGAATGCTCCATTTAGTTCCTCTAAATTTACTTGTCTGCCTTGATCCCAGCAGTACACTGTTTTCATTGCTATAAATTTCTATTTACATTGTATTACATGCCCAACTTTTAAAAAGTTGACCAAAAACATTCAAATCAATATAAATCTTCAGAATCCTAGTAAACACCTGTGTGGGTGTCTCAACATGTGTATGTAGAATACTTACCATTCATTATTTTCAAAAACTCATAAAACTAGACTGGAAAGGAATACCCTCAAGATGCTGAGGGATTTCTACTACAGAGAAACCTGACAACCTATTTTTTTTTTTATTTAGCATTGTCCTGGAGGTCCCAGCTGGTACAATGAGAAAGAAAATAAAGTAGAAGTCACTATTGACATGCCACATGCTGATCTATGTTGATAATCTTACAAAGTTCTCAAGAAACAAGACCCAAGTGAACTGTATATGTAAGATCAACATACAAAATTGAGCTATATTTCTATATTCTAGCAATTAAAAGGCAGAGATTGAAATGTAAATATGAACAGTGGACTAAAGATGGAAGGGTGCCTCCCACCAAGCCTGGAGATGGGAATTCAATCCTTGGAACCTACAGTATGGAAAGAACTAATCCTGCAAACTGCCCTCTGGCCTTCACATACATGCTGTGGTGCACACATATGTGCATCCAAACACAACAACAACAATAATAAATAAAATGGGTTTATGATGTTTTTAAGTAAATATGAATCATATTTCCAATGCTATCAGAAAATATAAAGGATAAATCTAACAAAAGTTGTGTAGAACTATGTCTCAAAAACCATGAAATATTAGTGTAGAAATCAATAGAAACATGAACTGGGGGTGTGGCTTAATGGTAGAGTGCTTACCTAGAATTTACTAGGAAATAATTTGAAAGGGCCCCTCTGAATAGAAAATTAAATTATATTCATGGGTCAGAAGACTCAGAACTGATATGATGTTCTACCTCCCCTAGTTCATCTGTAGATTTATCACTATCACTACTAAAATCCTAAAACTTTTTGTTGTAAGGTAGTAGATTCTAAAATTCATATGGAAGAATTAATAATTGACATAAGCAAGATGACTTGAGAAGAATTACTTCGGGATAAATCTGCACAGAGAAACTGCCATTGACAATGCCGGTCATTGATTTTTCTTTGTCTGTGTGTTCTACTACTGAGCTATGAGCAAGCAATTGAGTTTATTTTGTTTTGTTTTTGAAACAGGGTCTGCATAGACAGCTATGGCTGACGTGGAATTCACTAGATAGAATGCACTGGCCTCGGGCTCACAGAGATTCTCCTGCCTCTGCCTCTCAAGGACAAGCAGTACAGGCATATGCCACCACACACCGAGCACCAAGAAGATACTGTCCTTCCCTATCATAGCCAACAAGTTATCATTTGCTCAGAGAGTGATGCAGGTTATGTGGGTGGAAAAATATGGCAAACTTAACGAGCTTGTACATTTTAAACAAATCCAAGCTGTTCTAGGCTAATTATACCTACATAAAGCTTTTTGATATATGTGATTTATTTGCTTCCTATTCCTCTCCTACACTGCACATGCTCCTGTTGAGGCTGTCCTCCTGCCTGCAGTCCTGCAGTTCACCTTTCCCTGTCATCCTGCTGGTTGTCTTTATGTCTCTCTCCTAGCAATCCCCTTGTCTTGGGTTGCATGTCTTCCTAAAATTTCTTGAATTACTCCCCAGGTCAGATGGACCTCATCATCCAGGAGTCTTCCCAGAAAAGGTGCAGATGGCATAAACAGTGATCAGAAGATCACTGATGAGAGGATGATGTTTACTTGTCCAAAACTATCATCCTGTAAGTTGAATTCTGGGGTGGGGGTGGGGGGAACAGACAGGCAATTGACTCCATCCATCCATCCATCCATCCATCCATCCATCCACCCATCCATCCATCCATCAGCAATGGTTTGCGTTGTTCTAAAGCCATACCAGGAAAAGGGCTGATGCTTTGGGAGCATGAACAAACAAAATCCTATCCTCGTTTGTACTGCCTGCAGCTGTGATCCCAAAGCTTGAATCCTAGCCCTTGATTGGTGAAAGGGTATGTGATGTTTTGCTGGAGCAAATGCTTTGAGAGGCATGTGATGTTTGGAAAGAGTATACGTATAACCCGACAGACAGTGGATGGCTCTCTTGCATTGGTTCACCTTGCAAGCCTTTGCTGGTCTTCCTTAAGCTTCACTGAGGCTAGTCTTTGCTGACAATGCTCTCACATTGGTTCATATTGCTTTCTCTTCTGATCTTTCCTTGTTGTGACTTTGCAGAAAGAAACACACCAAAGAACTTCTGGTGGCATTCATGATCCTTCTTGCTGCTTCCAAGGACTCATGTCAATTGGTGGAGCCTCAGGGTTTCTTCCGGATTGAGCCGCTGCTACTGATCTTGTTTTGTGTTTGCCAAGTGGATTAGACTGCAGCTGCTAATTCATGTTTGGTGTTTTGCTCGTGAACTGAACTGCTGACAATGAAGATTGAAATGACCCCAAAGAACTATTTCTAACCACAATCCCTGTTTCCTATTAACTCTCCACAATCTCCATTTCCTATTAACCTTTCTTTTCCCCTACCTTTTGTGAGTGGTAGGCTAAAAGGGAGGTTAAAATATTAAAGAACCATAATTAAAGTAGGTTTTGAAAAATCTAAGCCTAATAGCCTGTATTATTTTGAAACATTCCCAGGATCAAATTTACCTTTCTTTGTTTAATCTAAAATACACTTTTCCATACTTCTATCAGTTTGCCTTATTTATGCTTACTGCATACATTAACACTCAATGGACTTTTAAAAAATTTTTATGGATATTTTGATAATGTCATGTAATATATTTTGATCATAATCCACACTTCAACCCTGCATCCTCTCTTATTTTTTTAAAGCCACTTACTAACTCCAGTCTATGATGCCCATATATGTGTGAGGCCAAGCCACTGGAACATGGTCCATCCATGAGAAGCCACACCCTTAAAGAAACTGACCCTCCCTCTCTCCCCTGGAAGTCATCAGCTGTCAATAGCTCGTCAGTTAAGAGTGGGTGTTCAAGAACTACTTTCCCCTCAGTGACAGAGTGCTGAGTGGATGGATGTTGTGCAAGCCTTGTGCAGACAACCAGATGCCATGAGCTCATGAGTACAGAGCTCCTGCCGTGTCCATCAGATGCTGTTTTGCTCTGATTCTCCACATCTTGGCCTCTGGTTCTTATCTTATCTGGGGTCATACATCCATGTCCCATTTGTGACCTACTACTCTATTGACATTTACTCCCTGCCCTTTGACCAACTGTGAGTTTCTGCATTAACCACATCTACTATACACAGAGTTATCTGGTGAGGTGTGAGAGTTGCAGGTCGAGATATGAACTTAGTGAGAAGTTTGTATTGTGCTCATCTACAGAATAAGAGTAGCAGGCTCCCCGTGGGGCTTGTGGGCTCCCCAACCATAGGGTTTGAGCCAGACTTACAGAACTATCTGGTGAACAGATGAAATCCTGAGTGAATGTGTACTATTGACATGAGCATGGCCATGTCAAGGTCCCCATTGTCCCAGATCCATGAGAATGATGAAGGCTTCCCCAGGTCATGTTTGGGGAATGGCAAAGGTTTTCTCTGGTCTCTGTGGATTTTGATAGTGTCCGGAAAGCATAGACTGCACCTTCCTCTTTCCATATGAATACAGCTGGAGACTGTTTCACTATAGAAACCTATCAGCAAGACTACCTAGCCCCTCCTCTTCACGCTATGCATAGTAAGCAAAATGAGTTTCTAGGTTGCATCGTAGATACCCTACATCAGAGCGAGCACAGCTCACCAGTCCAGCTTCACCCTATGTGTATCTGTTGTTTCTTCTGTGCTGGCATTTCTTCCTTCCTCGGTTGTACCAGTTAAGTTTCCAGGACCAAGCCTTGTGGATATGACAGTACCAAGTATGTGTTTCCTACAAAGAACTTAGGAAAAACCCTCTCTTATTAGAGCTGTTTTACCCAACTGGCACTAATCACACACCAATACTTGAATCATCCTTGGATAATGCTATCAAGTCAATATTTCTGTTTCTCTGAAAATAACTATGAAATTTTTAAATTTTTTAAAAAGAAGAGAAACTGTCTGTTAGCCAGCCTTCATACATATTTCTGGGTTCTTGAACCTTTATTGTTTTTGAACTGTGGATGTCCCCGCTGAAGTGATCTGAGAGCACAGGCATGAGTGCTGGCAGTGGGTACTCAGGGAAGGCCAGACTGGGTTAGACTGGAGTTCAAAAAGGGCCTGAACTTTGAGGGACCTCAGGCTGTCTAGACTTTTCATAACCTTAACCTTCAGTTCTCAGGAAAATATTTGGCTTTTAATATTTCACAATAACTTAGTTTATGTCTTTCTTCCCCACACACTTAATGTGGCCAGACTTAGAGAGACCAAGCGTGTTCCTTCAAAGGCATCCCAGAGGACAGCCCTCATGAAACTGGACAGCCAAGGAGCTTAGAAGATCTTCCACAGATAACAAAATCCACTTTGTAACTTCCTATGTACAACTGAAGAGGCACTCACAACAAGA
Source organism: Apodemus sylvaticus (assembly GCF_947179515.1). Classification (NCBI taxonomy): domain Eukaryota; kingdom Metazoa; phylum Chordata; class Mammalia; order Rodentia; family Muridae; genus Apodemus; species Apodemus sylvaticus. The sequence goes on along the minus strand of NC_067473.1, from coordinate 75,784,324 downwards.
ATTCACCAATCTACAGACTTCGTGTCTTCAGTAGACCTACAGACTTCGCGTCTTCAGTAGACATGGAAAATTCCAGTACTCAACCCTATACTATAAGTGGCATGGCAGCTTCACAGAGGCTGCCCCTCCAGCTCACCCTGGAGATGGGATCAGGAGTTTCATATGCGGTCCACCTCACACATCCTCCTTTGCTTTCTTACACATTTGCATTCTCACAGCTGTGGATGAACTTCCAGCCTCTAACCTGGCAACACCCCCTGCCCCCAGCACCTGTCTTGCCTTAAGAGAGAATCAGCCAAGAACAAACTCAGCAAGAGGCGCTCTGCAGGAAAGGCAGGAGCCAAGACAGAAAAGTCTCCCTTCCGGAGGTGACCAGCTCCACAGCTGTTCTAGGCTTCAGAACCCCGCAGTGCCAGTCAAGGGGCTGGCTCCGCCATGCAGCCTCCCCCATGCTCTTGGCAATGGAGCCTTTTTGCTGCTATTCCTCCTCATTCTCTTCTGGAGCCTGGCCCAGAGTTTGCTTGTCTTTCACCCAAAGATAAACTGCAAGTATCGAGAAGGCCAGACACTAGGCATCTGAATAGAGCACTGACAGAGAGAAGGAAAGATGGAGCTTAGAAATGGCCGTCTGCTTCTCCATCATAGCTCGTTTGACTCGGTAACATGGTGCGTGGTCCTGGGCTGGAAAGAATTGGAGGCTTAATTCCATTATTCTCTCTCATCTCATCTTTGAACTTTGTTCACACCATTCCAGGTCTCCTTATTCTCATGACTGACCCCAAAGTTACTGTCTCCCCTAAAAGGCAGCGTAATTGAAGGTAGTGTTCCTAGAATCTCCTTCTAAGCCATTCACAAGGGACACGAGGAGGATTTTGATGTGTGAGTCTGTGTGCTGGAGACAGGAATTCTGTCTCTGATGCTGATGTTCCTTCCCATCAAGGCATTAGAGCACTCGAGCTCTCTTGCCAGCTTCTACTGCATCCAAACTTTAGCGAGACATTGCAATTTGCCTCTTAGGAGACAAAGACAGAAGACAAAATGGCAAAGAACACTATTGTGATTTTTTGGTCTGTGTCCATTTGGGGGACATCCAGAAGAGGCAGTAAGAGACAGAAGCGTTCCCTTTGGCCACTGGAGAGGTCAGTCCAGCCGGGCATCAACCCAGGTTTGGTCCCAGTAAGTGTCTCAGCAGCTTTTGAAATGCAAAATGTGTGTACTCTTTACTGAATAATACATAGAAGCAAACAACTGCCCAAACACAGTGGGAAGGGAGGTGGCAGGGGCTGGGAGTAGGAGACACTCACTGAAGACAAACCAGAGCGTGGTGCCAGCAGTGACAGCTGGCTCCCAAGCCAGGGAAAGGGAAGCTCACTTCGGAGATACAGGAGAGCATGACTTATCGTTCGAGAACAATTGCTTTCCTATCCAGGAAATGAATGTAAATGGAGACAACCACTGCCACTAGTGTTCAGCTACTCAGAAAACCAAGCAGAGAGGCGACGTGAGGAGGAGGTGCCGCGGCACTTTATAAAAGTGCCTGCATCCGCAAAGGGCCTGTGAAGACATAATGGATGCTTTTGAGCCTCATTTCCTCTTGGCCCAGTAGGTGAGGCCCACGAAGCCAAAAGCCAGAAGCCCAAGATAGAATGGACATTTTCTTTCTGTTCTCAAACCACTCGATGAACAGCTGTGTCTTGGGAAAATGAGGTTGTTTCAGATTGGAAAGCTGTGCCCCTGCCCCCTGAACAGAGTACAGAAGGTAGGTGGTGGACAGACAGATAGGTGTGAGTATCTGAACCCAAAACACCAGCTCTGGCGGCATATGGACCCGGGAACCAGCTGCCGGGAAGGGCTGCTGCAGTGCCAGCAGACAGTCTGACTTTCAACATGGAAAGCCCAGTAAGAGCCATCACTGGTGGACGGTCTCTGCTGAGTGCGTTAATTCCTTTGTTTGTTTGTTTGTTTGTTTGTTTGTTTGTTTTTGTTTGTTTGAGACAGGGTTTCTTTGTGTAACCCTGGCTGTCCTGGAATTCACTCTGTAGACCAGGCTGGCCTCAAACTCAGAAATCTACCTGCCTTTGCCTCTGCCTCCCAAGTGCTGGCATTAAAGGTGTGTGCCACCAGTGTCCGGTGTGTTAATTCTTAAAAACATAATGTAACCTAAAATGTGTGCTGCCAGGCTATCTGTTTTGGACTATTGCCTTCTACAACTTTCCCTTAGAGAATATTCTGTCTATTCATTTCTACTGGGGGGGTGGGTGTCTCAGACCCGCCACAACCACCAGCATTCCCTATGGCAGTGAAAATAGAAGACTTGAAGGTTGGCATTGTGCAAGTATTCTCACACCAGGAAAGTGGCATCACATCAATTTCTTTCTTATTCTAGAGGTTGAACCCAGATCAGCTAAGCTACATCCTTGGCCCTTCATTTTAATTTATTCTATTAGTTTTCTAATTTGTCAGGGTGTGGTATCAAATTTGCAACCCTCCTGCTTCAGCCTCTTGGGTTGCTAGGATTACAAGCATACTCTACTGCACCTGCCTATCACCAAATTAAATTTATAACAGTTTCAGTATTTTACAGAGGAGTATAAAACATTGACCTGGTTAGGCCATTTTAAAGATTATCAGAGATATCCGTTGCTCTTCCCCAGGGAACTGAGTCATCTCACCCCTGGACATTAGGCTTGGCTGTAGACTGTACAACGGCATGGCGGGCCATGAGTCCTCCTGACAGACTTTACTCTCTTCTCTCAGGAGACCACGCCTGGCAGAGACTTCTTAAGCTGGAGTCCCATGAAGATGGCAGGGCTCAATGGAGGTTTGTTTTGCTTTTTCAGTTTAGTTTCTCGTCCTGACAGTGATTTCCTGAGTTCTCTCCTTGTAATATAATTATGCACAGCCAATGAGAATTAACTTGTCCCATCTTTCCCATGCGCAGGCTAAGGAAACATTCACACCTACGTTTCGTGTGTCAGGTGACAACTTAACGCTAATTTTCTCCTTCCAGCTTCTTATGACAATTTCCTCACTGTCGGCCTGCCCCTTCTTGATTCCGATCCTCTCAGAGGAACCGACCTGTGGAACTACAAGGGTAGAATCCAGCAAACCCAATTCTGCTTTGATATTTGCAGTAGCAAGATGTTTACCAGAGGAGTCAATGCTCCTGGAAGGTCAAGAAGACTCAGACAGGGAAGGCTGCATCTAAGAAATCTGAGGTCACGGGACTCTTTCAGCGAGACCTGGGCTGTGTTGAGATGTTACACTTGGGAATCACCTCTCAGCTCTTAGCCATCTCCAGCCTGAAAGTGGAATAGACCTCAGCTTCTCAAACTGTGGGTATCAACCTACATGTAGAATTTGTAACTGAAGGGGGCGGGGTGCAAAAACATTGACCACAGTAAAACATTTTTGAACTCTCAAAAACCAAAACTTGATTAAAAATCAAATGACTATTGCTTACCCTGTGCGGAGTGAGCAAAATCCCAAGTTTGCCACCCTCGAGGATTATAGATCTTCCCTAGACCTCACTTCTCCTAACACCAGAAACAGAGGGACTACATGAGTCCTGTGGCTTTAAAACTTGCCCCCACTCGGCCATTGCTTAACTGAAAAGCCAGAGGAGCCACTCGCCTGCAGCATTGAGGGAGCCAGCACACGTCATAGCAGGTCCTGGGTCTACTAGGTACAGTTCAAAACCGCCTGAAACTGTAAAATATCCTGTCCACTCCTGAAGTCACGTGATTCTAATCGTTTCCCAAGCTTTCTGCTCAAGGGAATGTCAAATGCTCATCTTTTAAGAAAGAAAAGAAAAGTCAGTGCTCTGGGGACAATTAATGGTTGCAGACACACCCAAGGGAAAAGTGACGGGGTCTGTTAGAAGAGAGGCAGCTTCAGCATTTTGAGAGCACTCTAATCTTTGATTTAAAACTTACTTTCCAAATGACTTCATGCTCCAATATGTCTTTCCTCGAATGGTACTCTGCTAGTTGGAATAATGCCACAGAGAATGCCCACAAGCACAGTAAAAAGAAAAGTGAACAGGTGTTTCCATGGGGACAGCAATTAGACTTAACCAGAACCTGTTGACGTTGTCATAGGGAGACATAAAACCAACTTTATTTCCAAAGAGGGAGAGAATGTCGTAGCATTCGCCAGACCTGGCTCTGTTAAGTAGAAGGCCAGCCCTGGTTAGGGACCATTGACATAATGTAAGAGGCAGTTAGTGCAAGAAAGCAGAGAGAACAAAATGCATTATTGCTATAACTTTCTTTACAACCATCTTGTTGCCCGTGCTCCAACTGAGCTCCTGTGCTTTCTCTTCCACAATACAAAGGCTTTATTATTTGGGTTACTATCAAGGCCAGACCATGAACCCTGAAGGAAATGGCCATTGAGATGACAGTAAGTAGGTCAGGAATGCCTACAGTTTTGACATGCCGTACCTGAAGCTTTGGAATCTTACTTGGGGTTTTTGTTTCTGTGATGAAACCTTGTGACCAGAAAGGAACAGGTTTACTTGCCTCACGTATCCCAATTTACAGTTCACTGGGGAAAGTCAAGGCAAGAATTCAAACTGGGCAGGAACCTAGAGGCAGGGGATGCAGAGGCCATGAAGGGGACTTGCTCCCCATGACTTACTCAAACTTCTTTTTTTATAGAACACAGGACAACCAGCCCAGCATGATTCCACCCATAATGGGATGACCCTTTTCTATCAATCAATAATTTATATATATATATATATATATATATATATATATATATAATCTTATATATACATATATTCATACACGTGGATATTACAAGCTTTAGAATTTGGGTTCTGATTCTTGCCAACAACAACCCTCATGTGATAATGAACTTTAGGGTGCACACAAAGGGGGCTCCCTATCCTGGAATGTCCTAGAGCAGATACAGAACCCTTAGGCATAGAGTTTGGCCTATAGTAGACCATCTTGTATATAAACACGGCTATAAGCCCTATAAATACTGCTCTCCTACTGCCCTTTCCCTGACACATTGTGTGTGTTTGTATCTCATAGACAGTTGTTAAGTTATCGTTGCTTTGATGACAAATTTAATAACAGTACCTAAAGTAGAGAGAGGAAAACTTATTGCCTTGGAAGGTAAGTATATGCTCACCTCTCTTCTCCTGTTCTAAGATCTGCATTCTGCAAGATGCCAGGAGCTTAAGCCTGAAAGACTTTCAGTTGACCACGGAAAATGCTGCTGAACTCATTTAGTTTCCAAACTTCGTTAGTCTATATTTATGGAGGGCTGGTAATCAGATGCCACTAGTGGTTATGGTGAGAGCAGACTAACCACAAGTTGTCTAAGTCTCTCCTCCTTTTCTGGTGGAACATTGTATTGGTAAAACACAAGGTTTTAAAATAAAATCCTACTGAGAAATTCTTGCTGAAGTAAGACCCCAACTCAGGGTTTCCATAATCTCAGTTGGTGGTCCTCCAGGGAGAGAAGCCACAGTTCAGGTCCAAGAAGCTCAGAGATTTCCCTCAGCAAGACTTTTACTTATCAAAGAAGCTAGAGGGAAAGAAGGGCTTTTGCCCAGAGGCATTGTTGTGGTTTGAATGTGTCCTTTCCTAGTCTGGAGTTGTTAGTGTTGATACTGAGGCATGAGACCTGTGAGAGGTGATTGGGCTAGGAAGTCCCCTCTGATGTTAAAGGGATCAAACCCTAGATATAAAAATGTGGTTTGTCAGCTCATCTTTCTGCCTTCTGCCATCTGAGGGCACAGCAAGAAGGCCCTCCCCAGACTTTGCTCTTGGATTGCCAGCCTCCAGAACTATGAGGAATACCCTTCTGTTACTGGCACATTGACCAGCCTCTGGTCTTCTGACATAGCAGTGTAGACTTACAGGCTTCCTGTTTGGAAGCCTGATGCAATGGTCACAGATGACGTCAGAGAATAGAACCTGTCCCCAATGGCCACAGATGACATCAGAGAATAGAACCTGTCCCCTAAGACCTTGCTTGTTCTTGCCCTCTACATGGTCCTGCTTGAACTCGGCTCACTTTCAGTGGGCTTTATTTTGTTTGAATGATTCACACAAGTTATAAACACCCTCCATTCACTGTTGTCCTTTAGGATACAAGGTGAGAAGCACTGATCAGGTCTAAGCACTTCATTCTAGGTGAGACTAAAAGATGTGACTAGAACAAAACCCAAGTGTCCCAGGTAGCCAGCGTCCTTCTCTCCCAAGGCATACAATGTGGGCAAGTACAGGTATTCCCAGAACTGATGTCTCTAGTCTGCTCTTTTCCCATAGCTTCTCTGTCTCTCTGTCTCTTTCTCTGTCTCTCCCTCCCTCGATACCTCCTTCCCCCCTCCTCACTCTGTGTGTGTGTGTGTGTGTGTGTGTGTACACCCTTCATAACAGAAGAGCATCCCATTGAGGTATATTGTCTCTTATTCCTAAACTGTCAATCAATCATTTAGGCAATCAATTCACAGAACTAGACGTTGCTTCCCACCAGGGGTGAGACTCAAGAGCTGGGTGGCCCCAATCCACCTGTATATTATTTCCCCAATGCCTACTGTTCTGGGAACTGCGTTAGGTGCTGCAGACACAAAGATGAACCAGATGTCACCCTGCCTTCCAGTTGTTTGAGTAGTGGTGTGAGAAGCACATCGACAGCGGAGAGGTTATGGGAAGTGACAGAAAGTGTTGTGAGAAACAAATGTCTACCAGCGGCCATCGGAGAGGGGGAAGCGTGTTTTCAGGCAATGATCATGTGAGTGCCTCTGAATAGCCACCAGTGGACCCTGTTCCTTTTTCTCCAAAGACACAAGTAACTCAGATTTCAATTGCCCACATTACTCAGAACTGCAACACAGATCCTATAGAAGGAACTAAGGGAAAAAAGCCAACTCTGTGTTTTAGCACATGTCGTGTGAATATTCACATCCCACACCCAGCAGCAGCTTGTCTAATTGTGTTTTCTCAACGCAAATGCCAACATTGGTTTTATCCCCTGAGCACACACCAGCTGCGTAGTGGGAGGAAGCCAGTTCAGCATTAAAAATTGACCGCAAATAGTTAGAGGGCAGACAAGCCACAGGCCACAGGCAGATAACATGGTAGAGTGTAGCATTATTTATAACCAGGGGTCAATTGTCCCAACCTAGCCTGCAGCCTGGCTCCCATCCCTGCTGAGGCTGTGGTCCTCTTACAAGGCTTAACAGATCCCCTTTTATGAATGTATTAGTAAAGGCATAAACAAGGTCATGTAAAATGGAGAGGACATTAATGAGACCTGTGTAAATTTGCATCACTCTGAATACAGTTGATAGATCATTTTCATGTGAGTAAAACCCAAAATTTGCTTTTTTGCTTTGCAAATCATCTTCTTGACAGTAACTGCCCACTGTAAAGGCTCTCTGAGGCCCATAAAGGGACGGGACTTTAAAGTGTGTTTCAAGGAATAACTGAATCGTATTAAACTGCTGTTTATTTTCACCATAGAAGCTCTGATGACTAAAACGGAAGATGGTGGCATTTTCATCCACTAAAACAAATCTTTACTAAAGAGGCGGGGGAAAGGGAGAAAGAAACTAAAATGTCAGTTGCTGATGCGTCATTCATCCGCTGCTCAGTAAATAAACATAACATCTATTAGTTGTCATGGAAACACTCAGCCTGACTCTGAGCCTCAAAGCTCAACAATAAAGAAGCCCTGATATTTGAAGCTCGACACAAACAACTCCTTTGGCATTTCTCATGAGCTCACCAGCTAGCATTTTCCCCCGTCGGCTTCCTTCCTGGGACATGAATGCATTTGCTTCGGAGAAAGAGACATGTATCTTAGAAACCTATCAAAAACATTTGAATGCGGTACCTTGGCCATCTCTGCTCTCGCCGCTCCTCCCCCCACCTCTCTCTTAACCTCTCTGCCTGAGAAGAATTTAAATGGCTTGTTTAGTGACTGCACATTGTGCTTCCTGTGCTCTGAGCTGCATAAAAGGGATTGATTGAAGCATTTATAGTAACCGCGTGGGCAGGAGGGACCAGGTTTTCTGCTCAGCATGGAACGCTCTTAGAGACATAATAAGCGGCCACAATACAGGCGGTAGATGAGCATGCAGTCATTGTCTCTTCTTCGGGAAAGAATCTTTCATTAGTATAGACTTCATGTGCACTCCCAACAGTCAACAAGAGAGCGGCTCAGATGTGTGAACACAGATAAAGGAGGCTTAACCCTCCATCCCCCGAGGTAACTGGTCTCAGAAACAAAGCTCAAGAGTCAGATGATGTTCCTGTAGAATCTTTTTGTTTTTTAATTCATGGACTTTCTAGCACATCACGAGGCAGGAATGGATGAGTTTAAAGATTTCAGTTGAGCATCACTGAAGTGTCAGGATGCCCATTGTTAATAATCAACGGGGAACTAGCCCTACCTCACATCTGAAAGCAAGCATCGCTCAAATATTCAGCATTTCTAAAGCCCAGGAGAGTTAACAAGCTGGGCATAAATCAGAGCGATTTAAACTCCAGATTTCCTGGCATTTTTCTAATGATACCCCACACCCGCATCCCTAACATCACACTGACCTCTACCAGAGCTGAGGGCCTGAGAGGATTGCAGCAGCTGCAGCCGCAAGGATCAGACAGGAATAGCCAAGTCTGCCTCCCTCCAGGCCTCAGAATAATTCCTTCTGACCACTCTGAGATGTTCCATTAAGTCTCCTGAAGTGGGCCAAGGGCAGACTTTATTTATCCCAATATTCTATCTAGTATACCCATTTCATCTTTGCATGTAACTATCTCTGGGTTTTTCCAGACCTTATTAATTCATCTCTGGATACTCAGAGTGCTTTCAATACCCCCACAATAAGGAAATAATTGTAGAAGTGACACCAAATGGCTTCTGAATTGATAGAGGTTGGTCTTAGCTTCTAAAAATGAACTTAGATGCCTCTGAAATCAGAAAGCCAGAGTCATAGGACCCGCTGGGCTTCAGCCATCCTAAACCAGCAATCTCTGGGGAGATATTTCCCAATAAGGAATCTGGGGAAAACATTCTTAGTGACTGAAAGGAGAGCCCGGGAATCTACACTGTGCAGCCACAGGGCCAGGCACGTATAGAGACCAGTTAGCATTCGCTGCACTGACTTGAACGTGCCATTTGTTCTGTGTGTCTCCAGAGAAAAATAATCATCCACATTGTCATTTTCCTATGTTTTAGAATTTACATCTCAGTCAGATTTGCCCCCTGCTTGGCAGTGTTCTCCCTTCCAGGAGCTGGTCTGAAGAGCAGCCTGCCTTGTCTCTTGAGAGCTCTATGGAGTGTGTCATCCACCTCCTCTTGGGCAGCAAGGATGTCAAGATGTCACAACATCATGGCAGGAGCTGGGGACTGGGACTCAGATCCCACCCCCACCCCCACTCTCCCCCCGCCCCCATAGCCTTGACTTCAACTCCTTCTACACCTCTGAGCACTAGCTTCTTCATAGAACCATGGACAGAGGAAGGGAAGGGATTGGTGGATGCTCTTGGACAGTGGGGTTAGTGAGATGACTCAGTGGTTAAAAGCGCTGGCTGCTCTTCTAAAGGTCATGAGTTCAATTTTCAGAAACCACATAGTGGCCCACAACCATCGACAGGGGGATCTGATGCCTTCTTCAGGCAGGCAGATATGTATGCAACAGAGTACTCATACATTAAATGAATAAAATTTTAAAAAGAAAAAAAGAAAAGAAAGAACCATTTACGGCAGTAACAGGATGTAGAGGTGAGAGGTGATCTGATTCCAGCACATTTTGTTCTAGGTTGCACTTTCACCTTGACCTAACAAAGTTTCCTGTGCTTTAAAACTTTGTTAGACGAGGGCTGGTGAAATGGCTCGGCAGGTAAAGCGCTTGCTGCCAAGGGAAGCCTGGTGAGCTTCATTTGATGCTTGGAGCCCACAGCTGTAGGAAAGAACCAGCTCCTGATAGTTAACCTCTGACTTCCACAAGGGCACCACAGCATGCATGCACCCACACTCCTGTGTGAAGTCATAACAAACAAAACTTTATTGTGGACGAGAGTGAGGTAAGCATGAATATTGATGGTGATGATACACACATGTGAAAATATCATAACAAAATCACTATTCTGTACAGTCACTTAAAAATCAATTAGGTAAAAGTATGGCAGAGTCTTCACCACGGATGCCTCCACATCCCTTTACAAGGCACAGGATTAGCAGTCTGGTTCTGCAGGAGACCTCAGGGTAAGAAAGACAAGAAAGGGAGGCAGCTTCGTGGGAGCAAGGACAGGCTGTCGGGGGCTGACTTGGCTGCACATTTTCCCTCCCCCACATTTCCCTCAAATGTAGTGTGCGTCCCTGTGTTGTTGCTCTTTTGAGATGCTGTGTAAATGGGGGGGGGAGCGATTCAAACAGCGTAAGATGCTATTTTATTCCATATACTCCATCCTCATACATTTTGTATAGAGGAGAAGCAGTAGGAGAAGTGGAATGGGATGCTGGGATGTGAGGGACATCACAGCGGGACCAGCCAGGCAGTCTACAGTAACTCACCACCCTCCTCACTCATCCTTTATCTGGGCCTGTTTTGGGATCCATCATGGAAGCCACCTTGGTTACCTCTATTGTGCGGGCTTCCAGGGATTGGCTATGAATTCTCTGGGTCCAGCCAGGAGTGCAAACACTCCTATCGCCTCTCCATCCAAGGGCCAAGTTTCTTTTCTCTAGAAGTTCCCCTAGTAAATTAAGGAAAAACAGAGCCAATTTCTATCAAAGCATGGAAGTGTGGGAAACCTTTAAGTCAAGAAATCCTCAGCTAACCTTGCCTCGCTTCTGAGTGTGGCTGCTTGGAACCGTCCTGCAGCCAGTCCAGACCCTCATCATACCCTCCTGTCTGGACTGCTTGCCTAACACATGCGCCATTTCTTAGCGAAGAGTCAAGTTTAACTCACCCCACTTCCAGGCCTGGCTGGAACATCATCAGCCTTCCCAAACATCCTTCTAGAACCCTTCCTGGCAAGGTATGTGAATGCAGAGGGACTTTGGAGACAGGAGGTCTGAGTTCATTTTTTCAGTGGTCACTGACAGGCTAGGTGAACTTGCACAAACTGGTTACTGTCCCTGAGCCTCAATGTCGTCCTGCTAAAACGAGGTGACCATGTCAAGCCCATGATAAGATAAGATAAAAAGGCACAAAGCACACAGAACAGCCTCCACCCCGGCCAGACGTGCTTCCGGCCCCTCCCTCGGCAAATCTGTTCAGTCAGTATTTGTTTTCTGACTCTTTATGGAGTGCCTGGCCCAGTCTTTAGCATGAAGAAAGTGCTCAGTATGAGGATGGCTGGAAAAAAACCCAGTAGTCAGGACTCCTGAGGCAGAGGCAGTAAGTCAAAGTGAGATGAAATGGCTCCAACGAGAGATTGGAAGAGAAAACCCACCACAGAATCAATACAAAATCTGAAGCTCTTGGCACAAGAACTGGAGAATGGAGACACAGACATGACAGGAAAGGAAGGAGCTGAGACTTGCCATCCTGGTTTTTGGAACATTGGGAAGCCATTTTGCACACACACACCTTATAAAACAGAGATGTGAATACCTTCTAATTAAATGAAGAACAATTATAAAATCTAGAAGGTAACAGGATAATCACTACTATGGCCATGAAGTCACTTCTATGGCCATTTTGGTTTTGTTTCATTTTAGATAGGGAGCTAGAGTGAGCTTCGGGCTGAGTGCAGGCTGGCATTCCAAGGGAAGGCTTCCTGCTCAGCATGCTAAGGACCTCTAGAGAAGTAGATCTCCCATGGTCACACCAATCCCTGAGGGCATGGAAAGGATTAAAGGACATTTTTGCTGTCAAGATAACTAGAGGTAATGTGCTATTACACAGAGGGATTACTATTGTCAACATTATTTATTACATAATTAAAAATAGCTAGAAGAGGATTTGAATGTGCTCATGACAAAGAAATGATAAATGCTATAGATGCTGGATAACCTAAATCTCCTAACTATCCTAAATCGATTATTACACAATGTAAATTCATTAAAAAAAATACACGGTAGCCACAAAAATATTATCACTGATCAAACATACAAAATGGTTAAAGAGTAGTATTGATGTTAGAGTATGGGAACAAGAGATGTGTGTGTGTATGTATGTGTGTATGTGTATGTGTGTGTGTGTGTGTGTATTGTGTGTGTGTGCCTGTGTATGTCTGTGTGTATCTGTGTGTGTCTGTATGTGTCTATGTGTACCTCTGTGTGTGCCTCTGTATGTGTGTGCCTCTGTGTGTGTGCATGTATGTCTCTGTGCATGTGTATCTGTGTGTGTATATATGTATGTCTCTGTGCATATGTGTGTGTGTGTGTGTGTGTGTGTGCAGTCAGTAGAGGGCAAACACTGCAAGTACTTGTATAGCAAATGTCCCTCCACATATTTAAGTAGAACACTCCTCCAAAAGTGACTGGAGGCCATCCTCTCAGGAATGAGTCAAGGTCAGTAGCACTCCCATAGCAGCACTGGTGTGATTTTTCCTTTTCCCCTGAAAAGGCAAAAGTAACTGTTGGGTGAAATGCTGGGCGCTGGCGTCAGTGTGGCAGCTACTGCCCGGCAGCGCATGTTTACTGCAGTGCATCTCAACTGAACAGACAGACACACCATTCCAGCTTCTCTTAAAAACGTCCTACAGGAAGCAATAAAATATTGACTACATTAAGTCTCAGCTCTAGGCCACACACCTAAAGCAACTGTCAGATTGACCACAATGACTCAACTTATTCAGATGAACATCTCACAAATCATTTCTTCAAAAGCATGTTGCTGTTTTCCATTTCCAAGACATTATTTCTAAGGAAGCAACTGATTTTTGCTGGCCGCCAACAGTGAAACTCAAACATTCTCGCAGAAAAAAAAAAAGTAGAAAAACTTTAGGTACCACCATGAGCTGACAGCATCTGCAGCAGCATTGAAAGTCCTTTCTGATGAAATCAGTAGCAATATTGACAAATGGCATATTGATATAGAGTGTAATGTGTCACCATGGAGACATTGAGAAGCCCCGTGTCCCTTAGTGAGCCAGTTTATAAATAACTTCTGCATACTACAAACTCCTGGGTGGTAAAAGAGCTACGCCATATGCAAGATAAACCAGGGGCTTCCACGTCACCGCACAGCGCTCACTGCTGTGCTCTCAGTGAACACTGGAAATAATAGCCCATGAGCCTGAGTTTTGCGTCTTGTCAAAGAAAAATATCTGTAGTTATCTAAAAACCAGATAATCGTATACTCCTGCCTGTCCCAACTATTTTGTTCTGCTCGCAGCTTGATTTTCTTCAAGCACTCCTGGCAAAATACCAATGGCAACAGATTAAACACAAAGCTCCGAGAAGCTAGTGGTCTTGGATTATGCTATTCTCTCCATCAAATCGCCACTTTTGAGATGATATAATTATTTTTAATACAAATTTTATGGTAATTTAATGGAGTTGCTTTTTAAGTAAAACAAAGCATATAGATAAGTTGTACGCGCAAATGTTATTAGAGATCCACAATACTTTTTAAGAGCATAAAGAGGTTCAGAGACGAAAAGGCTCATGCCTTTTCCTGATATAAGAATAAAATATCTAATTTTCTAACTATAAGGCCTAACTCTGTTTTACAGAGAAGCACAAAGAATATTGTCATGTTCTACTGTCCATGGACTTCCATTTGCAGTGGAGGGTGAAGTGATGGTACACAATAGGTTTCTTGGTTTAAATCATGACCAAGTACCATTGATCACTCCATGAAATCACATCAGCAGTGGCAGTGCTGGCCACAATGGTAGCCACACCACACTCACTCCTCCTTCCTGCCCTGGTCTGGGCATTGTGGTTTAGTGGATACAGTGTAAGCATCCCATGGTCTCGGCATTGTGGTTTAGTGGATACAGTGTAAGCATCTCACAATTCAGTCTTCTACTGTGGTTGTATGCAAGGGTGTGCAGACTAAAATAAACCCTGGATTCTTTTCCTTTTTACAATTAAGCCATTGTGATGTTTTAATTACATATCTAGATAATTTATGTCAAAAGCCTCATGACACTTATGAAATGGTCATTAGGTCTGAGAAGCACTGTTTCAGCAATAAATGGAGTTTGCAACAATAGCTCTGAGGTAGACTCACAAAGAGGTGGCACCTGAAGCCATAGGAAGGCTCAGCTTGCAAGATGTCTGGTTTGTAATGGCATACACTTACAAGTGGAGGCAGATGCGTGCCCACTCTGGGGTGGAGGCAAAGTTCACAGCTGAATGCATCCCGTGCACTCATGGTTCTGTCTGCCCACTGAGCCAGCCTTGAACCCTTTCCCTCCCTGGTGTGTCTTACCTGCTTTCTTGAATCAAAAAATACTCCAGCCCATCTCCAAAACACGTTCCCAGCTGGGCTTTCCTAGACACAGGATCTCACTCCACTTCCCACTTAATCTGAACTCAGGTGTCAAAAGGATAAAGGTCAGAAAAAACGTGCAGGAAGTGAACTTGAAGTTAAGCTTCTGTTATTCTTGGTCTCTCCTAGTCTCTCCTAAAGTCTTTGTTTCCTTCTGCCCATGAATTTTGATACTCACTCAATTTCATGTTTTTCCTTTGTAAAATGGCTACCAATGACACTCTTTTACCCATGATTAAAATTCAGTTGTTTATTTATAGGGCCATTTATTGCCGAAATCTCTTCTTTAAAAAAAAAAACCAACAATAATTGCTTCTTCAGATAGTTCCATTCTATCTGCCAGGAGTTGTCATTTTGGAATAAGACCATTCAAACTTGCTCAAATCTGGGTGATAACTCAACCAAAATGAGGTCAATGTAAATGACTAGCCACGACGGGGGGAAATCTGTTAAATTAAATCCAGAGTAAGTAGCAACATATCATGCAGCGAGAGTTACACGTGTCAAGCGAAGGAGTGTTATGAGGATTAATGAGTCCGTTATTAAAAAACGCTTTGGGATTCTTGGATGAATGGCAACGCTGAAGGTGGGGGCAGGGCTGGCATTTACAGATTGCAGTTGCATCAAGGCTTATAACAGACTCTGGGGAAATATAGAGAATGCAAAACGGAAGAACCTAAGACATATCTTCCTTACTGACTGTAGTCTTTAAAAACAAACAACTACATTCAGCAGATGTGAAGTTCTACAAAGTGTAGCAGAAGTTATTACATGCTGTTATAGTCTATGAGAAAAATACCCAACCAATTCAGAGTCAACATAGTCTTATTCTCCACTGTGGCTGTCTAATAACTTCGTGTCAATGGAGAATGTCAAAATGTTTTCTCTCAGATGAAGTAGAAATCTAGCCGGAGGCAGTGGCAGAGCTCCGGGTTGATCCCTGCTAGGGTTGGACTGTCTGTCTCTAAGTACTCACAGGTCTCAGTAAGCATCGAGGTGACAAAATTCCCTTCCCTTTCCCACCTGGCGGTTTGTCACTGAAGAGCTCCCTCTCCTTTGAAAGTTGCACAAAACCATGGTGAGGCTCTCACCACCAAGTTCACAGCATCAGAGCCCCTTCCTAGCTCTCTGACAGCTCAGCTGGCTGCCATGGAGTCTTAGTTTGAGTAACTCTACTTTGGGTTGGTCTGCTGGGGCCTGCTGTAGAAGCTCAGCCTGAATCAACAACCTCCTGTGCATTTTATCTCACAAAAGTGAGGGAGGACTTGCACCAGGTTATGGTTGCGTGATCCAGAGGAATGACACCACCCACACGAAACGTGTAGCCTCTCCTCATAGTATGTACACACGTGAGATTTTAAATGTTTCAACAGTATAAGAGTTACTTCACGGCAGCCCAAAACCAATTCCAATATAAATTCCCACACTGCCTGCTGTTGGAGCCCGGCTTTAAGAACCCGGGCTGGGTCCTTAAGTAGGCCAGTTAGAGAGAAAGTTGATAACAAAAGGGAGACTTATTCAGTGGGCCTGTGTTGGAAAGAGGAAAAATAAAGGGGACTAGTGACACGTCAAGCGTCGGCATGAGGTGTAGGTTTAAATAAAAGGCAACAAGGATGCACAGTGAAGCAGCCCTAGCCCAGGTGTGGCCCCACCCATCGCTGACCCATCAGAGTCTCAGCTCCGTCTCCCCTGCATCGTAGTCCACGGGTTGTCAGAGGTGTGTGTGTTCCCTTTCCCCGGAGACAAGTGCTCCCTCTGGCTGGCACTAAGGCCCTGTCCCTTTCCTAGGGAAAAGAGACATGAGATTCCTGAGGAAATTCATGTGTTCATTGTTCAAGCAGTCCCACAGCCAAAGGGTGGGGTATTGCTTCCAGTCAGAGCTATGAAAACAAGGGAGAGATGCCGGGGAAGACACCAGAAAGGTTAAATGTCCATTTGATTGAGGTCATTTTTTTAATCCACAGCATTTTATAGTTCAGTTAAATGTGTTGCTATTAATTAACTAGGTAAAATGATGATGTAAAGACTGTGTATTTATATTGCATATTGCATATACTGTAATAAAATAGAGTTTTAAATAATACAATGTGAATATGTAGATAAACTTGGTTCAATGCTACTACGTACGAGACATTTGTCCTATAATTACCCAGTCCCCCTTCCTACAGGTGACCATAGTTACCAAGTTCTCTTGGGTCACGTTGGAGATTGTCTGTGGTTTACAGATGATAAAATATTCTTTTCCTTAGAAAGCTTGCCCACTCTTTAGAGTCTACTTTATTTTGCCTTTCCTTTTTCCGTGCGGCAATGGTTTCCTTTTTCCATGCAGCAATGGTTTGCTTTTTCCATGCACCAATGGTTTGCTTTTTCCATGCAGCAATGGTTTCCTTTTTCCATGCACCAATGTATTTTAAGATCACCCCTCATCAATAAATGCAAACAGTTGCTTATACTGACTCCATAATTTTGCCATATGAATTCAACCACTAACAAACATTTAGATGTTAATGTCTAGCCAGGGGAGTCATATTAAAATAATATTTTAATGAATGTGCCTGTGAATGAAGTATTTTATACATGTACAATGTACTATAGGACAAATACTTTGAAATGAAACTCTTGGATTAAATGTCCTATACATTTAATTTTATTAGATATTGCTCAATTACCTTCCATACTTAGCCTCCCAACCATATGATGAAAATTTAAGAATGTATCTGTCATTTAAGGGCTAGAAAGGAGTGAATGGCACATATAGAGGCTAATAGAAGTCCTGTGACAGCTTGTGCCCAGTGTGCAGGCCTCTAGAGGTCAGCCCCAGGAAGAAGGCCCAGAGAATGAAACCATAGAGACGTTAGTAAATTGGTAAATGGTATAGTTTAGTGCAGAGATGGGAAATAACCCTTGACTAAATGGCAAAGCATAGGGCTAGCAGCCTGTGGAGGCATAGAGGGACTTGCAGCAAATATAAAATTAAGAATGTAGATTGCCCATGTTTGGCCATTAGCCTATCCACTGTTGCCACAGGAAAGGCAGACATTGTGGAGCATTGTCTCTTAGGCAGGACAGACTCCCATGAGAAGATGCCAATTATGTCACACACACACACACACACACACATTGACTTCTGTTGTTTTGCAAAGCAGGGACAGTTCTTTTGTGAATATGAAGCCACTGCACCAAAAATCAGGCCCAGACTAATGCTCTTTGCTGGTCTTGATAACAGGCTGATGGCTAAGACTGGCTTCCTGGCCAGCAGACCATCTGAGTATCACACTGGGAGAGATGATCAGATGGTGCTTCAGAGGCCAGTCTACTTTGAATGTTAAAAGCTAACCCAAAGCTGCTCTAGGCACAGACTATTTAGATTCAGTTTTTGGTTTAATAACCCAAGGAAATCAAATAATTATTAAGAAGTAGAGAAATTTGCATAGACCATATACTTAAACTATTGTATATATTAGTACAGCATATACTACTAATGTCATGAGTATATTTTACTTAATGAAACACTACGCCTTGCAAGTTACTGTCCCCATTTGATTGTAAGACTTCAAAATACTAGGTGAATAACTGTCTCCATTTTGCAATCAATTCATTTTACATTTACAAATTCTGTCACAATTAGTCAGCTAAGAAACAGATGAAATAAAAATTGTGGCCCAAGCACATAAGGCTCTCAACCCTTCTTTCTGCTGTTCTGGGAGGCTCAGATGACACACAGGAGTGAATGACAGGGTTCACTCAGCACTCTCGCCACTAGCACGCATTTCTTTCTCCAAGCTGTCTTACTAAGTCAGTGGATGACATTGTTTATGACATGCAATTAAATCTTGGTCTCACATTCAAGCCATCTCTTCTAAATAACATGTGATACCTTTTGTACAAAGGATGGATTACGCTTCGGCTCTGAGAATGGCACGTTTGTAGCGCTGACGTTTCCTGCAAAACGTATCTGATCACCCCAGGCACTGGGGATGCTTCAACATTTACACTCTACATTTATCACGGTGTGTTTGTTGCCTGTAACACTTTTTTTTTTTTTTTTTGGTACCTGGATCATTAGAGAAACCACTAGACATTTTAAAACCAAATTGAGTTTAAATACATTTCCTTGACACATCTGTTTTGTTAAATGTATCCCATGAAGCCAACATTAAAAGCAATGCCATTAAGAGGGCATAAGGTAAGCTCATTTAGTTGACCAAATTGTATAACACAATGAATTAATATGGTAATGTGCCTTTGGAGACCACAGCAGATAATAGGGGTGAACAGAGGAGCTGGAGCCTGGTTTTGGAAAAGCAAAGCCAATTCATCATTATGCTGTAACAATACAAGAGAACATTTCTCATCTCCTGTGTGCCTCCCCCGCCCAGCACTGACGGCCTGGGTCCTACTTGCTGAACACCAACTTTGACCGAGAAGACTCGGTTTCCACAAGTCGCTGTATTTTTGATGCCAAGGGAGCTCTCTTGTTTGTGTTTTGAAGCAAAGCAAACAAGGAAGCTTCCAGTCATCAGTGAGAGCTGGAAGGGGTTGAGAGAACTGTCCCTCACGCTTCAGCACAGTTAGCAAAGCAGTCCTCACATAGACAGAAGGCACAGGGACATACGGAAAGACTCCGCAAGATTCCAGCTGGCACCCCCTTCCAGCAAACATTACAAATCACATACTATGTAAACTGTCACTGGGTTCTTGGAACTCGTCCTCTCTGTGGCTTGGGTTCTATTCTTATCCTGTCATAAAGAATCCAGTGAACACCGCTTGTGCCTGGTCAGCAAAGGCAGTGCCCTTCCACTTTGGGGTCTAGGAGAAGATACCATTGTTTTCTCAGCACTATAAAATTAAATATGCTAATTATAGAAAAATCTAGAAGTCACAGGCAAGTCTGAGGAGAAACCACAAAATCATCCCTCATCCCAACTCTCAGAGTACATTAGTGCTTTAATGGGATTTATCTCTATTTCATGTGCCATTAAATAGTTATCAAAAATATAATTTCAGTTGCTGTGATGCAATGACTTTAAAATACTTCTGAAGATTGAGCATTTGGTTTGTTTTATTATTATTGATACATTTTATAATGATCATGCATTTCGCAAGGAGAAAAAACAATTTGATATAAGCGTTTCACCACATTGGTCTCTTTCAGGACAGATTTGTGAAATCAGGATTTCTGGGCCAAGAGGCAGGACCAATTGTGGCGTTTTTTCCATCAAACTCATTGGATACTGTTGAATCCCCTTTCTTCTCACCCTCTCAGCAAGTTCTGATGCTGCCAACCACTACTCCTCCACGAACCCTGTTTCCTGTGCTTTGTGGCGCCCAGTTTTCCCAACCCCTTCCTCCCTCTCTGCGTTACAGCCCCTCTGGGACCTTCCCCCCACTGTGTAATATTTGATGTTGAAGTTCTTTAGGCTTCCTTTCTCTGATCACTCTAAGCTCATCTACACCCAGGGCTTCTCTTGCCACATCGAAACAGTGAGGCAACCCTTATCCACAGTGCCAAGGCTCAGAATTCTGAGGCAGGGGATCGGGAATGAAATCTGGGATACACAGTAAATTTGATTGACTCCAGCCTAGGCTGGATGGCATTGACTCTGTCTCAAAAACAAAACAAATAAATCAGGACAAAGCAAAACAGAGTTCCTGATGCTATCTTTGTTTCGGGCTCCATTTTTAGGGTGGAAGGTGCGCAGCCTAGACTTCCAGTCCGAGCCAACACCTCCCTCCCACCCCACCCCCTGCCCCCACCCCACCCCCCCACCCTACCCCCCACCAGTGTCCGGTGGGCATTTGAAAGCATTGTGTCTGCCTCTATCCCGCATTTCCTATACCTTATTCCAGAAGAAAGGTGAATGCTGCGGCTGATCATGCGAATCATATCTATGCTCCTGGTTTCTCTGGACTGCCCTCTGAGTTAATGCATTTAGTAAGATCTTGAATATTGTTCAAGAGAGAGGTTTTAGTGTGTTGACTATACAAATGACAGTGTACACCACTGATATCGGGACCACACCATTTGTTCTCTGGGTGTTAATCCTACCATATGGCTCGAACCTATGTCTCTTTGCTAAAATTATTCTAGTCATGATAAATACAATAAAGATGACAAAGACAAAGCTAAGTAGTGAAACAGACAAAATAACAGGATAATGCCTTATGAAACATGTTAAAACATTAATAAACTGAAGGAAAATCAAGTTTATAGGTAAGACAATTTTCCTCCATGAGGAAAATTTTCTGCAAAATTTTAGTCAATAAACAAGACTTAGAAAAAGAAAGGTCTCTAACAGCTTTTACTAACAGCTAACTCACAGTGGTAAAGAAAGAAACTTGTACTTTTTCATATGGGTCAAAATAATGGGCAGGGGATTAAAAGAAATTCCGCAGAAATGGGACAGTGGTTTATCTTTCTAAGCCACTTCTTGTTTAGGACAAGGACTCCAATGTTGAATGAGTTTGTCTGTCCACACCTCCTGGTCATGTGGTGCCGTGGAGTCTGTATCTCCACCTTTGTGTGAAGCAAGAAACCAAGTAAGAGCAGGACAGCAGAAGCAATCTACACAACGGCTGTCTCCCCTGTGAGGAGGAAACATGATGCTTTCCTTTCTCTCTCTCTTCCATGAGCCGAGAGAGGCGCACACCTATGACTCAGCGCTGCTTTAGTAAAGTCACCAGCTGCACACGGAGAGGGGGCGAGAAAGAGGGCGGGCACCGAGGCCTCTGAGTCAGGGTGTCAGTCTAGGATGCTTCATGGGAGCTTCGTGCACCTCTCTCTCTCTCTCTCTCTCTCTCTCTCTCTCTCTCTTTCTCTCTCTCTCTCTCTCGTCCTTTGGGAGCTCTTGGACTCATGGCTGTTGTGCTCACTGTATCTTCACTGTAATCTGTGGAGCGGACAGATTGTAGCATCAGCCAAGATGCATTCGATTTTAGATTATTCTACAGTGTCCAATGGGAGGACCACTCTAGGGATCTAAAACAGTGAATCTGGTTCAGGCCATAGGCCCAAGCTATAGATGGCGGCTGCATACTTTGTCAAGAGCATGACCCTTTTCAAACGAGTAACCAGTTAATTTAAATCCATATCATTTTCTGTCTTCAAAATATTGTTTCAATAGATGAAACTCCAATACATCATCTCTGGATTTTTTCATAGTTGGAATGAGTTATTTATGAGCATAGATATGTAAGTGTAACTTTTGTTTTTTAATCTATCAGCACACATACTTTAAGTGTGTCTTACTAACATATATTTCCACACCTACTATCCTTTCTATGAGAAGAGTTGTTCCTGGCTCTTTATGGTGTTTTTGTATTGTTCAACAGAATTCAAAAGATGACAATGACTTAGATGACATATATTTACATTTCTAAACAAAAGACATGCAGCAGGACAAATAGTTTCCTTAGAAACAATGTAACTTCCTTGACTCTGTTGTGTGAAGAGCTAAGGTCAGTTCAGTCCCGCTCTGCCTGTAGAACTGGAGAAAGTGAAGTGCTTGTTCAGCCTCTCTCCACTTTAGAGATGGTCTGAGCGTCTTCATCTGCTGCCTAAGGAATTTAAAGTCCTCACCAAAAGTGGCTTCACCAACCACCAGTCTCAGCTCGATGTCTACCACCAATTAGCATTTCAGTTTTGTGGACATGAAGTAGTATCTTAACTTTTTTAAAGCTATGTCATAAAAGCAATAAACATTTAATATTTTAATTATATACACATATATTTATATACCATATATGGTGTATTATGTAATATATAATTATATAATTTAATGAATGTTTAATAATTTAAAATAAATTGTTTACTAAAAATTTGTTCAAATTAACTTAAAAGCTTGGCTTTGCCTAATTGTACATTCAAAAGGAAGCTGGCTAACTGGGTCAGGTGTTTACTACTTAAGCATGAAGACTGAAGTTCAAAATCTCTAGCCATTCAGATTCTAAATACCAGGTGGGTGTGACAGCCTGCTTGTAATCCCAGTGTTTAAGAGAACACAAGTGAGCCAAGGAGCAAGCTTATCAACATGAAAAGCTGGCTGCGGCAGTGCATGCTTCCACATGGGACACACACATGTACATACTGCATGTACAAGTGCATATTACATACACACGCAAAAAGAAAGGACATTATTTGAGGCTGTAACAGTTTAATTGCTTTGTAATATATAAACTTGAGGAAAAGTTCTGACACTTCTGTCCTAAAGTCCTAAAGTTACTTAATTGGACAAGCTTTAGTCATGTTGATTATCCTCTAGAATTCTAATTTTTAGTTCTTATGTAATAAAAAGATGGAATAAGACTGAAATCTCACATCACAGTAAATTATTGTAAGTCCTGAATAAATAAACAGGCTATAGCTTTTATTGGTACATCGGCTCGATGATATCAAAAGACATGTGTATGCATATTCCACAGTATTTGTTTATTGTGTGTGTTCATACATGTGTTCATATTGTGTGCATGTATATAGAGGTCAGAGGTTGACATTGGGTATTTTCCTCAATCACTCTAAATCTTTTCTTTTGAGACAGTGTTTCTCTCTGAATCTGGAGTTCATAGATTCAGCTAAACTGATTAACCAGTAAGACCCCGGGATCCTCCTGTTTCTGCTTTCCCGGGCCAGAAGACAGGCATGCACCGCCACATCCAGCTTTTCACACGGATGCCAAGGATGAAACTCCTGTCCTAATGAAGCATTTTAATGACAGTGCTATTCCTCTAGCCTCCAATTAATGTATTCCTTTTCAGTCCCAAGTCATGAGATAAATACTCTTTCCCACTGTGTGCTCCCCACACACCTTAAGTTGGACTCCAAACCAACAATCAGCTGAAATTTCTAAAACTGTGAGTCAAACCATTTTCAGTTGGTAAGGTCTAATATCCAGTATTTGTTACAGTAATTATACATTAACTAACACAACACCTGAGCCAAATACCAACTTAAATATGAGAATGTCTTCCTGTTCTATAGGAGGCAATAGTTAACCTTGCCTACCTCCCAGCTCTAAAATACACAAAGAAACCAATATATTTTTGAAGCTCTTCGGGGAAAGTCAACCACAAGTTATAAATGTGTAATGATTCAAGCTTTCACTTTCTTGCACAAGATTTGACCTCAAAATGTTAACTAGAAATATGTGATGCTCCTTCTGAACAAATGAAATTTGAGCAAACAAAATTGTTTTATGCCCAAACTAAAGTCTATTTAATAAAAAGCCTTTAATAAAGCTGTGGTCTAAACCCAGTCCAAAGCAATGACATATGATAAATGTTCTGCTTCTCATGGGAGTCTTATAATCGGATCATAGAGATAAGCCAACACAATCCCCCATGGTTTTAATGTTTAAAATTTACATGGTGAAGCTCCACGTTGTGGCTCAGAGCCACAGGGAAATCAATACACAAACACACAGGAAACAACAGTTATTCCCTTCACACAGAGAGAGTGCCAGCTGACCTTGCCCACACAGGACATGGGTGTCCCATGAGCACACATTCGTACAGAGATAAGTATACATTCAAATTTATCCCGGGAACTGATTTTAAATTAAAGCTTAGAACAATGATCAAATAATCCCTCTGCTCTGTGTTTAATGGCTAAGACACTTATGTCTGAAGTATATGACTGTTCATACAGATTTCAGGTTCATTTAAAAGAAGAGCATGTGCTGAATCAGGATCATAGTATGAAATGTGTTGGTCTCCATTTTGAGGACTGCAGATCGTTTACAGGAAACCAGAAACTGGACTGAGCAGTGCTTCCAGTTTCTTAAAAGATACTAGTGAGAATTTCTGCTGTGAGCCCAGAATTGTGGGAAACTCCCTGGAATTCTTCAAACCATAAACCATTCTTAAGACACTTTCAACATTTCTACATCCTTCACTCATGACAGGTATCTAAAGTACTGTTTGGTAAATAGAAAGTTACAGGACTTACCAAGAACTGTAGTCTATAGAAAATACATGAGTTCTGACAAACACCTGCTTATCCAACTATGGTCAGATTGCCCAGCAAAATTAAGAACACTACACAGTACTAAAGTGTAACTGTCAACTGAAAGCTCTAGCTTGCTCTCCAAACCCATTGTTTCCTGAAACGCCACTCATGGGACCTGTAGGAAGCATTCAGTGCATACAAAGTTCTTACCATTTGCTTTATTTTCAAGAATGAGTCACCACTAGCAGCAGACAGGACCAAGAGCACATGTTCATAATGGCCTCAGCCACACGCAAAGTTAGCTTGGAGGCTAGGCCATTTTCCCTCTGTGTTCCTAAGCATAACCCTAAAGCCACAGTGTCACCCCAGAATCCAGGTTAACACTTCCTGCTCTTTCACGTCATTTGATGCCAGGAGATTCTTTTAATCAGTCTCGTGACTATGCCAATTATTAAGGTCTAATTCTCAAAGGAGAATTATACTTTTTTCCCTTATTCCTATTTCTTGACAGATTTTTCCTTGGGGATTTGGGGAGAGGGGAGTTTTCTGAGAAATGTCAGGAAAAGTTCCCAGCTGTAAACATCAGGTTTGACAGGAGAAAGATTTTGGGAAAGCAACAGGGTATTATGACAGTATTCTGCTTTATTTTCAAAAAAACACCCAGCAAAGGGATTCTTTTCTTCCCACCATCAGCTCCTGCTTCACCCTGTCTGGACGCCACCTCTCCTTTCTCTCACTCCAACACCCCCCCTAGCCCCCCCCCCCACCCCTCACCCCACCTCCCCCGCTGCTTAGCATCTAGCTCACCCTAGGTCACAAACTGACTGAGAAGGCTAGCGCTAGAGCAGAGGCCTCAAACCAGGCTGAGTGCAACTCTCCAGGTTCAGAGAATTCTTCAGGAGCTTCTACAACTAACAAATCCATCTTTACTTTCAAACACTACCTATTTAACTTATCTGGCTTTCCCCAAAAGCCAGTCTTACTGCTATCCAGGAGATAGAAAAGGTTAAAACTTTCTGATTTGGATAACTCCGCAAGCTTTGGTGACTCCCGGTAGGGCTAATCTACTGAGGCCTCAAAAAGCCAATACATGTGTGATCATGAGAAAGTGACACCTGAGACCCTGGAACGGCCTCAGCTCTCCTCAACACATGATGAGTCAGCCTTCAGAAACCCAACTGAGGGCAGTGTCAGGCACCTGGTCTTTCTGATCATATAAAATTCACCTGAAGCTCTACAGGAGTTGTGGACAGTCAGAACTGCTGAGGGCAAAATCTCGACTGCTTGTGAGTATTTATTGATCTCTTCCCTCAGAATGAGTTTCTGTGTTGTTGAAAACCGGGCCTGATTCTCTTTTTCCTCCTTTTCTTTCCCCCTTTCTTCTTTCTGCTTCTTCCCCTCCATCTTCACCTTGTCTTCCTCTTTTCCTCCTCCCACAGTGTTTCTTTGTACAAAGAACAGAATGTTTCACCATCTGTCTACAGCCTCTGACTTCCCTCCATTTTCTTCTGAGACAGATAGCATAGCCCATCATGCAGTGCACAGTGCACACTGTCAGCTGGTCAGCCTGTGCCCTCTGCCTCCCTCCTTAGCCTGCGAGCCTTCAAAGCTCAGGGCTTGCCCTATTCACCTCTACAGCATGTCTGTGTTACAGTCAGACACCCCATAAAGGTCATCTAGCTACACAGAATCTTTGCTTGTTGAGATCCAGGTTCTCCTAACACCTGAGCTACCCAGGTCTCCCGAAATCACTGTTCATTTCTTTGGATGTGGACTGATTCTTTCCAGCTTACAGCATTCTGTTTTACATGTAAAATATTCTTAATAATTATAAGAAATAAATTGAGCTGAATGGTCCATTACCAAAACATAAACCATGTTCTTACATATACTTACTGAAAAACAACCATTAGCTAACCGAGCAGAATGCAAAGGAAGTATATCCTAGAATGTTTGTTGCCTTTGGTCTAAATTATAAAGCACATTTGGTATCCTATAGAATATGTCTTTTAAAGGTTCTTGAGACTTATTCAAATAGTAAAATACTTCCAGATTTTTAAAAAATAATTTCACATATGCTTATTTCACACATTTTTCAAATTGCAGGCATAGCACTGTCATCTCATTTTAAAAAAACAAAACAACAACTATTTCCCATAGTGTAGAAAATTCATAGAGGACATTCGCAACAAGAAAGAAGGAAGCTAACGGCCACGGCCATCGGGCTGTAGCTAACGGCCACGGCCATCGGGCTGTAGGCCACGGCCATCGGGCTGTAGGCCACGGCCATCGGGCTGCATCCCTTTGTTCTATGCTCACCGTACTACCTGAGTATCCCGGGTCGCTGGAGCTCCAGACTGACAAGTAATCTGGAAAAGTATTCCTCCCAAGAACCATACTCGCTGAATAACCCAAATCTAGTGTCTTGTAAAACTCGCCATTTGGGACATAAAGAAGATAAACCCATTAATTTCCTCATCACTGTGACCAGTTCCCTGAAAAGAAGCAACACAGGGGGAATAGGCATCTTTCGGTTTACAGTTGAGAGGTTTCGGTTTACAGCCTACTGTGGCAGAGAAACCATGGTGTAGAGGTGCGAGGCAGTTCATCATGTAGCATCCACAGCCAGGAAGCAGAGAAAGATGAAGGCTAGGGTTCTGCTCCCTTCCACCTTACCACCCAAACTGATACCTCAGCCCATCCATGGTGGTACTTCCCACATTCAGATTGAGTCTCCTCTCTTCATTGAAACCCTTTTAGACACACCTAGTAGTGTGTTCTTATGGAGATTAACAACCACAGAGGGAGAAGACAGACCAATATTAAAATCAAAAACCTAGGGCCAGGTGTGGGATCGCTCCCTCCCCTCAGGTTGTTAGGGAGGGTTATCCTGGGGACCCACAAAAGAATGCAGGCCACTGTATGGCTTTGGCTGCCCACCAGATTTTGATGGTTCAAATCTATTGCTGAATACACAGACACCTTGGTCACAATACATGGAGCGGTCAAGTGGGCTCTAACCAGGAAATTTTCTGACAGCTAGCTTTCTCAGTACCAGAAGGTGCTATGCAGGCTGCTGGAGCAGGAGAGGGAAATCACCAACAGTTTTTCCAAACTGTAAACATCTTGAGCTCTAATAATTCCCAGTGTTTCGAGACATTCCCATGGGTCCAGTGGTGGTAGGGGTGTTAGGAAGTCATCAACCCTTCTGATAGGACTTAGCACTTACTACAAAGGAGGAAGTGCATGCCAACTCCTGTAAATCTGGCCAAGAACCTGTGGTTGAGGAACTCATATGCCCCAGGTGTAAACCCATACTGTTACTGTGCTGATGGACATGGTGATAAACTCTTCTCTAAGGAATAGACCCACTACTGTTACTTTGCTATGTTGACCTAATATCAAGGTGACCTCTGAATTCAGATCAGTACCCATATATCATTGTATCTCTCAGACCTCATCAGTTCCTTTCTACAGTAGACAGTGGCTAATGAAGAAAGTCACATCTGGGCAAAGTACACAGACTAGTCTGTGGAGTGTTCTAACACAAATGGGACATTTATATCTGTCCTGTGCCCACAATGAAGGTACTAGTTAGAGGTCAGGGAGCACTGGAATGAAGCAGCGTCTTCTGAATACAACAGGTATTTAGAATACTGTTGCATTCCCAAGCACAGTATCTGTGGTTGTTTGCCTGTTAACATTCCAGCATGGAGCAGGGCTGAGGAACTATTGACAGTGGTTGACTTGTGGGGCAGGGTACTTCCCTATGGTGGTCTGAATGAGAATATTCCCATTGACTCAGAAGTTTGAATACTTTGTCCCCAGCCAGAAGTGTTTGGGAGAGATTAGAAGGTGTGACCTTGTTGCAAGAGGTGTGTCACTGGGGGTTTTGAAACCTTTGAGATTTCAAAAGGCTCATGCAATTCCCAGAGTTCTCTCTCTCTCTCTCTCTCTCTCTCTCTCTCTCTCTCTCTCTCTCTCTCTCTCTCTCTCTCTCTCTCTCCCTCTGCCTCATGATTATAAAGATATGAGCTTTCAACTGTAAAACCATAAGGCAAATTAAGGATTTTCTTTATACATTATCACAGGAAAGTTTCTGAGATAGCCCATTTTCTTAATGAATATGACACCTGGCAGGAGGACCATGCTCCAGTGGATAGCCCACACCCATGAGTTTATATGAAACACAAACTGAGGTTACTTTTTTAAAGAAGGACTCAAAGCTGGGGCAGGGGTGGAAAAGCAGGGAGTGGATCTAGAAAGAGCTTGTAAGACCCGAAAACAACCAAGAGCACCCTAGCGCCCCACGCCTCGGAAGGTGACACCCATATCACTCTCGAGAAACAGTCTTGATGCAATAGCAAGAGGATTTTTATTCCAGAGGCTCTGGGGTTCACAGTTGTACACCACGCAGGGGTAGAGGACTGTGGGACCCCGAGTGCAGAATTGGGACAGCTTTTATAAGTTTACAACAAAGCCCTCAAATCACAAACAAATCATTCCTTAGCATCAAGAACTCACCTAGTGTGAGCCAATCAGTTTGTACCACTCCATAGTTTTTAGGCCAATCAGTTTAAATTATCGGAGCCCAAGCTCTGTGGGCCAATTAGTTTCCTATTTTCTTGGAGGTCTATAGCTGCTGCGTGAACTCCTGGGTGGGGGTGATGGCGTAAGCAGTTACCTTACGGGGCCAGGATCACCCACTCAAGGCCCTTTTGCTTAGCTCCTAACAAAGGGCGGGCTCTGTAATGCAACCTTTCACCTAGTTTCTAACAAAGAGCGGGCTCTGGAATATGAGGTGTTTGGGGCTCCTTAGATGGCTGGAGTTAGAGCTTCTTTGGCGCATTTTAAACTTCTGACTTTTTGGGGTCATTAGAGTTAGGCTGTATTTTCTATCCTTTCAGGCTGAAGAGTGAATGTGACCAAAATACATTGTATATGTGTTAAAAGTTCTCAAGGAATTATTTAAAATGCTATATTAAACAAAATAACTGGTAGCTCTGAGTCGGCTAACATGCATCTTGATCCACCACAGCTGGCTGCTCCACCCTAAGCTAACTCATGCTTCCTCTCTAAAGTGGCCATGACAGGCACCTTGAAGGGACATCAAGAGAAGTAAATAAGCTCTTCACACGCTCTGTGAGAACAGAACAATATCTTCCTTACAATCCTTACCTCAACTCCAGACAAAGTGATCAGGACATATTAGGTACTCAAACAAATATCCAGGCATGAAAATGTCCCAGGGTCCCAGGAAATAATTTCCACATGGAAACACTAGGCCTCACAGGAAACAGATCAGTGAAAGAAATGAAAGTTCATAGTGGCACTTTGCTCTGTTTAAACATGATATCCTGAAACCAATACTGAGATGATGAGAAAAGGGTGAATGAACCCTTGAGCATGATGCTTCGGGTACGTTAAAAGGGTGCCGTGATGTTCCACATGTACACTTCACGGAGAGGCTCAGTCACTCGGCAGAGCCAGTGCTGCAGAGTGCATGCTTCATGTTTAGGATGTGTTATGCTAACATCTGTACCTATGGCCAAGCAGAAAGACTTGACCTTTGGTCTACGTAATCTAGTCTGTGCAGCACTTGGGATAAACTTTCACCAGACCTAGTCACTGGATTAGAAGAGCTTCAAGGACTTTTCCTTCATCTGTAGAGAGAGGGGCCTTCTGAAGAGAAGGGTAAGAACCACTTAATTCTGAGACCTGCCGTTTCTTGCCTTCCTCCCTGCAGTGTCTCTGGCTCTGTGTCCTCTCCCTCATGGAGTCACCTCCTGCTCAGCAGTCACCAGTAGACAGGGAGGGGAAAAGAGAGCCAGGGAACTGCCTTTTCCTCTGCAAGACTTCCAGAACTTATTTTATCCCCTCACCAAACAGTGAGCACTTAGGGACAGCCCTTGAGGGGTCTCCAAGCTTAAGAGGCAGCTGCCAATTTTGGAAACCAAGAATGGCATCAACTGACCCACAAACTGATTTGTTCTTACTGCCTTTAAGGCTGTGCTTCTCAACCTATGGGCCAAGGATGCTGACTGAGTTAGTGGAAAGTTATCTTGGAAATGTCATGGTTCTAGAGTATCACGTAAGTATTAGACCAGTTGTAACCATTGTGTTAATACAAGGAAGGAGATTTTTAAAGCCTTGTCTTTAGTGTCAAGTTTGTCAATTAAAAAAAAAAAACCAAAACAAAAAGCCCTGCTTGATGGAACGGTCAGACCTACAAAGACAGGGGAAATGTAAAAAAAGAAAGAAAAAAAGAAAAAGAGAGAAAAAGACTAATACCACATTGCTAGAGCATCATTTCTTACTGAGCAGATTAATGATTTTTCTCAGATGCTAAATGAAGAATTTGAAAAGAACTACTCATGTGTTCTCTCTGGGCTCAGAAAGCAGTAGAAGCATGTGGAAAGGTAGCCGAATCTCCATGTTACTCCTATTTCCCACTTGACTCTGGTAACTCATTACTTTGTATAGTATTTTTATTCCTCAGTTAAAATAATCATTGATTGCAGAGAGAGAAAAAAAAGTTTTCATTCTAAAAGCAGTTTGGGACCCAATTATTCATCTTCACCTAGAGCAGGCCTTAACCATAGCAGATAGTTCTAATTGTACATTCATCTCTCACACACAAGCAGGGTTTTATTATGACTGGAAGCATCATTTAAGCATCGTTAATAATGTGTATGTATTTGTCTGCATTGTTTATTTATGAGTACACTCTTGCATCGATCCTATTCTGACATATAACCAAAGTCATTCGAGGTGACTTGCAGTGAAGATGTGAACCAGACACCAAAATGATCTGTTGTCTTTAGACCCTACTTTCCCAACACATTTGTGCAGACACAAAACTTCACACCCTCCAAAGTCTGGAACACTTGGATCCAATTATGGTTGCTTTCAGCCAGCTAATTTGAAAGAGATTATTTGATGATGTCATTGTCACACTTGTGACTAAACACATGAGAGGACTCTGGCAGCCAGAGCCCCTGGTGCTGCTCTGATGTGACTGTTGTTTCTCTGAAAGCTTCCCCTCTCATGTTGTCTAAATCACCACCTCTTCATATGCTTCAGCCAGAGTCCATCCTTAGCAATTTCCCAAAAGAATATTCTTTAGCAGCAAAGTTCCCTTGAGAGACCAAGTAGTTGTGACTTAAAACTCTCAAAATAAAAAAAAAAGTGCAATTTATACAAAAGTTTGGACACTGTATTTCTACAAATGAAGGTAAGGCCAACATTATAATTCCTACAGTTGAGAGGCTGAAAGTATACATCCAAAAGGGACTCTTCAGAGTTCTCTAACAGTCTTAAGTATTTCCAGGAACAATATTTTTGACAGGTCTAAATTCACTAGAGAGTGAAGTTTAATCCATGTTTATTAGAAACATGAGAAGAATTGCTCAGTTAGAACAATGTGTTAGTGTTTCAGTGTGGATGACCTCATCTAATACTCTGGCTGGGTTTGAAATCAGGCCTGAAAGCCTCTCACCTTGAAATCAGCACAAGATGGGAGCATCTTAAATAACTTCCCCCAAAGCTACATTGTAGCAAACATAGTGTGTGGTGGTCCTGCAACTTGCTGCTATCCCTTCATGGAAGCTAGTGGCCTTACCGCCTGATAAAGAGCTGTATTAGTTACTTTATGTCTGTGGCTGTGATAAACTAACAGGACCAATGCAAATTCTAGAAGACAGAGTTTATTTTTGGTTAACCATTTCAAAGAGATGTGTCTATCCTAGGAAGTAAGCATAGCAGAGGGTGGCAGGCACAGCAGCGGGAGCAGGGAACTGAGAGCTCACACTTCAACACAAGCATGAAGCAGAGAAAGGGAACTGGAATTAGAGCAATACTACAAAAGCTGAAAACCAATCCTTTGAGACACACTTCCTCTAGCAGGGCCATGCCTTCTAAACCTTCCCAAACAGCACTGCTAACTGGGAATCAAGCGTGCAAATACCTGAGCCTATGAGGGGTATTCCTCATTCAAATACACTCCTTTTGCCTCCCTATACTCCTTAAGTATTCTCAAAAGATGATCCCAGTGCTTCTGACTTCCATATATTTCCCAATAACCATGGAACGTGGATAAGTATCTTTGAGAAAGAGGAATTACTTATGACGAGAATTTGGTACCCTGGTACATTCTATAGAATCATTGGGGCAAATTGTGTTGGGTGACCACTCAGCCTCTTAAAGCTTTAAGGTCCAAAGTCCCTGGCACTGAAAGGGTCAACAAGATGATCTCACAAGATCATTATCAGCCTAGTTCTTCAACAGTCTACCCATCCTCCTTAAACACTTTAAAAATTAAAGTAGCTACACAACACCAAAAACAAAATAAACAAAAAGAAAAAACCTCTCATCCATATCTGGCCAAAAGTAACAGGTACCAAGAAGTTTCCCTCTTAAGAAGGACTATCTAGAGGCTGGAGGTACAGGTTATGGGTATAGCATTTGTCCAGCAAGTACAAGACTCTGGGTTCCATCCCTAGCACTAGGAGAAACGACAGAAAGGAACTGACACTGTGCACTGGTTACTTTTTGTCAGCTTAGCATGAACTGAAGACACCTTGGAAGAATGAACCCATCTAAAGAAAATGCCTCCATCGAATTGGCCTGTGAGCTCTCTGTGGGGCATTGTCTTGAATGATGGTGGGTGTGGTCGCTGAGCAGCATTATCCCTGGCCAGATGGTTCTGGGCTGTGTCAGAAAGCAAGCTGAGGATTCCAGTAAGCAGAGTTCATCCCTGGCCTCTGCTTCAGTTCCTGCCTCCAGGTTCCTGCCTTGACTTCTCTCAGAGATGGATTGTGGTTGTGGAAGTAAAAGAAGAAACAAGCCTCTTCCTCCCCAAGTTACCTTTGACCACGATATCTATCATAGCAACGGGAAACAAAGTAACAACCACTGGCAACCTCGGCTGGACTCTCACTGAGTGTGCAGTCCTCACGGCTGCCCTGACATTCTCACCTTAGACAGGAAGAGCATGAAGGGGGCGGGGCATGCAGAGGAACTTGCCACACAGCTTGAGCTCCAGAGACCTTATCAGCAGTGCCTGAATTCAAACTGTTCACCTTCAAAGATACAGTTGTGTGTGGATGGACAGGCAGTCCAAGGCGAAAAGTGATGCGCATGCTCATTATCTCATCATTTGGGACGTGAGCTTTAGGCAGTAGTCTCTGAACCATGTCCCCAGCTCTACACTTATTATCTCTCTTTAACTATTACACAGTATATATTTGTATCAATATATCACGCTCTACCCCACAAATATTCATAGTTGTTATGTCTATTAAAGTTTTAAATTAGGACATATGAAAACATTAGGGTAAGAAAAAAAAACCTTCCTAAATCAAGCAGCAGACCCTTTGGTGAGGGAGAAGCCTTGCATTCTCTGCTGGCTGGCAGAACTGGCTCTGCCAAGGATTCCAGCTGGAGTCTGACACCTTGTGCAGAGTATCTTGTGTGATCATGTGCATCTCCACTGACACATGAACAGAGGCACCGCTGGACTGAGCCATTTCCCTTAAGAGACAAGCTGTTAGCATTGCCCAGTGGCCATGCTGACTCAAGCCTGTCTTAGGGGCTCCGGATCATCATCTTTCATGAGAAGGCTCTCACATTTTCCTATGCTCTCAATGCAGATCACGCAGAGCGCACCGGATCCCAGCCTTTCTGCACCTCCCCCTGTGCATCTGTCTGTTCTGCATCCCATTGCTGTCCCAGTCAGGTTTCCAAGATGAAGCCATGCAGAATGCAGCAATAGAAGAAATAACTCCCACGACCAACGGTTCAGCTCCTGAGTCACAGCAGCAATATTTCAAGTGCTCACTAGCTACACAGAGCTACTGAACACATGTTCTAGTTTGCTTTCTGTTGCTTTAATAGAATACTGACCAACTTGAAGGGGGAATAGGTATATTTACTATTACATCTCTAGGTAATAGCTCATCACTGAGGAAAGTCAGGACAGGAATTTAAAACAGGAACCTGGAGACAGAAACCGAAGCAGAGGCCATGGAGGAGTGCTGCTTCTGGCCTTGCTCAGCCGCTTTTCCCACACTGCCCTGCCTAGGGATCATAGAGATCCCAGTGGTCAACCCTCCTACATCACTTAGAAAATTACACTAGAAGAGGGGAAATCATTTGAAATGTAAATAAATTATATCGAATAATAAAAAAAAAATGCTCAACTTCATTAGTCATTAGGGAAATGCAAATCAAATTAACGCTGAGATTTCACCTTACACCAGTCAGAAGGGCTAAGATTAGAAATTCAGGAGACAGCAGGTGTTGGCAAGGCCATGGAGAAAGAGGAAACACTCCTCCACTGCTGGTGGGGTTGCAAATTGGTACAACCACTCTGGAAATCAATCTGGCAGTTCCTCCAAAAACTGGGCACCTCACTTCCAGAAGATCCTGCTATACCACTCCTGGGCATATAACCAGAGGATTCCCCAGCATGTAATAAGGATACATGCTCCACTATGTTCATAGCAACCCTATTTATAATAGCCAGAAGCTGGAAAGAAACCAGGTATTCTTCCTCAACAGAAGAATGGATGCAAAAAATGTGGTATATGTACACAATGGAGTACTATTCAGCCATTAGAAACAATGAATTCATGAAATTCTTAGGCAAATGGATGGAGCTGGAGAACATCATACTAAATGAGGTAACCCAGTCTCAAAAGATCAATCATGGTATGCACTCACTAATAAGTGGATATTAGCCTAGAAAACTGGAATACTCAAGACATAATCCACACATCAAATGAGGTAAAAGAAAAACGGAGGAGTGGCCCCTAATTCTGGACAGACTCAGTGTAGCAGTATAAGGCAAAACCAGAACAGGGAAGTGGGAAGGGGTGGGTGGGAGGAGAACAGGGGGAGGGAAGGGGGCTTATGTGACTTTTGGGGAGTGGGGGACCAGAAAAGGGGAAATCATTTGAAATGTAAATAAAAATATATCGAATAAAATAAAATAAAATAAAATTTAAAAAAATAGAAAAAAGATAATTCCCTGAATTCTCAATGTTGTCTTATTATTTTAGTGAATAAAACATTTGATACTTGGAAGGATTAAACAGTTTGCAACTGTACTATTAAAGATAAAGAGCCAGGCAGAGTCTGGAAGGCTCTGAAGCCCTCAGTTTCTTCACAATTCCTTCCTGAGGTATCACAGAGGGTACAGATAATTGGGAAACAATGATAAAGTTAAAAATGATCAAAGTGCATCACATACATGTATGAAAATGTCACAGTAAATAATAAATATGTGTTAATAAATTAAATATAACACTGAATTACTAGGTGACACCAAAAATTGTATCAGAGTTAACTTAGAAATACTAAATATGATAGAACTAACTGCATGTAGAAGAAAGACTACAATTCTTAAGGCATTAACAAACAAGACAAACTTGTTCCATACAAAATGGGAGGGTGCTATGAAAACTGTTCAGAAAGTCTTTACGGCCAAGGCTGCCTACAGATTTGCACCTTCTAATTGAAAGGTCCAGTTCCCACCTTTGGGATTCAAAACCAAGTCACTCACTCATCCACTGTACTCCATTCTGTGTGTATAAGAACATAAGATTAAAGACAGGTGGGAGACAGCTGTCATCTTTATTCTTTTTGTAATGGTATTTATTTACACACATGTATGGGAATGGCAGCACATACGTGTACAGGATTATGTGGAATTAAAAATCAGGTCATTCTATCACAGTCTGAGAAAGAGATGATAGTTATTTTGGTATATTCAAAATCCTTTAACAAAACAAGTGGAGAGTTGTGGATGGAACTCCTGATTCAGGATGGTTCTACTTCTGTAGGAGGGTCTCAAGCACTTAGAGAGTAAAGCCTCATGGGAGGACATCATCACAGTAACTTAGCTTTATTTATAGTTCTTTACTATCACATTTACATCACATGTGGTAAAAAATGAAATTCTTGGGAGAAAAGACTAAACATGTTTGATATTGAAGATTTAGTCATTTTTTTCTCTGCCGTTTCTCTTTCATGCATGCTGTGACAGACTGAAGCTTTCTTATTAGTTTCCATTAAAATAAGAAAGGAAAAGCAAGTCTATACATGTATATGTGTCTAAATATATAGTCTTTTTCTGAGTATTGACTCAACAGCAATTTTCTGTTCATTGCATTTTATAAACAAATGCTGCTCGTTGGGATAAAATTATGGAACTGTCTTTGTCTTTAACGTTGGGTAGTCATCTCCAATAAAACAAAATTTGGCAAACTCAAAAAAAAAAAAAAAAAAAAGAAAGAAAATTACAAAGTGCTCTGCAGACATGCCCACGGGCCAGTCTGATGGCGGCAGCTCCTCAGCTGAGGGTGGTCTTCCTGGGTGTTTCTAGTTTCTGTCAAGCTGACAACACTCCGCATCTCCATCGGCACAGACTTTATCACTCTCTGGAATCACACTCAAAGCATGAGGAAGGAGAAAAAGATTAATTGCCAACTCAGACATTTTCTTTAAAAAAAAAAAAAAAAAACACATTCTACCCTGGAGACTTTTGCTTTCATCTCATCCATTGGCAATGCATCACGTGACCATTCCTAACTTAGGAGAGGGCTGGGCAGCTGAAGGGACAATATCTGCTGATCGGTTAGGTCGCTAGTGCTCTCCCTGGGCTTAAAATTATATATGAGCTATGCTTTAGCTTATGGTCAGGTTTACCAAAACAAAACAGAAAAGGCAGAGAGTGACTTTGTCTGTAAAGAGTCTCGTTCCTGAGGTCCAGGGGCCCTCCCCCAGTTAGACTGCAGTGAGCAAAGGGAGGGGCCGCACATGTAGAAAGGCAGCCTGTGGTCTGACCCACTGAGCCATCCCTGTGGCTGGACTGCCGGGGGAAGCTTAATCAACAGCCAAGGGGCATGTATCGATTCCTCTGTGTGGCCAGGGTTAGCGTGATGAAGCGCCTTCTTAGAGGGATGAACATTTTAACTGGGCCAGAGCTGTATGTGGCCTTGAAGATTTGCCTAATGAACCAAAGAGATTTCTCAATGCTTCCAGGGCTCCAGCTGCCGAAACCCAAAGCCTGATGGCAATGAATTAGCGCTTGAGCAGGAGGCAGCAAACATCTGGCAGCCCGAAGATGCACAAAGAGAGCGTCTCACGAGAACCAGATCAAGGGGTGGGGGTGTAGCTGAGAAACTGCAAATAAACTCTGAGAAGTTCTACAGGAGAAAATACAATAGCTGTACATAAATATATGAAGGATTCTAGCCTACAGCTACTCCCTTACAGCCATGACTTCTTTGCCTAACTCAAGTTTTGACACAATGCTTGGTTTTACTCCTGAATGGATAAAAGGATAACTGAGTTTCTTATTCATTAGGAGAGGAAGAAAAGGATTTGGTACCCTGAAGTCATTTTCCATGGAGAAAATTAATAATGGCTTCTACACCCACTCATTG
This sequence comes from Apodemus sylvaticus, assembly GCF_947179515.1. Classification (NCBI taxonomy): domain Eukaryota; kingdom Metazoa; phylum Chordata; class Mammalia; order Rodentia; family Muridae; genus Apodemus; species Apodemus sylvaticus. Next base: position 75,746,511 of record NC_067473.1, on the reverse strand, counting down.
CTCGCAGATGCCCCCATGTCTCCCCGTGTCAACGCTCATGCTGGTGCCTGTTTCGAAATGGGAAGATGGCAAAGAGATGTCAAAAGTCATTTGGAAGATAAAATCTGTCACTTTCCTGGAAAATACTCAGCTCTGTGTGGGTGCAGGGTAGAGGGAGGCCAGGGAGGGTCCCTGTAGGACATGCGCTATAAACCTCTGACCCTTGGAGTAAGGGAGTACCCGCTTCTAAAGCTGACGCCATGGGTTAGACAGCTGAAGCAGGCCAAGCATGGCTCAGTTCTCCACGTCACTGGTTCGTAGAGCTGTCACAGTGAACAATGCATACTAGGTGCCTTAGACAATGGAACGTACTGTGCCACAGCTGTGGAGGCTGGGGGGCCGTGTTGTGGGCAAAGCTGCTTGAGTCTGACGGCCGGGACGGATGGTTGTTTGTCCTGGCTCCTGGCGGTTTCATAGGTTGGCCATCCATTGCATGTGTTTGGCTACCTTCAATCTTCCCGTGACATTCTCTCAGTTTCTCTAGGTGCCTACATTTTCCTTTTTCATAAGGACTCCAGGCTTTTGATTGACACCGATCCCAATGGCCCCAGCTTTTCTTTCCACCTTCACAGGTCTAAGGGATTAGGATCTCAGTGTCTGTGAGAGCTGCAAAGAATCCCATAGCACCAGATACACTAGTGATCATTTTAGTTTCTTTTGAAATGAGCGGCACATAAAAACCAACTGCTGACATTTGGGGATATTTACAAGCTAATATTTGCTGCTTTTTACAAACTTGAAGTAAGCTCTTCCCATCTTACTCTCCCTCCCTCCCTCCCTTCCTCCCTCTCTCCCTTTATACCTTTCTCACCACAGACAGCCAAGGCCTTGAGTTCAGACTCTGTTCCTGAAAGTGAGTGTAGAGATTCAAAGTTCTAAAATCTTCTTTCATCTTACTCAAAAATTGGAAAGTCTAAGCTACCAGGATTGCTTTGAGGCTTTGGTCGGAAGCAGGTCCCTGCCTGTGACAGACAGATGTCAAGAAAACTATTTCCAGACCTGTTAAGACCACAATTCCCTTCGGTCCGAAAGGAGTCTTGGTGACTGAGCAGATTCTTTCTCGGAACCTAGGATTGGCTAGCAGGGGGCCAGGCCCAGAGAGTCCTATGTCCTTCCAACTCCCAGCGTGCCCCTCCACAAGCACAGAAACTTATCACAGGTCAGAAGCTGGTGCTAAGGCGGTTGTCAGCTGCCAGCATTCCTCGACCTGTCTTCCTGCTCAGTAACCTCCAGAAGAGTGAGCAGCCCCAGCCTGCAGCCTTGGGAAAGGAACAGGCATCTAAACAGAAAACTGAAGATTTAAATAAATAAATAAATAAATAAATAAATAAATAAATAAGAAGGCAGTGGACTTTGGAAGATTTTGACACTGGCCACCTGCTAGGAAAAGGGAAGTTTGGAAATGTCTATTTGGCAAGGAAGATGCGAAACAGGTTCATCTTGGCAAACACGGGTGTAGAGCACCAGCTTTGAAGAGAGGTGGAGATCCAGTCCCATCTCTGGCACCCCAACATCCTCAGGCTATAAGGGTATTTCCATGGTGTCACCAGAGTTTATCTAATTCTAGAATATGTGTGCCTTGGAACAGTCTATAGAACCCTTCAAAAACTCTCCAAGTTGACAAGCAGAGAACAGCTACTTACTGAGTTGGCAAACGCTCTTACTGTCAGAGAGTCATCCACAGAGACATTAGGCCAGAGAACCTGCTTCTTGGGTCAAATGGAGAGTTGAAGGACTCAGACTTCGGATTGTCTGTACACGCTCACTCCATCATCCGGGAGAACCACGCTGTGGCACCCTGGACTACCTGTCCCCCTTCCCCCCCCCCCCCCGGAGATGATTGAAGGCCGGATCCATGAGGAGAAAGAAGGTGGCTCTCTGGGGCCTCGGCATTCTCTGCTGAGTTCCAGTGGGGATGCCTCACTTGGAGGCACACACTTACCAGGAAACCTAGAGGAGGATATCACGGGTTGAATTCACATTCCCTGACTTTGTGATGGAGAGATCCGGGGACCTCATTTCAAGACTGTAAAAATACAACTCACGCCAAAGGCAGAAGTCCTTGAGCACCATTGGATCACAGCTAATTCCTCAAATTCCCCCTCAAAATCCCTAACTGGCCACAGTAGCAAAGAGCCAATCAGCATCGTAGGGAATCTGGAGCCAAGGGCACTGCGCAACTGCGAGAAACACCCCATCGAAGCCGCAGGACCATCTTCGATGTCCTCAGATACCTTGCTGAGCAACTAATCCCCCTGCCCCTCGCCCCTGCCTATGCCCCAAGGTGTCCTCGTGGGGGTCTCACTGTGGGAAAGTTAATAGTGTTCACCTTCCTAGTAGCCTTCAAGAGTCCGAGCGTGTGACTTATCAGGTCACTAGGCCTGGAAAAGCTGTTGGAATAAATATGTAATCTTTAAAGTGTTATAATAAGGATTTGTTTAGACTTTGTTTTTCTTTTTTTCCCCCAGATACTTGAATTTTATTTAATTCTAGATGGAATCAAGTTGACAACCAAGAATAGCCATCACATATTGAAAATATGGAGGTATTCTCATAATATTAGTCTCAATAACCAAGATGGAGAAAGAACTTTTCAACTTTTTGCTAAGGAAAACAATTAAAAACTATGATGTACTTGGGTGTCTTGAGAGCATATACCTTCCATCCCATCACAAGTTTTTTTTTTATTCGATATATTTTTTATTTACATTTCAAATGATTTCCCCTTTTCTAGCCCCCCACTCCCCGAAAGTCCCATAAGCCCCCTTCCCTCCCCCTGTTTTCCCACCCACCCTTTCCCACTTCCTGTTCTGGTTTTGCCCTATACTGCTTCACTGAGTCTTTCCAGAACAAGGGGCCACTCCTCCTTTCTTCTTGTACCTCATTTGATGTGTGGATTATGTTTTGGGTATTCCAGTTTTCCAGGCTAATATCCACTTATTAGTGAGTGCATATACCATAATTCATCTTTTGAGACTGGGTTACCTCACTTAGTATGATGTTCTCCAGCTCCATCCATTTGTCTAAGAATTTCATGAATTCATTGTTTCTAATGGCTGAATAGTACTCCATTGTGTATATATACCACATTTTTTGCATCCACTCTTCTGTTGAGGGATACCTGGGTTCTTTCCAGCTTCTGACAATTATAAATAGGGCTGCTATGAACATAGTGGAACATGTATCCTTATTACATGCTGGGGAATCCTCTGGGTATATGCCCAGGAGTGGTATAGCAGGATCTTCTGGAAGCGACGTGGCCAGTTTTCTGAGGAACCGCCAGAATGATTTCCAGAGTGGTTGTACCAGTTTGCAACCCCACCAGCAGTGGAGGAGTGTTCCTCTTTCTCCACATCCTCACCAACACCTGCTGTCTCCTGAGTTTTTAATCTTAGCCATTCTGACTGGTGTAAGGTGAAATCTCAGGGTTGTTTTGATTTGCATTTCCCTAATGACTAATGAAATTGAGCATTTTTTAAGATGCTTCTCCGCCCTCCGAAGTTCTTCAGGTGAAAATTCTTTGTTTAACTCTGTACCCCATTTTTAATAGGGTTATTTGGTTTTCTGGAGTCTAACTTCTTGAGTTCTTTATATATATTGGATATTAGCCCTCTATCTGATGTAGGGTTGGTGAAGATCTTTTCCCAATTTGTTGGTTGCCGATTTGTCCTTTTGATGGTGTCCTTTGCCTTACAGAAACTTTGTAATTTTATGAGGTCCCATTTAGACTTTGTTTTTCTTAAGTGACACCCATTCACCCCCCGCCCCTTTTAGCTTTCTGAAGCTCACATGGAATTCAGATTCTCAACCACTGTAATGGAGAACCGCTGTTCGACCTCTGTCTTGGGACCTGACTCAGGTATTTCTGGATGTTAACGGCAGTTTCTTATGTCAGAGTTCTGTCATGAATGCAAACTTGTTAAATATATTACTATATGTATAACAACAAAAAAAATCGGAATGTCTGATTGCTCAACTACCCTCTCTCCAGAAATCTCCCTAAGCCAAGTGCTGTCCTGGGAGCACAGAGTCAAACCTCAGGATCTCACCATGGACACACCACCACAGAGCCAGGCCCAGATGAACAGTTGTTCCAAGCCCAGATGAACACTTGTTCTGGACCCAGCTGCCCAGGAGGACAAGATGGAACGTTTCACAACTTCAGAATTTTGAGTAGAGTATTCTATTTTTTTTAAGTGAATTTACTTTGAGGACCCAGAAATCCTCCAGTCGCATATCAGTATTACAGCTCACACTTCCTGTCTGCTGATTCACGTCTGCTCACAGAATTCTGTGGCCTAGAACCTGCCTCTCCTCTGCCTTGTCTTCTCCATGTTCCATTCTCCTCATCCCAAAAAGAAATGACTAAAGGAAAGGAAAACATTTGTAATCTTTCTCCATGAAAAAAGCCACACAGTGTGGATCAGGTGGATGTTTTAGGAGTAGTGGCTTTGGCTTTTTTCTTATAATAATAGTCTACTAATTAGACATCAGGTCTTAGAAACTGCCTTAAGCCCTGTTAGACCACCCATTACTATTCCCCTTTCAAAACTATGTGGTCTCAATTTCTTTAACCCTTTCTCCTGGTCTTAAAAGTGCCTAATATTCATGTTGCTCTCCCAGGTCTTGATCCTTTATAGTTTAAGTCAAGGGACACCCTGATCACATCTTCTGAAGCCTAGCTTTTATTAGATAATCTGTAAATTTTTCATGCAGCTTTTCAATCGTCTACTTTTCTTAACAGTAAGACCTAAGGAGAAAAACAAGCAAAACTAAAATAACAGTCATATGTTATTAACACACACATATGTAGGATGCTCCGAAAATCAGCACTGTGGTGGCCGAGGAGGGACAGGGGTCAAGGGCAGGAGGGTGGGGAGAGGTCCTATACTAAGTGCAGCAGTGCAGGACTATACAGTGCTTGAAAAATAAGATGTGCTTCAAAAGTGTCCAGCAGCATGGGCACTGCCTGGGTGGTGTTCCCGGGGACAGGTGCACTGATAAGGCGCAGGGAATATGGGAGTGGCTTGGGAAATCCTGTGTCACAGGGGTTCAAGCAGCTTATCAGAGGAAGTCCTGGCATGACAGGCTTGCTAATGGGTCTCTATTTACACCTATTAAACCTTTGCTTCAAGACAGAACTTCAGCAGCAGAGTAGAGGGGTTGGGTCTGGGATTGCTTGCTGGGTTTCTCGAAGGCTCTCTAACAAGCCACTTGAGACAGAGAGAGTTGGAATGGGCCACCCTGAGGATGTCCTGCCACAAACACCCTCAACTCTGGCTTTACCCTAGCTTTAAGTTATGATTCCTCTGACAACAGTTCCGTACTGCTTCCTATATACTGCGTGTGCGCGCATGCTAGGAAGCTCACTAATGCAGGCTCACCATGCCTGTCCACTCCACGCCTGGGAAGGACCTGGTTTTTCTCACTGTGGCAGCAGCGAGCCGTCTTCAGCCACGCCCTCCCCCCCCCATCCCGCACCCTCACCCCTCCAGCTCCTTAGCGCTCATTGCCAGTGTACCTTTCCTCCAAAGCTTGCTGAAGGTGCTGCTCAGTGTCACTGGCCCCTCTCTTCCAAGCCTGTCTTTTCCTTCAGTTGCCTTAATCTCATGTCCTCCTTTTCTCAACACAAACGGACTGATTTCCTCTTCAGCCTACATTTGTATTTAGGTAAACATTAATTCATTCTCCAAATTCTGTCTTCTCTCCTACCTCCATCTCATCCCCTCACACTCCTCATAAGCAGGTATTCTGATATACACACCATACACAAACATACATACACATACACACATACACAACCATACACACATACACACATATACACAAGTATACACATACATATACACATACACACACACACACATACACACACACACACACACACACACACACACCACTCTTCATACAATCATTCAGTTTTCCAATTTGAGTCCTAGATAAACAAAATAGACCATTATTTTTAATTTCCAGTGGTAATTAACTCATATCTCAGTCCCAAACTCCAAGGCTTATTTTGTAATTGTAATCTAACCCAGGGAATCATTGTGTAAACATCCCCCACGCTCTTCTTTATACATTCTATCTAACTCACAAGCTCCAGTGCATGGGGCAGGTGAGGGAGATGGAATCTTGGGTAATAACAGAAAATTTCATGGAAATCCCCAGGCATTGCAGGGCACATACACTAAAAATAATCAACTCCTAGAGACACACACACAGCATTTACTGGATGAACAAAGGGGACGGGAGGGGCTGCGCTTGTTTTTCATGATACAAACAATTCTATTGACTCTGTAAGTTTCCATTCCAAGACCTTCCAATATCATTCCACATTTGATGAAGATGAAATGGAACAGGGTCACGTGTCACGTCACTTATGATAACTTAGCATTATGGCTGGTTGGCAAACAAGACCAGGCATATGCGGCTCACAAATTCACTTGCTATAAATTTCCAGCTCCTGTTTATAATGCACCTTTATGGAGAGAGCGGCGCCAATAACATTATATAGCATGGCTCATGAATGCTATTAACCACCCCGACTGCATGTTGCAAATTTAAAAGGGTTTTAACTTTACAGACAATCCATAGGTTTATGAATTGAAAGCCACTAAAATAAATCATCCTTGGTAATGAAAAGGGAGGAGGAAGGCCTGATATAATTTCTATTTGTCAAGGTATAATGATGTCACCATGCATTATGCCCAGCACTTAAATCTCTCCTTAGCCAAATGCATCTAGATCCTAAATGGAGAGCAAACCAGGCCCTTCTGAGCAGTTCACACATGATTCTCAGCTGAGAACAGAAGGCAAACGTTCTTTTATCCCATCCTAAACAATTCATTAGAATGACAATCTTTAACATAGTGGGTAACAGTATCACCTCAAGACAAACAGCTCTGACAGTCTTCAAATGATCTCTGAGTACTTTGTAGATTAGATAGCTTTGGTTCTTTAAGTGTTGTTTGGATCCCTATCATTGTTTATGTTTATTGTTTATTGAATCAACAACTTATTTTTATTGCTAAAAATACAGATTATAGAATAAGGTTATAGAATACTAATCAAGTTTAACCTTTAATATAACCTGTCTTTACTTGCAAGGCTGACAAATGAACAGTTAGAAGCATTGTTTGTAATTCAAAGTACTAAACTTAGGGAGCTATAGGGGTTGAAACACAGTCTCCAGTCCAGTTGACAACTTCTGTGTCCTGGGTAGCAGACTACCCAGGGGGAAGTGGTAGAGGCATCAGACACTGACAGTAGCCTTTGTGTTTGTGAGGTCCTGGATGGATAGTAAATTTAGGAAAACTATCTTAATTCTGCCTATGCCAGAAGAATGACCATCTAGGTGACAGGGACAACAATCCCAGCACAAAGCTATTAGATAGCTTCATTCTTTACCCTAGGATTCAGTACTTTTTGACTCTGGATCAAATCTGCCAAAGAGTTCAGAGAAGGGCCTCTTCTCCTGAACACTTTGCTAGAGGAAAGACAGCATCCCCCTAAGCCTTCCCTGGGGTCCAAAATAATTTGCTCCCGAAACACTCCCCAGGATCTCTACTCTGCTAAGCAAGATTGCATTGTCATTGTCGGGACACAGACTTTTAATTTCTCTGAAAAAAAAACACAACTCTCTCATTCCAATCTCCACACCTTCACTGTTCTTTCCCATCACAGAGGAACCCTGGGGACTGATTTTTTTTTTCAAATTCACACTGCTGAAACCCAGCTCCTGAAAATCAGCACAAACAAGTAATTTCCATCTGGAATTAGGAAAGCAGGCTCCCTGTATCCAAAGGGATGCAGGAACTTAGAAGGAAAAGAAGAGATGGCTGTTCTCTGACACCCAGGACTCTGTTTTCGTCTCTGTGCTGACAGGAGAGTGGATTTGAAGGTGGCATAGCCACAGTGGCACTTGAATAAGGTCCTGGCAGGAAAGACCTGAAACCCATGACAAAGGCAACCCCAGTACAGTACCAAGGGTATTCATCATGTGGCCTTTCTGGTGCTAAATGAGGTTGGGCTTTTCCCTGCCGCCTCTCTGGGTATCCATCCTTCAGCATCTTCCTGGAGTCTACCTAGACAAGAATCCAGGCTCTAGAAATTTCTCTACTCTTTGTTTCTAGAGCACACTCACAATGCATGCCATGAAACACAGCATTTGGTTTTAATTCAGAACTGAGGGTCTCAACCCTTTATTCTACACAAGTTGAGTATCATTGACTCAACACAGGAGACTTAGGTTCAAATCCCACCTCTGCTCACCACCAAAGTCTTGCACCCTCTGAAGTATGGTGATAGCAGTACCTGTCTCAACCCCTTCACAGAATTATAAGTCTCTGATGAGATAAAGGATTGAATTTATATTGTAATACACATCTACATTTACTCTTTTAAGTTTTATTGTCTTAAGAATACAGGTCCTCAGTCTTCCAATTGTCATGAATTTCTTATCGATAATAAAGATTTAAATAAAATTGTCTTGTAGACTTTTGAACTCCTTTTTAGTTTGTCTTGTTCAATTCCTTCATCTCTTTGTAGTACATAGATATTTAAATGATATACCTTTTTAAAACATCACTGCCAGTGGTGTGGCACATGCCAGTAGGGTACACTGAAGAGGAGGAAGGAGAATCACAGGTTCAAGGCCAGCCTGGGCAACACATCTTGAAATATAAAATATTTCTTTTTAATGTAATTATGTTTGTGCTTGTGTGGGGGCGTGTGCATGTGTGTGCCCATGGAGGACTAAGGCATCCAACCCCTTGGAGCTGAAATTCCAGGCAGTTGTGAGTCCCTCCATGAGGGTGCTGGGACCAAGCACGGGTCCTCTTGAAGAGCAGGGAGGGCATGCTCTTCATCATGGAGGCAAGCTGAACTTTTTTTTGTATTTTTAAATTTTAATGTTCTTTTTCATTGGTTATTTTATTTATTTACATTTCACATGTTGTCCCCCTTCCCGGTTTCCCATCCACAATGCTCCCATCCCATCCCCCCTTCCCTTTGCCTCTATGAAGATGCTCCGCGCCTGCCCACCCATTCCCACCTCACCGCTCTAGCATCATGCTGGGTATGAAGCTTCCACAGGACCAAGGGCCTCCCCTCGCATTGATAGCAGATAAGGCCATCCTCTGCTATACATGTAGCTAGAGCCTCAGGTCCTTCCATGTATACTCTTTGGTTGGTGGTTTAGTCCCTGGGAGCTCTGGGTGATATCTTGAGAGCACACAATAACTGGATTTTTTTTTCCAGCTATCTATAAAAAGTTTTCCCTTACTGTGATGTTCTGTATATGCTTGGTCCAGGGAGTGGCACTACTGGGAGGTGTGGCTTTGTTGGAGTAGGTGTGGCCTTCTTGGAGTAGGAGTGGGTGTGGGCTAAAAGGGCCATAACACTATGATCCTCAGGAAAGGCCTTCTACCCTGAACCCCTACTCGATTGCAACCCACCTCCCCCCTCCTGACCTGGTGGACAGCAGTGTCTACTGTGGACGCCCCCTGAAGGTGGAAGACTCCACCTTCTCTGAGCTGGTGCGCCCCACCTGCTCTTTACTCCACCTTCTCTGAGCTGCCTGGAAGCAGTCTTCTCCCAGCAGCCTTCAAATGAAGATGTAGAACTCTCAGCTCCTCCTGCACCATGCCTGCCTGGATGCTACCATGTTCCCACCTTGATGATACTGGACTGAACCTCTGAACCTGTAAGCCAGCCCCAATTAAATGTTGTTCTTATAAGAGTTACCTTAGTCATGGTGTCTGTTCACAGCAGTAAAACCCTAAGACACTTATCTATAGCATTATTCACAGGAAAAAATATCCAATGTGTAACTGGTAAATGTAGACATGGGTCAGGATGATGTCACGGTTAAAGTAGGTAAAGGCTGCAGAAAATGGAACAAAGGGAATGTTGCTTAAAGGGTTTTATACTTCTTAACAGTATAATGTTCTGAGCCTTCAACAAGTGCTTTATGTAGACTTTGTATACTAATTATGATTATGGTTATAATTAGTATACAAAATATAATTATAATACGTGTACAAATTATAATTGTATTTATATTATTAGTAGCGTATATTATATATTAGTATATTATATAGAATACAGTATAGTATATGTAGTATATTACGTATTATATTAGCATATAATTATACTAATTTTATAATTGGTATACAAATTATAATTATACCTTTATACTAATTATATCATTTAAATATATTAGGTATCCCAGGCCACCCAAGGACTTAGTTTTTGGTATAATTTGTTTTTGATGAGAAACCGAAGACTTTGCTGTGATCACAGGAGCCTACCATCTACCCAGTGTACTTTGCCATTGTATCTGTTCCAGTCACACTGGCTTCCTTGCTGTTTCTGAATGACCAATATGGAATCCTGGATGTGGCTGTTTCCTCTGCTTGGAGAGCTCTCGAGGTGAACACCCACATAACTAGCTGCTTCCCTTCCTTCAAGTCTGTGCCCACACTTCTCCTTCCCCATTATTCCTACTCTTATATTTATTATCATTTAACACACTGCATAATATACTTCCTGATTAGCTGTCATTTATTGTGGTGCTGGGTTCTGCCTCTCCTCTTGGGGTCTACCAGCTCAGAGAAGGTGAGGTCTGGATCAGGTGGGGTGCACAGAGTGTCTCTTCCCTAGGGGGTGTTAGACTGGTGCCCACCAGGCCAGGAGCAGGGAAGCAGGTTGGAAGTGAGTGGGGGTTGGGGGGAGAAGACCTTCTACAAGGATCTTAGTGTTATGGCCTTTTTAGACAAAGGCCTTTTCCAATGATCTTTAATAAAGCAGCTCTCTGAGATAATCCTAGCTTGTTCATATTTCTTTATTTAGTGTGGATTTGAACACGTTCACTTTATTTGAGGTGAACCAAAAGTTATATAGTTTCTGAGGGAAGAGCGTGATAGTAGCCAGGGAAGGAGACGGTCATTGGCTGAAAGCTAGGGTACTGAGATGCCTCATTAGAACAGAGAGGGGTTCCAGGTGCTGGGTAGTGGTCCAACCTGTGACCACCTGGTTGGAGGTCGCCTGGTTACAATTTACTAGCGTACAAAGACATGTAATGTTCTTTCTCAGAACAGTGACTGACATAGAGACACTCTATGAATTGGTTTGAACAAAGGAATATGGCAGGCCTGATGATTCAGGGGGTAGTGGTAGGAAAGTCATCCTGGCCTACATGTGGAGTTCCAGTCTAGCCAGGGCTACATAGTGGAACCATGTCTCAAAAAATAAGCAAATAAAGAAACTCACCAGTAACATAAAGGATGCTACACTGTGCAATGTGGTACTTGACTTCAGATCTGGAAAGAAGTTACCAGAGAAACCACAGAGAGCATCTGGAAATATGGCAGACCAGAAGGGAAGATGAAGGGGACTGGGGAAGGAAATGGACCCTCACTCTAGAGTCTGGTTGAAGGTCCACATCACCTGAGAGTCAAGAATTCCAGCATAATTAATATAATTGCATAATTTGTTCTATGGGTTGCCCACACAGAGACAATTTTCCTTTTACATGAAAATGCTTCAAATGGGAATTTTAAGATAAAGTGAAACATACCTAAAACCTAATTGTACATAGCCTTTTTTCTTTCTCAGCTGTAAACCTGCAATTTCCCAGGAGTCCACAGGAAACCTTACTTACAGTCTGTCCTACAGTGGCCTTGACCTTCAGGTGACCCTTGTGGCTCCTGGTTTTCTCTTATGCCTCAATCCCATCCAGACACCTCCAAGGTCATCCCACCAAAAAAAGTCACAGGAAAACTCTTCAGCCACCTTTGAGGTACAATTTGAGAACTATCAAAATTATACATACAGCTACTGCATAGGGCAAATCTCCCATGAGAAGTTCACATCTAATTCTGGGTGGAAGGTATCCTTTTCCTGAGTGCCTTTCTATCTTATCACCCCTGTGCTCAAATCTGTGTTAAATAATCCCCTCCTCCTCATAAAATTATCCACCTCTGCTTCATCCTGGCTTATCTTGAAATTCTCTTTTGTGACAAAGTCAAGAGACCTGGTTCTATTTTAGGAGAGGTCTGTGTCTCCTGCCCATGGCCCATTGTGACTAAAAAACTATGAGTCAAATGTGTGTGTGTGTGTGCACTCTCAAATGCATATGTATACATATATGCATATATATGCATATTCACATATGTATATATGTACATATACGTATACATGTGTATATATGAGTACATATATATATATATATATGCATATATGTGTGTGTATATATGTATGTATACACACAAACACACTCCAAGCAGGAGATGCTAAGCTGAGGAAATTCCCTCAACAACACTGTATTAGTTAATTTTCTGCCACTATAACAAAAATATATGAAGCTGGGCACATTATAAATAAAATGTTTTGAGGAGTAGAAATCTAAGATCAGACAGACTCATCTCTCTGATCCCTGCTGAGGGCCCCTTTGAGTGCATCACAACATGGTGCAGAAGCAGAGAAGGAAACAACCACACACAGAAGGACTGAGAGTGCGCGCAGCCTCACTTTGTACAACTCACCTCTCCAAGAACTAACACCACAAAGCCTGCATCAGTCCCTCCGAGGACGCACTTGCAATAATGTGATTACCCCCTATTGGGCTCTGCCGCCTCTCAAGATCACCAGGCTGAGGCCGAAGCTCCACCAATGAACCCTCAGGAGGAACTCACAGGCCACATCCAACCATAGGTGCCGGCATTCCAGAGGAGAGGAGGCCTGGGAGGCCTTCCACACCCAAACCCAGAATGAATGGAGGAGAGAGGAAGGGGCAAGGACTGCAGGTCAGGCAGTGTTTGCAACGATGCTTTGGATAGGTAAGATCAATGATGTGAATCTGATCTCTCTCTGTCTCTGTCTCTGTCTCTGTCTCTGTGTGTGTGTGTGTGTGTGTGTGTGTGTCTGTCTCTGTCTCTGTTTCTCTCTCTCTCTCTCTCTCTCTCTCTCACACACACACACACACACACACACACACACACACACATACACAGTGCTGTGAGTACGAATGCAGCCTCTGCCCCAAAGCAGAAGCTTCATAATGGAATAACATACCTAATCTGCTAGGAAAAACATTTGTCTGTAGAATTTAGCAAAATTCACTGACTCCACTAATTACAGCTTCCCTGAGGTCAATTATACATATATGTATATGTGTGTGTGTATGTCACAACAAGAAACATGCTGAGTCCTTATTTCCTGCTATTCCCCAGTCTCATCTACTGACAACAAAGTAAACTTAATCCTGTTACAAATACAAAAGCAGATTTTCAAAAAGAAGAAATTAGATTACTAATGATCAACAGGTGATGAAATTCTCCACACACTGTGGAGCCTTGAGGAGCCTTTGCCGACTTCCCTGGTCCCAGAGGATGTCCAGCCCACACTTGTTCACAGGATGGCTCCACGCAGCAGTGGTTGAAGTTCATGACTCGTCATATTAGCAGGAGTTATTTCAACAAGCTCGCCTTTGAAAGAGAACATGACACCCTAAATGACAGTCTGTCCTGAACTGTTGGGAGCCCCAATCACAACGACCACACTTTCTATGAGCGGAGGCCTCTTGATAGATTAAAGCATATATCTTAAGCACCAATGTTAAAGTTAATGCAAAAGTTCAGAGGTGCAAAATAATTCAAACGTGCCCAAGTGGTAGAAATAACATCTCTAAAATCTCAGCAGTGAGTTATGGGTGTGTGGAATATTAAAAATGCAAAGCTAACTCAATTTGCATTCGCAATGCCCCCTAGCTGTTACTGGGGAGGAGGAAATTGCTTTCTGCTGGATTCAAGGGCAGACTACTTAAAGCTGCGTTTAAGTCAAGGAGGAAAATCACTCATTTTTATTCTACCACTTAACTCGTGCTTATGTAATCTGTCTGGCTCTGGAGTCAGTTGTCTGATATTATTTTCAATCATAGAAAGAGAATATATAATTCAATCATTACACCTTTATTTTCACTTGCCTGGCCATCTCAGGGTGCTTTAATAGTGCCAGGAAACCCCAGTCAGCCATCAATCAGCACTCTGCTCCAGGACTGTCCTGGACAGAGCACCAGCCCCAGGTATTAATTTTAATTTAAGCGTGGGGTGACATTTGGCCATCAAAAGGGGACAGAAAATGATTCCCTCACGGCCAACACCCATTTACCAGTTATAAGCCATTTGTCCTCAGCAAGCAAATTCTCAAACGATGGCTAGATGTAAACCTAGCAGCCAAGACATTGCAAAACAGCACCCCGCTTCCAATGTGCTTTCTAATTCTCCCTTCTCCCATCTCTTTACCCACCCTGCACACTCAGCCTGGGTCCAGGAGATTATTCTCATCAGGATTTCATAGTGGACACATGGACACAGTGGACATTGTCTATGCTCTGCTTTGTGTCCTGATACTGACATTACATATAGCTGCCCTTGAGCTTAGCAATGATGGAAGCCAACAAGAAAGACAGGGTAAAGGACTTAAGCTAGAGGAGGGTCAGACAAAGATTCCAACAATGCCGCCTTCTTGGGTGTGGCAAAGAGAGAGAATCAGCACAGTTAGTGAACCTCATTGGCCTGAAATTCCATTTGGAAAACACAGCTCACTGTTGGCCCATTTGCCACTGGTATCTCTGAGCTACAATGACACCATTGGTCAAAAGTGGCCTTGTCTCTGTTTCTTTGTGGTGGTCACCTCTCATCAGAAGTTATGGCTTGTCAGAGCTTGGGTGGTTGGGATAAGGCAGGGAGACAGTTCAGAGGGCAAACTTCTTCCTGTGCAAGAACGAGGACCTGAACTTGGATCCTGAACCCCAAGCCAGGCTTGGTGGCATGCACCTGTGTGGCAGCCAGGCTTGGTGGCATGCACCTGGGATGGCAGCCAGGCTTGGTGGCATGCACCTGGGATGGCAGCCAGGCTTGGTGGCATGCACCTGCGATGGCATCCAGGCTTGGTGGCATGCACCTGCAGTGGCAGCCAGGCTTGGTGGCATGCACCTGCGGTGGCAGGCAGGCTTGGTGGCATGCACCTGTGTGGCAGCCAGGCTTGGTGGCATGCACCTGCGATGGCATCTAGGCTTGGTGGCATGCACCTGTGTGGCAGCCAGGCTTGGTGGCATGCACCTGTGTGGCAGCCAGGCTTGGTGGCATGTACCTGTGTGGCAGCCAGGCTTGGTGGCATGTACCTGTGTGGCAGCCAGGCTTGGTGGCATGCACCTGCGGTGGCAGCCAGGCTTGGTGGCAGCCAGGCTTGGTGGCAGCCAGGCTTGGTGGCATGCACCTGCGATGGCAGCCAGGCTTGGTGGCATGCACCTGGGATGGTAGCCAGGCTTGGTGGCATGCACCTGTGATCGTAGTGCTGGTTGTAGGTGTTGTAACACAGATCCATAGGCTCCCCAGTCTGATAGTCTAGCCAAATCAAGGAATTCCATGTACAGTAAAAGTCCTTGACCCAAAAATAAGGTGGACAGTAAGACAGTAATAGAAAAAGACATCTGCCCTGCAGTGGCAGTGCAGACCTTTAATCCCAGCACTTGGGAAGCAGAAGCAGAAGCAGAAGCAGGTGAATCTCTGAGTTCAAGGCAGCCTGGTCTACCCTCAAAGAGAGTTCTAGGACAGCCAAGGTTACACAGAGAACCCTGTCTTCAACCTTCCCAGTCCCCCACCAAAGGCATCTGACATTGATACCTAGCTTTCACACATTCAGACATGGGTATATTACAGAATCAAGCACACTTGCACACACGAATACCACACACACACACACACACACACACACACACACACACTCACCCATCCCTACTGCAGTGAATCTTAAGCTCCTAACCTTTAAGAACTAAAGGCCTCACACCCAGGAATTTTCATCTATCAATTATGGGAAGGATCTAAGGGTCTGCAGTTTATTAAACCTCCCACCCACTCCCACAAGATGGTACTCTGGGTAGTTTGGAACTCCTCTTTGTGAAATGACTTTCTGACAGCGACAGAAAAAAATGTATGCTGCTGTTTGTCTAGTTAGAATAATCAGCTCTACCCACCTCCCTCTCCTCTCCTCATCCCCATTCCTCCTCCCCTCCCGCCCCCGCCTTCTTGTAGCCACAGGCCGTGACTAAAGGGTCAAGGTTATTACTTGATTATTGTCTTATGAAATGAAAAATTCTTTTAAGAAGACTGTCAGACTAGGCTAAACATGTTACTTTTGCTTCCACAAACATGTAGAAATTACTTCCCAACATCAAAAGCAGAACATGTAGGATCCCTAGAGGGTAGCATTAAAAAAATTGAACTGTAGCTCAAACCTAGCTTCCTAAAGCAATCCTCTGCTTTTCTAACATAGCATCCCTGGCTTTGGTGGTTTGGGGCTCTGCGGTTCTCTATAGAACTCTCAGAAAGAAGAATAATCACAGTTTAGGGAGTCACTCAAAGCCCATGGCTTCCTTAGGTGTTTCCAGGCCCTGAGTGAGAACACCAGGTGAGTAGACTGGGAGTCCGACAGCAGAAAAACCTCTGAGCCTCAGAATTCCAAGCTCACTTTCTGTCCAGGTATTATTTTTAAGTGACAATTCAGATTATTATTTTGGAAAACCAATCAGCTGAAAATGAGGATCCATTGCAGTAGATGTGTGAGAGAGAGAATGCGTGTGCGTGTGTGCACGTGCTCATGCCTGTGTGTGTGTGTGTGTGTGTGTGTGTGTAAGTAAATAATACTGTGGAAAACCAATCAGCTGGAAATGAAGAAAGACTAGCAGGTATATAGAGCACAAGAAGGCTGTCTCTTTCATCACCACTAAAGGAGGATGAGGAAATCCACAAACCTCCTAAAGTAATGGTAAGAAGCCTAAGCTGGGGAGGGGCTCCCCACTGAAACAAAGTGCTGCCCTGCCTGCTGAGTGTTTCACTCCCTGTAAGAGGGTTGTGGGAAGTAGGTGATTTACTCGTGTGAATTGGGTGCTATAAAGGAGAGCACTGGAAAGCAGTTTCAAACGTGTTGTAAATTTGATGTTCCTTCTGACATTCGCATATTTGATTCCTGTTAGTGCCATCATTTTGTCTCCAAATATGAGCTGCTTCCATCCTAATCATATAAATCAATCTCTGACAAAGACACCTTCTTCTGTTTAAGCTCAAGCCCCTTCCAACACACAAGCGAGAGGATCCCAGGCGGGATGGAACATGCCTGTCTGTAGTCTGGAGGTTGAGAGGTAGAAGGAGGAGGACCAAGACTTCCGCGCCACATTCCAGAGCAATCTCCACCCTTAGGAGGAGGAGTGGTCAACACATACTCCATGGGTGTTGGTTGGTTTTCTGTGCTTTGTTTTGTTTTTGGATTCTTTTACTTTTTTTAAAGAGAGAAAGAACATGAAGTTGAGTGGGCAGAAAGGTGGGAGAGGATATGAGGAACTAGGAGAGGGGAAGAATATGATCAAAAATATATACATACTGTATGAAATTCTCAATGAATAAATAAAGACCAAAAAGAATTTAAAGATCTGAAGGCCATCCTTGGGTACACGAGGGTCTGTCTAAAAAGAAAGAAAGAAAGAAAGAAAGAAAGAAAGAAAGAAAGAAAGAAAGAAAGAAAGAAAGAAAGAAAGAAAGAAAGAAAGAAAGAAAGAAAGAAAGAGAAAGAAAGAGAGAAAGAGAGAGAAGAGAAAATCAAATACATAAATTTATTTATAAATAAATAGGATGTCTTAGTTCAATGCTACAGACAGCTGTGAATATACCCATCCCAGTTCTCCTTCAGTTCCCCAAAGTTACTGGCTATGTGCACTGATCAGTTTAAGTCTTTGTGTGAGAAAACAGTTGCTTGTAGGATAGCCTCTGGTCCCCTGGATCTAACCGCAGACCCAAGGTGTAGCAGCATAATATCATAATATCTGTACAGTGTGAATTACAGCTCGCAGTGTGATGCTCACCCCATCTCAAAGAAAGAGAAAGGCTTAGCTACAGGATATACATTGAGATAATAATTCAGAGAATATTGCTTTAGATAGGTCAGGAGAGTGTGGAAGTTGGCCCAAGGGGAGATTGTTACAACATAGGTAACAGTGGGTTAAAGCCACAGAAAAATGAAAAGAGGAAAATCGGACTGTTTAAACATTAAACATTTGTTTAAATATTAAAGTAAAGTTAGCCTGACAGCAAAATCGATATTAAATCAGGCCTGGAAAGTGTTTTACGACCTCAAACACTGGGCTTCTTAACTGCTAGTGTCATAAATGATGTCACTTTTCAGCATGATCATGGCTGCCAGGAGGCAGGTCAGAAATGCCAGCTTTAATTTTAAAATGTTAATTTGTGATGTAATTTAGAGTTTACTCTCAGGGACAAATGTCGTTCTCTGGGCACGAGTCCTCAAAGTGCTGTTGTGCACAAAACGCGTGCCCTCTGAACAGAGATCCTTCCCCCAGATCATCCAGAGGGGCCTGCATAGTCTCTTGGGTTTGCGTAACGTGCAAACAGTCATAAATGGTTTGAGGGTTTTTTCCCCAGCCTCTGAATACAGATTTTGATGAAATGCTTTAGAGCGAAAGGAAGCTATAAAAAGCTGTACCTGCTTGCCAATCACTTTCTGAGGAGGCTGGAGTTCATTGCCAGCAGTGCAGACGGAGCAGGATGTCAGCAGAGAGAGCATCCCCTGAACACGTGGGGACTGACTGTCGTTCTCCCATATCCCAAGGCCATCTTAAACTCCCATCTTTCTGTTCCCTGACCTGTCACAGACCAGAAACATATACTTTGTAAGGACAATGGAGGCCATGCTGACACACAAATGTGAGAGAAATACAAAGCTGCTTAATAGGACTCTGACTTCCACAGAGTTCAAACTGCCCAGGGTGGAGGCAGGAACCCTTTGGGAGAGCTCACTTGGTTTATATCCTAGTTGTAGACTAAATGGAATATAATACAGGACCCTGCACTCGAGGTAGACCACTTATAGCCTAGGCATCTGACATTGAACTAAGTTGTTGTGAATGAAGGCCTTCCTACAAATGAATGCAAGAAAACTAAAGGTGTGTGTGTGTGTGTGTGTGTGTGTGTGTGTGTGCTGTGTATGAATATGTGTGAGTTACTGTGTGTGTGCATGTCTATGTACATGTGTGTATGAGTGTGTATGTGTGTGTGCATATGTGAATTAGTATGTAGGTGTGTGTGTATGTATATGTGTGAGTGTGCATTGTGTGATTTAATGTGTATGCATGTGGGTACATGTGTGAGAGTATGTGCATGTGTGTGAGTGTGTGTGCATATGTGAGATTGTGCATGTGTGTTAAGAGGAAGAAGACTGATAAGACTGTCTTAGCATACCACCACAACAAAGGACCATAGCTTATCATCTTTCAGTTCAAACCAAGGGCTCAGAGGGCCACATTTCCTCTGAAGGTCCCAGGAAAGAATCTTTTCCAGGCCACTCTCCTAACTTTAACACCTTCTCACCTGTGGCATTATAACTACAGTTTTACCTAGCTATCTGCTCACCAGTCTGTCTCTATGTCTAATCTCCCCAACTATTCATAAGACACCAGTAAACCTGCCACATTCCATTATCATCTCAACTGTGTCTGCAGCCACCCCATCTCAAAGACAAGTTACCCTTGAAGAAGTAGGTATTCAGACTTCAACATATGGATTTAAAGGGCACTATTGTGCATAATTGTGGCATCAGGGGTAGGAAGTAGGAAAAATCTATATAATAATAATAATAATAATAATAATAATAATAATAATAATAAACCACTGGTGGACCATGAAGAAGAAGAGAGCAATGGTTTCCAACCAAGTCAAAGCCAAGTGATACCTCTTGAAATGCCACACACACTGAGGTCACAAGAGCCACCTGTGGAAGGAGAGTCACTCACACTGAGGTCACAAATGGCTCAGAGATACCCAGTGAGAAAGCTACAGCAAAGCATCTATTTGTTTTGTAGCTGCATTGCCACTGGAAATGGATTGCCACTCATATTTCCTTCTGAAAATGCAGTGGATGTGCAGAATAGAATGCAAATATCTGGAAAAGAAATTGGTGTTTACCTGTAAGAGTAAAGGCAGGTAAACAGTCTAAGGTCATATCACACTGAAACATGCCATCTCTGATCTCAGAGGTTAGGCAGGGTCCAAGCTAGTAAGTGCCTGGAAAAAAAGAGACACAGAAGAAAGATACAGAATCAGGAAACACAGGAATGTGGCACTGCAGAGCTGATTAACAGCCTCCTTCAGAGTGCAGTCTGAGACTCAGGGAGTCCTTGGCCTCCCAGTACATGCAAAAGGAGTCATTGTCTGCACCAATCACAATCAAGGTGTTCCATATCCTGCAAGCAACAAGAGCTGTAATACTAACATTTTAACAAGAGCGGTTATACTAACATTGTAACAAGAGCTGCTATACTAACATTGCAATAAGAGCTGCTATACTATCATTAAAAAAAAAAATCAGTAGTCACTTCAGTCCAAACACATTTGGACATTTGGAGACATTTTGATCCATATTATGTTCTACAGGGCTCATAACAGTCCACCCTCCAGAACGTACAGAAGATTTCCCTTCTACTTCAGCTATCTGCAAATTATAGATGTATACATTCCTATAAATATGAGATGTAATAAGTTTCTCCATTTTCTGTTTGATCCAGTTCTGTCAAACTTATGTTCACAAAAAGACAAGAAAATTGTCAAAAAAACAAAAAACAAACAAAAAAAACAAATAAACAGGCTTTCTAATTTGACCAGCACAGGCAAACAGCACTGATTTTGCAGACGGTAGGGAATGTCTTTAATCCTGCTCTGACCATTCCCCTGCAGAGACTTGCTAGTTGGCATTCTCAGCTATCATAGAGAGGCTTCATGTTCTGCTCTGGGTGTTGGGGGTATACAGAAGGGTTATTGAAAGGGGTAGTCTCGGAAGACTTTTGTAAAGAGACTGGTATATACTGCTGTTGTCTTTTAGCACAGCTTGGGAAGGCAGTAATAAGCTGATACCCATTCAGGCTTACACAAGCAAAAATGCTGATAGACAATTTTAACACTGAGCAGAGGGGTAATGACCCCCTAGCATATCTCTTGTGGATGATTTGTGTGGGGGACCCGGTGCCTATGGAACACGTAACTTAGCACCAACATGCTTTTTTGACATGGGAGTTGAGATAACATTTAAATCATCTACATATCGACATTGAATTCTAGCATATCAAGTTTTTCCTTAGACAAAATCTGATGCTTTGCAAAATAAAGGTTATATAATATAGATCAATGAGATATTTCCTACTATGGTGAAGCTTTTTGCACATATCAGACATGAAATTAAATACAGGGTAACTTGTGGCCTTCAAAAAATCTGTAGGGCCCTTACACAGAAGGAAGAACCATAACTTTGCCTACTTCTCACTGGGTGGGTGTATGAAATACATACGCATACAGGATGTCATCAACAAGACTGGGACCCATTGTGTTCCCCAAGACTGCAAGGGCCCCTACTCCAGATGACAGAAATCACTTGCAAGGCAAGCTACAGCAAGCATCCTTCTAATCTCCCAATTCAGGTCTATAGTTTTCCTTCTCATCCTTCCCTGGACATTAGTGTAAAAGTACCAAGTGTCCATTTAGGAGTTGAGTTGCCTTTAAGTAGCTGAAAACCCAGACAAATTTGTTCAAAGACCAAAGAAAGTTCAGGGGCCTGTGGGAGTAGAAAGTCTGAGAAGAAAAAAGCCTATAGATGTGGAGTCCTGTGCCAGAGGGACATCAAGCACCTTCAGAACAGAGCTTTACCTTGGAGTGTGTGATCATGGAGACAACTTGGAAGTGGTAGCTGTTGCCCACATATATATCAAACGTTAGTTCCCAACCCCCATCTTGGCAAGAACAGCACAGGTTATGCTGAGAATGGCCGTCGGAGTGACCTAACTGGAGCTTCAAGTTTTAGTCACAGAGGACATTCTGACAGTTAGGAGCCCATCTGCAAGACACAGCTCTTGGTTTCCTTGGTTACCTCCTACCTAAGTCCTGCCTACCTAGTATTACTCTAATACCTGACACTGGAAACCAGCATGCTTGTGAACAATAATCCAGCACAGGGCCTGCAGCAAACGATGTTAGCTTTATCACTACCCTGCCCAAGTGAGTCACTGACATCACTCAAGACCATGCTGTCCTAGTAGCACAGGTTTCCAGCTACAAAACAAATTTCAGTGAGAACATTTGATGAGAAAAAGCAGCACACGTCTTAAGCACAAACTTGCTTAAATTGTGTTGGATTTAAGGTTTTCCTTGATCTGCTAGAAGGATGTCTCCCAGTCTCCATTCTTCCAGAAGCATCTTAGGTACACCAAAGTGAACACACCTCTGATGGCCACAGGAAGCTTCATCTCGGATGTGACAGGGGTGGTCAATATCCTTCCAGAGAGCCACAGTGGCCCCTTCTATGACTCATGTCCATGAGCATGCTGGCTTCCAATTTCAGGTGTCAAAGTAACACTGGGTAGGTCACGACTTAGCTATGATATAATCAAGAAAACCAACAGTTGCGTCTTGCAGCTGGGGCACCTAATAATCAAAATGTCCTTTGCTGTCAAACATCCTTGAAGCTGAAGCTAGATCACTCCTACTATATCAGACACTAACACATCAGGGAGTTTTCCTTTATCTGTGCCCTTATGATGGGTCAGTATCCCCAAAAGACCTGATGTTATTATAATGTTGCTTGCATCGTGGTTTTAACACCCCCCCTCATTCGTGGGAATCATGGGAAGAGTACTTAAAGAGAGATCTGTTTCACTGTGATTTGAGAAGGAAAAGGAGTACCCATACCTCATAGCAGGCCACCCACCTAATAAATACTCATAAAAACTCCTTTGCCACAACACACGACCCTCTTGGGCTGCTCCCTGGCCCATTCCAGGCCCTCTTTAGATGGTCTGCTTTGATTATTTTTGCTAAATAACTTCTGCTTATGCTATGTCTCTTGACTTTAAGAAAACAAGAACTGAGAGACATCCTTCCATACCCTTCTCCTGTTCCCACCCCCTAACAAAACACCTTCCACGTTTACAACTGACTAGAGAAAGCTTCCAGGGAAGAAAATAAAACCAACAGTAGGTAACTCTTCTCTAGATGGATAGTGAGAAGAATCAAGACCCAAGAAACCAATCTCTTCAACTCCCTGACTACTAATCTAAGGAGAGAAAAGAACAGGTCCTCCTCCCGGCTGCAGATGGGACCTTAACCTCTGCCAAGACGTCAGGCCACCCAGAACCCAGTTCCTTGAGTTGGCTTCAAATATATCGAGTGGCTATAAAGTTCCCCTCAGCTCACAAGCCCAGGTCTGCAGTGTTCCCTCATTAAAGTGGCCTCCTCTAGCCAGACTGTCAGTTTCAACAGAAAACTCCTTTTAATTTTAACTAGAGCCGTGGGCATCAGAAGCAGTGGAGAGAGGGGATTCGTTTACGAGGTTCGCATGCCAGATTATGGGTTTCATTTGCTGCTTTACACAACTTTTCAGACTGTCATTTTGGTAAGGTTAACCCCAGTGTAAAATGTTCCCGTAATTACGCTCAGAAACACTCCCAGCCTGCCGCATGCCAATAAATGCCTGGAATAACTGTCAGGCTAAATGAATCCCATTTGGACAAAATGATTATTGAAAGTTATTTTAGTTCCCTATTAAGCAGTTGTGGAACAGAGCTGTAATCAAAATGTTTATTTCAATTAGAATTATTATGGTCAATAAAAATCTCAGGCAGAAAGCAAACCACACTTTATCAAATCAAGTGAAGACCGCTGCTGGTTAAACTTCCTTCCCCACACAGCCTCTGTGGGAAGGCTTGACAAAAGGTACAGCTGCCGGCCTTTCCCGGGATAGTTTTATGGTCCAACCTCCCCCTGACAGAGCCACTTGCCATGTGTGGACAAAACCCTCAACTCTTGCTTGGCAGTTACCATGACAAGCAGCCTGGCATGAAGCTCCCATCCCCATTTCTATAGTTACAAATATGGGAGTGCTGACTCAAGCTGAACGGCCGAAGGAAAAACCATGGGGGTTATAACCCGGTAGGAGTACTTTTCCATCCCACCAGCCCGTGACTAAGTGAGCAAAGGCACCCTCACTTCTACAGCAGCGATTTTCTTCCCAATGTCCCAAAGGGGCCCAGAAAAAAAATAACAATTTTGCTTATTAAGTCGATGTAGTCATCCTCACCAGAATTTAGTCTGGGGAGACAGGAGCTGTGAGGACAAGGAACGAAATGCCTATTTTTACCTTCCCTTTGACAATCTTCCCTTGAGATAACATCTTGGACACATATAAGAAATGTTCCTTCTTTCCATATATTACGACAGAATCATAACCCTCTATGCCTAAAAGGGGTCTGTGTGTGTGTGTGTGTGTGTGTGTGTGTGTGTGTGTGTGTGTATGACAGAGGGGGGTATACACCCATGCCAATAAGTAGGCTACCCCCCCATCAAGTTATGTAAATTCCCTGGGACTAGGGAATAATCACCCTGTGTTTAAGTGAGCCAAGTGACTTCAATGTACAGTTAATGGTGCACACTCCCCTGTAGGGCTGTAGTTCTCCGAGTGTGGTCCCTGAACCAGCAGCTTTGGCCCTGGGAACTTGTTAGAACTGCATATTCCCAGCCCCCTGACCCACAATCTTAATGATGTAATCAGAAACCAGCTCCATGCTCGAATATCTCTGCCTTGACCGAGCTCTGGGCACATGTAAAAGTGTGTTTAGCCTTGAGAGCCTTCACTATAAGGGATCATCCTAAAAAAGTGTCTGTTTTTATAACAAACTCACCTGTTCAGAGAAGCTAGTTATCTATTACTTAAAAAACAAGCCTGATATGATATCATGAGTGCCTACTGACTGCCTGGATGTAGAGATGAAGGGGGTGGGACAAGAAGAGTTCAAATTAGAATGAATGGCGCACAGCCCTCTGTAGAGCCATAGGTCGCTCCATGAACCAGGAGCTTTTTTACTTCACAAGGAAGCAAGGTCTCTGTTGTGATGGGAGTGTGAACTGACCCCCAGAGCCTTCTGTGTTCGGGCAGCTGGTCTCCAGCTAGAGGTGGACCTTACGATGGGGCTTAGCTTGAGCAGGTAGGTCATTAGTGACCAACTAGAGGAACGGATCATTAGGAAGAGGAAAACTTGATGTTTCTTTGTCTGGTCCCATTTCCCCTCCAGTCTCTGCTTCCTGACTGTGGATACAATGTGACCAGCCACTGTCCCTTCCTTCCATTATGGGTCATGTCCCTTTGGATTATAAACTGAAATCAAGCCTTCCTTAAGTTGTTTGTGGTCAGGTATCAACTCATCAGTGAGAAAAGTAACAGAGTCTCTGTGACCCATCATTGTAAAAGCCAGAGCTGGCTGGATGATGAGGAATATGTGAGGGATGATGATGGTTTGAGACTCTGAAGCAGAATCTTTAAGGAAGCCAGAATGGACACAGTAGGAGCCTGAACTTCCATGAAGCCAAATCGTGAGTTGCTTGCTTTACCCTTTCCCACACCTGTATCCATTCCTCAGACAATTCCTAAGCACCTCAGAACACCTCAGAACAAAACATGGAAATGATCTGTGCAAAGATGTAAGTGAGGAACCATATTTGTTCCTACTTCTCTTAGGGTCGTTTGCATTTTCAGTAGAGCGCCAAGTTCAGATGTCTGAGCTGAACTTGGAGACCTATGTGGTTCCCGAGGCCACGTCCCGTTCAAAGCCCTATTCACCGGCTCAGTATTAGTAAGAACCATGTGAAATAGGAACTTGTGATACTACTTCACAGATGAGAAGACTAACATAACTAAAATGTGGCTCTAAGCCCAGCGGTGGCCTGACAAAGTGGGATAATTGCTCTGCTGCGTGTCCTCCATCAGATACTTTCAGACATGACTCCCCTAGGTGGGGGGGGGGGGAGGATCTGGGGAGAAGAAAGCCTTGGGGAGTGAGCCACTCCATACTTGGTAGGTAACACCAATGTATCTATCAACAATGTATATTCCAACCTGACGGTGCTACACATCCTTGCAAATGTGCTGAGATTCAGTCTTCATACTTTTCTCCTCCCTTTTATTCCCCTAGGTATCTGACTAATGACAATAAAACCCCTGACACAATTATGTTTGAAAGATTTGCTTTTTACACAAAATGTCATCCATGTCAAAAAAAAGCATATCCAAAATATATATTTTCCCTCAAACCTGGAAGTATCCCAGAAATAGGAGGTCACATAAGCATCTCTGTGAAGGTCCAACATCAGGACCAAACACCAACTTTTTGGTAAAGTTCCTATGGCCCATGCGGGAGAAGACCGAGGACAGGCCAGAACTCTCCCCTTCCCATGTTTTCCCCCAAAAGATTCAGTCAACACTTCTATATGAAGCCCTGAATTTTATGAAGATTTCTGGACAGTCTGTCAAAAACTGCCATCCAGTTTTAACTTCTAGCTAAAGACACTGTGATCTATCAGCTCACTGTTACGCTATGATAGACTTGTGCTGGAGAGCTGACCCGCCCTGACAGAAGCCCTCCCGGCTACCTGGGGGAGGGTTGGGTGGCAGCTCTCAGTAATCCTCAATTCTTACCCCTTGACACTTTAATTACAGTCATTTAGCAGTCTGTTAAGCACACTATGAAGAATTTTCTGAGAAGAGCCAATGAGGGCAGAGTTTGGAGGTACAAGAAGATATTTGTGAAGGGAATCCCAGGCAGTCTAAAGTTGGGAAAAGGCCTGGTTATCATTCAGCCCAGTGACCGTGACTCCCCCAAGGTCATACTGTTAATTAGTGCCTCCCTGGGCCCCTGACTAGATGAGAAGCTGAGATGTTTAATGGGGTTATCTGGGCATCACAGACTGTGACCATTTTTCCAGAGAAGCACAGCATCTGAGCTTCTTATAAATTCTTAGTCACATCAGAAAGTCTCTTAGGGTCTAGGGAAAGTTGGAGACCACCAGAATGGCTCACAATCCTGGTGGCTCTCAGACAGGAAACAATTGCTCAAGGCAGTGTGAGATCCTCCCCTCATCCCACCTCCTATGTTCTCCTGTGGCTGGAGCAGCAGCTGCCTGCACGGATGGGATGTAATGATTCGGTGCTGGCTTCCTGTGCCTTCTGGAGGATCTGGTGCAATCAGAAACAGCACCAGTGTTGCTGGTCATTTTATTCAAGGGGCAATAACACAGTTCTGGCATTCAAATGTGCTAATCTTTTGCCCGACTTTTTTTTTTCCTGATACCCCAAACAATTTTAACTCCACAGTTTGGAAAATAAGCATTTTTTCAATTTGATAGATACAGTTCATTTCATCCTAAAAGTGAACGTTTACCTTTTTCTCCATATGTTAAATCCCTGAGTTTTTTTTTTCATGTATGCCAAGCACTGTTGGGCTTTATGCTGATTATTTCCAGCTTGTTTGGCTAGGTACATATACATGCAATGGGTTAGATTTCAAGTCTGTTTATAATATTCTGTGAGTTTGAGTTTCATAGTACAAACTCTTAGATTCTGGGTATCACCAACCTCCTCTCTCAGAGCTAAGAGTCAGGATGAAGGACAGGAATGAGACACAAAATCATTCAAAGGCCAGAAGTCATATGAAGAAGATGGGTAGAGGAGGTTAGACCAAGGTTGTGAGAGGGCCCTGATTCTAGGGGAAAATGATCCACAATTCAGAAGCAGCAGAAGAAAAGCAAACCCTATTTTTACCCAACTGATAAATTAAACATAATAAGAAATGAAAGCTATACATGCACAAAAACAGGAAACAGCAAAAAAGCATGGTTTACTGAGGAGCTCAGCTGGGTGGGGCTGATGCTGGGGAGCTGAGCAGTGGGAGGGGAGATCAGGATGTGACTTATGGGGAACAGTAGGGGAAGAGGCAGGAGGCATTAAACCAGCGTTTGACCCTGACTACAGACACAGAGCCATGTCTTCTAGGAGAGCCTCCGGCTCTCCCATTGGCATCTCAAAGCCACTGATGCCCAGCACAGGTTCCACACCACTGTGTATGGGATCACTTTGCTATGTGCTCCTTTGTATCTGCATTTTTGCTGTTTCAGTGTATATAATCAACTAGTGCAGGGGAGGGGCCTTTCCTTAGGCATTAGTAACTGCACTAACAGGCATGGTGCATCCATGATAAGGACACTGGATGCTAAGGGGATTCTGAGTACAAAGAGGTTCCTATTTTTTTTCTCAAAACGATCTTGTAACACACATCTTGTTTTCACATTATAAGTGGACAAATCAAGGCAGGAAATTTATCTAAGATCGAAGGGCTGTAAGTAGAATGACCAGGGCGTGGAGATAGTGTGTCTGCTTCTGGAGTTGGTTTTCAAAACCACGGATGTTCACCTGCCTCCCCAACAGGTTCTGTATGTATGAGTGGAGGTCATACACAGTGTTTTAATGGAAATCCTATTCATTGAAACCCTATATGAACTTGTGTGGTATTTAATTCTTCAACAATGAAAAGACCTCCGTCGCCAAGTCAACAACGGGCTCTGCATTTGATGAAGGTGAAGCTCCCACAGGCTGGTGTTGCTCACTGGGGTCTGTGAAGCAGAAGTGCTGTGTCATGACTGTGCTAAGTACAGAGTCTGTCCAGACCACTGGGTTCTTTCCTTGATTCACACTACCCTTCCCCCTGAGTCTTTAGATGATGCGGTATTATCCAAAGTCTCAGAAGCATTCAGATCATGAGAAATGAGAACCCAATGTTTTCAAGTTCAAGTGGGAGAGTACCCAGAATGCCACATTACTGACAGTGATGATAGCAAAATCATCAACTTCCCAATTCAGAAAAACAGCCTGAATGGGACTGCCAGTTTCTGGCCAAGACCCAAAACTACTAGGAGCCAGAAGATTCTGAGAGAAGGACCCAGATAATATTTTGCCTTGCATCCCTAAAAGGAGGCTTTAGGGTGGCTAAACCATAGCCTACTGCTATTTCCCAGCCAAACATAGGCACTTGGGAGTCGAAATCCATCATGATTCATCCTTGGCTAGGGAAGAAGATGAACATAAAAAGGAAGCTGTTGACAGCTCTTGTCCTAGACAAAGCCAGAGCAAAATAAAAGTCAGAACAAAAGTCAAAGGAATGTAAGTAATGCGTTATTCCCACATCTTCAAGCTGCCATAGACCAGAAGAACCTCCCTGAAGAAGGGCGGCCAAGCTCAGTCAGTATCCAGCTAGGGTAAGAACCCCATCATGTGATTCCAACTCCACCCGCTTCTGCAGCGCAGCTGTGCAGGCAGAGCGCCACCTTTCCCAGGATTCCCCTGTGTTTTGACTGATACATATTAAATGCTTCAGACTTTCAAGGGCTGGCCAAGCAAATCTTGGACAGAAGAATCAGACTTCAATAAACTCCCAATGTTTAATGTCTTGATTTTGGCTCAGTATTTAGAAATGGAGAGAAAGCAGATAAACAAAGCCAACCCTTCATTTTGAATTCACTTAGATGATGGATGCTTAATCACTGTGAAAAGCAATCACTGCCCAGTCACCTATCAATATGTGTTTCTACAAAAGCCTGAAGAAGGTATACCTACAAGGCAGTGAAAGTTTATATAGATAAGCTAATAGTTGGATATTTAAACAAATCATAGGGAATCATATTATTTTAACTTAAAACTACATAATGTGTGTGTGTGTGTGTGTGTGTGTGTGTGTGTGTGTGTATCTGGTGTGTATCTGGGGAAATTGTAGTTACCCCGCTTGAAGAGACACCCTTTGGTTACCTCCCAGAAACTTAAGAAGATAAGACTCCATTGCTCCAGACTCCTTATGCTCTGGACACAGGTCTTGGAGGAACTGAGCTGGGACTATCCTGGAATTCTCCTCACGAAGGCTAGTTCTCCTAGTACCATAAGGAGCTATGAAAACTGACAAGGAATAAAAGCCATCCATAGTCCTATTCAGTTGTGCACCTACAAACCACAATAACCAGCACAGAAAAATGTCCCCAGAGGTGCAATGGTAGCATTAGATCCTGGGAGTAGCCATCCGCTGTCTAATTGGACTTAAGGCCCTCTCGATAGAAGGAAATCCATGCCTGGCACTATAGACCTAACCAACAGAGGCTGCTGAGGCCATAGACCCTAGAGAAGAGCACATTGCTGCTGCTTCCCTACACCAGTGTGATCTCTAACTAGTCTTTTATTTATTTATTTATTTATTTATTTATTTATTTATTTAATGTATGTGAGTACGCTGTTGCTCTCTTCAGACACACCAGAAAAGGGCATCAGATCCCATTACAGATGGTATTGAAGCACCATGTGGTTGCTGGGAATTGAACTCAGGACCTCTGGAAGAGCAGCCAGTGCTCTTAACCACTGAGCCATTTCTCTAGCCCCTCTAACTGCATTCTAAGTACCTATGCTTATATCTACAGACAAAGTTATCATCCATCCATCCTTCACCAAAGAAGCTTTTTTTTTTCCAGAAAAGACCTTCACAGAAAGAAAATGCATAGAACAACTAACTGTGGGGAGCCCACCCCAATAATACATCTATGATACAGCCCCTACACCTAATGCTCAGGGGACATTAAATAATATCAAACATTTAAAGAGAATCATACAGAACTACATTTCATCTTCAGACTCAATGCTTCAGACTAGGCATGCCTCCTATATTCTAATTCAGCATTCATAAAAATAGTGTTTCTATTTAAGATGCTTTGCTTTGGTATTTATTGTAATTTAATAAGTTCAGGGAGAAAACTGAAGAAAGAGTGAGAAAAATGCTGTTCTTCATGAGTGTAATGAAAACTCCTAAGCTGCTCTAAAAGTTCTGCCCTGGGGGGAATGCACTGGACTCTCCCTTGTGAGACAAACAAAGAAAAATGCACTGCATTAGAATGCTGAAATGCTCAAACCCTATGCAGTCAATAACCAGATGTGCAACTTTGAAAAAAGTTTACTTAACCTTGGAATTCGTCTATGTCCTTTGGGGGAAATATGGATACTATTTCCTCTGATGCCTGTATGAAATATCCCCATATGCATAAAAACTTAAATCATTGCCATCTAGAAAATATTCAATAAACGGTGGCTATGCTGATGATCCTTATTAATAAAAAAAAAGAACAATATGTCAAGAATTATCCAGTTAGAAGCTCTGTAAGCTTGAAAAGTACCTTCATCTCTCTGCTTCTCAGTTTGTTCATTCAAAAACTAGATACAATGTTTCATAGGCTTATTAATGAGTTACAACTGGACACAAAAAACATATAGCTAAGCAGGTATATGCTCTGAGCTCAGTACGGTTCAGACAATTTATATAGCAATATGATGTTATGTTCTTTTCAAATCGAAGACCGCAACTAAGTACCGAATCTCATCTTACTATAAAGAATAAAATGCCCGTGTAATTATTAGACCAATATAGGAAGTGCTTAAGTAAATACTATCATGAGTTGAGTGTGGCAGTGTGCAACTTTAATTCCAGCAGTTAGGAGGCAGAGGCAGAATGATCTCTGGGTTTGAGGTCAACCTGATCTACAGAGTGAATTTCAAGACAGCCAGAGCTACACAGAGAAATTGTCTCAAAAATCAAAACAAAAACAAAAATGAAACTATAATCATGAATCTCTAAAACTGCATGATATATCATTACATAAATTTCTTCCTTATTCCTGTGGCAAAGCTATAGAAGAATATACAAAATCTAGCTTATGAATAATTCTTCATAAATTAAGTATAAGTACAGGACTGGACAAACGGCTCGGGGTTGAGACACTTGCCACTCCTGCAGTAGTCCTGGCTTTGGTTCCCAACACCCATGTCAGGTGGCTCATGACTGCCTGGAACGCTTGCTCCAAAGGTCCTAATACTGTCTTCTGGCCTTTATAGACACTACATACATGTGGAACTGCTCTGACAAACAGACACATGACATAAATAAAAGGTTCTATTTTCTTTTACAAAGAAGAAAGAATCTAAGTAAAACAAACTCCATCTGTAGCTCTGTAGCTATAGGCAGAGATCAAAAGAGATTTGGGAATTATCTTCAAAAGCTTTTGACACCAAGCTGGTGTGAATTTCCAAAGATTTATCACACTCTGAACTCTAGACTAGCTCACTTTATAACAGATAAAAGCCACTACAGCAGCTATGAAAATAGACAGTGAATAAAATACCCAATTAGATTTATTAGTCAGTGATAATAAAAATAATGTTTCTGGAAAGTTCTTCTGTTTTGTGTACCTAGGTGTACATAGAAAACATAAAAGGTTTTTACTATCTCATGGCTTTAGTTTTAAGATATTCTTGAAAGAGTAGTTTCTCAATTAATTAAATTAACTTTCCATTACTAAACCTGTTTGTATAATTTGGTGCTAATGCAAATAAGATGATGGGAAACGAAATGGCCGTTTTAGAGTTAAGCCTGTGGTTTAGACACTGAGCTCTGGAGTCTGAGCGCCTGAGTATCAGCATTTTCTATAGATGAGCATTTCCATGGCCTCTCCTGACCCAGCCCCTACCTACCAGATTCTCTGGGCCGCTTTCGAGATATTGTATGGCTTTGTCTGGAAAGAGTGAAATAGAGGCAGGGAACTGAGAAGCCACAGAAGTGGTTCTGTTGCGTTCCTCTTCCCACAAGAGATGTGCTGCTCAGAGTTGCTGGCCTGTGTCACAACCGGCGATCCAAAGAATCACTGTGTTTGCTATTATTCCAAAAGACTCTTATCCAGGCCAACCTATATAGATGCAACTGAAATTAAAATAGTTGATTTATTCAACTGCAAAATTTGCTATTCTCTTACAGGACAATAAATAGGTAGATAGGTAGATAGATAGATAGATAGATAGATAGATAGATAGATAGATAGATAGATAGATAGTGTTTTTAGGCAGATACATATATTAAGAATGTGTTTGACCAGAAGTTGACTAGAATAAATATATAAACAAATTAAAAAGCATAATGTACTGTGGGCTTCTCATTTCCCATACATCTCTTCTGTTTATAGGGATTTTTTGTTTTGTTTTGGTGGTTTTGGGGGGGGGGGGGTGAGGGGATACCAACAGCCAGTTTTAAAAGGACAATGCAGTGCCAAAAAACAGGGAAGAAACATTTGAATTGCTGTTACGTCAACTACTTCAATATACTTTTTAAAGTCTGAGGGTGTTTTGGCAATTTTTCATATAAAGCACTTCTTTGGGTCTTGACGGCCAATCTGTCAGCAAACTGTTCGATGTGCTTCATGATGCCCCTTGTCCTTCTGTCTCTCCATTGTCTCAGAGCTGCCCAATTGTTTCCACACTGATTGATTTCGTCTAGGGTGCCTGTGTGCCTCATTTGGGAAACAACGCTGCTCACTTTGAACCCTTCATTCTTGTAAAAATGAATTGAAAGGAATACCTTTAAATAACTCTAAACTAGAAAAGGAGAAAGATGATGAATAGAGACGAGTTTTATTTCTATATAAAGACAATTTATTCGCTTAAAGAACAGCTATGGTCCTATTGAGGCTAGGACAAAGTCCTGGTATCCTACCTCTGAGATCCAGTCTTGAATGTTCTCCTTGGAGTTCAGGCTTGCTTTTTAGTTTACTAACGTGGAGACTTTACAAACAGAAAACAGGTCTGCGTCTAAAGGCTGACTTTTCTGCTTTACTAACCCAAGGCAAGGAAGGTGTCCTGGGCAGAAGTTGATGCTCAGTCTGCTAACAACAGCTTTGACCACAGGCTTCAGAGATTTCACTTGGAAGTATCAATACAATACTGCCAATATCAAAACAAGAGGCTGAAAAAGTGCACTTCTGGCCATGGTTAAGTCCTACCAGCCCGACCCTGAAGCTCTGACTTAACATGGTTTTTCAGTATTTTGTTTTAATTATTGTTACTAAATTTTGAGCATGATCTATAGAAAATAAACTCTAGGGATGAAGAGATGGCTAAGCTGTTAGGCTTACAACCAAAATTGTAAGAAATAAACTTAGCTTTAGTAAATCCCAATTCTGTGATGGCTAAAACACAATCAACCTAATTGTTTCCCTTCCAGAAAGCAAGGCTTGTAATTTGATATTCTGAGGCAACAGCCAGATAGGTAAGGAAGACATGGGGGGGTTGGGGTTGGGGGGCAGAATCACACTTCAAAGACATTTCAGCACTCTGAACTTCTTCATGC
Source organism: Apodemus sylvaticus (assembly GCF_947179515.1). Lineage (NCBI taxonomy): Eukaryota > Metazoa > Chordata > Mammalia > Rodentia > Muridae > Apodemus > Apodemus sylvaticus. Next base: position 75,712,334 of record NC_067473.1, on the reverse strand, counting down.
ACATGAATATTTAAAATGTTAAGAGTCCCTTAAAAATTCAAACATCGGTTTGCATGAAGTATAAAATGTGCTTCACACATGTACTTTGAATTTTTAATGAACCATTTGCTATTTGTAGCAAAAGTGCAAAATTCTTCCTAAAATGCAAGGCAAGAAAAATTGACACAGCCAAAGTTACAAACCAAAGACTCTCAGAGCTCCAAAAGTCCCAGCACTCAGGAGGTTTCCTCTAAAGGAGGAATATGGAAAGTCCAGGACACAGTAATGAGCTGACTTTTAAGGCTCTCTTTTCTACAGTGATTTACATTTATAAAGTTTATTGCAAAATTTTCATATTTATAACAATAACACATGTAGTCTGCATAATAAACCTTTCAGCGCCGGCAGATGTTCACAGCCATGATAAATGTCCAAAGCACTAGACATGGCTGTGCGCCTCAAACACACAGCACAACAGTAAACCCTTGACAACCTTAGGTGGTTCATCTCCTTTCTGGTTCCCTAGTGTGGCCATGCCTGCCATGGCAGTCTGTCCTGGAGGTGTGTCCATGGAAACCAGCAGAAGCTTTAGGCTAGGCAATGTGCCACAGGTGGTGTTTCCACTGTTTAATATTATTAATTGTGGTGTTTTTGTTGGAGGCTTTCCTGACCATAGAATCATCATCATAGGTTCTTTGTGGAAAATTTAAAGAAGATACTTTTTTAACCTCATGATCTTCTACAAAAACAGAAGTATCTTTAGGTATGCACTCACCCAACTCAGCAGTTCAGGAACCAGTCCCAAGTGAAATTCTCTAGGAGTGTCTAAGTTACCCTAGGACATTTGTGTAGAAAGTGTGGTTGGTGTAAATCTGAGCTTCATTTTGACATCACTGTTATACTGTCCCGGAACCAAAACCACTAGTGGAAATAAATGTTTTCCAACACATACTAAGGAAAGAAAGCAAAAGAGACAAGAGGAAGAAACTACTGAGTACTTCAGCCACAACCTCCATGGCCATGACTAGTGGAAAATTCCAAGAACTGGTGTCAAGGAAAGATGGGCTGGTGCAGAGGACTGGTGTGGCCCATCCCCCTGCCTCAGCCCTGGTTATTGTAGATGCTGCCATGAGGGGAACTGGAAGCAGGGCAGAGAGAGGATGAGCAGTGATGTCATGTCTTTACATCAAAAGATAGATCGTTTTTATCTGAAAATCTAAAAGTCTTTGTGACAATTTAAGCATAAAATAAAGACTCCCCTCATTAAACCAAGCTTCCCGTCTTTGACACTCCTATTATCACTAATTTTCAATAAAGTACAATAGGTCTTGCTAAGCAATATTAAAACCACCCATGCTACAAGCTCAGCTTTCTGCAGCACTCCATATGGTGGATTCATAATAAATTTCTACTGGGAATACAATCATAAACCGCTATTTTCTGCTATAAAAAACCATTAAAGCACAGACATGCACAAACAAGGTAATCTGCAATAAATTTGAAAATGTTAAGATACTACAAATGTAAATGTATTCAGCCCCATTGCGGTGCATGTAATTTCCATAGCTTTATTAGAAATCTTGCCTTAGCAGCGTCTTGGCGATAGGTTATAAATATAGGAGGAATGAGTCAGCATGCAAATCCCTTCTGTAGAAGGAAGAAAAAAAAAACAATCTGAAAAGGTTTTATAGCCCAAAGCTTCTTGTTACTTTGTAAGAATAGTAATGTAAGTTCTTGTTTGGAACCTGCTGACAAGAAAATTCTCAAAACATTGTGCAACTGCGAAAGTCTTTACAAAAATATTTAGTGTGTGTGTGTGTGTGTGTGTGTGTGTGTTTATGTAAGGTCACAGAGATAACATTTCCCAAAGAAGCACTGAACTGGTGGACTTTCTTCTGCACACAGTGGGGAACACCAGGGAGAAGCAGTGAATTCCCACCCCACCCCTTGGCAAAGGAGCAGCACTAGCCTCAAACACGCTTCTGCGCTTCTGCGCTGGGGGCAGGAAGGTACTGTCTTTCCTTACAAAGTTGAAGAATGACAAGCCTAGGGAACAACCACAGGAGTGGGGGTCATGAGAAAGGTGTCACAAAGCAGGAGGCTACTTAGGTGTGAAGAATGGTGGCCAAGATGGGGGCTCTGAAGGAGAGAAATTCCAGAAAAAGGTGTCATTTTTGGAAAAAAAAACCTCAGAAGGACAAAAAGATCATGGACAGACAACTATTTCTGAGAGTCAAAAGCCCACTCTACCATTTGAAAGATTAACTCTGGGCTTGATGAAAAACCGGAGCTAGCCCTCAAGGGCTGGGGAGTGGATGGCTAAGGAGAGTGTCAGAACTAGATGTGGACACACTACAATTCACAGGCCCAGGTGTCGTGCTGTGATGGTGCACTTCTGGAGCCGCAACACTGAGGAGGCTGAATAGAGGACGTCTAGCTTCAGGTGGGCATAAGCTACATAGGGGAGACTCTGTCTCAGAGAGAAAGAGACAGAGACACAGAGAGACAGAGAGGCAGAGGCAGAGAGGCAGAGGCAGAGAGACAGACAGAAACAGAAAAAGAGAGACAGAGACAGAGACAGAGAGGGAGAAAGGGTTGGGGAGGAGCCTGGCATAGGTGCCACTTAGGGGAGACACAAACAATGAAGCTTTAGCCAGTGAAAGCATTAGACCAACAAAAGCAAACCCACAGACAGCAGGAGTTTTTCTCCATGGCCTAAAGCTGCAAAGCCTTGTGGAGGAGAAAGGTACAAATGCAGGCAGCAGGATGAGCCTCTCCATTTGCTCAAGTAGAAAAGAAGGACAGCATTAGTGAAGAGAAAGAAGAGCTGCCAGGAGTGAGGGAGGAAGCTGCTGGGACGGAGGCCGGATGAACTTCCATGATTTCAGAGCACACAGAGACCAAGGCAGAATATGAGTTTTTAAACATATGTACTCGGTTTTTCTCTGTGCATCTGCACTTCCCTGTGGAAGTATCTGCAAAGAAGGCCAGCTAACCACACGAGCATGCATGTGGCACATACATGGACAAAAAGATCATACAGAGAGAGACAGTACAGGAGCAAATACACACAAACACACAAACACACACACACACACACACACACACACACACACACACACGTCTATATGAAAGGTCATTTTCCTAAAAGCCTTTTTAAAAGAAAATATTAACCAGAAGGAAATAACATAGTGGGGTGGGTGGATGTAGAAACTATTTGGGGAAGGTGAAAGCCAGAATATGAGCAAAATTCTAACTGGAACTCACAGAACTATTTTGAGAATGAAAACCAAGTGAAAAATGTCAAGTATAAGATTATTCTTATTTGACATTTTTATACAGCAGCAACTTATAAAAACATCAAACCCTGACATAACCCTTCCCCTAGCATTTTAACACATCATTATATTGTTAACAGTGTCAAATGGCTATAACCATTCCACGATTTTTTAATAGATTACTTTTATCATAAAAATGTCATTTTTAGGATAATCTGCATTCTCACATTTTTATGTTCAGCTATGGTCTTAAAATGTCAGCAGTGGGAGATCAGTGTGCCAGCCATTCTCAGAGTCTTGCTGAGATTCTAAGAATGTCAACACAGAAAAAGCCTTAATCTCGTGTGGCTGCTGCCCTCCATGTATTTTTTTTCTGCATCTATTCCACTTTTACAAATGATTATTCCAGAGTGCACGGATTGGAGAGAGCTGAGATAGTCAGTTAAAGCCGGAAGAGGCTGAAAGCCTCCGGTCACATGCAAAGCACGCTGTGTCAATCACACAAGAGCTTGTACCCATCAGCCCTGTGGGCAGGATTTTACACATCGCTTCTGGTTAGTCAGCAATGATAGCAACATTGCATCAATCTACTGCTGAGGACTGACATGCCAAATGTCCAACTAAGTTCTTTTATTATTATTTTTAATTATGTGATGTGTAGGTATCTATGTATAAGTAGGTGCATACAGAGAGGCATTGGGCTCCCTGGGGCTGGGGTTCTGGTGATTGTGAGCTACCAGAAACCAAACTCAGGTCCTCCAGAAGAGCAGTGAGTGTTCATAACCACTGGGTCATCATCTCCCTGGGCCACAGGCATGTTTCTTTGGCTGTCCCTCCTAGACATGAGGAAAACAATGCAACCTGATAGCATTATGTGTGATGAGGCTGCCCTGGCCACCAACAGAACTTAGAATTCAACTGAGTCAATAACTCTAAGTAGATGTCTTTGGGACAGGGTCACTCAGTGACTCTCTCTATATGTACCACGCTCTTGTTACAACTGCTCAACTGGAGAACGACAGTATGAACTCCACATAAACAAGCACAACTGTGTTTTACTAAAAATGACAGGCCAGGTCATGACTAAGCAAACACTGATTTCATCAAAGTTTAACAGTGATACACAAAATAGATGAGACCTTAGCAACTAAGAATCCAAGCACTTTACACAAATCCCCCCTTATCACATTCAGTCACCTCTGGCAAATGAGAAGACTCTAGGTCACAGAGGTTATATGAGTGATAGAAAGTCAGTAAGCTTAAGTAACAAAGAGCAAATTAAAACAGGCAGCAGGATCAAGGCTGTGGCTTTAAGTACTCCACACCTGATGTTCAATATATATGTATTCATAGTAATGATCTTAAAGAACAGGCAAAGATGGAAAATAACCAGATCTTATAAAGTTGCATAGAAAAGGGTGGGAGCCCTGGATGTCTCATTGCTCCACAAACCCATTCTCTACAGACAACTAATATGATGTTTCCATCACCTGTGTAAATGTTTACATGGCGTGTTTCCAACCCTTAACATGCCCCAAGTAGGTAAGAGTTATTTTGTCCTCATTGTATAGATGCAGGAAGAGAAGTCATCAAGATTTAGTAAATGAAATAAGGCCACACAATAGGATGAGACTCAATTCTAAATCATATTCAGATTCTATCTTCCCAGTCAGGTGGCTTTCTGACTCCCCAGATCAGCCCACAAGGCAGTAACTTGGAAAATCAGACTACCAAAAATGGAACAGCATCATATGAACACAGATTTTGCTATTCTTATTGAAATGAAGTTGAAATGAAGATATTGAAGAAAAAATTCCCCAGAGTCCCCCAGATCTTACATGGTTCTTCTTATTGTGGTAAGACTCTAGACAGAGTGTAGTGATTAAAAAAAAGAACAAAAACTTGTTAGTAAAACTCAGCTCCAGCCACCCAAAATTGAGGAGTGTCTCTCAAGACATTCTCTCTACAAGTGTCTCATCAGGGGCCTTCACTCCTTGTGGTCACATCAAGTCTAAGCCAGTGCTGGACCAGAGGGTCTCAGAGAGGAGGGGAGTATGAAGGCTCAATCTTCCCTCCCAGCTATCAACATTCCCCCAAAACTCAGTGTACCCCAAACCCAAGGCAAACAATACAAAACACTAAAATAATACCTACATTTTTTAACTAGACTAACTATTTATGTATTATTTATTTTTGCTTTTATGTTCTTCCAAATACTGAGGCATCTGTCATAGCTCTGAGCCTAAACATGGCTGTCAAAATCTGGTCATAAATAACAGAAGACAAAGCCTGTCCCTGTAAAAAACGATGAAACCCCATCATTTTCCCTTAAAGCAGACACGGATATTGTTTACACACCCACACACACACACAGAGAGAGAGAGAGAGAGACAGAGAGAGTAGAGGTGAGTGGGACCTTACATTTCCTAGCTTCCTTGTTGAAAAAGAAAATGGCTAATTTACATGTAGAGTCTACAAATTATAGCCATGTCAGACAAGGAAGCAGATGAAGGCTATGATTGATACTCCAAAATTTCCATCCTGGTTTCCCTATGTTCAGAATTAGCCACCCTATAAATCAAACCAACACAGGAACATATGATGTCAAAACCAAGAAGTCACATCTGCAAAAAGCATCAGAAACAAAAAAAAAAAAAAAAAAAAAAATGAATTCGTTGTTGTCTTCCAGGCTGGAACTCACCCCTCCCCCATGCCCACCAACATTTACAACACCAACTTAAAATATTCCATCTCTTTGAAGGAAACAGTTTTCCATATTCATTTAAGTATAAGCAACGGCCATCTTTCCTTCCATTGGCGTGTGTAGGAACTAAGATCTAGTACTATGCTCCAGACAAAGTCTGAGTGAAAACATAGCTGCTTCTGATAAATATCTACTATTGAAACACATCTGTATTGAAACACAGTGTTAATACAAAAGAAAATCCCTTATCTTTATTTTTTTCTTATTTTCAGTAGCATACAGAATATGGATTCAATCTCTCTGGCCTGTAAACTTTGACCTCCACAAATAAGAAAATTCCTGATTTCTAGAGCATTTCCTTACTCTAGGTAGTAAAGCATCTAAGAGTTGTGACCACAGGTTTAGAGTGCAGCCACAGGAGACTCCCTTGATGACTCTGAGCCCAGTCAGGGTCTTTCCTTGCTGTAAATCTCAGCACTGTGGACCTGCAGTCCCTCCAAGCCCTCGAACACACATGTTGTGCTCTTTCCCTGGAGCAGTGATGGTTTTATAAACATCAAGTTTTCAGAGTGAAGAGCATTGGACACCAGCTCAACTAAAGGCTTGTTGCAGAGGAGGCTTGTGAGCGGTGAAGACCGTGACTTCAAAGTCCTATGCTTTATGGACAGCAGAGCCACACAGCTGATTCTAGGGTCATTTATATAATGTGCTCTGACATTGTAGCACATTATATAAATGAATAAAAATGATAATGACAAGAATAAAACTACAGCCACCTCTACATTGGGGGGCTGGAAGACCTCACACACTTAGAGGCACAAAGGCCCCCCACTTCATCCCTCTACAACCAGGTTTATCAGTTGTGGGAGAATTTAATAAGATTCCCATCAAAATGATTCAGGATTTAGAAATAAAGAAACTATTAAAACCACTGAAGAGAGTTGAACAATTTTCCCTCACTTTATATTTTTGGGGGTCACAAACTCAGAGGTGGTTAGGACTTACTTCATTCAGGTAACCCTGACTTCACGTCCAGCTAACTTGCTACTATATTAGGCTGTATCCTACAGTCCAAGGCTCCTGTCCCTGAGTTCAACCTCTGCCACTGAAAACATCTGTGTCTATAGCTTGAGGCTTTTTATATAACCTTTACTATTGAGCAGGAATGGAAAGTCAGTTGCTTTAGTTGGCCCTGTTCTATTGGCAGGCTTTGAACCTCAAGATTTGTTAATCAAGCTGAAGATTCTTCCCATCTGACTCTACTTGGGGATCTACCTCAACACCCCTTTCACAGATGAGCTTGGCTTTCCTGTCTCTGTGGGCTGACATATCACTGTCTCTTTTTCTCCTTTCATACTCTCCTAAGACTGCAAATGGTGCCCACTCTGAATGTAGCAAACCTTGATTACTAATCATCCTGTTGGTCAGAGTAGCTGTTTTCTCATATCCTGCATTCCCTACTTTTCCCAAATATCTGTAGAAAAACTGGAGCCCACAGCTCAAGGGAGGGGACACTCTTATCATTTTGATTAGCAGAAGGAGGAACATGAGGACCACATGGAAGTTGAGATATCCTCCACACCAGCTTCTTTGTTTACCCCAAGCCAGTATCAGAATCTAGAAGCCCAAGCCAAAATCCAAGCACGGCTCTTGAGCAGAATAGATATGTGTAACTGCTATCTCCTGTGAAGGGATAGAGGGGTCTGCCTCTGTGCCCACTGAATAGCCAGGAAAACTTTGCAAGCTTCTCAAACACTTATGCTGTGGTAACATTGCCTTCCCAGAGCCTTCTTCCTTTGTTCCTACTTAACCTCAGTCCTCTACCATGAAGGACTTCCATTTTCATATTTCCTGTTGACCTACAAGATATGTGTTCTTCAACGACATCAAACCCCATTAGCCAAGTGATCCAGGAGTCACAGACTGCAATGTTGCATAATGCACCAATGGCTCCCATAATCCCTCTGGCTTACAGGCCAACAACAACAAAAATCCTACAGAAAAAAATTGTAGGAAGTCTATGCTTTTGTTTGAGACATTTGTACCAACAATGTGGTTTCAGCAGTCTGGGCTATAGCACCAGCCCTGTCAGGTGGTCATTAATGACAAAATGAGGGTAATGGCAGGTGACTTCACTGACTGGGACTTAATATTCGACAGCTTGCAGTCCAGTGCTTTGCATGCAATCTATTTAGTTGTATTTCCAGTGCAAGTGAATAGGCTGGAGAAGTGTCTCTGTCAAAGGCCTTGGCTTTCAGATCTATTGCACTATTTGTCACAGGATTGTGAAGATTAAGGAGATATTTAGAAACACACACTTAGTAAACACCTAAGTGTTTCTTAAACTCTCTTTACTATTAGTGGGGGAATCTATTTTTTTCCAATGGCATTAAACAAAATCCCAGACCCAAGTCTAAATTCTGCCCAAATAGCAAATGTCCAGTCCTGGAATTGGACCCTATACCCTCAAACATAAACTCATCCTTGAGAAATCAGCTTTCACAAAATATGACAGATGTTACATTGTGAAGGTTGGGATGGTCAGCCTTTCATTTTGCCCTTCAAATCAGGCAAAGATATGACAAAACAATCTACTGGGATTTGACTGCATATACATGTTTCTAGAACAACAGAAGTGGATGCTAGCTTGCCAGTATTTGGGGCTTAGGGGAAGGAGGGTCAGGAACTGGAAAGTTCCTGAGCAGAGAAGATCAGGATAACCTCCACAGGTCCTTCAGGCCAGGAAGAACTTCACAACAGGGCTTGGATTCCAGAACACTTTTGGTAAGAACAAATAGCTTAGTTTTATATGCTTTAGGTTGATTTGGGGGCTTATAGTGCTTGCCTACCATTTTTGGTTTGGTTTGGTTTGGTTTGGTTTGGTTTGGTTTGGTTTAGTGCCTTCAAGAACTGAATGTCAATTCCACATTTTCCATTTTCTCCTCCCAACCCTGACTTCCTGAAGGTGTAGACTGAGTGAAACACTTCTTCCCATGAGCATCCTGGAGATGCCCTGCACTCCTGGGAAAGAAAAATTTCTCACAGGGCTGTGACTTGAGACAGCACGCCTTTCTAGACGAGCTATCCATACCTTCTACTCTGCTGAATTGTCACCATGGCACTTAGATGGGGGCACCACCGCTGTGTTCCTATCAATAGCCAGTGAAGAAGATACCACCTAGCCACCCCATCACCTCCTCCCACTCCCATCTTCTTCTCTCTTCCTCCTCCTGCCATTAGACCACACCCCCTTGCTTAATTATCTCTTCACAATTGTCCTTGTCATCTTCGAACACTACCTAAAAAGATGTAAGCTTCCTGTTCAGGTCCCCATTTCTGAAGGTGCCTCTGTCACAAAGAACTTGTGTTAAAAACATGTACCCACTTTCAACTTGCTAGTCTCACTGTTGTATAGAGGCTAGAATTATGACCCTACCTCACTGCTGCTCTTGCAGAGAACCTGGGTTTGGTTCCCAGCACCCACATGGCAGCTCAAAACCATCCAGGGAATCACACCCCTCTTCTGGCATCCTCTGACACACATACAGGCAAACTACTCATGTATATAAAAGTAGATAATAGTTGATATTCTTTTTGTTATAGATAAGAAAATAATTCTTTTATCCCCTACATTTTTGGCGCTCAGTCAAAAGAGCTACAATAACACAGACACCTAGCAGCCCTGGGCCATAAGACCCTGGAACAACCAATGGGACATGGAGAAACTGGTGACTTCTCACTGACATTCATGATACTGGGTGTGGAGATTTGAATATGCTTGGCCCAGGGAGTGGCAAATTTGGAGGTGTGGCCTTGGAGCAAGTGTGTCACTGTGGAGGTGGGCTTTGAAGCTCTGCCCAGTGCAGAAGAGCCAGTCTTCTGCTTGCCTTTGGGACAAGATATAGAACTCTCGGTTCCTCCAGTGCCACGCCTGCCTGGAGGCTGCCATGCTTCTCACCATGATGATAATGGGCTGAACCTCAGAACGTGTAAGCCAGCCCCAACTAATGTTGTCCTTTATTAGAGTTGCCTTGGTCATAGTGTCTCATCACAGCAATGAAAACCTTAAACTAAGAACTGGGTCACTGTCTACACTGTCCTGTGGAGATGAAAGCAAACACTTCACTATGGACCTTTTTCAGACCAGGGGAACAAAGTCACTTGTTTGGGCATAGCCCCCATGTAAATGTGGTCAGATCACCCACTTGTTTCTGATCCTTCTCTCCCAGGTTGCCTACTACTCCTGCGCATATGGCTTTTGTCATAAGAACCCAGCTAGCTTACCACATGTTAGGGTTATGCACTCTGTATTTTAGTCCATTAAATTAAATTGTAACTACCCAAACTAAAGCTAGGATGTCAATCAACTTTTGATTTGTTTTTCTACATTTTAGAGTGCATAGAGAAAATGTAGAAAATGCTCCTCTCCACAGACTGGCTATACTGAGCACCTGGGATTTCACTTAAATCGTTGATCATATAGTTAATCTTCTATATTCTGGATATTTGCCTTGTATTCCAAATATTTGCAACTCAGATACTCTGTTTACCAGGATCCATATTGATCGTGTTTGTTTTCTTTTTATTTGAGACAGGTCTTACATAGCCTAGGCTGGCTGCAAAGTTGCTACATAGCCAAGGATAACCTTGAACCCCTAATCCTCCTGCCTCCACCTCCCAAGTGCAGAGAGTACAGGCAGGCACGACCACTTCTAGCTCACTTTAATGAGTGGGTTTTCAGACACCGAGGATTTACAAAAGACTAAGAAGAAATCAATATCAGTAATAAGTAAGCTAAGAAAACTTTAATTGAATTAGAAAGTTAACTCTTTTATTGATTGCCCAAAATTTCAGACTAAAGGAAAATGGGCTTAGCGGGAGGCAGTGAAGAAAAAGAGAGCTTTGCTAAAGGTCCCGGGGATCTCAACCGCGAACAATAAATTATATTCTATTCTACTTTGGATGCATTCTTTCTAAATGAAGATACTTTATATGTCTTTACATTTTCTTCAGATTTTTTTAAAACAGTTCCACTTGTGAGAGGTGCCAGTGAGTAGAGGATCTATCAGGAGCACACCAGAGGAAACCCGTGGAAAGATGTTCTTGCTGGCCTCACCCAAGCTTCCCTCCTCAGAGCATGGGCATCAGTGTGGGCCAGGAGCCTATTAAAAATGCAGACTCGAAGCTCTCGGTTCCAAAGGGGCACACGACCAAGAGATTTTCATCCATTCAGCCTGGCGGGTGCTTCTTACAGCAAACCTTTGTGGCACTGTGAGATAAAAGGGAAGTCAGGGAAAACACTCACAAAAACCATACCCTTGATTTTCAGTTCTAGCTATACTGTAAGTTGAACTGAAGCTTTTTCCTCTGTCTTCTTCTTTTTTTTTTTTTTGGTGGTGGTGCTGGTGGATGTGGATGTGGAAGGCAGAGATTAACATCATTGCTTTTCCTCTATTAATCTCCATGTTGTGATGATGATGAAAATAGTGGGTATGGTGATGCTGATGATGGGGAAGATGGGTGTGGTGATGATGATGATGATGATGATGATGGGGATGGTGGTGGTGATGGTGATGAGACAAGTTCGACACTCATTAGGCCACACTGCCTGGCCAGCAAGAACTTATGATACAGGGGACTTATCAGAACCACTATCCATGAATTAGCACTCCCTCAAACCATGCAATAATGGAGCAATATGAGAGAGGCTGTAGTTCTCCCTTAGCTACAAAGCAACTTATTAGTGAGGCAATTTATAGTGAAGAAAACTGAGGCTGGGGGACCACTTAAAGGTGAGGGAATGACACTCGGAGAAGTCGGGGCCGAACACTGACTCTTCTTGCATCTCGGTCTAAGTTTAATGGCTTGCATGGGCTCCTGTCTGCTAGCTCGATCAATTCTTTGGTTTGTGTATAAGAAGAGAGAGACGCGATTTTTTTCTTCTTAGATTAGGAAGAGGAATTCCCACCCGGCCTATTTGGTCTCAATCGTCTGACTTCATCTATAACAAAGGCTGGGCGGGCCTTTCCGCGTGCCTGAGAACACCTTTACTTTTTGAGAAAAAGAGAAAGTGAAGGAAGAGTTTTGAGAGAGTTGGGCAAAAATGCTGAGTAATGGATAAAGCCTTGTGCTCTTTTGAGCCACTTACAAGCTGAGGGCTTGTGACTTGGGAACTGCCTTTACTTTTCAAAGCGGGATGTCCACTCGGCCGTCCGCTGAGAGGAGCCTCTTCAATGCTTCAAGCAACATCAGGTAGCCGGCGCCTTCCTCAGGCCCTGCCACGGCACTGTAATTTCTCACCCCTTACCCCGTCACTAAATTACAATTTAAATCCCATCATTCAAAACTGCCTGATCTCGGGCCAGATGCATATATCACGAAAAGGTATTAAAATCTGACCTTTTATATCCCTAATAAGAAATGTCACGAGTCCATCACAGGCTCATAACTCCCTCTTGAATTAGTGCTAAGAAGGATTTGAGTTTCTGTGGGGAATTCTGTGATTCCAGGCAAGCCTTGGGATTCTTCTGGCAACCACTTAAAATTCCGATTTCTAAAGTGGGGTTTGGGGAGGATGGGGCTTTTTGTGTTTCAAAGCAAAAACAATAAAGAACATGTAAATAGCAGGGGACTGCGTGCAAAGACGGGAAATGACCAGACTGATGGATCTCTGAGAAGTCAGTCCTCAAATTACTGAGAAGTCACAGAATTAATAACATTTCAGTGAAGGCCTTAAAACCCAAAACAGTTACCCACTGGCTCTTTTGCTAGGTATGATTTACATCAAATGACTTCTCAGCATAGATGCCACGGAAACTCTGCCAGGAATGCTGTGGGGTTCGGTGGATCACAGCTTGCTTTTGGAATATTTATCATATTAGCCGAGAAAATAGCTATGCCTTTGTCAATAAGCAAAGAAGGGGACAGCCTTTCCGTCTCAGTATTCTCAGTGTGTTTATTCCACAGCGCGCCGTAAAGCACCGTTGCCGTAAAGCACATACTGTTCTACCCTCCGGGTGACCAGCTCTGCCTTCAAAAGACCTCTAAGCCCTTTCTAACAACGGTTCAGATAAATAAGAGAAAAAAAAAAAATACCAGAAAGAGATCAGAAAAGGAAACATCCAGGGACAGCTGTGCCAAGTCATGGTAGAAGGCGGGTTCTAATGGAGAACTATAAATTGAGAACCCACCACCACAATTAAAGGCAGAAAGAGAAGCCAGTGTGAGAAGAGAAAGAAGAATAGCTTTCTCGGCATTCACTGGTGTTTCTTTCTATCCAGCTCATAAATATTTATGGAGATCCAGTTTTATACATTTATTTGAGCTGTGCCTTAAGCCAACAAGATTAAGCATATATCCCATTAGGAAATACAATCCTCTGCTCCCAGCCACAACAAGAGCCAATAAAGCCACTGGGATAGGCATGCTTCTCAGCCTTCACCACGCCTGTAAATCACCAGAGAGTTTTTAAAATACCAATGTGAAGACACTGACCTCAGCCATTTTTATGTAATTAATCTGTAGTAAGACCAGTGGACAAAGACCATGGTCCATTTTATTTGTGAAGACTCTTCAGGTGAAGTCGACTGTGCAGCCAGTACTGGGAATCGGGAGCTGAAATACAGTCAGATGCAGAGACTCAGAATTGTCCTTGAATTTTAGTACCAAAACTTTACATAAGCCCCCTCCCCACAGCCCCCATGTCCCATTTGCTATGGCTCACACACTGGGAAAGTTTCCCTACAGTGTAAAAAGAGAAACAGTAATATAACACCAGCTTCAACATAGCTGCCATGCTTTGGAAATGCCATTTATCAGAAAGAAAACCATAGGAATTCCACAGTCACCACTCAGTGCCCTGGTTGATTCCCTGCAGGATGAGAGAGGGAAAGGGAAAGACGACTCTTTCAAAACCACTGGGAGTTCACAGCATGCTCATGGCCCCTTTTGGATCTGGGCTTAAAAATGGAGTCAGGAACAGCTGGTAGTCTCACCACTGTGATGGCTTCTGGGGTACTTTAGTAAAGAAGACACAAGATCTGCTCAGAAGATGGCTTCCAAGGCTGGCAAGATGGCTCCGTGGGTACAAGGCTTGCCACCAAGATTTACAAGCTGTGAGTTCAGTCCCGGGAGAAGACAGACTCTTGAAGTTGTCATCTGACCTCCTCACTAGTGCCATACTGCTCCTGCTCACAGGCATATGCACAAACACACATACACACACATGTGCACACACGCACATGCATACATACAGACTAAACAAGCAAACAAAATAAGTGATGTTTTTAATTTTTTGATATTATAATTACATTAGTTTCTCATTCCCTTTCTCCTTCCCTTGTAACACCACCCCCCTTGATCTTTCAAATTCATGGCCTCTTTTTTCTTTTAAGGTTGATATGTGTGCATATAGACATTTATTGTATATAAAATATCTCTATATACTTATTGTATACAAATATCTACACACATATATTTTCCTATTTATATACTACATACTACATACTATATATTATATATTATATATTATATTAATATATTTATATTATTATATAATATATAGTTATATAACTATAACCTGCCTAGTCTGCATAATTTTACTTGTAAGTATGTTTGCAGGGATGGCCATTTGGTACAGAATAAGTAATTGGTGTATTCTTCCCTTGGGAAGAGTATTTCTCCCACTCTCAATATTCCTGACTGCCTATAGTTCTTTGTCTAGGACTGAGGCCTCTAAAGTTTTGCCCTTTCCATACTAACTCACACCTGAAGTGCCTCATAGGAGAGAGCATGATATGCGTGACTTTCTGGGTCTAAGTTATGTTACACACTATGGTCTTTTATAGTTCCATCCATTTACCTGCACATCTCCTGATTTCATGTTTCTTTACAGCTCAGTCATATTTCATAGTGTGCATTTACCACGTTTTCTTTATCCATCCCTCTGTTGAAAGACATTTATGCTGTATAAGAGTCATCCACGTAGCCCCCATTTTGAAGGCTTGAAAGAGTCATAGAGAAGCCACTGGTGAAGATGCAGTAAAGCTTCAGGATTAGAAGTTACGGAGAGAAGCCGAGGCTCAGCACCATGTGGCAGGGAACGAGTCCTTGGTGGCAGGCCAGGAGAGGCTATCGATGAAAGTGCAGGAGACCCTAGGACCATAGCCAACCTCCAAGAACAATAGCAGCCGTCGAATGGAGGCAGCCTGAGCCTACAGACAGGCTGTGCATGCTGTGTCTGATACAATCAGAGTTCAACTGCTCGAGCCTTTTGGAGGCCCGAGGATCTGTCATTGGACGTAGAGTTATTTATACTGCTGGAGTTGTTTGGTTTTGGCTTTGCTTTATTTGAACTGTGACTTCTCTGATTCCTGGAGTAAAGAGCATTTAGCTTTTCTTTTCTTTTCTTTTCTTTTCTTTTCTTTTCTTTTCTTTTTCAGGAGCCTACAAATGAGAGACCTTGAAATTTTAGAGAAACTGGAAATTTTTCAAAAACTTTGAACTTTGAATATTTGGGATGTTTTAAAGAGATTGAACTTTCAGAGTGTTTGAAGTTTTGAAGACTATGGAACTTTTAAAGGTATCTATTCCTTCTATATTGTAATATTAATATGGGAGCTTGGGAGTGAACAAAAGAGAAAAGTTTCTAGTTGAATAGTGATGTGTTTGCAAATCAAGTTGACAAGGGCTCAACTGGGCTGACTAGTTTTATGTCAGCTTGGTACAAGTTAGAGTCATTTAAGAAGAGGGCAACGTCCCCGGTTGATGAGTGACTGGTGTGTGAGTGTTCAGCTCCTTGTGATGCTGCTGCCTCTGGGCAGGAGGTCTGGGGTATTGTATGAGAAGGGAACAGGCCAGAGAGCCGTGTTTTCCTGTGGTTTATGCTTTAGTTCCTGACCAACTTCCTTCCCCAGGTTGCTTGTGGTCATGGTGTTTTATCCAAGTAGTTCAGACCTAAGTAATAGGGGTTGCTTTCATTTCCATCTAGTGTGAGCAGAGCAGCTATGAACGTATCTGAGCAAGTATCTACAGAGGAGGATGCTGAGTCCTTTAGGGATGTGATGAGGAGTGGTCATCACACTATGGCCCGGTCAGACTGTAGATTTAACTTTCGGAGGATTCTCCACTCCGATTTGTAGAGCAGCTGCACAGGTTTGTGATGAATCAATAGGTTCCCTTTTCCCCCACATCCTCTCCAGATTTGCCGTCTCCAAACTTTATTTTTAAAGAAGATATCTTTCAAAGTGTGACCTTCAGAGTGTGCACCTTTCTGAGCTGACACAGACTTGCTGACGGCATAGGGCAGCAGCGGAGTCTTGCTAGCTGCTGGGAGAGTAAGATGACTATGCAAAGCTAAAACACGACCTCCTACTCTTCATGGGGAGCCTTTTTGACAGTTACCCTCTCAAGTTTTTTTTTTTTTAATTACCCACAGTTCCTTGCCATCAACCTCACCACAAAGATCCCTTGCTTCATGCGCCTGTCTTGGAAATTTTCCCCAGCAATCAGAATAAAGTTGCACCATCCAGTTTCCTTTGGGACTAAAAGAGGTGGGTAGGGCAAGACACAGTTAGTGTACAGAGGAGCAGGTCAAGGCCATACATGTGTGAGGGTCAAACTCATAGTCTGGGTTTTACAGCCTCTCCAGAATTTTACCACGAACTGTGACTGTTGGACGTCTGCCGGTGTCAGCGCCAGGGTCCGTAACGATCCAGTACCCAATGGTTTCTGCATTGCTAATGTTCATGGGACTCAGAAATCAATATCTAATCACACTTAGCCAGAGCCCAGGATTCTGGGCACTCAGCGACGGCAGACCATTTGGTTGCAAGGTATATAAGAGCTAGCATAAGAAGCAGAGCGTTCGTCAGAATGAATCACATTAAAAATATTACGAGCGTGGTGCAAATCACTGTCCCTGACATTTATCGAGCGCTCATTCAATGAGAGACTCAGTCCGCCAGGAATTTCAACATGATGCAGAAGAAGCAGAAAACAGTGTTTCTAACCTCAGAAGCTAATGATATCCTCATACCACATGTGCACGTGTGTGACACACACACACACACACACACACACACACACACAGTCCATCAATGGTAACACAACAGTGAGATGGCTTGGGTTTGTTTGCTTGTTTGTTTAAATTAGTTTTGAAATCTCTCCATTAACTTTAAAGACCTGTCAGGGATGTCAGCTGAGAGACCCCCAAGTCAGTGTTTTTGGACCTCTAAACAACTAGCCCAGCATAGAGTAACTTGTTTTTCTGCTTTCCTCCACCCCTTGCCTTGTGAATTGTGTCCTCCAACCCTTGTCTTGTGATTTTTCTCCTTTAAATACCCCTGACTTCAGTTGCACAGGGTCCTCAGTCCTCTACCCCTGTGCAGTGTACAGCTGTAGAACCCAGAATTCTGGAATAAAGAAATCCTCAGGCTATTGCATCGAGATCATTTCTCGCGAGTGATTTGGGTGTCACCTTCCGAGGCATGGGGTGCTGGGGTACCCTTGGTTTTTGGGGGTCTTACACAACTATACATGTTTTCCTGGTAGACAGATCTCCTGTGTTCTAGTCTCTTTCAATGAAAAATAGATTTGAGAGATCAAATAGGCCTCATGAAAGTGCTTATGGACCACACTCTGAAGAGCAGAAATGCCGCGGTGGCCCAGTGATGTCTGTAAAAATGATATTTTACAGACAGAGGCGGAAAAGAAATGCCTCCTGGGAATAACGGAACTCTCTGGAAGCTGTGGAAACTGATAATCTCACCTGGCAATTTACTGTACTCTCTTACTTTCTGGCTATTTAAGATGAGCCCTTAGTTCCCAAGTAGCAGTTTGCCTTGACTTCCTCCTTTTCTCTCTTCACTGGGATTCCTAAGGCCTGGCTGATAATCTGGTCTTTGAAGTCAACTCACTAACCCGCCAAACCCCCTTTTCAGAATTGCAATGCCTTGCCTCATAGTTGTTTACATAATTACTACCTTCCAACTACATGCAGGTTTTTATGGCTGTGCGTATGTATATGAGGATGGCTCGGGCAGGTACTGAAAGCATTGATTTACTCAGGAAGTTTTTTGTTTTACAAGGTAAAAGGCTAAATGTTAGATAAGGATTTCTCACAAGAACTTGTTAAGACCCAGGTGGTATAAGAAACTTCAAACTCTTTGAAGGTTTGCTGTAAAATATAAGTGACTCTGTATTCTAATCAGGAAGTTTGATGGCATCTGTAAATTGATCTTCTGTATCTGCTACTTGAGAAAACTTTGTTCCTGATTGATGTTACATTTCCTTGTACCAAATGGCTATGATAATTGTGCCTGCCCCACTGGCCACATCTTTTGAAATGGTAATACCAACTCTTCCTGTATAAAAATCCTTGCCTTATGGCTCCAAAATACATTCAGTTCAAAGCGCCTCTGTGTGTGCGTGGTTTGTTCTGTCTGTCATCTCAGCCAGACCTGTGCTTTCCTGGACCAGAGGACCCTGGATATCCCTAAGCAGACCCACGGTCTGTAACACAGAAACACAAGTCACAGTAGGGACTGGAAGTTTTCAAAGACAGACAGAACCAAGGCCCCTGAGTGCCTTCTCTGGCCCCTTTTCTTTCCTTCATTTCAGTACCACAGAAAATACTCAACTCTAGTTTTAAGGACAACTCTAGGAACATGATAATTTTCTGTGTGTCCAAGGTTTGAATCATCAGCCCAGGTTATGAACCCTTACAAACAGAAAACACTGTAGAGTGGTTTCACTGCTTGTGACCCATCTCGACATAGTTCCAAGTATCAAAGAGCCACTTCAAGCTGATGGTCTGTTCAAGCTGATAGAGCAAAATGGATGTCTGTGCTTGCACCTTAACAAGCACTCACTAAATCTTCTCTGAGTAAACTCCATTGAGGACCTTTGGCTTTTGTTTTGATTTGATTTGGTTTTCCTTTGTTTCCCTTATCATTTGGTTAGAAGCCAAAGAGTTTTGTCTTGAATCGAAATTGTATTTGGGTTTGAATTTTCTAGGTATTTACCGTATGTGCTGGTTCATCTTCACTATTGACTTGCTTGGACTGAGAGGCTCACTAGGAGCAGAATAAAGCACACCTCCAGGCATTGACTAAACCCCGAGAACTTTGCTCTAACCAGTGGCTTCATCCCTTAATGGATTCCAAAATTGGAGAAACTATTTGTGGTAGGGGAGATGAGAGTGTGTACAGTGTATCGTGGCTGGGGGAAGTGGGTCTGGGGGTATATCTCACCCTTACCCTCTGTTCCAGGCTGCTGTGAGCAAAGTCCTTTCTCTGCCCCTTGGGCCCCTTGGGCCCCTTGGGCCCAGCATTTTGACACTTCCCTTGCCCGGAGTCCCACCATAGCCCGTTGATCTGGCCCACCTTGGACTCTGAAACACGAGCCAAAATGAACCCTTCCTTCTTCCTTAGATTGCTTAAATCAGATATTTTGCCACAATGAAGATACAATCTGTCAGACCAGAACTCCCCAAACTATAGCAGCAACGTACCCTGCGATGCTGTGTTTCCCTCTGGCCTTTCACATTGCTCATCCTCTTGTCCCTTCGGATCTGGTAAGATAGCTCCACTTTCTTGTCTTGGCCCGTGGAAGACCTGCTCACAGTCTCCTGTTCCTGTGGGAACTTAAGTTCTTAGGGTCATTTCTTGATGTTTAGGTTGTGAGCCTAGGCTTCAATGACTTCAATCTCGCCAGCCCATCGTATAATCATGTCTATCTGATTTTCCTGCCTCGACTTAAGTTTTCTTCATTTTCAGCTGCTTTTCCCACTTCTGCATTCTCAACCCAGTTCCTATTCCAAAATTCATTTTAAGCAAGAGGAAAACAAAGCTCTTGCATTTGAGAAAAGCTTGACTGAAGGTCCTCACTGGAGAACTGTATCACTACACTGTAAATAAACTTAAATTACATATTGGGAACCACTGTTGATGATAATCACACTAAGTGTCCCCTCCCCACCCGCCGCAGTCTATCCTGGACCTTTGCCTTCTTCCTAGTTGTTCCTTTTGGTCCCCTCCCTATGTGCCTGCACACAGCTTATGCAGAACACCTTGACTCTGTAGTCTCGATTCCACTCTATGCCCCACTTGCTTTCATACGTCTCACAAAATGATCAGTTTGCCCTGGAGTAAAAAGATCCTGAGGCTTAGCAGGTTGCAGGCTTTCCCCAAAAAATAAGCAAGCTCACCTCCTCGATGTGCACACCATCCAACTGGCAGTTTTTCTTCCTGGGAACTGTGAAGTCAAGCATGCCATGCGTGGCTGTGATGGTTCTACAGAGGAAGCAACTAAAACCTGGGAAGTTCACATCTGCTCTCACAGCACTAAGGAGAGGCACAGCTGGTACTGAAACCTGGGCTGCAACATCTCTGTTCTCTCTATTGCATCATCGCCTCCCCCCCCCCCCCCCGGTGAAACCACGTAGGACATTTGACACAGACAAAGTCAATATACCATTCATTTTCTGAGCACAAACTTTGTCAGTCTAAATCCTATCACTCCAGTGTACTTGAGGTTTTCTCAACACATATCAGAACCCTCTAAAAGGGTTCTGCAATCAATAGAAGCCTTAGACATCACTTAGGCAATCTGAGACGATTGAATCGTGCATTAGAATTACTCATCATCAATACTTACGCCTTCCAAACTACTTGAGAAGTGGAAGGACCTGAGAATCCTCATGTTACAGCATGGTCTGAAGCCATCAACTGTAGTACCGATTTCAAGTCTGCTCTTGCTCAATAACTGTTTTTTAAAAATACTTTTATTTACTCTTTAAAACAAATGTGTACATGGAACATTATATTTTGATCATATCCATCTTCATCACCTTCTTCTAAATCCACACAGTGCCCCCACTCTCATCCCTCCCAACCTCATCTTCTCCTTTCTATTGTTATGGGTCATACCAGCAGCTCAATTAGTAGAGCTGACATAGATGTGAGTCTGGGCACATGCACTGAAACATGAGCAACCTACTAGCAACCAAAGGAAGGTGAATCTCTATGCTGGTTAGTTTGTCAGCTTGACACATGCCTCAATCACCTGGGAAGAGGAAACCTCAACTAAGGAACTGCCGCTACCTGACTGACCCCTGGGCACATCTGTGAGGCATTATCTTGATTGGTGATTGGTCTACTGTAGGAGATGTCTTCTACAGGTAGTACTGAACCGTGAAGGAAAGAACGCTGAGCAAGCCGTGAGGAGCAAACCAATACGCCACAGTGTTTCTCCATGGTATGTGCTTCAGTTCCTGTCTCCAGGTTTACACCTTTCTTGAGTTCTTGCCTTGGCTTCCTTGATGGAGTCTGACTGGGACTTACAAACCAAATAAACCCTTTCCTCTTCAAGTTGCTCATAGCGTTTATCACAGCAACAGAAAGCAACCAGGGCAGGTTCCCTCCTTTAGTAACCATCCACTGTCAGTATAATTCCTCAGTGGGGGAGTAAGAATTTTGTTGAACTTTTGTTGGCTTGATATTGTACAAGTTGTGTGTGGGTAACTATATCCACTGTAAGTTGATATGGACAACAGCCATGCCATGCCCAGCTCCCCTCCCTATCCACCAGTTCTCCTCCCAGTCGCTCCATCCACTCTTCTGAGATAATCCCTG
Organism: Apodemus sylvaticus; assembly: GCF_947179515.1. Lineage (NCBI taxonomy): Eukaryota > Metazoa > Chordata > Mammalia > Rodentia > Muridae > Apodemus > Apodemus sylvaticus. Next base: position 75,690,741 of record NC_067473.1, on the reverse strand, counting down.
AACTCTGGATGAGGAAGGTCAATACAGATGAGCCACCAACAGATGAGTACTCACAGGTCCTTACTCTTGGCATTTTGACAGTTAATAATTCTCTGAATCAGCCATTACCCGCTGAACAAAAGAAGCTTCTCTTTTCATGGAAAGAACACAACTCTATGATTATAAACACATATTTTAGGAGGCAGATTGGCATGACCACTTAATATAACAATAGTAGGTTTCTTCCCAGAGACTATGCTCTTCCTAAACATGAGCTTTTGACCAGAGTTCAGTTCCAGGCATGAAAAGCCGCCTGTGGAACAGCCCTCACATTCAAGCAAAACATAATTAGTGTCCCCATAAGTACCATACCACTATTGTATGAGCATACACCTCTTGTCATGCAGATCAATATTGTAGTACATGGAGTCCAGTGATGGATAAGACCACTGATAGATTTTGTCTCCCAGCAGCACACATCACAGCCTCTGGCATTGTTTCAGCTAGCCAGTAGGGAGTTTCCTGGCCAACTGAGGTTGATTTCTCTATGTATGTAACCTGTATACATGAAAAATATATAATGAAACTATGTGGAAACATATGGTCTTGCAACCCATGTAAAAAATATAACAGAGGAAATAGCAGTAGCTACTTTAACTCAAAATTCACATAGCAGATTTTGTAGATAAAACAAAGAGGAGGGAGAATTGCATGAGAAACTGAGGGTCATTACAACACGTTTACTTTTAGCAACCCCACCCAACAGGTGCACTACCTAACTGCAAGCATGGCACAGAGGATAGTAGAGATGCACACACTGAGGATTCCGAAGCCACAGGCATCATCCTTGACCTTTCGCTTTAAATAAATTTGTACTGAGAAAGATAAAAGCCACCCCTGCCACCTCAGGGGCTGACCAAGCATGATTAACTAGGCCTTGGACTTCTCGTAGTTACCACAAACAACTTCACAGAAAAGCAGCATCAGACAATTTCACTGTGTGATTATGTTACCAGATCAAATATAACCACCACTTACAAAGACAAAACACAACACACACACACATACACACACACACACACACACACACACACACACGTGCACATGCACACACACCTGCGTGCAGGACAAAAACTGCCCCCTCTTAGCTAATGGGCACTGCTACTTTTCTCTGGCAGTAGCTTTGGTTTTACTGGAAAGCATCCTCTCCACTCTTTAATCTAGTCAAACTGACACCCCAAAGCCAACCATCCGAGCAGGCTATCTGGTCACGTGGCTCCTTTCTTCCAGATAGTCATATTTTTTAAATCTCATGAAAACCTCTCCACATTAATACAATCTATGAGTTAGTATAAATTTTGGCTGCAATCATCTGTCAACCCTATAAAAAGTGCTCAATCTCAGCAGCCCAAACTGGATCTCTTTATAGGATACCTCCATTTTCTATGCTGTGCTGTATTTTTACATACAAATAGCCCTACACATCTCTTCCATTTTGAAAACAAATTAACATCCCCACTATCATCTGAAGATTCCTGGCAAAGTAGAGTGCCATCTGTTGGTGGCTCCTCCCACATTCAATTAGCTTTAAGTTGCTTCTTGATTGTTGAATTTGCCTTATTTATTTATTTCCAGAAGTCATTATACTTATCTTAGGAAACAATCACTGAATGTGCTAAGTGCTAAGGCAACAAAGAGTCTCACTTCAGGGAAGATCCGGCTGTGCCCAGGGTAGAGTGGTGCTGGAAATTAATCCCAGGATTACCCTATGTATGTGACCTTGGACTCTACCTTCCTGTACTAGTCTCCTGATCCGCTGCCTGAGGGTAGGACGGAGCCACTCAACTTTCACAAAGTAAGACTGCCAGCACCCTGCCCTTGCCAGCCCTCTGCCCTTCGTGAACCAGACAGCTTCCTTCTTTCCAAGACTCCCATTGGAGAACCAGTTCACCCTCCCTGACTTTCCAATCCCAGTCCCAGTGTACTCTCAAGAACCCCATGATTCAACCAGCACACTGCCCACTGGTTTCCTACTCTTTTCTCTGCAGCAGATCTTTGTTGGTTGGTGAAACAACACCAATTTTCAAGTGACTAGTAAAACATTTCCTATATTAGTCCATTTTCATTACTTATGGCACGTGGGATGGGCTAGATAAACTATAAAGAAGAGAAGTTTGGTTGGGCTTATGATTTTGGAGGAAGCAGGTCAAGGTGAGTCCAGCACTGTGTCCCTGTGTCCCTTCTGAAAAAGTTCATTACCCTGCTGTCCTCACTACAGACTCCCACATGACCCCAATGTGCTCCCCTTGACGCCAGATGGAGTCACCTTGGGTGACACAAATGCAATATTCTAGAGCTGCCTTACATGGAAGTATTGTTACATTTAATTGACATTTACATAAGTAAATGAAAACATCCCAACAGCTACTAATTTATTTTTTTTCTGTGCTTATGGTTTTAATGACTTAAGATTTATTTTGTTAGAGTGGGAAAATATTTAAGAGGACACTCTTAGAGGGGTTGGACTTACATGGCTTGCAAGACCTGTGTGACTCAAAGATAGTGCTAGGCTTCCCAGCTCCCTTTGGCAGTAAGGCAACAGAGTTCTGAAAATTATTGTCACAAAATAGCAGCTGGGGAAAGTCTGGATTTACTGCCTCAGCTCCCACACCTACCCCTTCAATACTTTTCTGTTACATGATGAAATACCAAGGGCAGAAGTAATTTAAGGAGGAAAGCCAATTTTGGGTGATGAGGCTAGAGGAGTCTATCTGGTACAGACAGTGTGACTGCAGGAGCAGATCACATTTCCCCTGCATCTAGGAAGCAGAGAATGAGAGAGAGAGAGAGAGAGAGAGAGAGACAGAGAGACAGAGAGACAGAGAGACAGAGAGACTGGCAGCCAAGTGTTAAATACATGGGCCTCTGAGAGAGTTCCCATTTAAATCACAATACCAGCCCTGAACCCAGTCTCCTAACAAGTCTCAAGAGTGATCTTGGAAGGTCTGGGAGAGGTGTGAAAGGTGTGGAAGTGTTCAAAATGCTCTTAGTAAGTAATGCCACATTGTACTAAACACCCTGGAGAAGCAGAAGGAACAGAAAGGCAACCACCTGTTTTCTCCTTCTGATCACCCAGGAACACAGAGCATCTTTCTCACCATTACCACGCATCCCAAAATGTGGGTTGTGTACTTACTGAATCCCACACCAACAGTTCTAGGTCAGTGGATATCAAAAGTGTGGCCCTTAGATCAGCATCAACTAGGAGCTGGGGGGGAAAGCCTACCAGCCTGTGCTTTAACAAGCCCCCAAGGTGACTTTCCATGGACACTAAAGTTTGAGCCAACATTCCAGGCTTTCAAACACAAAGGAGAGACCATATAGCTTGGCCTCAACTGCTAGGTTCTCTGGACCAGTGGAATAGGTGGACAAGCATGAACAAGGAACAATAAGAACAATAAAAAAAAATCAAATGAATTAAGAGCAGAAAGGAAAAGTAAAGGAAGCAGACCAGTAGCACACAAAGATCTTTGCTGAGTTAAGTTCAGCTTTGTGAATAATTGTAAAGGAAGGATCTAACTAGATGTAGAATCTCAGGCCGCCATCTTGCCTCTCTGGGACCCCAAGGCATGTATGTGTCCAGGGAACAACATCAAAATGCTGAACCAGTGTCTAGTCCAAATAGAAGATCCAAAAGCCCTGTCTGCGTTCAGTGACTCTACCCCCACTGCCCAAGTAGGTTATAACTCAAACTGGAAACCAAATACTCAGAAGACTCAAAGGCGTGATATGACAATGCCATGGCAGTTGGCTCTCTAGGATAAAAGGCAACGCGTGACCTCTCCTTGGACAGATGATGAGCACAGAGAGGATCTCTTACTTTGCTCAAAGTCAACCTCCTTATGACACTCACAACTTCCTAAGAGAAAAATGCGCCGGGCAGGGCAGCCCCACGTTCCCGAGTCAATGGGAACACTGCCTGAAATCCTTGCTGAAGAATCTCTCCGTGCCAACCCCCATCCAAGGGCTGCATGTCAACCAGGGCACATCTGTCCTTAGCAATGCTTACTGCCTGAGCACTGATTTCCATTAAGAGAGTCATTTTAGGCCCGTCGACAACCTTGCAAACAATTTCTTACAAAGAGCCTAGTAAGAGTGGTATTATGGGATGAATTGTGCCCCATCCAAACAGCAAATGGGATGCGGTAAAGTCTAAGAACTCAGTGGTTCAGAATGTGACCTGATTTGGTTGCAGACAGTATCCATATACAGAGGGAGGATTCAGTAATAGGTGAAGACAAGGGCAGGCATCAGGATGGTGCTCTACAAGCCCAAGAGAACAAGAGAATAGACAAAAGTCTCCCACACCAACCTTAGGAGGACAGATTCTGGTCTTTAGACCTGAGCTTCCAGAACTGAGATCATAAATGTTTGGTGTTTGGGCCACTCAGTTTATGGGACCCTGCTTGGTACCTCAGCCAAGTAATATGAGCAGATTCACCATATGGTTTGAAGATCTGGAACACAGTCTTGGTGGTGTGCCATACACAGGATACAAAGAAAAGGCCACGTCTCCCAGCTCTGCCAGGTGACTCCTTGGCATCTCACAGGCTGTCTTTCAGAAGCAGTGGGACTCTAGTTGTACCCATGGAAACAGCAGATCCTGCCAATATAACGGGGTACATGGGGGACCCAGAAGGAGGGCAGTCATGTAGAAGAAAGAGGAAGAAGCAGAGGCTGCCTGCCAAGTTGGCATGAGACACCCCCCTTTCCTAGGGGGATCAGAGGGAGAGTCATTACGCAGCAGGAGGCACACTTCCCTCATCAGAAGAGCAAAAGTCGCTGAAACGACCAGTTTAATGGAATCAGCATTTTAGTTAAGAAAATGGCCCAGAACTCTGAGTTCTCTCCTGAGATTGTGCTGTTCATTTTGGGAAAGTCAGTATGCCTTCGCTCCCCACATCATTAAGGTGAGTGCTAACCGGAATGATCTCGGCGTCTGGAGAACACAGCCATTTGGCAGCCTCTCGGAGAGGATGAGAGGAAATGTGTTCTGAAAACATTAACAAGTTCAGTCAGCTATTTTGACCACCAGTCAAGTGTAACTTATACAACTATTTCAAGATGAAAAATGGGAAGTAAAGGGAGGGAAGGAAGAAAGGAAAAAATAAAGCAAATTTGGGATGTAAAAATGTCAAATCAGTCACCTGCAATTTTGTTGGCTCCTTAAATAAAATGTATGCCTTACTGCAAGACCAGGCCTTGTTTAAGGATTCAAGGACTTGTTCTTTTTTTAATGAGTCAGTTACAGTGGAGCTGTGCAAAGGGACATACCAACGGGAGGAACATGTTGGATAATATAACTATATATAGTAACTGCATATATGTGCGTGCGTGTGTGCGCATGTATGAGTGTGTTCATGTGTGTATGTGTGAGTGTGTGTGTGTGTGTGTGTGTGTGTGCGCGCGCGCGCACATGTATATAGTTCAGGCACCCCCCCATCAGTGTGTGATCAGAATCTCACAGATTACATAGAGACAGTAACTAGAGGGTAGCAGGGCAGACAAGAAGCTGCCTCTGTGTGACCTGGGTGAGGAAGAGTCAGTCTAAGATAGAAACCATTATTCCACAGAGGAAAAGGAAGGGTTTCAAAACTGATGAAGGCAGAGACTGAACAGATTAAAGTGACAAAGGGAGAAAATACACATGTCAGACAAGCCATGTGAAAACTGACACAGCTACCAGCCACTGCAAGGCCTCCCCGGCTGGGCAGTGGGGTTGGAAGGGAAGCAAAAGCCTCACCAAAAGGTAAGCTGTCAGGTAGTGCTGCCCTCAAGACAATGCTAGAAATCTTCACACACTTTAAATGCAAGCTACAAATTATGGAGAGACAGTGATTCCTCTTGTAGACAGGTTACAGTAAAAAGAAATTAGATTGTATCGCTTCACGTGACTCAGAGGGTAGTACCTGGGCACCTTGGAGGGAGAATTCTGTTATTTAAAATGAACTACCTTGGAGATCTGAGAACGGGGAATAACAGCTAGCCAAGGTGCCTAGACTGAAGCTGATCCAGTCCTGGGGTGAAAGGCAACCCTGGGAGACTGTTCTAGAGTGGGGATTGCAGAGGCTGTGGAGCCAAAGAGTACAGGCAACGGAAGGCTCTTATCAGACAGCGAAGCAGGCAGGGAAAGGTAGCCCTACTCCAGTGGCTAGGAGTAGACCTCATCAACCAAGAGAGACCAGAGAGAGGGATGGCCCGAGCTTGAGGGTGGTGGGTGGATAAACCTTGGGCCACATAGCTGCCATTCAGTTCTGTGGAGTCTGAAAACTATGAGTGGTGAATTTGGCGTCTTCATCTGTCTCTACCCAGCATGTGATCAGTGCAGGCGGGAACTGCAAAGTACAAACCCAGGACCTCCACTAATGTAGATCTCGAGCTGGGGAGCGCCCCCTTGCTCCCTTGGGAAACATCGCCTAGCCAGAACGTTAGCCACAGTAGAGAATTATTTCCTCTGTCAAAAACTGGGACTCGTTATAATAAAGAAGGGTTACAGGTGACGTGGCAAAGCGGTGCTGGGAAGTTTGAAGCGTCCCAAGCCATGACCACTCTTGCTCCTGACTCATTCGGCAAGTTTCCCCAGTGAGCAATCTTCCAGCCCTGCCATGAATACCGTGGAGGCTAGGGAAGCCTCCTCCTCCTCCTCCTAAACCTGCCCCTTCCATTCTGTTCATTTGTTCGTACAGAGCACATCAAATGACTTTCCTGGAGTTGTTGCTGATTGTCCTCGCTGGGTCAACAAATCCTTCCGCTCAGTTTAATCTTTTAAATGTAGTTGAGAACCGTGCATGCCCTATGCCTCCTTCACCTCTGGGGTTTCTCTTTCCCCAGTTAAAATGTCTCTGTCTCCTTGTCACCTTAAATGATACTTAATTTTTATTTCTTTCATCATGGCCATGAGTTTCCTCCAAACTTCATCCTTTCGATCTTTCCTTCTTTGTAAACTGCAGTGCTTGGAGCTCAGAATGGAGCTGAGCGCTGCCAGATTCTTACTGTGTAGAACTTGGGTTTGCAAAAGGACCAGGTAATAAACAACTATATGTATTCCTTAGCCACACAGTCTTTTACAATCACTCAACTCCGCCCTTGTATCCCAAACACAGCTGTGGACAGTATACTGACAAATGGGCATGGCTGTGCTCTAGTAAGTGTGTTTGGGATTTTTTTGTTTTTGTTTTTTGTTTTGAATATATTTTTGGTCTTAGATTGTAAAAAAAAAAAATAAAATAAAAAAATAAAAATAAATAAATAAAACACAGAAGGTGAGGGACAGTAACCAATAGGTCGTATTTTCTGCCTTTTGTTTCAGACCAAGGTTTTCTATTCAGCCTCTCAGAGGCTGACAGTGAACCCCTATTGTTGAAGACACTGCACATTTAGAACACAGGACCTCTATCATTTGAACTGAATCTCACCTAAAAGCCTCCTCCCTGTGGTCTGGCTTCCATGGTGCCAGAGCATATTATACAAGCTACCAAAGAGGGAAGCAATTAATAATCCGACACAGCACAACACCTGTGAAACAGAACGATGGCCAACATGGCAGGATAGCCATAGAGATGCAGCATTCACATGTTAGTGCTAACCAAGCTCTCCTATTGGAGTTAAGGTCTGCCTGACAGGAGGGAAACCATGCCTAGTCCTAGAAATCTAGTCAATTTCCTTAGGCTAATGAGGTCATGTATCTTATAAGAGAATCTACCACCACCACTTTCCTTGACCAGATACAGCCTAAATCTTATCCTTACATCCACAGACAAGCATAGCGACCACCCCTCATCCAAGAAACCCCTTTACTACAAATGGAGACCATCACAGAAAGCCACAAGTGGACACAACACACAGATAAACTGATGAGGAGCTCAGCCCCAGACAGATACATCTGTATCACACTACCACCACCTATGGCTCCAGAAACATTGTAAAAGGGGGAATGGAAAGATTTTAAGAGTCAAAATACCAGAGAGTCTGCTATGAAACAGTCTCTCATATAAATGGATGCATAAAAAACATCTGAATAACGGCAATATCAATAGACTTACTAATACAGAAGGGGAGAGATCGCCACAGGGTCACACCCCAGGATGAGTTACTAAACTGACTCCTGAGTGGGGGGAGAGGTAGCCTGTCCCAGGTTCGACCCTCCTAATTGATTGCATAATACAAAGTGGTTAGCCCTGATAACCATACACATACAAACAGCAAAGATGGACTCAGCAGGTTGCATATATATATATATATATATATATATATATATATATATATATACACACACACACATATATATGTATGTGTACATATTATTTTAACTAAAAGGTATAAAAATAAGATTAATTTGATAAACAAAATTGGCTTCATCACAGTGCTGTGTCTGTTGTCACACTTGCCCTTGAGCTATTTTCTACAGTTCAGCATCACCGCTTCTGTGTGGACAAAGGACATGCACACACAAGAACAGGAGTCTTCCACTGCTTTCTTGGTACAGGTGGCCTGCACGTACCCCTCCATGGGCCACTATCACTCTTACACAGAGGGAAGTTTGTAACATTTTGGGCACATGTGCTGTGGTCTTGCACATTCTGAGGAGAGACCCTCTCTGCCTCTTAGCTCGCACGCCATCTTTATGAGGTCATCTCCCCTCTTGGAACTGATGGGTAGTTCATCCTGTTGTCTAATGTGTCTAGTGTGCAGAATTTCAATCTCTTGCCTTTGTTTGTGAATTCCTTTCTCCTTTATTCATGTTTGTATCATTAAGTTATTTATATGGCAGCAATTAATTAATTGTTAATGATATTCAGAAAGTCATGCAATTCCTTTCAGCAGCCATTCATAATTCAATCCAATGTTTTGTGTTTACTCTGACTCAGATATGCCCTTAATTAAGACTTGCTGTAATTTCCTGCCTTGATGATTCAGTCTGTATAGAATTGCCACCCTATTATTGCCTTATGAATGAGAAGAAGCCTGAAGTGGGACTCAAAATGCAAATATTAGCCCTGTTTCCATTACTTTTTTTTTTTAATTTTAGAGCTTAAATAAGTGAATTAAGTTCTTTTCAACCCTGTCTCTTCTTGAATAAAACAGAGAAAATAATATTTCCCCTACTTATTTCACAAGGTTAATTTAATTGTCAAACATGGATATGTAGTTTCAGGTTGCTGTTTCTATGTGTGGGAAGTATTATTTTATAGGAAGATTTTCACAATATACTGAGCAGAAAAAGCCCTTGGGATCTGCCTTTGACTGCTCTGCCTAGTACCAGTTCCTCCTTATTATTAAAAATTGTGATTCACCTCACCCACTCCAAGGCCCGGGAGACACAGTGGAAAAGGAAAGGGAGTTTATAGGAGCCAGAGGACAGGGAGGAGTACTAGGGAACACTCCGCTACTGTGGTCGCCAGGACAAGCCAGGACATGGGCATCTGCAGGAGACTGGTATTCTATTACGCATGGGGGGTGTGCTCACAAGTCCCCATCCCTTCCTAGGGATCTACTGAAATCAGCGCTGATGGAGAAGATATGTTATTTTCCTTAGTTGTATAGCCCCTGGTAACTTGTCCCTACCCATGATCATACAAGCCACTGAACTAAATTCAGTGGAGGGGGAAGAATATGAAAGTAAAGAGAGACTAACTGGGAAGCAGGTGTTCAGGGTGAGTGGGAGAGGGGAAGGGCACAGTCGTGATACATTGTATGTATGTATGAGATACATATGTATCAATGTACATAATATATATGTATACACATTGTATATATGTATGAAAAACATATAAGGAAAAACTGATTGGTTCTCCAGAACTTTGTTTTTGACTCTATTCCTTTTCCTTGTCTTTTTGTTTTTTCAAGGTAGGCTTTCTCTGTGTAGCTCTGGCTATCCTGGAACTAGCTCTGTAGACCAGGTTAGTCTTAATTTGTAGATCTATCTGGGCCTACCTCCCAGGCGCTGGGATTAAAGGTGTGTGCTTCTATCGCCCAGCTTCGATTCCATGCTCATTTCTGTGCTCTCAACAGCTAGCCACTCCTCCTCTTACAGACAGCGCCTATGCCACAGTCTTAACCACATGCTTCTCTGGTCCTCGGTATTCACATACCAGGTAGACATCTTAACCTGGTTGTTAAAATACAGAACAGGATTGCAAAACTGTCCCCAGCCTGGTTAGTGGTTTCCCAAATATTGAGCTACCTAAAGCTATAAGCAGGTATTTATCCTACATCTCTGTCTTTGTGTGCCTTTAAAGCTGTTCCCTAGTCTCCCAGGCTACTTTTGGTTACCCTGGTTTAAGCACCGTGCCATCCCAACTCTAGTTCACTACGGGTGCCTAGCTCTACCTTCCTGCCTTGGCAGCAGCACATTGTCCCTGGCAATACATCTACGAGGACCAGGCCAGGCTTCCTAACAAGCAGATCTAATCACAGTGAACTCCTCAGACCTCCTTATATGATTTTGAAAACTTGCATGCTGTGCTATACTCAACCATCCCAACATTATGCCTGTCCTCTCTCTCTCTCTCTCTCCCCCTCCCTCCCCCCTCCCCCTCCCCCCCTCCCCCTCCCCCTCCCCCTCCTGCCCTTCAGCCTGTATATACTACAGTGAGTTACCCCTCTGCAAACCCTCCAAAATGGCTCTATGCTGTTGTCCAGCGTGCTCCTTCCTGGGATGTGCTCCCCATCCACTGACTTCCCACCTTCTCTGTAAGAGTCGGTGAAGGAGCTCTCTTCCCAGGGAAACCATGCCCCTAATATCCCTAGCCCCTAAGATAACCTAGACCCTTAAGATAGGCCTCGATGGATGTTCCAGATGCATCTGTCCCATTGTTCGTGGATTCCTTATTTCTTCACCTAGCCTCTCATGAGAGGCTGGTCGAGGGCTGAAGTACAAGTCTTACTCAACACTGAGGTCCTGATGCCTTGAGCCTAGTTAGTTCTTAAATGCTTGTGAACGATGAAGGATTGAGTGAATGAATGAACTGCAGTAGCATCACATCATGGACAATAACACACACTCGTTGGTAGGGAAAGACATTTTATAACTGGAAATGTTGGAAGTGTTGGAAGGTGGAAGATACAACCATTTTCTTTGGCTGTTAACATATTTTACATCAAATATTTTCTGAACTGTTAAAAGTTAATTTCCAGGGAAACATGACTGCTAGTGTATGGTATGTCTCAAGGAGAATATGTTCCACACACCTAAAGGGAAAGCACCCCAGCACACATGGGGATGGCGTCATTTAGAAGCTCTGTCCCTCCAGACCCACACTCACAGACTTCTAAATGAGCATGCCAGCTAGGGATTAGTCAAGACACAAACCTGGCGTGCTCTTTACAGTACAACAAGTCACTTCCAGTCAGGACTGGCTCAAGCCCAGCTCAAAGTCAGAATAGTCAAGGAAAGGCCAGAGGGGACCAGGCCTACCTGACCAGGCATGAAGAACAGTGTTTCTGCTAGGCAAAGGTCACCACTAGAGCTGTGTCTACTATAAAGACAGAGAGCAGTTCTACAAGTGCCCATGGCGAAGCCAGAACAGGTGTTGGGACACAACTTAAAGAACTGAGAAATATTAATAAGCTACACATTGTAAGTGTTTGGGAAGTCCCACATGAGACAAAGGCTGAAACTGAGAGAATCAAATATAGGTTTAAAGTAGCCACAGGGGAGCAGGCCAGAAGCAGCAGCACCAGTTTCCTTAAAGGTAAACTCTACACCACAAGGCAATGGTGGTGCCATATTGCTCTGCAGCGATGCCATTCTTGGTGTGAAAAGGTAAGGAGCGTGTGCTGGATATTTAGGGCTTGGGTGCCCTGAGTCACTTCCCCATATACCTGGCAACAGAAATAAATGAAGGTGACACTAACTCTGCCCCTGACTTTAAGAGGGCACAAAGCTCAGACTTGATCTCACATCTTCTACAGGCTGCTGTGAAGTCCCACGTGTCTGGAAGCCATGTTGCTGACATATCTGAAGAAGGTAAAACAAATATAATGGAGAGGTGGTGAGAGTGGAGACTTAGGAGCAACCTTTAACCTTTGAAGAAAACGAAACAAATGAAGTCTCAATGGGTATCCATCATTTTCAGCTGATGAGGTTTTCCTTAAGTACATTTTTATCATTAAGTACAGACCTCAGTATCTGCAGACCCAGGTCCATTGCCACTTGACCCCTCCCTAATAACCAAGAACTGAAAACACACGACTCTGTTGCTGGTCCAAAGAATGGGATGTAAATGATATGCCTGTCCCTAGGTGAAGACTTGACATTCTGAGCAGCCCAGACAAGCCCAGACAAGGCTTAGGACAAGATTACTATCCAGCCAGAGGCTTTCTGGAAAGAACAAAAAGACCCAACCAAATTTGCCACTCAGCACCTGAACAATCTGTTCTACAGACTGTAGAAATACTCTAAAGCCTTTAAATTGTAGGTCGCAACAATGATCCCTTTGGCCATGGTCCATTATTCCCCCTTGGGAATGTTTTGGTCTGCAGTGTCCCTTTGGCCATCACCCAAGCTCACCTACCAGGAGTGTGTTATCGGCAATCAACTCTGCCTATCTCCAGTCTGGGCTTCTTGTGAGTTCTCTGGGAGTAGGATATCATGACAACA